>NC_134106.1:89711250-90340000 GCF_040939455.1 Microcebus murinus
GTAAACTCCCTGGCATGTGGTAAACCTAAATATAAAATATCTATTACTGGCCGGGCGTGGTGGCTCACGCTTGTAATTCTAGCACTTTGGGAGGCCGAGGTGGGCGGATTGCTCAAGGTCAGGAGTTCGAAACCAGCCTGAGCGAGACCCCGTCTCTACTAAAAATAGAAATAAATTAATTGACCAACTAAAAATATATATACAAAAAATTAGCCGGGCATGGTGGCGCATGCCTGTAGTCCCAGCTACTCGGGAGGCTGAGGCAGGAGGATTGCTTGAGCCAGGAGTTTGAGGTTGCTGTGAGCTAGGCTGACGCCACGGCACTCACTCTAGCCTGGGCAACAAAGTGAGACTCTGTCTCAAAAAAAAAAAAAAAAAAATATCTATTACTATTAAAGGCATCATCTTGCCTCCAGGTTACGTAACTCGGTGTTTCTGCACATGCAGTGTTACGGGCTCAATCGTGTCCACCCCAAATTCAAGTGTTGGAGCCCTAACCCTCACATAATATGACTGTGTTTGAAGATGAGGTCTTTAAAGAGATAATTAAGTTAAAGTGAAGTCACATGGGTGGGCTGTAATCCAGTGTGACTATTAGATTAGGAGGACACAGCACAAAGGGGAGACCATGTGAAGACACAGAAGGTGGCCATCTGCAAACCAAGGCAAGAGGCTTCAGATGAGACCAACTCTGCTGCTGCTGTGATCTCAGACCTTTATCCTCCAAAATTGTGAGAAACTAAGTTTTTGTTATGTAAGCCATTTATTCAGTGGAACTTTGTTATGGCAGCTCTGCCTAACTACTACATCCAGTTTGAGAATATAGCCATCAGCCCCAAAACTCAGGTCAGTAGAACCCTTTGAAAGATCAAGTAAATAATGGTGCGAGGTTCAGGAGGACTTAAAAGCTGTGAATAAATATAGTAAGTTAGTTGGATAAGTGCTCGACAAGAAAGCGAAATCAAAGCTATTTCCTTTATCAGTGGGATGAATCAGAAAGAACATCACATTTGAGTAAGAGGTGAGAACATGAAACTCATCTCTTACCAGTATTTAGCTGTGGGAACTTTGATAACCATTTATCTCTATGTATTTCAATTTCACTTGGGTAAATCTACCTGTCTTCCATACCAGATCATTCTTAACAACCTGGACCAAGTTAATAATTCTTAATTAGTCAGTGAATAACATAGTTACTAGTTTATAGTAGAAAAATTATAAGTGTTTCTCAGATGTACTGAACCATACAATTCTATTTGGGAATTATTCTCAAGCCTTCATTTCAGAGGTAGGTGAAAAGAATAATGTGCTATTCAATAAATATTGTTAATATCACGATAGAAAAGAGGTATCTTGGAGTCTTGGCAAAGGAAAAACTCGTTTCGGCATTTTCTACTCAAATGGCTTACACAGGAATAGACAGGAAATAATGTTTTAATAAATAGCCAAATCTTCTCATACAACAGGTTTTATATATTTTGTGTAAGACAAATGTTGACCTGAGTGATGCACATAATTCTTTAGCTATATTTTCATTAAAAAATATTTATCGTGATATTACCATCTGTTTGTTGAGACTTAATAGTCAACCTCATTGATCCTAGCAGAGAACCATTGCTACCACAAGTCCTCTATCCATGGCAATAGATCCTCGACCTTCTCAAATCTTGTTCCTGCTCCACTTTCTTTAATAATTATCCTCTCCTCTAACTTAGGAAATATATGGGAGTCCTTGTATATTTCTTAAAGGTAACTCTCTAGCATTTGATAAGTTCTTGTTGCCTTATTATAGTTAATTTCCTATCAAAACAATTTGTTACCTTGTGAGTTGTGAGAACTAATTAATGTGTTTTAAGTGCTTTGGGATTCTGAGATGAAGGCTCCATAAAAATGTCATGTTGTTATTATGTCCTGACCCAATAAAAATTGTCAGGGAAAAAAAGTGCCTTTAGAGGGCACTTTTGTGCCTGTGGGACTTTATAATAAATGCAAAGCTACTCCTACTCCACATTTTATCCCAGTATTTTGAGGAATTCTCGAGACAAGCCTCCTATAGTGTAGAAAGGTCATACATTTTTGCTAATTTGGCCAACAAAAGTGACTTTGAGGTGTCAGTTTACATCTTGCAGCCTCAGTTTCCATTTTCTTAAGAGGTAAAATGGAAACAGTAATAAAACCAACCTAGTGGGGCCATTATAAAGATAAAATGATGGTTGGCATGTATTGAGGGTGGGGTTTATGGGCAGATTAGAGCTTATAACTCCCTCTCCTTTTAAAAGCAGATCCATTATGCAAAAATATAAAGATATTATGTATTAGTCATTATTCTCTCCTCTACACACAAGAGGACTATTTTATTAAACCCACAAATGTATATGTCATAGGGTTGTTTAATACAGTTGCTGCCTTGGCATCCATTTTCAGGCCTGACGTAAATTGTTTGAAATCCAGTTGTATCTCTTCACCTTTGGCCTAGTTAAAAATTCTCCTCCTCATGTGGTTGTTAACAAGCAGCATGTTTATTCCTATCTCACTAACCTAAAGCCCAATGCATCCCACAGCTGCTGACCACAATGAAACCTAGTGGACAATGCCAGAGTCATGTAAATAAGTACTCCCATTCACATGCATTTGCTTCAAATTAGCCAGCCCATAATCCTAGTGAGAAAGCCTAAGGGACATTAAACATTAGCCATGGATCTTAATAAAGGCCTAGTCCCACAGGTCCTCTCTCCCTCTTGACCCACACTTAGTGTACGTGTGTGAGCACCCTGCTGTCTGAAATTTCGACTGGCCCTCATGGGTACCCTCTTCCCACGTGGATCTGTGAGCAATAAACTTCTTCCACTATTCCCTGTGTTTTGTTTTAGTCCCTCTTCTGTGTCTTACCTGACTGACATACCTAACCCTAACTTTTTCCCAGTCAGGGCTCTTCTAGAGAATGGCTATCGTGGCTTCTGGCCACTTTCCAGAGAGAGGCTTCAAGATCAAATTGAGGAAAATCATAGTAGTAAATTAATGATTTACTATCTCTATACATAGTGGCTGCCCTCAGAAACTCCTAAGCTATCCAAGAAGGAAGCTTACCCACCAGGCACTGTTGTATGCAGTGTATTCAAAAGTGCGCCAATTGTTTTAATGCAATGGTTCCAGGCAATATATCAAAACAGAAACACACACAGACACACATACACACATACTCTGCCCTTGCTGAGCGTACAGTTCAATGGGGAAGACAGATGCGATTTAGGTAAATAAGTGAATATATAGCATATTAAACAGTGATCAGCACTAAAAGGGAAAATAAAGCCAAGAAAGAGAACAGAAAGTGCTAGGTGTGGGTTATGGGCTGAAATTTTGGTTGGAGTAGCAAGAGGTGCCTCACCCAGGAAGATGGCATTTATGTAATTATGAGAAGGAAGTGAGGTCTTTAATCACATGTCACCTTCTCAGTGACAGGTTATGACAAGTGGCAAGTGCCTTAAGATGCTGCCAACAGTGTCAATCCACAGCAGAGAGCCTGGCATGGGCGATGTGTGTTCTTTTCACAGCGCTAGGTCACATTTACTCATTTTCACCTGGAAGCAATCACAGCCCTTTCAGAACCTGTTCTCTGTGCCTGTCCAGTGACCAGTATCACTGAGAGTTAATAGTGCATAAAGATCTTTGAAGACCATACTCATTTCCTGACCAAAGGATCTATCTCTGAAACATTTAAAAGCACATGATTAAGATGATAATGTTGAAAACACAGGGTTAATCATTTACATCATCATGGGCGTGAGATTTCCAAACACATCTGCTTATAAATATCTGCATATGACTTGTTGAGATTGGAAGCCCAGAAGGTTTTTGACCTCTGGTCTAACATCGTCAATCTGTTCTGGTGAAATGAGCTCAGGGCACACTGCCAAATAGCCACAGAAAATAAGCACTCAGAAGCAAAGCATTAGTTCTCTCCAGTTTTTCTCTGGAAAAATTTGTGTGGCTCAGACATCCCACCTCATATTAGATTCAACCCCAGAGGATAAAACACAAGACATGATAGATTTCAGTTTTTCCCTTTTCTTCAACAGAGCCCAGGTCTACAGCCTGGTTAGCTGTCTCACCTGGGCCTGGAGGAATTGTGAGGAAAAACCGGTTATGAGAAATTTCCCCATAGGGTTGGGTGGCCTGTGAAAGCTGGGGATTCTGTACAGCACGATTGTGGTTTCTGCTAGCTCTGAAGATTGCCAGAATGCTTGCAGGGATTAAAAACAGGAAATCCAATGATCCACATAAATGATATTTTCCTAATGGTAATATTCCGCACATTTAAAGGACACAAACCCTAGAATTGTGCAGGGAAATGGGACCCCTCCTGGTCTTCCTTTCATGTCAATAACTCTACTGTGTGAGTCCTATGTCATTTTTTTACACCCACTCAACCTGTGACATGTCAATTTATGCAACTTGTGTACTGAGAATGTTGCCTTTATTGCTTGTCCCAAACTTGTAGGGTCATTCCATGTATGACCAGTCACTCCCATAGATTGCAAATTAGGGTATTTTCAAAGATTTGGAGATAAATTTCAAATATGTTACAATAGCATATGTCCTAGTTTCAGAATATTGTGTTCTACTCTACATATGGAAGGTGGTAGCAGACGTTGTGCAGAGTACTACAGGGCACGGTTAAAGTGGAAAAGCTGTGCACCCTGCCTGCTGCCAGTTTATAATCTAGCCTGCATTTTAATTCAAAATATCTAATTTTCTGACAGGAATATAAGCCATCAGAAAATTTCCGATGGTCAATTTGTAAAAATAATCAAGAGACTTTAAAAATATTCCTATTCTTTAAAGTAGCTAATCTAATGTTAAAAATCTATTCTATAGAAATTATCAGATAGGTAGCTAGCTAGACAGATAGATGGTAAATAAATAGATTGAGATAGATATTCAATGTACTACATATATATTATAAGAAAATTGGAAAAAATAAAAATATCAAATTACAAGGAATAATGAGTAAATTATGGTGCATCAATAAAACAGATGACTACATAGCCATTAAAAATTATTAATTTTTTTTTTCACTAAGACCTCAAAAGCACAAGCAACAAAAACAACAAAACAAAAATAGACAAATTGGACTTAATCAAACTAAAAAGCTTCTGCACAGTGGGAGAAATAATCATCAGAGTGAACAGACACCTAGAGAATAAGAAACAATATTTGAAAACTGTGCATCTGACAGGGGACTAATATCCAAAATTTACAAGGAACTCAATTAACTCAACAGCAACAGCAACAAAAATAAATGACCCCATTAAAACATGGGCAAAGGACATAAATAGACATTTTCAAAAGAAGACATACAAATGACCAAGAAGCATATGAAAAAATGCACATCACTAATCATCAGAGAAATGCAAATTAGAACCACAATGAGATATCATCTTACACCAATCAGAATGGCTATTATTTAAAAAACAAAAAATAACAGAAGTTGGCAAAATTGTGGAGAAAAGGACACTCTTATACACTGTTGGTAGGAATGTAAATTAGTCCAACTTCTACAGAACACAGTATGGAGATTTCTCAAAGGACTAAAAATAGAACTACCTACCCTTCTATCCAGCAATCCCATTACTGAGTATCTACCTGAATGAAAGAAATCATTATATTAATGCGAAAAGATACCTGCACTCATATGTTTATCATAGCACTATTCAGAATATCAAAGATATGAAATCAACCAAGTGTCCATCAAAGGATGACTGGATAAAGAAAATGTGTTATCTATATACAATGGAATACTATTCACCCACAAGAAAGAATGACATCATGTCTTTTGCAGCAACATGAATGAAACTGAGGCAATTATCCCAAGTGAAACAATTCAGACACAGAAAGACAAATACTACATGTTCTCACTCATAAGGGGGAGCTAAATAATGTGTGCACACAGACATAGAATGTGGAATGATGGACACTGGACACTTGAAAAAATGGGGGGTGGAAGCGGGGGTTGATGATAAGAAATTACTTAATGAGTACAATGTACATTGCTCAGGTGATAGACACCCTAAAAGCCCTGACTTTACTACTATGCAATATATCCATGTAACATAATTGTACTAACACCACTAAAAGTCATATAAACTTTTAAAAGTGATACCTTTTTCAACAATATATAGCACCAAAAATTACTTACGTTATAAATAATGTGACGTGAAAAACATTAGGACATAAAATTATACATATGTAGTAAGATTTCAAATTCATGTCCTTGACAATAAAAAAAAAGTATGTATGCACCTATGTGTATATGTGTGTGTTTGTTTGTGTGTGTATACTTCTTATTGAGATTACAGCAAATATCTTTGGGTGGTGCTATTAATCATATTTACTTGATTCTTAAATGAAAAGTTCTTTTTTACTCAGTATAAGCATCATATTATATCATATTATGCCATGTGATTTTACAGAAATATATAAATCAGAGGTCCACAGGCCAAATTCAGCCAAATTTCTCTTTTTATAAATAACATTTTATTGGAACACAGGCATGCTTATTCATTTACATATTATCTATAGCTGTTTTTGCAAAACAATCACATAGTTTATAGTAGCCTCTCAAAGTTTAAAATATTTGCTATATGGCCATTGACAAAAACAGTTTGCCAATCTCTGATACAAATATAAATCAATGATTCTCAACAGGGGTGGTTTTGCCCCCATTGGAGCCATTTGGCGAAGTCTGGAAATATTTTGGGTTGCCATAACTGGGGGAGTTGATGGTGCTGCTGGGATGTAATGGATAGAGATCAGTGTTGTTGCTAAACATCCCATAACGCACAGGACAGCTCCCCACAACAAATAATTTCCCAGTTCAAAATGTCAATAGTGCTGAGTCTAAGAAACTCTGATGTAGACTAATAGTTAAAGCATTCTAATATTCAAGTCAGATAACTGCAGCTGACCAACCCAAGGCTTTTAAGATCCCTTCATGTAATGAATTTTTTCATCTTTGTTGATGATGATTCAACTCAGTCCTTTGCTCTCTCTGTGCCTTTTTAAAGGATATTTTAATCATGTCTGTTGCCACTATTTAAACAGAATTCTTCTTTCTGACCCAAGAAAATCAAGTTATCTAGAAATAGGCAATCGCCAGAAATCAAATGTTACTATTGCCATACATATACTTTCTTCTATACATGTTGGAAAAATAGAGGAAAAAACTATTTAAAAGCTTAAAGATCCCTATATTTTAAGGCCTCCATCTTGTCCTCAAAGAAGATGAAATATATGTGTGAAAGAACAAAACACAACTGAAGCAACCACTGTCACATTATTTCAAGTTTCTTTTAAAAAGACAATATTTTGCCTAATAGACTCAAAGATCTTCATTTAAGATTGAAAGATGGTCCTAGGACTCTGTGTGCTAAATCTGTGAGAAAGTTATTATAAATACTTCTGAAGGCCATTTATATCTACTTCTAAGAAAGGATCCTCTCTTATTTAGGTTAATAGTCATATAACTATCTCAGCCTCAGTCTCAATGAGCTGCCCAATTTTTCAAGGAACTGAATGAATGCGTATTTTGGATACAACTAAAACTGAAGTAAGCACCAGTTTATTCACTCACACCCTCTACCCTGTGGATTAAGTAGATCCTGAGACAACCAGGTCTGAGGCAGCCCACAGCCACCAAGCTCCTAGCTCTGTACCCAAGATAAGCCCAAGCACAACATGTGCAATTTTCTATTCTGCAAAACGGAGATCATGAAAACCAAGTTCACAAGGCGATGTGAGGAGACATGAGTTAAAATACTGTATCAATTGTTTAGTTCAGCATGTAGTAATTTGTAAGTAATGTTAGTATTAACTACGTTTTATCATTTTCCAATTTACTGCTCAAAACGATTCTATGCGGGCTGCCATTTATTATTTGGAATACATTTAAAATGTGGATATTGAAACTAAGAGTTCACACAGCCAGTAAGGGATGATTTCAACACACCACCATTTTACTCCAAGGGGCAGGAAAGGCAAACACACTGATGGTTTTGGAATAGTTACAGTGCCCTTCTAGGTGACAGTGGGTGACAGACTGCTAGGGAAGCTTCAGCTGCTTCCCCAACCCTCGAGTGCGACAGCTCCGTCCCTTCCCTCGCGCCTCCCTGGCCGGGGCGTCCCTGTCAGGGACAACATGGCGCCCCGGGCCCGCGGTGATCCCAATCTAGCACGGCAGCTCTTATGTTCTTAAAGTCTTCCCCGAGTTGAAATGATTTCACTCCACATGTCTTCCCCTCATTTCAAAGGCTTCTCAGGCCCCTATTTTCAGGTTACAAAAACAGTCCTAAAAACCAACTTCTGCCAAATCACAAGTAATTGAGCAAATTATGTTTCCTAATCACCCATCTCTCCTTGCGCCTCAGCCGCCGGCCAAACCTCTCCTCCCGACAGGCCCCTTCTCCGGTGTCACTCTAATTGGCACTAATCGCTTCACTAAAATTCAGGCATCGACAAGGTCCCACCAATCAGCTTACCCTTTGACCCTGCGCTCTGGCTTCTTCTCCGTCAAGTTCAGGCCTTGCTGATCCACCTAGTGGTTTGTCCCGACAGCTTATTTTGTCTGCACCTTTTCTTCTTCCACTAAGAACTGAAAGGACGACAGAGCCGCTGCGTTCATGAGCGCGTCCCTGACCCCGCTCCGCCCCCGCGCGGTGTGGAGTGTGACTCCCAGGTGACCTCGGCTGCTGCCTGCAGGGCCGTTCCTTGCGGTGCCCTCCCCCACACCAGACACCCTGCCCTTCCTCACACCTGGAAGGTGAAAAGCCAGGCTCTCTTGCTGAGCCTCCCACTTCATCACTTTTGTTTCTGTCCCAGGGTGAAAGATCAGGCAGGTGACAAGAGCGAGGCCACAGCCGACGATGCCCAGAAAGTGGGAAACAAAGGGCCTCAGAGGAGATGAGGCTTAAGAGGATTTGGGGTGCAGTTACCTGCCCAAATGAATCCACCCAGAGCCACGCTGTAAACAAAACATTCTCTTTCTTGGAGGGGGGAAAAAAACCGCATTGGACACCTGAAAGATACTGAAAACTCAACCATTCTCTCCCTGAGCATCGCCATCACATACCTCAGGGGGCGTCCCTGTCTTTTTTCCCTTTTGAACTCAAGGCGGACCTGATTCTTTGCCAGCAGCACCCAGGGCGTTTCACCCGTATGTATGCTCTATCGCTGTAATCCTTGACATCCTCCTTGAAAAACATTGCAAGGTAAGAAAGATTATTTTGTCCCCAGAATATTAACCCTTTGTGGTAAAAAAAAAATGTGTTTTGACGTCTGACAGATCACTGCAGGGGTTACTGTCGTTCCACCGACTGGAAGGAGGACGGGAATCAGGGTCCGGGGTGGAGCCCAGATGGCAGCCCCATGGATTTAGCCTGCACTTGACCATGGAAGCAGTCGTTCTGCGGGTCCTTTAAAGAAGGGAAAACGTTTGGTTGGGTGAAACACGTGGAAGTGTGGAAAAAGCTGGTCAGAGAGTAGAAAATCATGAGGAACGATATGGGATTGCTAGAGATCCTTCCTGTACTTTCTGTACCCAAGAATGAAGCAGTATCAGAAAGGTGGAAGATGTCGGGACTTTAGCTCAAAAAGGGTTGGATTCTCAACTTAACTTCACCCCTCACTTGGTTAAGTTTACCAAACTGTTCTGAGATCTTTTCTGTCCAGTGGGTATTAACATCCTCCAAACAGTGGCATGGAGGACTGTATGAGACTGTATAAGGTTTTATTTATTTCTCACAACAGCCTTAAAGGCAAATGCTCTTATAATCATCCCTGTGTTATACATGTTATAATTGAATTATAAAGAAGGTAAAAAATGTTGCCAGCACATTGTGGATGCAGACCCTGGCAGATAGACCCCACCTCCCAGTTCCTGCCACCCCCTTGGGGAAAAATCAGATAAACAGGCTAAAACAGTCCCAGCAGTACCTGGGAACCAGCATGTGTTTATAAAATGAGCTTCTCCTCTGTCACCTTATTTTCGGATGTCCTTTTAAACCCTTACTCCTATCATGAGTCTTCTGCACATAACCTTTTATGAAAAGCTTTACTATGAACTGGGGTTCAACTGATCCCTGCTAGGCTGATATTTTTTATGGACTCATTGCTTTAATACATGGCAGTGGAGAGACAGAATTTTATTTAGAGAATTTGGTTAAAACTAATCTAATCAGAATTCTGTTTAGATATACCAAACATTTGTATGGTATGAACAGAATTCTAGGCTTGACTCCTAAAGACAAGGAATTTAAAGCCCAGCAGTGAGCATGAGGTGTATATAGGATGATACACCCACACACATATGCATATATACACACATAGACACACACATAGATATATACACACAAACATAGACACATATGCGCAGTAACAAGAGATGGGCGTTGATGGTAAGTGACATAAAAAAAGCAGAAAGAGCTCAACTTGGAGGACAGAGAAATGATAGTGGAGAGTCTGAAGCAGGGAGACACACAAGGAGGTTTTTCACTCTAAACCAGGCAAGAGATGACATAAAAGAAGTGGCAATGGAGTAAGGTAGAGTGATTTGAGAAATAATTAGAACTTAGATGTTCTGAGGAAAGGGAAAGAGAAATGGAGAGTGAGAGAGAGGACTAATAGGTGTCCCCAGGTTCTGATTTGCTTGTGGAGGGCATAGTTTGAGCCACAGTTTGGGGAATGGGGGAATAGATAAGGAGAGAAGATGGTGGGTTCTGTTTTTGACATGTGAAATGTGACATGAGTCTGAGACCTCATGGTGTGAATGCAGCAGCAGTTAGACATCTTAGTCTGGAGATCACAAGGGAGGTTTGGTCTGACAGTGGGGATACAGGACCCATCAGTGAACAGAGGAGGCTATTTGGAGCCTTGTAAACCCCACTCTTTGGCAGTCTCTAGGAATCAGCTGTCTGTTTTTGTGTACAGATTGGCTCCAAGGAATGGTTTATATGAGGGATTGTCAAACAAAGTGCTTTGCAGAATGAAAATACTGTAGGAAAGCTGGTGGATCATCCCACTGATGACAGAGGTAGGCATATAACCCCTGTGCTGGGGAGCCGCTGTGCCAAGTCTGCTTTTTTATGCTTAAATGTGAATCTTCTGAGACCTTCCCAGACAAAGCACATCATCTTGCCTCACATTCTACCAAAGGCTTTTAGCAAATTTCAGAAAAATTGCCAAGTTCAGCTGTGACAGCCTCACTGGATTTAATAAATATATTATTGCTTTCTTTTTTCTGCCAATTGTTCCTTTCCATAGAAGTCCTAGCTTCATAAAATAGTAAAGATATGACATTGATAATAGTAATACTAATTTCTGTGTTTACTATGATCTAGGGCTCTTGCTACATACTTGACACGAATCATCTCATTTAATCCTTACAAAAACCTAATGAGGTTGAAGTATCAGCTATTAGCACCATAATCCTATGTAACAAATTACCCCAAGACTCAGTAGCTTAAGACCACAACCACCTAGATCTGCAGATAGGCTCTAAGCTGAGCTTGTCTGGGCTGTTCTACTTCTCACTGCAGGTCTGGAGTCAGCTTGGGATTTCTTCTGCACATATCTTCATACTGCAGTCCAGGCTGTAGGGGAAATAGCAACAGGTATCTAGGAAAAATGCTTCTTATGGTGATGGCAGAAAGTAAGAGGTAAAGAGAAATCGTGATGCCTCTTAAGGTCTAGGCTTAGAGTTGACACCCACTCACTTCTACCAATGTGCCATTGGCAAGCATGAGTAACAAGCCCAAACTTCTGCTCACAAGGAAAAGGTAAAGAATTAGGGCCAATCACTCAATCTATCACAATTGGGAAACTTTATCTCCATTTTACAGATATAGAATTCTGTGCCAAGAGGTTAAGCTTAATGGTTCATCCTTTCATTTCAATTTATTTATTTATTTATTTTATTAAAAAAGCTATACTCTGACTCGAGGGGGGAGGGGGCATGGGCAATATACATAACCTTAACACTTGTACCCCCATAATATGCTAAAATTAAAAAAAGGAAAAAAAAAAACACTATAATGGTCCAGGTAATATTTCTAAACCCGCCAAACCAGAAATTCATGACACTGTCCCTGCCTTAAAGGATCCGAAAGTGTGTATTGTGGGAGAGACAAACCCGTAGACACATCATTGAGGATAGGACAGCAACATCCACAGCAGAAGTCTCTATGAGATACCAGAGGAGCAGAAAAAGGGACGACTCACTCTGCCTGAAATAGGCAGGAAGACTCCATGAATAGAGGAGATGATGTCAGAACTGAGTTATGAGGAAGAAGTAGTAATTTTGTAAAAGAAAACAGATGAATGAGTTCTAAGTAGAGGGTACAATATTTCCTATAACAAGGTATCTAAACAAATGAGAATCCATGAAATTATGTTAAATGGAAGAAAGATGTTCTTGCTGCAGTGTGGAGTTTGAATTTTAGAGGAGGCCATGGACAAGAGAGGGAGACATCCAGCAAAACCATAGTGAAGTGAGGTCTGAATGAAGACATGGACTTTAGCACACAGGAATGCACAAGTGTGGGCAGGTACACACACACACACACACACACACACTGGGTAACACTCTCAACATAGATATTTTTAGAAGAAGAAAAAAAGAGCATGGAAGCAATTTCAGCCACTTTCTCTAATTGCTCATCTGTTGGCCCTATGGGATAGGATTTCAGCCAGGGTGTCACACACAGTGCAATTCACCCCGAGACCTGTGACCTTTGCCGTTTCTCTTCATTTCTCAGGTGTGCTTTTCACTCTCCCATGGAAGACTCCCTTACCATTATCTCTCAATTCATGTTGGTCCTCTGTGGATGACTGCTACAAAGTGGCTGTGCCATGGGGTCCAGATGACTTGGGAGGCTGAATTGTCACCTTGAAGTGTCCCCAGGCTCAGCACTGGTATGTCACAGATCTCAGGCTTCAGGAACTGCAGCACTGGACAAGAGTGAAATTAACAGTACCTAATTTTCTTGCTTTTTCTGAGTGCATTTTATGTGCCAAGTATAGTGAGAAGCACTTAATATACATCATCTCAAACATTTCTCATAGCCTTAGACAATAGTGAGGAAATAAAAATTCCTAAAAAACTACAAAAAATTTCAAATGTCTGTTTTTTCTTTTTTCTTTTTTTAAAAGAATAGCTCCTGCTTATTAAGTACACAATTGTGACTGATTCTAAAGCCTGAAAAACTTTCATTAGACCAGACCCACTCCCAAAGGCACTCTTGTCTTGAGCCTGAGTGTTTTGCTAAGCAAGCAGGAGAGTTTAATAGAAAGTGGGGGCTTGCAGACAGCCAGGCTTTGAAACACAGCTCCATCACGTATTTCCCGTGAAGCACTGGGCACATCCCCTAACTTCTCTGAGTCTCAGTTTCCTGAGCTCTGAAGTAGAGATAATCAGGGCTACCCTTCAAGGTTGTTGTGAGGACTAAATGAAATGACATATGGGAAATGTTATCTGATTCTAGCAGCACATGTTCTCTGGATTCAGACACCTAGACTCAGCCTTGATGTTCCCTCTTACCTGCTCTGTGACCTTGTACAACCTACTTAAACAGAGATTTTGCTTCCTCATCTATGGAATGAGGACTGTAGGCAGTTGAATAGTGGCCCCCCAAAGTGTGTGTCCTTTGGCACCTCAGAATGTGACCTTATTTGGAATAAGGATCTTTTCAGATGCAATTAAGATAAGGACCCTAAATTCCATGATGGCTACCCCTTAAGACATAGAAAAGGAGAAGTGACACAAGGAGGGAAAGTCCATGTGAAGACAAAGACTGAAGTGCAGCCACAAGCCAAGAACTGCCAAAGATTGCCAGGAAGTAACCAGCACATAGAAAGGCATGGAACAGAGGCTGCCTGTGAGCCTCTAGAAGGAAATGACAGTGCTGACATATGGATTTTGGATTTCTGGCTTCCACGCTATGAAAAAATAAATTTCTTTCTGATTTAAGCCTCCCAGTGTATGGCAATTCATTAAGACAGTGCTAGAAAACTGATACAATAACCATGCAAGATTGTTATAAGGATTAAATTAGTTAACACAAGCAAAGTGCATAGGACAGAGACTGACATATAGTAAGAATGTTTAAAGTTTTTGCTCTTATTGTAATCATTAGAATTATATAAATTCAAATGCTCCCAGAGGCTGCTGAATATTATTTGTTGCTGACTATGTAAGTCTGCTGTTGTACAAGCAGAGCAAAAGTGTCAATCTAAGAGCCTATACACAATTCCAATCAGGATGAGAATGGCACACATAAACTTGGAGTTTGCAGGAATAGTTCCATTCCTACTAAGTTTAATAGCAGCTTAAACATAGTGCTTTGCTCTTAGCAGCTGCTCACTAAATGTGAAATCTAAAAATGGAATACAATATGTCCTCTGTTTTATTTTTATTTTTTGTTGCAACAGTTTATGTTTATTTCTTAGTAGAGAAATGATATGACAAATATCAATATTTGGAATGGTCAATATGTCAGCCACGTGTAGAATGGAGTGGAGTGGTACCATCTGATGGAGTTGTCCCAGGGCCAAGACTAAGTTGGCAAAGACAAGAAAAGCAAGGGAGAGACACAAAAGGCATTTTACAGAACTCATTGAAAGATTTGATATTTTACCAGAAATTTTATTGAAAGAGAGAGAAGAGAGAAAGACAACTGGACCCTGAGAAGAACTTTTAAGTCACAACTGAAACAAAGAGGTAAGGAAAGTAGAACATGTTGTATTGTTTTGGGTCCCTTTTTGCCATTTTGAGTTGGGGGTACCTATAAGATGATCTACATGGAAAGTCTTTCAAACGTTATTCATTTAAAAATATTGGTGAAATATGCATGCTATGTAGACAGCTGTTGATATATTGATATTGGAGTAGATTCTAGCTTGGCCATAAACATGTCAGAATGAGACTCAATGTATTTCCTTTAAAATTCCTCAGTCACCTTCTTTTTTTTTTAGCTTTATTTATACATTTTAAAAATTTATTTAAATACATTTATGGGAATTTAATTTAGTCCAACCTCTATGGAAAACAGTATGGAGATTCCTCAAATAACTAAAAGTGAAGGTACCATTCAATCCAGTGATCCCACTCCCGGATATCTACCCAAAGGAAAATAAGTCATATAACATCAAAAAGATGCCTGCATTCATATGTTTATTGCAGCATAGTTCACAATTGCAAAGATATGGAATCAACCTAAGTGCTCACCAATTCATGAGTGGATTAAGAAAATGTGAGATATACACACACACACACACACACACACACACACACACACACACATACACACACCATGGAGTACTATTCAGCCCATAAAAAGGAATGAAAAAATGTCTTTCATAGCAACTTGGATAAACTGGTGGCCATTATCCTAAATGAAGTATCTCAGGATCAGAAAACAAATACCACATGTTTTTATTTATAAGTGGCAGCTAAATGATGGGTATATGTGGTCATATAAAGTGGTATAATGGTTATTGGAGACTCAGAAGGAGGAAGGGTGGAAGAAGGTGAGTGATAAAAAATTATCTATCAGGTACAATGTACACTATTTGGGTGTACACTCAAAGCCCTGACATCACCATTATAAAAGTCATCCAAATCCTCTGTTTAAATTCAACTCTTTGAGCATAGATGTAAATTTATTAAGGGTCTGCAATTCTCTGTAGATATTTCCTGAAATGGAATAGGTTTATATATCTTACTTTATGTTTTTCAAGAACCAAAGTCTGCATTGAGCACATGGGCAATGCCAAGCAAAAATAGATATTAGTAAGCCAATATTCTATGGCTCCATATTCTACCCTTTGCATAATGGATTCTTCTAGAGACAAGAGCCAAAACTAGGAAAGATTTTCAAAATAGTTTAAGGGAAAAAAAGGTTTCTCTAGGATACCATTCCTGACTATTTTATCTGCCAAACAGCAGTGGCCTTACCCTCTTTCCAAAGTGCTAGAGATTATTTAGGTAAACTCAGTTATTGGCAGTAATGAAGGTTTCAATTCAAACTCTCTTTTGGGTAAAGTGATTCAGCGTTAGAAGTGTTATGTTTGATTTCTTCTCACTGTGAAATCCAGATTTTGCAGGGCTATAATGTTCCATTTTCAGGAAGGCTGGTATGGCCAACATTTAAGTCTAGTTCAACCATGCCTAATGCTATATCCTGTCATTTGAATGCCCCCTCCCATTACCTCCTTTATCCACCTTTCTTCCCTTAAACTTTGCCATTTAAGATAAATTGAAGGATCATTCTTATCCTAGGATTTAGAGTCTCTTAATTCTGTTTTTGAATATGTCCAGAGGCAATAGAGTACTTTTATTTTATTTCAATTTGTATTTACCAAACCTATATTATACACTCCATCGGGCAGTGGGCTCCTCTGGGCTCTTTCCAGAAAATTAAAAACATAAATTAAATATAAATGGCTAAAGCCACAGAACAAGCAAAGCCTTCTTAGTGTCCACAGAGAGGAGTTCTATTACCACCACTCGCTTTGGAGAAGAGGGAAGTTACCTGTAATTCTTGTTCTCTTGAAGGTGTATATTTTATAATAGGTCCCCATTCACCTCCCTGCCTTCCCCAAGGAGTTCTTGGCTGCTTGATTTTCTTGGCTGCAGAAGAACTGGCAGTCAGGGGTTAGCACATTCTTAGGACCCCTGGGGTAGATACATTGCAGTACTAGCAAGAGTTTATACTCTGTTTGACTGTGTTTCTGGATTTTAATTTTGCCTCAAGCTGTATGTTAAAGCAAGTTCTCTCTGATGAGAATAACTCTGCATTTAGAGAGAAATGCTTCCCTAAAGACAACATGCCTTTATTAACAGAAATTTTACCCTTTAAAATAATTATAATAAGACATGGAGAAACCGTGAACATTTTTTTTAAGATCCCAGGCTTCCTCAAGCTTCTTTTCTATTACCTTGAACCTGAACCATGCAGACTAAATGAGGACACATTTCAGTTTCTGTCCCTTACCAAGATAGACTAACAATATCTTGAAGCAAGAGTGTGGATTCATTTCAACTCACCTGGCATCTTCTATTGATAGATAGTGGCTGCCTGTTCAGAAGGCCAGATGCAGACTCTGAAGGAAGGGGTGTGGTGATTGATTAATGATGTCTGCCACAGTGGAGGACAAGGAAGTGGCAGAATATGTGCCTTAAGGACAGTGTTTTATTCATCTTTGTATCCCTATGCCTGGTATGGCCCCTGGTGCATAGTGGGCCCTCCATTAATACTTGTTGAATTGAATTGACCAAATTATCTAGCTAATTCCCTCTTTATCGACATTGCTACAGCATTGTCTGAGTCTGAAAGAATGGTGGTCATAACATCATCATCTATTGATGGAAAGCAATGGTAGTGAGAAATAGCCCAAGGGTTGAGTTGTCATGGGGCCGGTAGGTCCGGATGCCCTATAATCTGTTCAATTTCTCTGACGTGGACCCAATGTCTACTAATGAGACTTTCATGATCATCAGCTCTTTGCTGTTGCCCTATTACCTCCCCAAAGAACTAAATCACATTCTCCATGTGCTTCGCTGCTGGCTGATGTCCTACTGGGATGCATCTCTTAGTAGCCCAGCATGGATCTGCCTTACAACACCAACCACTGACCACCAGATACTTTCCACTTATGTGGTCTATGCATTGTGTGAGACCCTTACACTCACCACCCTACCTTTAAGCTTGGAACAGACTTTGGACCCTGTGCTTAAAACTATGTGTTGCTTTGCTTTACAATAGCACCCAATTTCTGGGCCTGCTCAACACCACTTTGTTCTCCTACTTCCTTCCACCCTCCTTCCCCTCCACCTGATGCATCACTGGCTTATTATTTTATGTATCCAATATTATTTCATGTATCCAATATCCCCATAATGACAAAAGTTCCATGATATTTGATGCAGCCATGAGACAAATCAGATATTTGTGGTTAAATAGTCCTGGTTTAAGTCTTTTGTCTTTTATTTAGTGCCTGTGTGACCCAAGGCAAGTTATTGACCTGCTCTGTTACTTGCTTTTTTAATTGAAAAATGCAGATAACAATAGCACCTACTTCAAAATATTGCTGAGAGAATTAGAAATAATATTTGTATTGTGTCTCATATCTAATAAAAATTCAACAAATAATAGCAATTATTATCTCATCCCAGAATCTACATTGCATTAGAATTAAGAAAGTAGATATACCTTCAAAAACTATACAAGAAAACATAGGATCAGACTCCATGTCATAATAACAAAATGTCAGAAATTCTTTAAGACCATATTTATAAAACAGCGATGACTCAGCAAAAAGACAATAAAATTCTCCAGCAGAAAATCAGTTGTGGATTATTTAGTAATTGGAGGAACAAAAGTAAGGGAGATTTGGAGAGTATTGCATACTGTTAATGTATATAAAGCATAAATATCATTATTTATGCTTTCCATTATCTTACTTAGTCCTCACCACAATGTCCCCATTTTACAAGTGAGGATGTTGAAGCTGGAAGGTGTTAATCAGCTTGCCCATGCTCGGGTTCCTCATATATTATAGATTTCAACCCTATCCCCAGGTCTTCTGCCCAGTGCTCATTCTGCCTCTCCAGGTCCTCTTACAAAGATATCTGAAGGGATGATCTTAAGCAGGATCCTTACTAAGTTGGCTGGTAAAAGCCTGGAAGGATAGAGCTTGTTGCTCTCCCACTGGAGAACTTCTCCAGTGCTGGGGACAGGACTCCAGGGATTTTCCTGCCACAGGCCCATTCTCCACACTGAGCTTCTGGCTTGCAGGCCTTTCCGAGAGGGCCCTGACAATTGAGGGAGCCTTGGTGTCATCACATCATCAGACCACAACCAGACTCAGAGTGTCTGCCTCTGCAAAAACACACCTGAATAAGCATCGGGAGAAGAACACCTCTCCCCACTCTGGTGTGAAGAGTTTGATGGAATGAAAATAACAAACTTGTCCGCCATGATGATGCAAACGTCAGCTGGACCTGTTAGAACAACACTCGCCTTTTTAAAAGGCACCAACGGCCTAACGCTTGTGTTTTTCAGCAGTTCCTCAGAAATGTGTTTGGAGAGAGATGCAGGCCTTCTCAGGAAGGAGAGATTACTTGCCAGCCTTTTCCACAAGCTCATTCCCCTGTCCTCCCTCTAGGAATGTCCACGCCTAGGGTGTGACCTTTGCCTTGCCCCTTGTGGTTTCAGAGCAGAGCTTGAAGGACAGAGATGTGTTGCTTGACATACGACAAAAACCAGCTCAAACTAGCTTCGTTTTGTGGGGGATGGGGTAAAATAGCAGAAAGATGACTATCTCATGAAAGATAAGAGCAGAGAATATAGTTAGGCTTCATAAGCTACTGGAGTAAGTCAAAAGACAAATTTGGGGATTGAGAACCCTGCTTTCTCCCTCCCTCTCAGCCTCAAAGTATTTTGTTAGTGGTTGCTTTTTGGTTTAGTTTTATCTCTGCCTCTTGGTCTAGTCACCTTTCTTTGTGTATGGTTTTCACATAACTGTAAAGCAAGCAACTATACACATCCCAACAGGTAAGATATTCAACAGAGATTGGCTAGAGTCTTTGTAGCCCAATCAATATTTATGAGATAAATGAACTGAGATTGACCCAATTTCCCCTGGACCAAGTGTCTTCATCTTTAGGGAAAAAGAGTCAAAGAGTACAAACATTTCTACAGGAATAGCTCCTGAGAATGAGCAGTATACCATTGTTAGAGCAGAATCACATGTTGGAAGACATCCCTAAGATGTATATATGGACCATCATACAACTTCAAAGCAGGAAGTGGCTGCAGGAGCATATAAGCCACTGATAATGTCTCAAAAACTCACAGTGACCTTGCAAAGTTGAGTGTCTCTGCCCCATAGGATGAGAACACTAAGCCTTGGAGAGGTTAACTTACTAAAAAATACACCTTCTGGAGCAGAAGCCATATGCTTCTGCTCAATCTCTTTGACAAACTCAATCTCTTTTCTCCCAGAAGCCCTCACAGAAAATCAGTTACTTGAATTAATTTACCACCGTCCAAGATCCAACCCTCAACCTGTAGGCCTCAAAACCTGATTTGCCAAGACACAGCGAGTAAATCCATTTCTTTGGGTAGATACACACTCACGAGCTCACAGGGATCCATGAAACACAAGATGCCTATCTACTCATCCACAAAGATATGCTCTACCATAATTCATAATGTAGTTCCCAAGTAAGCCTAGATGTATATTACCTTCTTACAATAATACTTACATAGGAAAAGAGGTTTCCAAGTATATGGCATCAGAATAAGGGTATTGCCTATATAATTCCAATGTTTCAGCATATATGCAGCATATGTGGTAGTAGTACCCTGATGTGATGGTTCTATATAATCAGGATGGACCTAGGTCTGGGGCCTAGGAATCCTCTCTTCAGTGCAACTCTTGTAAGGGCAGCACCAATGCTTATCTCTATGATTTTTCTTTTTCTTATTTTCTACTCTGCAAGCCCCTTTCTGAATGGCATATCCTTTCTTTGGATAGGTTAACCCTTTTAATCACTACTTGCTCCTACCAGGAACTAATCTATCTTTTCAAAATGATTTTTCACATCTCTCCTCTGATCCAGTCTGTTTTACAACTTAACTCTCCAAGGGAAATGCAGACCTTGGGGTGTGCTTCATTCTTGCCCCGCATCCCTACCACCCATACCCAGATCTGCATATTTAAAATGCAACTGAACATTAAAGCCATTACAGAAGATTTCCAAATGGGCAAATATTTGCCTCAATTATTCTATTTACAATTCCAAAAATATTTCTTCTGTTGAAGTCTGTGTACAAGAAGTGGCTCCAAAACCATTTTTAAGGGAGTTTTGACATCAATGAAACGTTATGCTGGCAGGGAGAGTGAAGTGCTTGATTAATAAAGAGTCTCAGTGTTTTCAAACACATATTCCAAGCAGCCTCATTTGAAGAAAACCACAAACGGAGAACGCTCACAGTCACAAGGGGGTTGTGTATTTCATTCCCGCTTACACAGTCCGCTTACTTTGGAGCTTGGGTAGGAAAGAAACAAGGCCAGCAGAAATAAGGCTACATTCAGTGACCCTACCCTTCCACCCATTAGCCTGATGGGAGAACTTTTTTTACCCCTTTTTGCTACTGTTTTCTTAGTTTTTAACCTTTTAATACTTAATAATTTTCTAAAAGATCATTCTGAGAGGAGAGAGGAGGGCACCTTAAAACCTCATTGTGCTAGCAATTGGGTATTTTGAGATTCCTAATTTCAGAATTTCCAGGCAGTGGTGTTGGCATGTTACACAGAAATGTAATTGACCATGTTCATGTTAATTACTTTGAAGTGCTTTCCTCTTTTCCAGTGCTTTACAAAAATACAGCAACTTAAATTGGGTCATTATTTCATATGTCTAAGATTCTACTCAGCTACTTAGGGGAGCCATGGAAATATAGTCAGAAGAATTAATTAAACATAGTTCTAATATTTCCCCATAAAAGAAAAAGTGGATTTAAAAATAAAAACCTCCAATAAAAAAATATATTGACAATGTAATTACTAAAACTGAGACTTATAACAATGATATTAATAAACAAAAATATCTCAAAATCTTATCTTTGAATTCCCATTTCATTCTACTATATTGGGTGACAGTAATGTGCTAGGAGACAAAATCTCCAATTTTTTTTATCAGTGCATTTCATTTAATACTCTCAACAAGCACACAAATATAGACTATATCATCATGTACATGAGGCACACAGAGGGTAAATGACTTATCTGAAGTCACAGAGTCAGTTAAGGAAAGAGCAGATCTGTGGCCATGAATCTTCTAAATCCTTTACCTCTCACAGTGCACCATGTTAATCTGGAGCAAGAAATCATTTGGTAAATGTTTTTTTTTTTTTTTCTTTTTGAAGGGATAAATAGATAAATGGCCCACAAATCTGGCTCCAATTCTTGTTTTTGCCATGAATTTTAACCTATTCTTAT
This sequence comes from Microcebus murinus, assembly GCF_040939455.1. Taxonomy (NCBI): domain Eukaryota; kingdom Metazoa; phylum Chordata; class Mammalia; order Primates; family Cheirogaleidae; genus Microcebus; species Microcebus murinus. The sequence goes on from NC_134106.1 coordinate 89,733,307, forward strand.
CATATATTCATGGATCCTTTATTCAAGTCAAACCCTCTACTAATTAATTCACAGAATTTCCCTAGTGTGCTGATGCTTTATCTATTCCATCCATTCTTTCATCATATATAAGTAATTTTGCAGGTTGTCTGCTCATCTCTTGGGAGGCTCAGCTCTTCCACTTTTTATCTGGGCAGTTAGTCCTACCCCACTTCAATGTAGGGCATGTGGACCAGGCCTGGCCAATCAGAGTATACCCATCTCCCAGCCACAACACTGGCTCAAGGACGTAACATGACCAAAGCAGAGCCAAAGTCTTCACTAAGAATTTTGTGCAGCAGTTTGGAAGTCGAATTGTTATAACTGAGATTCCACAGATAAGAAGGGCCGAGGAAGCCTGGAACTGCCAGAGCCATCTTTACTGCCATAAAGAGGTAGTCTGCCTGAGATTAAAGCCAACATCATGGAAAACAGAGACAGGAGAGAAAGAGAAAATGAGGGTTTTGCCACAGATGTCCTTACCCCTTAAATAGCTTTAAGTCACATGAACTCATCCATTTCATTTTCTTTGAGTGATCTGGCAGATTTGTGATTTTTAAAAGCAAAAGAATCTTGAATAATATACCATTTCTCTAAGTCCACCTCTGTAACCCACAGAACCACAAGACACTGAAATATTCCTCTAGAATCTTGCTAATATCCCAGATCCTGATTCTCTACCACCTGCTACTATCTATCATATCCAGGTTCAGTTCTACTTTCCTGGCTTCTGATCTCCTTGATTGCATTTAAGGTTGATATTCAGTCTCTAGTTTTATTGCCTTTTTCTTAGTGTTTCCGCTTGACTACATTTTGACTCTATTTTCAGCTTTCCTGATTCCAAGCAACCTATCAGGTCTAGTGCATCAAGCCCCAAATACTGAAACCTCCGAACTTAACCCAGTCACCCTCCTCTACCTGCCTTTTCATCCGTGATCTTCACAATTTCATTAAATCTCTACTAATTTGACCTTCTGCCCTAATTCCATACATTTTCAAATCTCTTTTCAAATGTTCTTTCTACTTTGTATCTAAATAACTCTATGCTAACGGTTTTATACACCTTGATAAAATGTATGCTTTCCCCAAGTAAAATATAAATTCTCAAAATTTACACAAGAAATTTTAGAAAGCTATACAGGAATAACCATGATGTACAAAACCTAACAAAGTGAGCCTATAATTAAATAATAAGAAATTAAACTACAGATATTGTCACTTACGAATATGATGCCATCATCTTCTATAAAATTCTGGCAAATTTAGCCCACAGTATGGTAAACGAATAATACACCATTGTCAGATACACATTTAACAGTATTTCATAACCCTTCCAGAAAACAACTTTTAGTAAACTAGAAATAGGAGGACACTTTCTTAATATAATTTAACCTAATCACTAGAGACATTTCCCTTAAAATTAAACAGAAGACAAAATACCTCCATTATTATGTTCCACGTGTTCTTAATGGTCTGCATAAGGAGTGCTTAAGTGATTTTCACATGGTTACCCAGCAGGTCAGGGAAAGAGCTGGTATTCTACAGAGATTCTGACTCCAAAGCCTGAGAATTCTATATTATTTTTAGCCCTCAAGGTGGATATCCTTGTTTGTCAGGAAGTCAGCATCCTTCTCCACTTCTAGAAAGTTTCTTTAGGGAAGCCACTTAGTACCTATTGTATGCAGTCTTGATGGCCTATCAATCACGCTATCCTGCCCTCTGGCCAGGGAGTAGGAATTCAGCTAACCAATGGGGCTTCCCTCTCTCTCTCCCTCTCTCTCTCTTTTTTCTCTCATTCTTTGGAATTTGTATCTTTAATGGGATGACCAAGTAGACTAAATGGTTCAATCTGATTCACCCTGACGGGTGAGGCCTCTGTAGGCTGTACTTTAACTCCTAGAGTTTTCTCACTTCTGTCCTTTCCAAGGCCTCATTTTAATATGTTCTTTCAATCTATGAGCTACCTCAAATCTTTTTTAAACATTTGTTTTTAAAAAGGTATTTGTCTAAAATGAGCCAGTATGTGCTTCTGTCACTTGCAAAGAATCCTGGTTGGTATATTTGTACTTCCAATCAACTAAGCTAAGGAACTAAGGAACTAAGGAACTCATGTTCCTTTCCTTAACCCACACAATCCACAAATTGATATATTCTGTAATTTATTCTGTTTTACTTACACATATGCTTGATCTTCATTTATTTTCCTCTCTCCTCCAAGCCACTGCCCTAGTTTATCATTACCTCCTGCCTGAACAATTACCTCCTAACCTGTTTCCTTGCCTGTAGTCTCATTCTGTCTAATCCATTCCACCAACAATTAGCATATTATTACACTACGAATGTCATTGGTGATGTGACTACTCTGGCCCAAATTTACATTTCAAATAGGATGAAGTCCAAAATCCAAAAGACAACTTGACATTTCTGATCCTATGTATCTAACTTTAACCCTCTCCTTTTTCATGCTTGGCATTGTGCTCTAGCCACATGAAATCATCTGTTGTTCACTTCAAGACACTGCATTCTTGCCCTTGAACCTAGATAAAATGCCTTTTTCCCTTTCCGTATATATTGCAATCTTCGTACAGCCAAGTATTACTTATATTTAGAGGCCGTTCATAATATACATGCTAAAACCTACCCAGAAAGCTGATAATTTCATCTGCTTCTTCTGTATACCCTACACTTCATCTCTACCTATGGTGGTACTCTCGGCACTTTCCACCTCTATTTTATTTGAATATGAACATGTTTACCTTTCCTTAGACAAAAATAGGACACGTCTTGTTTTTCAGGACAACTAGAATCAGAAAAGTGAGTGATTAGACAGGAATGGAAGGCTATAGCCAGGCCAAGATATTCCCTAAACTCAACCCATTAAACCTGGGAAGATAGATGGGGTGTGGTCACTGAGACTATTTCTGAGAAGGCTCTGTATGCATGAAGACTTCTTTGAGCTTCTAACTCCATCAGTGAATTGTGTGGTCATAGCCTGGTGGCCAATGTGGCCAGCTGAAAGTACACCCGTGGCCACACACAAGTATGATGGACTGCCAAGGATGAGTGACAGCAGCAACATTGTTGAAAGAAGCTGAATAAAAAATGTATGTCATTCTTGAGACTTATGCTTCTAAGCCTTCTTTGTTTTCATCGTGGATGACGTACCTCAAACTTCCAAAAGGCCCTAATACGAAAGCTCATAGAGTCGAGTAGCCTAGACCTAGGGACAACTTAGATTTTAGAATCAGACAAACTCCAATTTAATACTTGGTCAACCATGTGTTAGTTACATGATTTACCAATCTTTTCCTTTAACTGTAAAATGGGTATAAAAATACTAAGAAATGTCATTGTAAGAATCAAATGAAATTATATATGCTCAATGTCTACCATAATGTTTAGCAATTTCTGTGCTCATGGTAATGATTGTCTTACTGCTATATATATATATGTTTATCTCCACTTCTTTTGGAAAATATACTGTGAGAGAAAGGAAATTTTGAAAATAGTTATATCTTTTAGAAATTGGCTAAGTTGAATAGTAAGCTGAAAAATGGTGTCAAAGATATAAGACCCTAATTCCTGAAAACTTTAAGTGTTACCTTTTGTGGAAACAGCATCTTTGCAGACATGATTAAGAATCTTGAAATGGGGAGATCATCCAAGATTATCTGAGTGGGCCCTAAATGTAATCACAAGTATCCTTATGAGAGAGAAGCAGAGATATTTGACACACACACTGGAGAAGAAAAGGCAATATGACCATGGAAACTGATTGAGTGAAGTGATGTGGTCACAAGCCAAGGAATGCAGGCAGCCAAGAGAGGATGAAAGAGACAAGGAACAGATTCTCTCCTACTGTTTCTTGAGGAAGTGTAGCTCAATTGACACTCAGATTTTGGCCAATGATACTTATTTCATACTTCTAACCTTCAGAATTGTGAAAGAATAAATTTTTGTTGTTTCAAACAACCATGTTTATGGTAAATTTGTTACAGCTGCCATAGGAAACTAATACAGATTTTGGTGTCAGAAAGTGGGGTGATGCTGTAATGAATACATAAATATGTATAATTTTCTTTAGAATTAGAAATGAGTAAAGGTTATATAAATAGATTTTGAAGTGCATTTTGAAAAGAACAAAACTAGATTGACTTAAATATTATTGTTGATAGAATTATGAACACTAAAGACACTGAGAATGAGGGCTGAGAAGGAAATGAAGAGCATGTTATTGAAAACTGGGAAAAAATAAGTCTTTGTTACATAGAGGTAGAAGACTTAGCTGAATTGTGCCTTACAGCTGAGTGGAAAGCAAATCTTGGAAGCAAGGAACTGAAGAACTTGGATATTTAGCTGAGGAAGTTGCCAAGCAAAGTGTTGAAGAGGCAGCCTGGTTTCTTCTTGTTGCTTATAATGAAATGCAAAGGAAAAGAAATACATTGAGAGAAAAACTGTTAAGCACAAAGAAAACAAGACTTGATGATTTTTGGGAAATCTTCAAGCTATCCGTATTATGAAAGATGATAAAATAGGAGATTCACTGTTAAGAAAGTGTGCTCTGGAGAGAAAGCCAGCGTATAGCAACATAGCGTACTGAAGATGAACTCCAAAATGAAGCAGCAAAGTGTCACAGAAAAAGCATTGAGCCTGAAGGCAGTGTCAAAAGATTTAATCCTAGAAAAAAAAGAAAAAATATCTTCCAAATGAGAGGGGAAATGAAGTTAGAAGGATGCACGAGAATTGGTAAATTCGTCAGTGGTAAGGACAGCAAAATGAAGTATTTAATATCTGATGATCTGTGTTTTTTTTTCTGTGCAATGGGAAGGGGGAATTATCTGCTGGGAGCGAGAGGGCAGGTGGTCAGGTAGATGACTGTAGAAGTGAGGACAAGATTTGGATTAGCCTTTACTGGAATAATGATGATGATGATGATGACAACGCCAACAATGATGGCAATAAATGCTAATAGCTACAGGTAATATTTTTTATGCATTTACCATGCCCCAGACACAATATTGAGCATTTTTGCAGTCATCATCACATATAATTATCATATCAGTCCTAGGAACTACATCTAATTATTGTTTTTAATTTTTTATTATTTTATAAATATATATAACAAAATAATAATGTATGCAGCATCAAATATTACATAATACAATAAATATAATATATAGCCATATAGTATGTTATATATCATATATAATTAATATATTAGAAATAAAATGTTTATTTTTATTTTGTTGTTATTTTTTACAGAAGAGAAAATAAGCTCAGAAAGGTTAGATAGATTTTATGGACAAATAGCTACTTGACGGCAGATCATAGAATCAAATCATGGTCTGTCTACTCCAAAGCCAATTTTTTTAACTGTTGATTATACTACACCATTATTTTAAATTTTTTTCTCAAAAAGCCCCATCAGAAGCCTGCATGCTTCTCTATTAGTGCTCCTTAGCCATTTGTTCATCCTCCCTTTCTCCACAAAAATTTTTTCCTAAAGTGTCATGTGATCCTCCATTGCCAAATCCACAGGTCACTTGGCAGTCTGCACCTTACTCAATGTCACATGCTATGCACCACTCTTCTCCAAGCACCTCTTTGCTCCAGTGCTTGCAATGACACCACACTCCTGAACCCTATTTCTTTTGGTAGAACCAGGTGTATCCTATTTTCAGGAGCCCAGTCTTGGAGTTGCAATGAAAAATATATTGACCTGGAAAACTGTAGACCTGACCTTCATTTTCACTAGATCACTGAGACACTGAATGGCTTTATACCCTTTCCTCATTCCCTCTGTGCCTCAATTTACTTACTTCCAAATAAGGGAGATAATCCACAGAGTCTGAATCAACTCCTGCAGTCTATAATTCCAAGTTCATAAAAAGGACATTGAGAGGGGGAAATCTTGGCTGTCTGCCTGAGGGAAAAAATAATTAAGATATCACTTTGCAAAAGGAGTAAGTGAATTTCAACAGCATCATGCCTGTCTCTGCCTGGAGTTGGCTGCCTCTCCAGGCTTGGGCTCCCTTTTGGACACTATAAATTATCTGAGGACATAGGCTAATTGACACAGTTGAGAGGAGAGGGACACAAATAGTCCCAGGCTTGGAGAGTGAGACCTCTGTGAGAAGGTTAATAGAACTGGAATGGCTCAAGCCTGAGGAAGGGCTGCTGAAGGGAGCCATCATTCTGCCGACACATCCATAAAAAGATATTGCGAGAAGGGCAGGGATAAGTCTTCTTATTAATCAACAAGGGCAGAATGAGAATTAACAAGCTGTAAGCTGCAATGAGGAATATCGAAGCTAAATATCAGGGAAAATGTTAGACCACTGGGAGCAGTTAGGCAATGGAACAGACTGCCTAGAGAAGCCATGAAGTCACTCTAATTGGGGACATTCGAGGCAGAGAGCTGATATACATCTGTCACAGGGGACGGGATTCCTGGGGGAAAATAAGGGGCTGGACTCTAATGGACCTCAAGGACCTAAGCATAACAAGACCATAACATTAATAGGAGAGCATGATCTAAGAATGTGAAGGCAGTGTGGGGTGAGATTGCAGGTTGAAGGGTGGAAATGAACAGGGTCAGACCATGGTTTTTGCAGTTTTCATGTACTAGGTTCAAACCTGAATTCTGCTCCCTACCAACCTGGCATAGTTTCTTTCTGAGATTTCGTTCTTTTGGGTAGAAAATGGAGAGCATGATGACCATACCCTCAATGGGTGATATGAGGATAAAATAAGGCCATGTCTAGGAATCACTTAGCATGGCATCTGGCACACAGGAAGTTCTAGGTAAATGATGTTTATGATAAAAGCAGGAGCTCTCCAGAATAGGACGTGAGGCAGACAGAAGGCTACAGACTCCAGCTTGCATTAGGGACAAGTTCTCCACCTTTATGGGTGGCTGAGGCTCAGTGTCCAGAACTGGTGATATTCCACTTCTGTCTGTGTCTCTACTGCAGAGGGGTTCAGGGTCAGAAGGAAGTCATTTGGAATTTCACGTGGCTGCAGGTGTGAAAGGCAGAATGCCTCTCTGAACCGCCCACGTGTTGCGGAGTGCCAGAGGCTGGATCTAAGAAAAGGAGTCTGGTGAAATCCAGAGGGTGGGGACCGCTGCCTGTAGCACGTGCTGTCAGCCCCCGCAGCACTCCCCTCTCAGCCTGCTCTGAGTTCACCACAGTGATGGACAGCTCTACGTGAGCTCACACCCACACTACAAGCTCTCACCTCTGAGCCAGTCTTGCCACTTTCTGCCTTAGAAAAGGGCTTTGTCTGAGGCTGGAGTGGTCAATGAGGCCATGCAAAAGAGCAGCCCAGATGGCATATTTGTTCATACCCCAAAGATAACCCTTCACTAACACAGGGTTTTGGAGCCAGTGGATAAATGTCCCCAGTTTCCTATCCTTCAGGCAGAAATTCTGGGATGCATTGGCTCTTCAGAAGTTCCAGTAGAATCCAGTCCCCACTACATAGAGCAGCAACACTCTCCTACTGGCTTTTCCTCTTTCTTGTCTCAGTCTCCTCACACCCTGCTCCGTAAAATCACCTCCCAAATAAACCACCCACACTTAAGTCCTCAGATCAAGCTCTGCTTTTGCAGGAACAAAAACTAAGGCAGTGTCTGAAAGGGACAAAAAGGCAAAAAGCAGAGATGGCCTGCAACAGAGAAGTTTATATATTAGGACATGTCTTGATATATATTTTGGATGTGTTCTCAATTTTCAGTTATGAACTCATGTTGCCATCTATTTGTGATTTTTATTAAGTAAGCATTGTTCCCTTTAAAATGCCTCCAACTCTTCACAGAAGTGAAAGCAAAATTTAAAACTTAAGAATATCTGCCATGCTCCTCTCCTCCTACCCATTTTTCATAGCCCAGGTTATATCCTGGCCTTTTAATCAGTATTTTTCTAGTTCCATCTACTGCAGCATCTTTCTTCAAAGAATTTACAGGGTACTTTGAACTCAGAATTAGTATTCATCAAATTACTGCCTGCTTTATGCATATATATGTCTTATCTTCCTAAGGACTAGGCACTGACACCGTAGATATCCCCAGCAGATTATAATTTTAATTTTATTGGCTAGATTATGTGTTATCGTAGCAGGGGAGACAGGATATTGAGTTTTTTCTTCTTCTAGAGTGGAGACAAGCAAGCCAAAAGGGGTCAAGAATGAGGACTTAGTTAGCCAGTGGAAAAGTTCTTCCATGACTACATCAGTAGATTATAAAGAGATTTATTATGAAGTATTGGCTCCCATCATGATTATGGAGGCTGAAAAACTTCATTATCCTGCCATTTCCCAGCTGGAGACCCAGGAAAGCTAGTGGTACAGCTCAAAACTCTGAAAGCTAGAAAGCCAATGGTGTAGATTCCAGTCCAGATCTGAAGGCTTGAGAAACAGAAGCACTGAGAACAGATCAATATCCTAGCTCAACCAGTTGGGCAGAGGTAATGCAGTCTTCCTCCACCTCGGTACTCTACCCAGTACCTCCACATATGGCATGATGCCCACTCACATTGGAGAGGACCACCTGCTTTACTCAGTCTACCAATTCAAATGTTAAGATCCTCTGGAAGCATCCTCATAGGGACACCCAGAAATAGTACTTAAACAGACACTTGTTCACCCCTTGGCCCAGTCATGTTGACACATAATAACACATAATAACTTCCCTTATCTGATGAAAAATTTTACTACCAGATTTTTATAGAGATCTAGAGAGCTGTTGAGTTTCATGCAAGGAAGTCATGACAAGTTAGAGATAATTTAAAACTTTCATAAACACATAGGTGCAGAAATAATAGTCATAATAGTTTTCATAAATATTACTGGTACTAGCAATGAAAAGGAATAACATGATATCTGCCCTCATGGATCTGCCGGCACCTTAGATGTATATAAGGAGCCCTATGCACAGATCATCACAGCACAGCATGGAAAGTGCAATGAGCGTGATGTGCAGGACACGTCGTAGGAGCACAGAATGCAGGTGGGATATACCCAGTTCTCTTGATGACATTCAGAGAAGCCTTCTGGAGGAGCTGAGCAGAGACACAACAGTCAGTTTAGATTGCTGAGTTTGTGCTTATTTTTCTTAAGCATGAAAAGGAACCTTTGGAGTTATAAGCAAAAGAACAAGGTGATCGGATTTACCCTTTACAAAGAGCATCCTGATGCTTATGTGAAGAAAAGACTATTGGAGAGTGGTAACAGGGAGGTTGCTCCCCACCATCCTGCAGGTTATTGAGAGAGAGGAATGGCTTGCTCTGGGGTTGTAGCTTTGAACAAAGGAGTGATCAAAATAAGAATGTGTTGTGGAGCTATCATATGATGTTGAATTGAATGTAAAATGTAAGAAAAAATTTTTAAAGGGTATCTATTTTTCTTTTCAGTTGATGTAGGTTTTATTTACTAGGCTAGAGAAGACAGAAGGATATTTAGTTGGGAGTGGGTGGTTCTTTTCCTTGGATCAAGTTTGGTCTACCTATTAGTTAATGAAGTGGAGATATCAAGTAGACAGACTGGTGTTCAGGAGAAAATGAAGCCCATGACAAAGCATGTCACTTCCTTTATGAAAACTTCCATGATGCTTTGATTCCTAAATATAATTTTTAAGTGCTTCTCATTTGGGCTTTCTTAGAACCTCTCTTGTAGTTCTTATCAAACCCTTCCATGATTCTCTTTAACAATCTTTCTCCTCTGTCTATAAACATATTGAGCTCAGTGTTTGCATCTCATCCTTGCATTTCACGGGTTCTAGCATATGATACAAGTGCACATCAGTGACAGAAATGTTTTGTTTAAGAATAAATGATCATTCTTGTCAAGAAGGAAAAGCATAAATGACTATGATTATCATCATCATAATCTATATTAATAAGGTGTTGTATGTGAAATGTTACAAACTGAAGTCCCATCTTCTCATTTTAAATCACTTATTCTTGCCACTACATCATGCAGAATCAAATCCATAATAAATATAGAATTGGCTGAATTGACCTGTTTCCATGGAGTCTGAAAAAAAATCTCATTTCTTTAGTTTATTTTTTAGAAGTGTTAGATACAGCAATGGAATATCACTCTTTTGTCAAAGCCAGCCACTTACAGATGTTATTGGGTACGTTTTATTAATTTTTGATTAGATTGAAATATTGATGAAAAATACGTTAGTATTAGAGAATATTACTGATGATAGGCTATATATATTTCCATTTCAGTTATCATTTTTATTTCCTTAATGTTTTGATATAAAAGGACCACTCCCTTGGATTAGGTTTTCATGTATAATTTAAAATTAAAGCTGGAATCTGGGCCACAAAATTTGATAGACATTTTTCTCCACAACTTTTCTGAAATGGAAACTAAAAATCTCCATGTTGAAAACATTCTGAAGTATATTATTTAACACAGCAAACTTTATTAATCATGGAGTAATATGTTCAGATAACAAAGATTTTCACTATGTAAATTAGACATTTACCTTTTTCCCTTTCTTTCAATTCTTGTGTTCTCTCAAAGATTTACTAATTATGAGTATGTTGTGATTATGACCAATGCATAGTGTTATTTGCTTGGGATTTTCAGAGTTGTAACTTTTCAGTCAGCATCAACCTGTCACATGTTCCAGTTACATTCATCTGCAGTGATTAATTAACTTTGTAGAAAAGTTGACACCACCGCTGGGAATAATTCTTTGTTATTTTTTGCCCTGCTTTTTTTTTTGTATTAAACTACTTATGTTTATATCTCCTGAGGCCATATAATTTAATACCTGGTGGTTTCAGATAGATTTAATTGGAGGAAAAGCATATATATTATTGCTAATGTAAGAGGAAGGCTTAGGGAAAGCCAAATTGAGTTTAGAAAGTAGCATGCCATGGCATTTAGCAGCATCTACCATAATAGTCTGTATTGTTTTAGATTATTTTTCCCCAAAATAAAATGCAAGCAAACTCCATGAAGAAAAAGTGCTTTTGTGCCCTGAACCAAGAAAAACAACTGCCACATAGCACATGCACAATAAATACTGTTTCAGTGAATGACTGGACCATTTAGTTAAAAGCATCTTTACAGCTGGGATGACCTTGCTGCTCTCGAAAGTATTATCAGTTAATCACTGCTGTGAAATGATACCAATAACCATTACATTCATAGTACTTTATAATGAGCAATGTAATTTGCCATTTTCAAAGTGCTTTCACTTATTTGAGATGCATAGAAACCTCATGAAGCAAAGAGTATAAATATCTTAAACATACAGAGGAGCAAACTGAGGCTCAGATAAAATGAGGCACTTTGACTCAGCATAAGTCTGAATCCAAATCCTTGTTGACTGGGCCACAGGTAGAGGCTAGAGGACTTCATGACATTAGCCTCCAGCAGGAGTCTGTGATCTATGTAAAATTGATAAGCCCTATTGTATGTGGGGGTGGGAGAGAAGGGGTAAATACCACCTGAAAGAGTTGAAGCCTTAACAGAATGTCAAACTAACAAAGTCATGGGGGTGGGGTGGGGAAAGGGGGTTTCAGGAACAGAACTATAACCTGTGCTCCCTCTTCCATCAGCCTCCATCCCCTCACCCTGCTCCATTTCTCTTAGTAACTTTTATCATGTACCTAATATCATGGCACATACATACTACTGTTTATTGACTACTGGTTCACTAGAATGTAAAACCTCAGGGACTCTGTGTGCCATACTCACCACTGCCTCCCCCGACTCTTGGAAGACACCCGGGTACATACCAGGCGCTTAATAAATATTTGTGGGATGAATAAATGCTGAAGGAGCCACATGTACACATGTGGGTGACACATCAATGGTCTTTTTGGAAAACTGTAAGCCATTCTGTCTTCCTAATAGGTCGAGGTACTAATATTTAATCTATTTAATTTGTTATAGTTCATCTTGATGGAAGATTTGATATAGTTCATCTTGATGGAAGACAAAGAAGAAATCAGAAAGGGAAGAGCTTTTAAGGCTGGAAACAAAGGAATTGACCACATTTAGGATGGACTAATTTAACATGTTAAAGTATTTTAATAAATCTTAAGAAAAATTCAAAGTCATTGAAAGAAGAAGATTGACGCTACCAGATAGAGCCATATGATCATTTTGGAGCAGATAGATCCAAAGGGAGAAGAACAGAAGAAGCTGGGAGAGAGCTCAGAGGTCACTACATCATCAGGCAAGAGATAGAAAATGCCAGAACCCCCAGGTGAGTGGAAGCCCCTGACTCACCCCATTCAAGGTCAGCTGTCTCCTTGCAGTTACTCCCTGAATTCCCTCTGCATGGCTGTACACCATCTCCTCTCTGGGGTAGGCACCAGGTCTCCTTGTTCACCTTTCTCCAAGCATGGGAAGACCCCAAAATATATTCCTATATTCTTTTTTGCACAGCTAAAACAAGTCAAGTTTACCTGAATATTGAAAAGGCATGAGATGGAAGGGAATAGATAAAAACAGCTGAGTATAGATTTCTACTCTGATGGAAACCAATTCACTCACTACAAGCTCTTTCAGATTTTACCTCCTAACCCTTTTGAATTCTTAGTCTTTTCCCATCCTTTTCCTTTATCAATCTGCTTTGTCTAAAATGTTAATTGTTTTAATCGGGCTTTAGTTCCATAAAGTAGAAACCAAGTTGTTGTTTTTTTGTTTGTTTTGTTTTGAACCTGATACTACAGTAGGGAAACAATTATTGGCACCTAATTATTACTAGAAACAATGGCTAAACACTGTCAAACCATCTATTCTATTACTAATAACATAATTTTTTACAGTATCTGCCATCTGAGTGGGTGACCATATAGTTTTTTTGTCCAAAGTAAGATACTTTTAAGAGGGAAAAGATACACTATTAATAGTTACCTGAGACAACAGACATAGACCAAGACTTCCTCAGGCAAACCGCACATAGGTCAAATTAAATATAGCTAAAAACTCAACATACAGGTGGTCAATTATTTCTCTCCCAAGCTGTGTACTTTTCAACTAGTTTATTTGAGATGCTTTACCAGGACAGTGCGGTACATAAAGTCTAAGTGTTCTCTTGTAAGATTGGTTATACCAGCTTTAAACTTTTTCAGGCCGAAATTATTAGTGCTCTGTTCTTTACAACTTTCAAATTCCACTTCATGTCTTCTGAATGTCTTAAGAATTCCTATGAATTACATAGGGGCTGAGGCTTATATGTGCATTTTATAGATAAGGCATTTGGGGCTAGAAAAGTTATATCAAAAAGGCAATGTTGTAAAGTAAAGGGAATATTGACCCTAGAGGCATGAGTGTATTTGAGCACTGGCCCATCATTTATTGTTTGTGACAGTGTGGGCCACATATGGTTTAACCAAAGTGTGGGCCACATATGGTTTAACCCATATGCAACAAGAGTAGACTTATATAAACTTTCATAGCAATTCTACAGAACCATTTTCTGGCTATTAAAGCTAATAAAAAATAAGGTTTATATTTTTTAAGGCTTTCTTTTCTAGTAATTCATGTTCATTATATTTTACAAAAGCATCAGTTCATAAAAAAATGGAAAATTAAAAAAATCCTAGTACAGATAATTTTTTAAGTACTGAGCTACATATAATCAGTCAATTACTTAGTCACTTTGGGGTTTAGCTTTCTCACATGAAAAACTAAAAACAATAAGTCATTCTACCTCATAGGGCTCAAGAAACAATAACAAACAATAAAGTACCATTTGTATAGGGCCTTAAAGTAGTGATTCTTAACACATGCTCAGTAGTAGCCCCAAATAACCTACAGAACTTCAGCTGAGAGAGGATAGGGTTTGGTAAGCAATTTCAGCCCCATCTTCCAGCTGCACCCCTCATTGCCTATTCAAACTGAGAAGATTTGCTTCTATTTCTTTTAAATATGTTCCTGCTTTAAGATTGTCATTACAAAAAGGTGCCCACTAAAAAAAAGATTCTAACTTTTCTCTAGAGTGTACAAAATACTCTCACTTAATGCTCACTTAGCCATGTGATGTCGGGATATTGGTTTACAGGTGAAAGAAAATATGGCAAGCTTGCATGGTGTTCAGAATCTAGCTGGCAAGTGACAGCTCAATACAAGCCTAGGCTGAAGGATTCTACATTCAGGTCTGTTCCTGACAGCTTGTCAAGTATAAGAAGCCTACACTTTCTTATATGTTTTCCCTTTCATTCTACTTCTATTTCTTTTCCTGGTAAAGCTTTGATTCACGAAAAGAACCTTCAAGTAAAGAGTTCAGAGATCACCAAAAGTATATATCGTACTCAAGAAAAATCAAAGCTATACTTTCTAAATGACAAGCTCCAGAAACACCTCCCTAGTGAGGATTAACTGTGTGTGTAAACACGTACACATGTGTTTGTGTATGTGTATGTGTGTGAGAGAGAGAGAGAAAGAGAAAGATGGAGTGAATGATGCTTCCTTCCAAAATTTATATATTGAAGTCCTAACCCCCAGTTCCTCAGAATATGGCCATATTTGGAGATAGGGTTTTTAATCAAGCAATTCAATTAAAATGAGGTCATAAAGGTGAGGCCTAAACTAATATGACTGGTGTCTTTATATAAAATTGGAAACAGAGGTGTACAGAGGGAAATTGTGTGAAGACACAGATAGAAGATTGCCCTGTACAAGCCAAGGAGAGAGGCCTGGGACAGGTCCTTCCCTCCCAGCCTTCAGAAGGAACTGACTCTGCATCCTTGAATTTAGACTTGTAGCCTCTAGAACTGTAAGAAAATAAATTCCTGTTGTTTAAGCTACATGCTCTGTGATACTTTGCTATGACAACCCTATCAAAATAATATAGTGAGTATATGGTATTTATAGCAGTATATGGAATCATATAACTCACTTTTTATATGCTGGGTAACCAAAACACATGATATTGTTTGTCTCATAAATTTAAGAAATATTTTGCTGGCATTCCAAGTGAATCACAATTTTGAGTTTGTTTCCCTTTTTTCTTTGCAAATTCTGAGGGCTGAAACTTCATACTTAGAAAAGCCCATAATAAGTATTTGGTTAACAGGAACTGAACCCTTCTTTGAGGCTTGAAAACCGAATCTATATGGTACAAGAATATCTATTGCCTGTGAGAGCATCAGGAAGGCATTTGTCCTCTCTGGATCTTAATTTTTTATCTACAAAAGAGAGAATTGAAGAGTATGATCTCCAAGGCAATGTCTTATGGTATGAAGAGCACCAGACTAGGAGCAAAAAAAATCTATATCTAAGTCCCTACTCTGTCAATGTTTAGCTACGAGATGTCAGACACTCACTTCTCTAAGATTTTTATTTACTCTTTTGTAAAAATGTGAATAATAATATTGAATTTACAGTGTCTCTATTAAAATGTGGTGAAATGATGAATTTAAAATACCTGGCACATTGAAGAATCCAAATAAAATTGGCTTCATTTTCATTTCAACTCCAAAATGCTGCATCTGTAAGTACTTTGATTAGATCAGAGAGTATCTCAAAGCATATTTTGAACTAACTTCTAAAGGGCAGGCAAGATTGCTCAAAGAGTGTTTTTGTTCTTCTCACTTTCTCAAATGCAGACGTAGAAAAGAATCCCTTCAGTCATCTTGCATTTTTATTTCTTACCAAGATATTTTAAAAGGCAAGAATGATGTCTTTTGGACATCACCTAACATGCCAGAACATGATATCATTTGGTGTTGAAATCATTCATCATCTCCTCTAATATTACTCCTGCTGGCTGGGATGTCTTGGATATGTCAGAAGTGATTTTGCTTAATTCAACTTGTTTGTAATGAGTTTCTCTTAATTCTTGGCCAATAGTGATCCACCCTTAAGAAATTTTAAATGTGGCTTTGGTTGATTAAAATATGAGCTCAAAAATGGTCTTCAAATTTTTGGCTGCTAGATGTAAAGACAGATATGGTCAATATCAGATGAGCCAGGTATAAGGTGTTACAGATTCTCAATGAAGTAAGATATAAGATCTAAGTGGATTCTTAATATTCACAGGCAAGATTTTGGGACTGTCTAGTAGAGTTCAAATAGTGTTTCTGCAGAGATCACAGTTCTCTGGAGCAGACTGATCCCTGGAGCAAAGATATGGAGGTGGAGTTAAGTGAGCAATTCAGGAAGAGTGAGAAGTGATTGATTAATCCATCCGTTCATTCAACAGATACTCATTAAGTATCTATTAGATGGCCATCACTATGTTCCTAAGAGGGGGAAAAAGCAACTTAGTTCCTTTTCCTTGGACAAATTCAATAAACATGTTGATGGCGAGTGTATAATCTGCTAGAAATACAGACGAATATAACAGGAGCTCTTTCATTCAAAAATGTATATAGGAGACATTAAAAAGTCACTTATTATATACACGAGTCAATAGAAAAATAGATGTCAAACACTACTTTATGAGTAGTGACATCAGCAACTGATAACTCATTACAGAGCCCTATTGAAGATTCTCCAGGCGCCTGAAGTGTGAGGCTAAAGCCAGACCTCTGATCACTCAGCCCTCATCATATCTAAACTTTGGGATTTTATCACTTTGGCCTTCATCAAGGGGAGAAAATTTTGTGGAAGCACCAAAGTCCATTTACTCCATTATAGGGAAGCAGAGAGAAAAAGAGTGAGTAGGAAAGAGTAGCAAAGAAGTTGAAAGGTGTTAGAGGAAGTCTAAAAGAATTTTGCTAATTTGACCAACCAGCTTAAGGATTTTTCCTCCCTTATCTAAGAATTAAAGGAGAATACCAGTGATAGGAAAAGAAGTTGAGGTGTTTCCTTCTCCCTTACCTCAGGGAGAAGAGTGGAAGAGGAAGGAAACAAGGAAATGAGTTTAGAAAGCTATTATAATTGTACTGTCTAAGGGCCTCTAAAAGATGCTGGCCCTTTAAATGATGGAAGTGTATCTGAGAGAGATAGTCTGAAGAAAACACCATAAGCTTGGGCAACAATAGAAGAGCCTCAAAAAGATGCCATATTTTTGAAGCCTTATCAACTGAGGCAGTGATTATTAATTTTCTCAACAAACATTTTTAAGCATCTATAGTATACATCCACTACACTAGCCTGTTGATATATAAATATAGACACAATCCCTGACTTCAAAACACCTGCATTTCCAGGCCAAGCTGTATCCATAAATACACAACTAGAAGACAACACACTCACTGCAATAATGAATGGGCATGCCAAGAACCAGGCAAATGCAGAAGAAACACCTTGCTTTACCATGGGATGTGAAGAAAGGCTCCACTATAAAAGAACAGGGGAGTCGACTTATTGAAAAAATGGACAAGGGAGAGACATTGACTTGGGCAAAGCAAAGGAAGCACAGACAAACACATCGTGTCCCGAGAACCACTTGTGTATTTGTCTGCTGAGCTCCCACCATGGGTGGGATGTAAGGGTGAATAAGAGAGGAAAGTCTCTGCTCTCATGAGGATTCCACTGTGGTTGTGGAGGAGGGGCAGCATTAACAATAAACAAGTAAACAAATAAATGATAAAGATATTTTTAGAAACCAACTCATGCAATGTAGAAAATAAAATGAGCTAATGGGATACTTCCAGGAGACCTATTTTATTTGATTGGGAGGAAGGGTCATCATGGAAAGTTTCTTTTGGCCCTGACAATTGAACTCAAATGTTAAGAAGAATTCAGCCACGTGAAGACAAGGGTGATGAGCACTCCAGAAAAAGGGACCAGTGAGAACAAACTTTCAGAAAGAACAGACTTGGAAGACTCAAGACATAGGTTGAAGGCCCATCTGGCTGGAGCTTGTGAGTAGGGAGCAGGGAGGTAGGAGAGATGATCAGAGAGATGCCAAGTGGCCAGAACATGTACATCCTACAAATGTTCAACATAATGGAGAAGTTAGAGTAGTTGTCAGCAAGCAGATCATAAAGGTCCAAACATGCCCCACCATGGAATTAGAACTTTCATTTGTGTGACAATTAATGTCATGTGTCAACTAGGATGCCTGGGTATCTGGTTAAACATGATCTCTAGGTGTGTCAGAGGGGGTGTTTCTGGAAGAGGTTAGCATTTTAATGGGTGGACTGAGTGAAGCAGATGTGCCTTCCCAAAGTTGAGTGGGCATTATCAGGTTCATTGAGGACATGCATAGAACAAAAAGATGGAGGAAGGTTGTATTCATCTTCTCTCTGCCTGACAGCTTGAGCATTGATTTTCTCCTGCTCTCAACACTCCTGAGCCTTCAGACTCAGACTGGAATCTTCACTGGCTTTCTACCTCTCAAGCCTCTGAATGGCACCCCTGGTTTTCCTGGATCTCCAGTTTGCAAATGGCAGATTGGAGGACTTCTCAGCCTCCATATTAGTGTGAGCTAATTCCTTATAATAAATCTAGATAGCTAGATAGCTAGATAGCTAGATAGATAGATGATAGATAGATATTTCCTTTTGGTTCTATTTCTCTAAAATATCCTGACTACTATCACCTGTAAAATGGCAGTGCCATTCCTCTCACTGTAATTGGAAACTGGTGAAATGGGGCAAGATTGTGGCAAGGCTCCAACTTCAGTTTTGTTAACCAGTTGAGTGAACGAAACACTATGAGCCGGGTACTATTCAACCTCTCAGTATCTTAAAAATGGTCTATAAGGGATGTTCATGACAGAAAATATTTGGGATGAAATATCAACAAATTGTCTATGTGAGCCTGGAATCTAAACCCAGCAGTCATCCATAAAGAGGCAAATACAAATACACAAGTTGGATTTTTATTTTTATTTTCTCCCTTCACAAGCCCCCCTGGATACAGAATGTCCTCTGTGAACTAGCCAGGAGTAAGAAATCCGGCTTTACAGTGCATGTAATCTGGAGAGCAAGGAAAGAAACATTTAAGCTGTTATTCAAACAAGTTTCATTCCAATTACTACTTTCCTCTCTGTCAAAATCAATTATTCTCACTGTTGACATGGCCATTGCTTGCTGAGATGATTGGAAGATTTGCCTCTATATTTCTCGCATGGTGTTTTCTTTTTTGGCTGCTTTTGGTTGTGGGTCGTTCTATAGTGTTGTTGTTGATTTTCCCACTGCAGCCAGCGCCACAGAGTTGCTTTTACATGGCCATAAAATAAAATGAATGTACACAGGAAAAGGAGCCTTGCTCCAAGTCAAGTGCTGGACAACTTAGCTTAACATGCGCTCAATTTCACAAGCAGAGACCTGTTTGAGGGACCTGTTTACTATCATCGCTTAAAGACACAGTGACAATTTGCTTTGTGACACCCCACCCACACCTCCACCAGGCCCCAGCCAGACAAGGACTGACAAGCCAGCTCACTTTTGCCTTGTGACACTGGGAAAAATACTGGTCCCCAGATGAGTTTGATGGGCTAATTGCAGCAGCTCACTGACTTAATTACACCACACCACAGTTGGGCGCCTGTCAGCACCTCCATTACGTTATCAGCTGGGGCTGTTGAGTCTTCATGAAACAGAGCAAAGGGAAGTGAAAAGAGAGAGCTTAAGTATTTCCTAATATGTGCATATTAAGGTGAATTTGACCAATGTTCATGCAATCAGGCCAGATGCCTTCTTGCTCTGTCATCTTGAGTTACCTTGTGTTATTCTTTGCTCTGTCTTCTCAAAGCCAGGCATGATGGCCAGCATGATTAAAATTTTTTAAATTTATTCAGCTGTGCTTTAGAAACATTTCTTAAATTATATATTATTTCCTGTCAATGCTCTAATGGACTCCAAGAAATAAAAGTGAAAACTTGGGGCGGGGAGGAGGGGGAGGAGACACAGGAAGAGACAAGGGCGCCCATACATTGTTTTTATGTTACAATTAAATTGAATATACCCCTATCCTCTGCTTACTTCCTACTTTTACTATATCCAAGACTTTGCTCATAGTGTTCTAATATGCTTGAATCTCTTTTTCTCACCAGTCTAACAATTAACATATTTGAATTTTACCCATTAAAAACACCACCATTTCCTCAAAGTTAAATCCCCCTACTATTAACATTTCTATGTTCCAATAATAATCACTCATTTCTATTTTTCAAAACACTGAAAACTAGAAATCACACTGTGTTCCCTTCATGATTTATCTCTAGCACATAGTAGGAGTAGGTACTCAATAAATTCCTCTTTTAATGAAAGTTGACTGGCGAATGATTGCGATGCAGCCCAACACATCTCATATCAACAGATCCTGAAGGACTGAATGTATCCCTATTATTGGGTAGATACACAGTTTTGTGCTAGTGTAATTCAATTCATCAAATATTTATTAGTCATGCAGTTGAGGAGGAAAATGTCAAAGATGATTCTAAATGTTTGGATGACTGAAATGATGATATTGCAGTTCACTTATAAATTTACCAGTGTTGATTGGATGGCTTCTTTATGTACCTTGTGACTTTGTCACAGAACACATGAGAAAAATTGTATGATAGATACCTTATCAGAAAGTTCTTCCCTGACTTTTTGCTATGAGAAAGTATAAATCTCTCTCCAAAGTAGAAAGGAGAAATAAAGTAACTCTAACTGGGAAATTGGGGTAAATTCCACCTAGAACATGTGAGCAATATCTCCAAAAGGACTTCACCAAGCAGAGTAGAGAAGGAATAGTGTTCTTGACAGAAGCGTTAGAAAGATAAAGGAATAGTTATATCTCTACCTTAATGTTTTTATTACTTTTCAGTATCAATGCCACTCCTCACTAACTTGACATTTTCCTGTGTTTATTTAAGGTTGCCAGAGACTTTGGAAGCCAGAGATAGTGCTTCTAGCTCCATCTTTACATTCCTCGTGGTAGAAACAGATGTCTCAAATGTGTAGCTATGACATATGCCAAGCCCTGCTGCTTGCCGGGGAAAGTGTAAATCACAGCAGCACAGGTGTTCAGTAGCCAAGACCCTCTATATTCCATTAATTCCTTCTTACCTCCTCGCTATAGCAAGCACCACAATGACCACTTTGAAGCCTAAATCCCTGCAAGCCTTTCTAGTAAATCACAAGATACTTGGATACAAGACTGAAAGGATGGTTTGGAATCAGATTACCAGACTATGTGAACTACATCCAGCTTTCCAAACTACTCAAACATTAGACACACAAAAATACATTTTCTTCTTGTTTCTGTAAGGATATGCCTTTTCAGCCTTACTAGTTTCTGAGCCCCTGGATGTTGGTTCCCAGAATAACTGTAATTCCAATCTCTTGTCCCACTTTTTAGCACCTTACTTTCAGACACTGAGCAGTGACTGAGGATTTACCCCATAATTCTGTCCATTGCTTGTTAGACTGGCCTAACAAATTAATTAATTAACATACTTATTTCACAAATATTTATTGAATGACAGCCACATGCTAGCCCTGCACAGAGGTAGGGATACAAAGATGAACAAAGTAGGCATAGTCCATGGTAGCTCAGAGTTTATAGTCCAGTGCTCTCCTACAGCTTTTTGAGTAAGATCTGTTTGAATATCTTCTGTATTAATCTTGGTTTAACTGATTTCTCACAGTTCCACAGGCTGGGAAGTCCAAAATCTAGGTTCCTACAGATTTAGTGTCTGCTGAGGGTCCTCTTCCTTTTGTGCAGATGGTTGCCTTCTTACTGTAACCTAATGTGGTCAAAGAAGAGATTATCTCTCTTGTGTCTCTTTTTATAAGGGCACTGATCCCATTATCTCCCAAAGTCTCCATCCCTAAGTACCATCAAATTGAGGATTAGGGATTTAACATATAAATTTGAGAGGGACACAGCATGCAAACCACAGGTTTCTGCCCTAAGCCCTCCTCTCCTCCCCCAAATTCATGTTCTTCTTGTATACAAAATGCATTCATTCCATCCCAATAGCCCCCAAAACCTTAATTCATTTCATAATCAATTCTAAAGTCTAAAATTTGAAGTTACATCTAAATGTCATCTAAATCAGCCAAGGGTGAAACTTGAGGCATGATTTACCCTAAGACAAAACTCCTCTCTATTTGTGAACCAGTAAAACCAAACAAGTTATATGCCTCCAAAATACAATGACAGGACAAGTGTAGGATAGACATTCCCATTTCAAGAAAAGAAAAAAAAAAAGAGGAAAAAATGAAAATGTGATGGGTTCTAAGCTAGTCGAAAGCCTAGCAAGGCAAGCTTCATATATTAAGGCTCAAGAATAATCCTCCTTGGCTCTACTGTGTGCCTTCTGGGCCCTCTGGGTTGGCAGTCCTGCCTTCTAGACCCACTAGGGCAGAGGTTCTGCCTCTGCATCTCTGCCAGGTAGGAAGTCTGTTCCCCAGGGAGGGAGGTCCCACACTCATGACTCTAGGTGACCCCACCCCAAGGCTTTGAGTAGAGGTTATTTGGCTTGTTAAAACAAAAACAATGTTTCCCTTTTGAAACCAAGGAGACAATCCTGATGATTTCCTAATCACATGTGTGTGGGTGGAACATTCTTCCCTTGTCTTTAAAAATAATGCACATTCACAGCCAAAAAGCTCTATAGTCCTTTCCTGTAAAATCTAAGAAGTCTGATAATCTTCCTCCATTCTGTCCCATCTCAGTCATCTTTCATCAAAACTGGTAGTGTCTTTTCTTGAGTGGCTGAATGGGGCTTTGGTACACACCTCCCTTCAAAAAAAACATGGTTGGTTCATCACACTTATTGTTCTCTTCCAAACACACTTTCTCGTTTTTGTAATGTGGATAGCATGAAAATGTTCTAAATCTTTAAGTTTTGGTTCCTTTTTATTTAGCAATTCTGTCTTCAATTTATTTCTCTCTTTTCCCATTTTCTATAAGCATTCAGGAGGAATCAAGCAGTCACTTCAACACTTTACTTAGAAATATCCTTAGTTAAAATCAGGAGACATCACTTTACCAGACTTCAAACTATACTACAAAGCTATAGAAACCAAAACTGTATGTGACTGGCACAAGAACAGAGACCTAGACCAATGGATCAGAATAGAGAACCCAGATATAAAACCATGCCATATTTCCATCTGATCTTTGGCACAGCAGACAAAAACACACTGGGGAAAAGAATCCCTGTTCAATAAATGGTGCTGGGAAAATTAAATAGGCACATGTAGAAAATTTAAAAAGGATCTGCACCTCTCACCACTCACAAAAATTAATTCATAATGGTTAACAGATTTAAACCTAAGGCATGAAACTATAAGAATTCTAGAAGAGGTTAGAAAAACTCTCACAAATCTTGGCCTAGGCAAAGAATTTATGAAGAAGACTCCAAAGATAATCGCAGCAACAACAAAAATAAATAAATGGTACCTGATCAAATTAAAAAGCTTCTGCACAACCAAGGAAATAATCAGTAGAGTGGATAGACAACCTACAGAATGGGAAAAAATATTTGCATGCTATATATCTGATAAAGGGCTAATAACTAGAATCTACAAGAACTCAAGGAAATCAGCAAGAAAACATCAAACAACCCATTTAAAAATGGGCAAAAGACATAATAGAAGCTTTTGAAAAAAGATAGAGTAATGACCAATAAGCATATGAAAAAATGCTCAGCATATCTAATCATCAAGGAAATGCAAATCAAAACCACAATGAGATACCACCTAACTCCAGTGAGAATAGCTTTTATCAAAAACTCCCCAAACAACAAGTCCCCAAGCTGATGTGGAGATAAAGGAACCCTTATACACTGTTGGTGGGATTGCAAACTAGTACAACCTCTATAGAAAGGAGTATGGAGATACATCAAAGAAGTGAAAATAGATCTATCATTTGATCCAGCAATCCCACTATTGGGTATTTACCCAAAGGAAAAAAGGCATTTTATAAAAAAGACACTTGTACTCAAATGTTTATTGCAGCACAATTCACAATTACAAAGATGTGGAAACAACCCAAGTGCCCATCAATACCTGAGTGGATCAATAAAATGTGGTCTATATATACCATGGAATATAACTCAGTCATTAAAAATGGTGAAGTAATACATTTTGTAACAACCTGGATGGAATTTTTATTTTTTGAGGTTAATTATCACAAAAATGGATGAACAAAAACTGTATCTACTCACCACTATATTGAAACTTATAGAGCAACACTGGTGTGCACATATTGTAGTAAAATTCAATGGAAATCAAGCAGGTGGGAGCAGGGAGGAGGGGATGGGTAAATTCACACTTAACAAGTACAATGAACACTATATGGGTGATGGACACACTTACAACTTTGACTTAAACTGCACAAAAGCAATTCATGTATCCAAAATGTTTGTACTCCCATAATATTCTGAAATTGAAAAAATAACAAAAATAAAATAACAATTGCTCCCCATTATCCCTTTTCCCTATCCCCTGGCAACCACTAATCTACTTTCTATCTCTCTGGAGGCAGAAAGTATGTCTGTTCTAGACATTGCATATAAACAGGATCATACAATAAAAAAAAAGAAATATCCCACAGTTAAATATCCAATTTCATTGCTTGCAAGTTCTACCTTCCACAAAACACTAGAACTTGAAACACAATTCAGCCAAGTTTTTTGCCAATTTGTAACAATGATCACCTTTTCTCTGTTGTCCAATAATAAGTTCCTCATTTCAATCTAATCCTTCATCAGAATGCCTTTTACTATCCATATATCTATCAACATTCCATGCATGATTATTTATATGTTCTCTAAGAAGACAGAAACTTTCTCTAAAGCTCTCCTTTCTTTTTTGAGCTCTTACCCAATTTGCTTTTAAAAGTCTCTTCATGGTAGTATCAGCTTTTTCTAGCATCCAACTCAAAATTCTTCTAGCCTCTACCCCTTACCTAGTACCTAAGCTACTTCTACATTTTTAAATATTTGTCACAGCAGCATGCCTACTCTCACTTACTGTCTTAGTCTGTTTATGCTGCTATAACATATATCATAAATGAAGTGCCTTGAGCAACAGATATTTATTTCTCATAGTTATGGAGGCTGGGAAGATCAAGGTGTGACCAGATTTTTGTAAAGACTCTCTTTCTGGTTTGCAGGCAGTTGTCTTCTTGCTGTATCTTCACATGATTGAGAGAGATTCTCTCTCTCATGTCTCTTCTTATAAGTTCACTGATTCCATTCATGAAGGCTTCATTCTTATGGCCTAATTAATACCAAAGGACCTATTTTCAAATATATTAGAGACTAGGGCTTCTACATATGAATTTTGGGGTGACACAAACAATCAGTCCATAGCAGCAGAAACTATAAGGTATAATTGATGTCCACAGTTTACTTGAGGTTCATTGGTCTCCAAAAATGTTTCTTCCTGTACACACACAGGTATATATATATATATATATATATATATATATATACATTTTTTTTCTATCAATTCTTCATTTATTTATTTTTGCTAAATGTCATGGTTGACATTAAGACTTATGGTGGCATTAGCAAACTTGGAGCTTTATGGAAAATTGAGTATTTCTCCCATATTTACATCAAGACTTTTCTATATTAAATAAGCCATTTTCTGAAACTTTTTAATTACAAGATTTATTTGTACATCTATGAGTTGACTTTATCTGAAATAGTCACCAGGAATATAATTGCAATCTTTCAAATTTAATATTTTTATATTCTTTCAAAAAAGTATCTGAGACTCACAGTAACTCAAGGTAAAAAGAGGAGACCTTTTCTTTTATGTTGTATACACACAAAAACAAAGTCACTTAAAGATAAAATGATGGGGGTCTTTTGAGGCAGTGATGTTGACTATCTTGTTCACCTGTGTATTCTTTTATTTAGTATTTAGTGTACTTAGTTAATCATCACATAATGAATAACCAAATTATCAACCAATTAATTAACTGTGAAAGATATGTGATTTCTTGTTATCAAAGCTGCTCCTAAATTTATGGTCTCCAAACTTATAACCGTGTGCTAAGTGAATATAGGAACATGGGTACTTCCAATAATAGATGCAAGCAAGTACTGTATAAATAACATGATTTAATGATTTGGAATATTTTTTTAATATGTGTATGAAGTATTATCATTATAAAAATAAGAACTTTGATCTTAAGATTATTGTATGGCTTTGAATTGATTACAAATTACATACAGGAGAAGGGAAATAGGACCCCATAATCTTTTGGTGCTTGTTTCACCTTAGGTTCTTATTCTGGCTGTCTCTCCATGCTCTTTTTTCATGAGCTGCTGCTTCCTTCACCCTTGAATTGAAGTGGTGGGCTCTTTTTGCTAATTTGCATTCTTGCAATGTCTATTAAGAGCAGTTCTCACAGCCTGAAAAATGTCTGCACAAGCACAACCATTAGCCACCTCTGAGATACCAACTGAGAAACCCAGAAGCTAGATGTAGTCTGGTCCCAAGTAAGAGGCAGACCTCCACCCCAGAGGTGTTTATTTTTCCTTTAATCAACTAGTGAAGCAACACAGACATACATAAATGCCAAGAGTCCTCTCCCAAAGCAGCAGAAGAATGAGGTTGGAGATGCTGGGAGGATCCCCTGGTGAGTCCTGGCAAAGTTTGAGACAGCCCTGGGCTTTCTCAACTCTGAGCTCAACAATCAACAGCTCACCACAAGGTCTTCTTAGTGAACCCTGTCCCACTGATATTGGACATTACAGGAAAAGATAATAATCAGTCTTACAGGCCCCTGAGGTCTGGGAAGGATGGATAAGGGTATTAGCTGCTGGCTACCCAAGGTTGCAAGGACAATGAGCAGGCTGGCACACCCCTGGTCTGGATGGTCTCAGAATAGACTCACAGAATCGAAGAGGTAGAATGAAATGAGCCATCTCTGTGTTCCCTTTGCTTGGTGGTTTTCTGCCAAATGACTCCAGTGGTGGGAACTTACCACTTCCTAAAGCTATCACTTTAATTCTTTAATAATTTTAGTTGCTAGACATAGACATACATACTTAAATATAATCCAAACTGATCTTGCATTGCTCATTGTTTTGTCCCATGAAGGCAAAATAAGTGAAAACTTATTCCTAGTTTCCATAAGAACTTATCAAATATTTGAAGTCAGCCATAATCTCTCTTCTCTCTGGGCTAAGTGACTACATTTCTCACTGTTCTATAGCCTGGCTTCCACCCTCACTCAACATGCTGCTCAACATGGCCACCAATGAACAATGAAACCTGCAAATAGATTTTAGTTTTTATTTTACTGAACTCTTCAGATGCATCTGTCAAGCATAATAACGCCCCTTTGGAATGTCCACTCTTGACAAGGCTTCCTCAGTTTTCCACATATCAGGGAATCTATTCTTCATCAGCCTCTCTCACTGACTTTCCTGCTTTAATCACCCCTTAAGTCTTGACTTTCCTTCAGGTGCTAGCCTTAGCCCTCTTTTCTTCTCACTTCATGAAACCACCTTCAGGGAATGCATCCATGCACCAGCCTCAACTCTCATCTAAATATTGATGATATTCAAACTTTATTTCCTGTTTAAAAGTCAAGTGACCACATCCAACTCCACAAAAAACTCCCTACGGGGTCTCAAACTTAATAAGTACAAAACTGAAATAATTGCCTTCCTCACAAAATTAGTTCTTCCTCATCTGTGTTATTTTCCTCTTCATTCTGTATTCCCTGTCTTAATAAATGGCTCTACTATCTGCCTCTTCAATGACACAGTGAAAAAACTGCAAGTTATTCTTTTTTTTGTCATGAATTTATTTTTTTTCTTTTTATTTCAGCATATTATGGGGGTACAAATTTTAAGGTTTCAAAAAATGCCCTTTCCTCCCTTCCCCACATAAGTCTGAGTTTCCAGCATGACCATCCCCCAGATGATGCACATCTCACTCCTACAAGTTATTCTTAACCTAAGTAGTATATCAATAATCTTCCAGAAAATAAGGAAGCAAAGATGGAGTTTAAATTCATGACTCCTGATTCCAAACCAAATGGCTTTTTATTTGTGATTCTTTTTGTTGTTGTTATTGTTGTTTTGTGCATTCATCTTTGTATATTTACTTAGGTAAATATGGGCAAATACAACTTTTCAAGGACTTTTAGAGAACATTGATTATATGTAATCAGATTCAATTCAAGGATCTCTACAATGCATAATACTTTTTTATCCTATTGCATTTTATATAACCTTCCTATAAATATAGAGCTTTGATATATACTACAATTAGTTGAGAAGACTATTTCTGTGAACGAGGCAATGAGGCAAAGTTCACAGCTGAGGCCAGGCACACTTTGCCAACAGTTAGCTTAAACAAGGAGAACTTTGACACTTTCAGTAAGGGGGAACCTTTCCATGAATTGCTGCTTTATTGAAACTTTGCCCAGCAGATGCAGTTTAAGTGGAAAGGGAATTTCTGCTGCTGTTTATAAGACTGTGGGGGTCAGATGTCAACCAGGGCCCTCTGAAAATGGACTAGAAGAGCTTGTCTCTTTTATGTCAGCCTCCATATTTTCACTTATGACAAATATTTAGGAATTAAATAATTGTAAGGAAGGCATGATGCCTTTTACAGCCTGCAATCCTGAGGGTTGCCATGGATGTGAACTTCAGAGTTTCCACAGCATTTCTAAATATTTGCAGAGAACCATTTCCTGCGTCAAGAATGACAAAAGTCTGACTTGAAGATTGAACATTTTAATTCTGGTCAATTATTTTAGAAAACTTGTACTTTGTTAAAATCCATACTCAAGTATGCTATGACAACATTTTGGGCTTGGCAAGGTTGCTCGATCTAGGAAGTTCAAAATAAAGCCTGAATACTCCATCCTTAGAGCTTTCAGCGAGGGTCAGATAGCACAGTGGGGCTGTTACATAGGATGCCATTCTCTGCAAGCGAGTGGTGGAAATTGGACATGAAATCCTCTATTCAGGAGAAAACAACCTGGTATTATCCTAAAATGTGCATGATTAGGTGAATGCATTCAGATAGAATAACATTTCCTCCCTAATCCAGCCTCTTAACCTTCAGCCGCCTCTCAAATGATTTCATTATTCAGATTTATAAAATTTAACTTATTTGCCTCCTCTGGCTGCCAAAAATTTGCAAACGGTTGCTAGCATCTGCTAGATATTCTGAGGCTGAACTGTTGAGTTTCTCACCTTGGCATGAAATATCAAATACATTCACTCTGCAGAAAGAATATAATAGCCACCATTTATTAAATAAATGTCTTCAGTGTGTCATATCCTACATGAAGTTCTTGGCAGACATTGTCTCTTACATTTTTATAGGACCTCTGTGAAGTAGGAATTATTTTAAATTTATATATATACTCTGCTATAGTCCAAAAAGGATTCAGGGCAAAGAAGATGCCATTAAACTTATTCTTTGAGACAGTATTTTAAAACTCAGAGTATTTAGAAAGCTTTCTCAAGGGCACACAGCTAAGGATTAGCAGAGTTGGAGAGTTTAGTCAAATAGACCCAACTCTAAATGCCATACTATACCCACCACACCACCAGCAGGGGCTGTAGTCAGCAGCAAAGTGGCCCATAGTAGGACTGAAGGAAGCAGAACAGATCATGAGATGGAAAAGGCAGCTGCCGGGAGCAAAACATAGTACCAGGAGAGAGGAATACATCTTGTTCATGTATATTTGGTATAGTTTATCACATTGAGGGTACTACTGGCATTTTGGATGGAACAATTCTTCATTGAGCAAGACTGTACTTTCATTAAAAGGGCATTGCCTAACAGTCTTCCCAAACACTTAATGCCAGTAGTATCCCTTGTCATTGATACAAACAAAAAATACCATAGACATTTCTAAATGTCCCGCAGTGAGGCTGTACTGCCTCCAGTTGAGAATCACTGCTTAGAAGAATGGGAACGATAATACTAATAATTAGATATCTTGACCAGATACTAATCTATTTCACACAAAGAATCATTTTGTAAGCACACATGCCAATCATTAGCCTCCTAGAGCAGGCAGTAGGTCTTCTACATTCTGCAGAATGTTCTTCTCATTATAGAATCTCAAATAACCTAACTTAATTTTCAGTTTAATTGACTAAAGACAAAATCCTAACAAAAGCAACCCGGAGTCTATTTCTGTTTGGAAATTCGAACAGGAAAAGCTTCATAAGATAGGTGGTAATCTGGTGAATATTAAAGGAAACATTTTACTTCAGAGGGGGTGTTAGATTGGAAAACGTGTTATGATGGTGAACAAAACAAAGTCTTTGACATGGGAAAGGACTTAAGAAGTGATCGTGCTCAGCTGGACCGAAGGGTGCAGGTTATTTCCAGGTGGAAGAATACCCTATGGTTTCTGCAGCTCCCTGGAGGTAACTGAGCAATTAGGAACACCTGTCTCTAACCAGCATGGCCCTGCCTTTATCCATGTCTGCCCTTGTCCAAGAATGGCCAAAGATGACCATGTCCCAGCCCCAAAGCCTCCACTGGAGCACATGTTTCCAGTGAGTACTCAAGAAAGCATGAGCTCCCAGAGAACACCTTACAGGGACACTAAGTAAAAAAGTAGACTCCTCAGAGTAAGCCAGATTTTACTAAGAGAGGAAGGGGAGTGCTCCCATCTCTCTAAGACATGTAGTGCAAACTGTCTTATCTCCCATCTGACTTTAACTCAGCTTCTACTCAGACTGTCTCCCAGACTTCTCTCTTTATCCCTTCTCTGACTCAGTCACCTTCCTTTTCCCTGTTTGCAGGATAGCCTAGATTCACCCACCACTACCACCAAAATGCATGCTTTCCCCTGTTCTGCCCCACTATTGCTCTTGAAGCAAACTCCTATGAATGGCAGCTTCCAGACTTTCCTGTTCTCTGAGTGCCAGTTGGGCACAGTCATTGGAAAGTCCAAGCAGAGAAACAGAGGATAGGCAGAGAGAACAGAGGGAGGACTTACCCTCCTGCTCCCTCCCTGACTTGCTAAGGTGGTGCTGGCAGAGGCTCTATTCCTTCAGCCCCCTTAGGCACTTTTTCCAGCTCTCACCAGAGAGCTTTCCAATTTCCTGCCCCTGCCCCTGCAGACAGCGTGGTATGAATGGCTGCCTACCACTGAGAGTCTCTATATGCCTCGACTACCCTTGCTGGTTTCCCTAACCCTACCTTCACCTGGGTGTATGGTCCACCTTCATCAAAAATCTGTGAAGTAGAACTCTGAGTGAAATTTGTTTTTTGGTCAGGACTCTGCCCAATATATCCTTCCTCTCCTTGCTGTCTATAGTGCCTTGAAGCTACCCGTCTGTAATCCACAAGATCTGCTCAATCCCTGACCCCTCCCAGAAAATTCGTGCTACCATCTTGCCTAAAAACCTGCCTAATTCTAACATTTCTTATACCATTTTCAAGTGGAGGTTCTTTTAGTTCATACCTCAAATGGCTTCAGGGCAGGGCTGGCTCATCATCACAGCCTTGGATTATTATCCACCACCACACACACCAAACGCAAAGGAACTCCTGTTGCTTAAAAGGATCATGCCATCCTATTTTATCCTCATCTTCGCTAATTTGTTACTCATGTCTACTGACCTCCAAGTCAAGTCCCTCATTCATTAAAGGCTTTAGCTGCTAATTAAATCTTCCTCTGCAGCTTTACTCTTGTCCTCATCATCAGTGACATCAGCATTAATTCATTCATCCAACAAATATTCATTGAACGTCTGTTGACAAACCATGTTCTAGTTGCTAGGGATACAATGTTGAACAAGACAAAAATGGAAAATCTACTTTTACGAGCTCACATGTATATGGGAGAGGGAATCTATATGGATGAACCGTTCAAACCTTACCCTAACCAGGGGCACAGCTGACTATATGAAGGGACGCCCCACCCCAGAGTTGTGTAATATAGCAGCCCTGTTAGCCTCTCCATTGCTCTCTTCCCAATCTCCAGTGACTTTTTTTCCCTACTTGACCTTACGTACTCACTCCCATGGATTGTAAGTACACTGCCATCACCAGAATTTGCACTGAGTCTAATATCTCGTACTTAAATATTGAATTTTTTGATTCCCACTTTCCATTCTTGGGCTCACTTACTTCAGGGACCCTCTTATCCATTTTTCACCTTCACCATGCCTCCACATAACTGATCTGTCTGTCCCTTAGCTTCCTTCTGTCTTCAGGATAGATGAGAGAGCTGAACCCAAGAGTTAACCTTAAGCCAGAAATTCTCAAGGAGGCTGAAGTGGCCCCAGGTCATTGCTGCTGCTAACATGACTTCCTCCCTTTGTCGACCAGCCAGCCCAGCAGTGATAGTGCTTTATGGTGGCGTTAGTCTCCAGGTAACCCCTGTTCGACTGTTGGCAACCCCATTTGCCTTTGTAACCAATGCCCTGCACCAAAGTTCCTCTATTTAAATTCTTGAGGACACTTTTGTTATTTTGTTAGATCTTGACTAAGACATAAATGCAAAATCAGATCGAAAAGAAATTCAACATCAAACACTATCAGAAGGAAGTTAAAATCCAGTTTATATACCAACCAAATTGACAAAAAGTAAATAGTAGTTAATATGGCTGTAGAATTATATGTTTCCGCTTGGAGTGTAAATTGAAATAAGAAGTTGAGGTTGAAAAATGATTTAGCATTATTTGTAGACAAATTACTTTATTTGTGGACATTTGCATAACCAGCACTTCTAAATTATATTAGCTGGAGAAACTTTTGCCTTGAGAAACAAAAGCTTATACAACAATTAGCATATTTTTAAAAAAGTTAGTAATAAGAAAATGAAAAGAAAGGCGATAACCCCAAATGACCATTAGCAATAGAACAGATATTAATTTATGATATATATTAATATATATAATATATATATTCTCTAAGGGAAATATTATGAGGCAGTGAAAATGACTGAAATACAACTCTCCACATAAAACATAATTTAATCTTGGATGTATAATGTTGAGTCAAATAGTCAAAGAATATAAGGAATATCTACCATTTATATAAAGCTCAAAAAGAAGTGAAATTAAACAACATATTGTTTATTATATATATATATGAGGCATTGAATTATTTTTTGGAAAAAAAGAAAAAAGGGGGAATAAACACAGTAATTACCTGGGTTAAGTTAGCACAGGGCTGGGGCAGGGCAGATACCCATAGGTGAATGCAAAGGGTTTGCTAATGTACTAGATCCTAGATTAATTGGTGTTCATTTAACCACTGTACTTCATAACATATATATGTATGTGTGTTTGTATATATACACATACACATACACACACGCACATGCACATCACAAATTTTTTTTGGAATTTTTATATGTTTTAAATTATTGTCCTTATTTTTATACTACCAGTTCTCAGATCAGCCATTGGGAAACATCAGCTCCATAAGGTAGGACTTTTTCATCCCATATATCCCATTATTCTATAAAATTTGAATGTTCTGAAGATAATAATAATAATAATTCTGTACCATATATATTCTGTACCATATATATTCTGTACCAATAATAATTCTGTACCATAACTAGCTAGATTCTTCCTAATCCCCCCATCATTAGTTCATTTTTAAATCCCATGCCATTGAATATGAGAGACTGTTACCTCTTAGAGGTTGTTACTTTGCTGCTCTATACTGAGGTTTCTCAGGAAGATGAGGAACTGACATTGCTTACGATGTGGTGGCTTTTGTGAGGATAAAACTGGGCAATTTAAGTAAAGCATTTAACAATATCTGACATAAAGAAATATTCAAAATATGGTCATTCTTCTCACTATATTATCAATATAAATAATGATATTCTCATACAAATATTAATATTGAGAAAGCACAGTGTGATTGTCTTCTAAAGTGTGGGCTTGACAGAGTTTTTTTCAGAGGGCCACAACATATGAGATGTCACATGTCATAATTACAGAGCTGAGATCTCAGGTAAGCCACCCAAAAGGCATGAGCAGGACTTCTTGCTGCATAATCATGATCTTTGCCTAAGAATCCCCAAAATGCATTTATCATGTCTTCGTGTTGGAAACTTGAGGTGGTGGATACCCCAATCACCATGATTTGATTATCACACATTGTATGCCTGTATCAAAACATCACATGTATCCTATAAATATAAACAACTATTATGTTCCCATAATAATGAAAAATAAAAATTAAATCAATGCCCAAAATGCATGCCTAATGCCCAGAAGGAAATGACCTAGTGGTCAGAATTAAAGTGTAAAGAGAAATAAATTATATGTTATTAATTACAATGAAACTCATTGGAGCTCCATCTTTACCTCCAACAATTTGGGTGTGAAGCTTAGCCTCTTGGATCCTCCTTTCCTAATCTACCTAACAGCTTAAAAGACTGGGCTCTGCAATTAAACTGCCAGAGATTTGATGCATTGGATCCACTGTCACACAACTGTGTGACTTGACTTAGTAAACTCTCTAAGCATTAGTTTCCTTATATGTAAGATAAAGACAGTGGTTGGAAAGGTTATATGAGATTATATATATGTATATATGTGTGTGTGTGTACTGTAAGTAAAATATCATCACATTAGTTTATAAAGGGTTTAGCCAAGTAGCAAGCACATTTATAGTGCTCAACAAATGTTTTGGCCATCACTGTTCTCTAACTTGGTCACTGCATCTATTTGAAGCCCACGGCCACCTCCCATTTATCTTTATAACTCTAGACCTCAATGCATCTGAGATATACATAGTGCACATTCAATGGACCTTTGTTGACTTCCATTTTTGATGATCACGAAGAACCTAGTTAAGTCTTTAGCGTTCATGTAAAGTTTACTCAGAGAACTCTTTGGAGTTAATTCGTGCTATGCTCTTGGTAAAACATGGCTTCCATGGTAGCAAGAGGGGAAATGTCTATATTTTAAAAGGCTTCATGGACTGCCAAGAACTGTTATAAAACAATATTTTGATGAGTTATACAGTAAATGAATCAGAAACATATGAGTTTAATTTCCCTGAAAATACATGTGGGTTTAAAAATGAAAGGAAAGGAATGTTGGCACAATTTGCTATGCCAAACCCAAAATGTTAAAAAAATATTTTAAGATATTAGGATGCACAAGTTCTAAATGCAGCTTAATTTGCTCATCTTTCAGTGGCCTGCACCCAATGTACCTGTTGCGTCTGGTCTCCCATAGTCAGAATAAGGAAAATCTAAAAGGGGGTGGGGAGGGATGGCATAAGACAAGGAGCCACAAGTTCCAAGTCTTAGTCCTGGCTCTGCCACTGGCTAGCTGTGGGGCTCTAGATTAATCACTTAGCCGTCCTGGACCTGAGCTCAGGAAAACAGTCCAGGACTCACAGGATTTGGGGGAGTGCTGTTAGAATGAGAGATCAGAAAACAATGATAAGCCCAGGACAATAGGGACCAGAACAAAAAGTGAGATGGTGCCCTCAGGGTGGGGCAAGTGTCCAGGTGAGCCCAGATCCTTATTTCAGAGGGAAACAGACATGCACAAGATGAACACATGACCAACTACTGAGAAATCTCCAGCAAAGTTAAGTAGCGGTATCCTTGGAGCAGGGGAAGGGTGGTGGGGCGGGGGAGGGTGGGGGATGCATTATAGACTACTCCTGTTTACCAATATCCTCAATCCCCTGTATCCTCTGCTTTCTACCACACCCACAGTGCAAATCCGCACATTCAGAACATACCTCAGAAGTACGGTCTGCAACTTCAGCTGGACACTCAGGAATCTCTTTCTATTCTTCTGGTTCACTGTTCTTTTCCATTATGCTTACTCCAAACTCATTAATCAACTAAACCCTTCTACTAAAACCATTATCATCTTATTTACAGCAAATGTGGGGCCATCAGGCATTAATCAACATTATTCATATATATATGTATATATATATATATATACATATATATATATATATATAGTTCTGCCCACCCCCACCTGTATTAGTCATCTGAAACTTTTCCTCTCTCTCTCTCTCTCTCTCTCTCTCTCTCTCTCTCTCTCCCTCTCTCTCTCTCTCTCTCCCCCCCTCCTCCTACCCACCACTACCACCACTATCTCAGTTTGGAAGTTTAATAAATAAATTGCATTTTTTCCAATAAAGGCCATTCCATTGCCTTAAAGATGTTTTCAACATTTTTAAAATCCATTAATAAACAGACAATATCTTAATATAAATATGAATAAATAACATAAAAGGAAAATTCTCAAAAAAATAAATAATAAACAATAATGCCAGATTCACATATTAAAATATGTTCTTTCTGGGCAGGAAATATACAAAATGAGCCTGGAGCAGCTTATAATGCCAAAAAATTAGAAAATGTTCAAACAGGAGGGAGGAAAGGTAGAAAGAAAAGAAGGAAAAAGGGATAGAAGGAGGTGAGGGAGAAAAGGAGGGAGGGAGGAAAGAATGGAGGGAGACAAGGAGGAAGGGAGGGAGGGAGAAATCTGCAATGAGGAAGATATCTCAAAGTGACATAGGAACCAACTGAAATGGCTCCTAATGGCCAAAGTTGGAGTAATCTTAGCAATAAAATAAAGGAGTAGTATATTATAACACAAGTATAAAATAAATATCCATGAAGTCATATTGATATAATTATAAAAATGAATGAATGAATGTAGAATAGACAAATCTCTCTTGCAGAAGAGCTCCAAACAATGTATGTAGGCACTCAGTCCTCAAGAAGTTAAAAGATAACTTCTCTCTCCTTAAATGTGGGGCCACTCATAAAACTTCCTTCTAATGAGTATAATATGGAAAGAGAAAACAAAAGAGTCACTTTACAGTTGCAGAAACTTAATAAACATTACTTTTGCCAGGTGATCAAAGTTAACATTAGCATTTATAAGTTATGTTGATACCATATACCCTGGATATATTGTGATAAAAATGATGCTTTTCCTCTCTTGTCTTCCACATAATCCCAGTCTAATCACCAGAAAAATATCAGGCAAATCCCAAAGGAGATATTCTCTACAAATGCCTGACCCATATGCCTTAAAACTGTCAAGGTCACCAAAATCAAGAAAAGTCAAAAAACCTGTTAAGGCCAAGAGGAGCTAAGGAGACAAGACAACTGAAAATAATGTGGTATCCTAGACAGAAAAGGGACATTAGGTAAAAACTAAGAAAATCATTAAGAAGCATGGACTTTAGCTAATAATAATGAATCGGCCAGGTGTGGTGGCTCACACCTATCACCCCAGCACTTTGGGAGGCCACGGCAGGAGAATTTCTTGAGGCCAGGAGTTTGAGACCAGT
The DNA here is from genome assembly GCF_040939455.1 of Microcebus murinus. Classification (NCBI taxonomy): domain Eukaryota; kingdom Metazoa; phylum Chordata; class Mammalia; order Primates; family Cheirogaleidae; genus Microcebus; species Microcebus murinus. Next base: position 89,770,452 of record NC_134106.1, read on the forward strand.
GTGGACAACATAGCAAGACCCTATTTCTACAAAAAATAAGAAAAAATATTAGGAAAAAGAAAATAGCCAAGTGTGATGGTGTATGCCTATAGTCCCAGCTACTCAGGAGGCTGAGGCAGGAGAATCATTTGCACCCAGGAGTTTGAGGCTGCAATGAACAATGATCATGCCACCACTGTGCTGCAGCCTAGGTAACAGAGAGAGACCCCTTTCTCTAAAAATAATAATAATAGTGATATTAATAACAATAATAAATTAATAGTGGTTCATTAATTTTAGTTAATATACCACACTAATGTCAGATGTTAATAATAGGGGCAACAGGTGTCTGGGAACTCTCTACTATCTTAGCAAGTTTTCTATAAATATAAAACTGATCTAGAATAAAAAGCAGCTTTTTAAAAAATATCCATTCTTAATATACTAAATGAATATTTTTTAAGAGATTTAGCTTTTTACATATGCTGACAACGGTTGTTAAAAAGTAGAGAAACAGTATTAATTAGAAAATGAATATTCACACTCTGGAGGTGTAAAATCATATAACTGTTGTAGAGAGCAGTTTGAATTAAGAAATATTTAAATGAAACATGCACATTGGTTCAGACATCTTATTTCTAGAATGTATACCAATGATGTTTATCTCATAAGTAAGAAAATACATAAGAATGCTTCTTGCAGCTAAAGGCTTATCAATTTGAGACTCATTAAGTAAAAAGTGGTACATCCAATATTACACAGCCATTAAAATTGTGCACTTGGAAACATTGTACCCATATCACAGTTTTTATTAAAATTGCAGGGCTGACCTATTTGTGTAAATGCAATAAGATCTTATATGGTAAATATATGAACACACAAAAACATCTGTATACATATGGAGACGTTAATCAAAATATTAGCAGTAGTTAATGGAAAAGGGTAGATATTAGGTTATTATTTATTATCTTTATGCATTAAATTGAGTCTATAAAGTATTATAAATATATTTTATGTTTTAATCTATATAGTTTCTATTTGTTTTTAAAATTTACATTTCTATGGAGTATCTTATCCTGGTGAACAAGTTGGTCATCATGAGCTTCCTTTGCTTCTCATATTTACTGCCCATGGAAAGAGTTTCCTAGACCCAGCCTCACACTCACAGTACAGCTCTTTGAATCTCAACAAGTTAATTGGAAAAAAAATGAATATAAACGTGAACAGAAAGAAACTGAAGTCTTAAATAGTTGAAGAACTTGACCAAGGTCACATTGTTGGTTAGTAGCTTCCTTGGGATTCATATACTGATCTGTTTTATACCAGACCTAGTTTTATAACTATACAACATTGTTCTGGAAACAGGCAGATTGTAACTCTCTGAAATTGTTCTAATCTTGACTTCTCCACGCCCTAGCAGTACGAATACTGAGCAATTTAAGCCATCTCTCAGATCTTCACTCTCATCATCTGCAAACCTGAGGTAACAGCACTCACTCTGCAAAATCATGTGAGCAGAAGACAATACTGCCAGAGGGAATGACCCAGAATAGGTGCTTAATAAACATTGTTTGAGATAAATAGATAAATGAATGTAGGAACAATAAATGTTAGCTAAATACAGTATGATAACCAGTTTTGTCAACACACTAGTGGAGTAAAAGCTTTCTAATCATGAACCATCTTTCACAGGAATTATTCATCACGAAATCTAGGACTGTATATGTTTGTTCACCACTAAGTGGTCCTTTCTCAATAAGTTTAATCTTCCTCAAAAATGTTCATTCTTCCTCAAATGCATATTGTAAACTATTTGAAAAGTTGTCATTTTTTTTCTCATGGGAAAAATATATATAAATCTAAGATAAGATATCTAGAAAATATCTAGAAAGTCTAGTAAAAAAAATTGGAAGCAAAACTCAAAACTACAACCCAAGCACTGATGCCTCTCATTAATTGATTGAATTTGATATGAATTAAGAAAATGCTTAAAGTTATTTTCCCATTTTTTTATGCCAGGCTCTGTCAATTACCTGGATGAAGGATATATAAACATCTAAAGATTGATCTTCTTCATCAATTTAAAAAATGAGAGGATACAATCTTTAATTCAATAAGAGTTTCTAAAGATTTGTTTCTTAAAAATAAATATATTTGAAATATATTAAATATATTAATATATTTGAAATATATTAAATATAATAATATATTAAAAATAAATATATTTGAAAGAGAACACAAAGCTGTGAAACAAGAAAATGTATTAAAATTCCTTAACATTTAAACTCTCCTAAGTGAAAAACTTTCCACAGGCCCAATAGTGAGGGATGAGCTAAAACTCTGGTGGGAACCAGTGCTGGGGGTTTATCTACAATGACTATGGTTAAAATCCAGGACCTTTTTGACCTGTTCAGTGGTGGGTTTACATTGAAACTGTTATAAATTATTACAGAGGTGAAGCCAAGCCAAACAGTCCAACATAAATATATCTGCAGACATACTGGCTACTATATATTCTAAACACTGTCGGTAAATGAATAAACAGAGCTTTCTAAATCATTTAAGAAAATATATTCATAAAATCAATAATTTTTAGTTTCCAGTTTGAGCTCCTCTAAAAAGAGAGAGAGAGAGAGAGAGAGAGAGAGAAAGAGAGACCTACTCTATCTAATTTTTTGGAATCTGTAAATATCATGGATTCCCAAGCTGCTCTCTTCCTGCGATAATGGCCAGAACCTCACACTTTTCTAAGTGATGTGTGAATGTTTTTCAGTTTGAATACTTGACTAATCTCTACCTGTTGAAATTGTTCCACTGCATTACACAAGTTAAATATTTGAGCTCCACAATTTCAACAGACTGACTCTGCAACTGTATAAAGGGACAAAGAAGGATAATATGACAGTCTGATTTTTCCTTGGGTTGTTGGGATACCAGCAAGACTGCTGGCTTGCCCGTATGGGTGAATCATAGCCAACCAGAGGAGACCAAATTTTGTGGTCTGGTTTTATTTGCCTAGTCATATAACTCAGGGCTTTAAGTCTGCACATTGTTGACCAAAACATTAATTGTGGCAAAATAGTTTGTGTCTGTACTGAAAGAGTAATACCAGGGTAACCCACATGTAGTGACCATGAATTAGTTAAACATGTCGGGGGAAAGGCATGAGGCAGTGTTTTGTTGCAGGGGAAAAGCTCCTAACCTCTGAAGCTAAAGTCATTGGGAGGTCTCATGTTGAAGACAGCTTCAATAGAAATGAGGTTGTTTTTTGGGAGGGAGGTGAGGCTGCCAGTTAAAGCAACAGGGATTGTAAGTCAATGCTTTCCTGGTTAGTATTTATTTTCTCTTTGTGCTCCAGTATTAATCAATGTAATTGTCTTCTCTGTCATCTGAGATTCCTTATCTATTAAACAGAGCCAACTTGTGACAATCTGCAGCTCACTTTTCCTAAGGGTAAATTGCCTTCACTTTTCCCTTTAGTGATAGGTAGTATCTAGGAAATTGTGATATAATCAATGAATGTTGAACACAGGGGAGAAACCAAACCCCAAAATGTCAAACTGAATGTCACAAAATAAGAAGAATATAAAAAGAAATGGGCGACAGAAATGAAAAGAAACTTCTCCAAAGAAGACAGAATAATGGCATGCAAACATATAAAGAAATGCTCAACTTCTCTAATTATTAGAGAAATGCAAATCAAAACCACAATGAGATACCACCTAACCCCAGTAAAAATGGCCTATATCAAGAAATCCCAAAACAACAAATGCTGGTGAGGATGCGGAGAGACAAGAACACTCCTACACTGCTGGTGGGACTGCAAATTTGTGCAACCTTTGTGGAAAAGAATTTGGAGATACCTCAAACAAATACAAATCTTAGTATTAATTTAGAAGATCTAAATAATTCAATGAACTAATGCCTTTTTCAAATGACCCTTTGAAAAACTGACCCACAATATTAGAAAATTATACATGGATAAAACATCCATTCAAAGGTCAAAAAAAAAAAAAAACTCAATGGATTTTTTTTCTGTAAACCATACACCGTTGTGGTGTGCAATGAATTTTAATATAATAGAAAATCAAAAGTTGATCAATATGTTTTCAGATTATACATTGAAACTATTCTTTTTAGAAAATATCCTTTGCAAGTTTTGCTATAATATCAAAGAATATCCACAAGTATTTAAAAGCTGATTATAATACTCCTTTTTGGCAACCACATATCTGTGTGAGATTGAATTCTCTACTTAGATATCAACCAAAACAATGTATTACACTGAATGAATGCAAAAACAGATAAGAGAGAAGCTGCCTTCTTTAAATCAACCATTAAAAAGATTTGCAAAATATAAAAGTTTCACAAAAACATAAAACAATACGATGCTTCTCACTTTTGTTTTTTAAAAATACAGTGATTTTAATAAAAATATGTTTGCATTTTATAATTTGTTATTGATATATTCAAATGTGTTAATAAACTTTTTTTTAAAATATCAGTTTTAATATATAGTGAATAAATATAAATAAACATAAATAACATCTCTTTGGGGTTCCCAGTATTTTTTTTAAAGTAAAAGGAAAAATCTTGAGATCAAAAGGTTTGAGAACTGCTGATCTAAACAATCATTGATAATCCCTTTTCCTTTCCCCCTGCTCTTTGAAACCAGCTTTCTTTAATTTAGTTTCATATTTCTTATTTCAAAATCATAGCTCTAAGCCCCTGCTAGTATCATCCATGTGTGGGAGAACCACTCTCTTGTTCTCCAGATTCCCACATTAGAAGGAGAGGGAAGGTAAAGAAAGAGAAGAGAAGAGGTGAGAGAAGAGGAGAGGGGAAGGGAGGGCAGAGAGAAGAATGGCAAGGCAAGCACCCTGTCCTTCCCACTTGAAAGCTCCTCCATAATCCAGAACCTAGTGGGCTGGTATCTGGCACAGCATGGAGCTTCCAGGACCCAGACCCAGGACTAAAGCTACATCTGTTCTCACCCATTGATGCCATGTCCTGTTTGCTGTTAAATATGTTTAGTATCACTCTGGCACATAGCATCTTTAGAAGGATTAATTAATACAACATATGTAAAGTGCTAGCACAGTGCATAAATACACTAAGTGGTAGACATCATTATCATTATGATTTCTTCCCCTCACTCCTAAGTCACTGCATTCCTTGACCTCCCTCTTGTGTTACGACTATATTTCCCCCTATCTTTTCACTTTAGGGTATCACCAGTCTTGAATTATGTAATGAGGGCTGAAAACAACTGTAGCATATTCCAAAACAGTGTTTTTTCTCTGGGATGCAACCCAACACCTTTCAAAGGAGTCAAACAAAGTATTCAGGGCATATGCGTACCTTCTAAGCATTGGCTTTTGTTGCCCTTTGCCAGTTGCAAAAGGAAAAAGAGCAAACTTCCAAAAATACCCCCAAGAGACTACTTGGTATTTGAGCCTGGCTCAAGGCAGAAAATATGAAAAGCCCTGTGTGAAAACCTGTCTTTGGTGAGAGACTTCTGGCCAGCAAAGACTGCCCCAATACTCTTCATAAAGCAAACAAGCCTCTGAAAACCTGGCCACTCACTCTTGAAGCAACTCAAATTCCATCACTAGGAATTTGACTTATTACTAATACAATTTCCTTCATGAGCAGATGTTGGACACAAGGAATATCCCAACTAGGGCAATTCAGATTCCCAATCCTTCCTATTTTACTTAAGCTGTAGGTGTATTTACACAAAAGTTTGGGCAGCATTAAACCACAGCTAGCCCAACAGGTCCGGGATGCTCCGGAGCAACCCATCCTTCCCACTTGAAAGGCATCTTTTGCCCAAGAATCCGCCAAAGGAGTTTCCGGTTCTTTTGGAATCCAGGTCTTCAGCACAACATGGCTTTTTTCTTTCCTTTCCCCCCCCCCACCTGTTCAACCAACAAGCAAGCTGAGACATTAAGTATTTTTCCACGGTTCTCCACAAATGCAAAATGTTGTTCTGCTTGCATATAAATGAGACCTTACAGTTTACAAAGAGCTCTCTTACCTGTTTCCTTATTTCATCTTCCCAGGAGCCTCTGAAAGTGAGGTGGATAGAGGTGCCTGTTGTAGGGTAAAATAAAAACCGAACTGAACTTGGAGTCAAAAGAAATTGAGCTTAAGTCCAACTCTACTACTAACTAGCTGTGTGATCTTATATCAGTTAAGATTTAGGTCAACTCAGAGAGTCAAAACATCTAAAATAATAGTGGCTCAGACAAGATAGAAGTCTATTTGTCTCTAATAGAAGAGAATCCAGAAGTAAGCAGTCCAAAGCTAGTGAGGTGACTGCTTGATCAGAAGTGATCCAGCTCCTTATATTTTACTGGGTAAGATCATAGTGGAGTTACAGGAAGGATTTTGTGAAGGATTGTTTGTATTTCAGTTTAAGGGATATTTGTAACACTATTTTATTTATGCTGTACATGGAGCTTCTATTCATGTCTTAAGGTAGTTAAGGTGGCTGGATGGACTCCAGCCATCCTGTCCATATTCCAGCCATCAGAATGGAAGAAATGAAATGGAGAAGGAAGGAAGGAGAGGGTGCAGGACGGCTGTCATCTGTGTGACATCCACCTTCCACTTACATCCCATTCCTTGGGACTTGACCACGTGACTGCAACTAACTGCAGGGGAGGCTGGGTCTTATTTCAGGCCATGTGCACAGCTAAAAATCACAAGTTGTACAACAAAGAATAATGAAAAAATTAATTTTGAGAGAACTAGCAGGCTCTGCTACAGTCTCAAGCAAGTTATATAACCCCTCTTAGCCTATTTCTTCATCTGCGAATACATAAATCCTGACTTCATAGGCCGGTCCTTGACCAGAGCTGAAGCTGGTCTTACTGATCTCCCACTTTGGAATAGATGGTGCCTGGATCAGGGATTTCATTCTTGTGATATATGAGCTTCCAAGATACCAAGTATGGGCTGAACCAGAACCCAGGCAGGAGAGTGGAGGTCTAAATGGCAAGCAGAGTAAGGAAAAAAGACATTTTTGGATGGGATAGAGATGGAGATAAAAGAAAACACTAAAAAGATGAAATCAAGACAAAGGTAATGTGAGGAGGTAGGAAAGAAAAAGGTGGACCTAAATTATTGCCTGGAACTACAGACATTTAGTCACATTAAATATTTGTTTGTGGCCGGGCGCTGTGGCTCACGCCTGTAATCCTAGCTCTTGGGAGGCCGAGGCGGGTGGATTGCTCGAGGTCAGGAGTTCAAAACCAGCCTGAGCAAGAGCGAGACCCCGTCTCTACTATAAATAGAAAGAAATTAATTGGCCAACTGATATATATATAAAAAATTAGCCGGGCATGGTGGCGCATGCCTGTAGTCCCAGCTACTCGGGGGGCTGAGGCAGAAGGATCACTCAAGCCCAGGAGTTTGAGGTTGCTGTGAGCTAGGCTGACGCCACGGCACTCACTCTAGCCTGGACAACAAAGTGAGACTCTGTCTCAAAAAAAAAAAAAATAAATATTTGTTTGTATTCGATGTTTGTTTATGAGGTGTGTTTCTGGAAGAATCAACACAGTTTTAATGTTCAGGGTCAATGTAGGCAATGACAAGGATTAAATGAGAACGTTTGCAAAAACGCCTTGTGGGCTATGTAGTGCCACTCAAATGTAGTAAATAATAGTAGTGTTATTAACAACTAATGCTATCTTACCATCATTTTGTGATTATAAGGATTATAAGTGAATATAGTATCTTAGGAAATCTCAAGTGTCCAAAATAATCGTTTCTGATGATGAGAAATACAAATCACTACAGGCCAGGCATCAAAGGATTTTATCCCTTTTATGGAGAGCATATTTCTCAGGTATTCTCCAATCCCAAGCAAGAAATACCTCCGGATTTAGGAGACCTCATTTCCTGACACAGCTCCACGACTTACTAGATTCGTGGCCTTTGAAAATCATTTAAGGCAGACTAAGCCTCAGTGTACCCAACTATAAAAGGAAGAAATATGTGCTCATTTCAAAAGATAAAGTTCAATTTAGATCCTGGATCCATGTATTAAATAAATAATAACAGAATAATTTCTGTATGCCATGTGTTTTCCCGGAAGCCTATAAGCCATAAGGTACCATCCAAATATAAAGTGGTATTAGGCAGTGATTAGGAGTGTAGATGTGAAGGCAGAGTGCCCTAACTCCTGGCTCTGCCATTTGCTGGAAGTGTGATATTGGCCCTTAACCTGTCTGGGCTGCAGGTTTCTCATCTGCAAAAGGAGAATGATAGGAGTATGTACTTCACAGGACTGTCATGAAAATAAAATGGCTCAATGCATGTAAATTGCTTAGAATAATACCTGGCATGTACTAAATGAAATGTACCTGAAATGTACCAAGTGTTCAAGACGTAACAGCTAGTATTATTCAGGTTATTGTTGTTCCAATAAAAGCAATTGCCTAGTCTGCCTGCACGTGGCTCTTGTCTTGGCTCCACCATCCAGATTCTTCAGTGAATGCCATTTTTGAGGAAACTGCTGCATACCAAGCAAGAGACAAGGACTTAGGCATACAATGTTTATTTCTTACAAATAGTCCTATAATTGTTATTGTTATCAGAAGAAATTGTCCAAGTTCATACCTGGCATCTGAACCAATCCTCTCTGAATCTAATGACTTTGTTTTTTTGTTTGTTTGTTTATTTTTTCTTGTGTGAATTTAAGGAGTACAAGTGCAGTTTTGTTACCCGGTGAAGTCTAGGCTCTTAGTGTAACCATCACCCTAATAATGCACATTGTACCCAAACTTTGTTATTTCAACCTCTACCTATTTTATTTTTATTTCCCTATCCGAAGTTTGCTGATTATTTTTTTATTCTGACTCTCTAGTTGGGAGAAAAATTCTATGAGTAGGAATTTTGCCTAGTTCACCAGCAGATGTTGCCTGCAGGATTAGGCCACGGCTTTATGGCACAGCATCGATGGCCTCTGTGGCCTGACTCTTGCCTACTTCTCCAGTCTTTTCTCTTCTCACCATTCCCCACCACCCTGTCATTAATATAATCCCTTTCTTTTATTGAAGTCTTCACTGCTCTTCAAAAGAACCATCCCTTCTATAACAACATCTCTTTGACCTTGCCATCTATTCTGCCTTTAAGGCTCTCCTTTTCTTCTGCACATCCTATGTGATAACACAGACTTCTTTAAGACCCACATCAGGAAGGTAACATCACGACTCAGAGGGAAGACGCATCAGACAAAGCCTTCATTGAAACCCATTCCAGCTGAGTATCAAAGAATCAAATAAAGATGCTTTATTTATAGCATCTCTTTACTTCTATAGAATGGGAATAGGATTTGCATTCCCTCCATTTCCTGCAAGTGGTATAAGCCTTCCCCCACATTTCCAACTGATGTCTCATTCTTCAAACACCTATTGACTCCGGACTCTGTGCCAAACTTACATTAGAGAGAGCTCACCCTCTAAATGTGCACTGCATACTGACCATATCCCTAAATACGTGCAACTATTCCTGCTGTCCAAATGTGGCTTGAGTGTTTATCAAGATAATTTGCATTTGGAACCAGAACCATAGACATGATTGAATATAGCAATTTAAAGCATACTAAATAAATGCTGCCAAAGGCTTTCTGTGCATTCTAATTCCTAGTTTGAACTCTGTTTTCTCCAATTGCTCTTGAAAGCATAAATCCGGCTGCAGTGTATCTCTGGTGGCTGAGCTCTATACATGTGCACATAACTATGATATTCTAATTTATGACACATTCACTCCAAATAACTACATGCACCTGACCTTCTTCCCACTTCGGGAAAATGGGACCACTGGGAATAGTGTATTGCATTATGTGTCCTAGAAGTGAAATAGAGAGGAAAAACACTTTTATTAGTCCTTTTGACAAAGAATGACTGAACTCTTAAAGAGCAATATTTTTAAGATCCTACATTAGGATAATGTCTTAGGAGAGTTGTGGAGAGGATTTTGTGAATGATCATTTACATTCTAATTTAAGAGATATTTGCATCACTAACACAGAAATGGGCTCGCAGTAAAATGTAAGGTTCACCAGTGCTGCATAAAGGGCACAAGGATGGAGTTAGACCTGAAGATAAATTCCAGCCGTGTTACATGCTGTGCAGCTTTAGGCAAGTACCTTAAGCTCCACTAAACCTCAGTTCTAAAAGCTATAAAAAGAGAATAGTAATAATGTCTACATCTGGAGATGTAAGGGGAGTAGTAACCTTTAGAAGACATTATCTATGCTACTTGCTTTGGAAATCAGAGCCTTAGAGATGACTGAAGATATAACTATAAGGAAGTATGACAGGGAACAGAGCCTGTGCTGTGAAAGGCTTTTGGTCCAGCTAAGGCCAAGTAGGACCTCAACTGCTGGATCTAGGTCTCTGCTCTGGAAACCCAGAGATCTAGTCTATGATAGTTCCAGAGGTGCAGAGGTGATCAGCTTATGAGAAACAAACCAAACTGCACAGGCAGACAACTGAATGTTACTGTAACTGAAATTTGAACTTAAGCCATATCTCAAAACTCAGTTAGGAAGAAAGACTTACCTAAAAATGTCCTCGTTGGTAGTTATTTCAAAACTTAATTGAGTTATGGGTAGGTGCTAGAGAAAGCTAAACTCTCTTCAAAAGAAAATGAAAAGATGTGCATGCACGTGTGTATATGTGTCTGTGTGTGTCTACATATAGGTAGATAATTCTGAGAGAGAAGAGAGAGAGAATAGAGGAGGGGGATGGCAGAGAGAGAAATGATGAGGATGCTGGAAGGAAACAAGGATACCTAAGGCTCAACTTAATGCTACTTGCACCACCCTGAAGTGCCATTATCTAAAAACCTCAGGGAAGGTCCCATGACTACTCCAGCCTTGTATATTTTGTACATTTGTATGTGTGTGTGTGTGTGTGTGTGTGTGTGTGTGTGTGTGTGGTTATGAAGGAAAGAGTTTGAGTTTCCTGGATCAATGGTAGCAAAAATACAAAAATATAGTTGTAAGACCCAAAGTAGGCAAATTTAGCAAGTTAAAGCTAAAGATGACCCCAAGAGAGCCAACCTTCCCCCTCTCCCCCAGCATGGAGAACTCACAGAAATACTAGAAAGACCCTTAAACTTTTCCACAAATCATGCAATAGGATACCAAAACAATCTTATCTAGATCCTAAGAGGCAGATTTTTAATAAGGAAAAAAATGTATCCCAAGAATCAGATTATTTGAAATCTTCATGATAAATGCATGTTCTCTGTCATCACTCTCCTTAGGAAGCTAAGTCCTACTCAGAAGTTTACTTAGGCAAATATAAATTCAAAGCTATAGGAATGTAATGATCCTGAGGAAATATATTTTCTGGATGGTTACAAAATAGGGACAACCTTGACAAATTAAGGATGTCCTATCCAACCTCTGTTGACCAAGGTATCCTGTCTCTCAGGCAGAACTAGAACATATTGACCAGATCTTTATCTACGTTATCTTGGTTGTACAATTCTCTTGGATGTACTAACCACATATATTCTGCCTAGCCTCAGTTGGTGTGTTTTCTCTTTCTTCACATTTATCAATACCATTTTCTGTGACTCAACCTTATCTTGTGGGTACGGACAAGACTTTGCTAGGTCCAGAGGTACGTCCAGATTGGAAAACCACTTGAGGTGTTTCCACTCTGTTATTTTTGCCTGATTCTTTTAGGGCTAGCTAATTTCCTCTACCATGTGCTCACTTTGTAGCTTAGCCTTCAGAAGGTAATCTTATTTTCCTTGTTCCCAAGTCCTTAGATGACAACTTGCTGTAGCCTCGAGTATGGAAAACTAGTGTAATGAACTTGGCACCTAGTTGATGTTCAATAAATGTTAATCCCCTCTTTTCCCTTGGGGGATAGAAGACCATTGCAATCTATTTATGAACAAGTATTTAATAAGGGCTGGCAGAGAGTAGTGAGTTAATAACAGAGGCTGCTGTGTAAAATATATTGGCAAAGGGAGTTAAGAATAGTTACGTATTTTTTGTACAACATTAAAAATGTGAATTATAACTTGATTTCAATGGTATTGTTGAGATGAATGCAAAAAATATTGATTATAATTGTAATATACCTAGGCAGAAGAGTTTTAATTCCAACATTGTCTAGAAGTTAACATGAGTTAGTATGAACCCATGGAAATGAAAATTTTTTTAAACTACTCATGCCACTAATATAATATATTCTTATCATACATTTACCTTTACACATCTGTCTCCTCTGTTATTAACAGTCTGTGAAATCCTTGAAGTCAGGAACTATGTCTATCTCTAGCATTCAGCAGTGCTAGCTACACAACAGTATTTGGTAGATATTTACGCAGTGTATATTGAATACACACTGATCTTGACATTCAAGAAATGACCTTGCCAATGGAATCCACTTCATTCCATTACTATGTAAATATTCATCCCTCTTGCTGCATTTCTCTCCAGAGGCTAATATTTCTCCTCTTTCAGCTTGAATCTTTTGAAAAGGAATGAGGAAATAAAGTTTGGGGGTTGGGGTGGGTAGAGGCTTTTCTTTCGGGTTTGAGGTTTTTTAGTTTGTTTTATTTCGAGAGATGTAGTAGGGATTATAATACTAAAATATTTGCTACGTATCAAAATGACCCTCCAAACGTGGGATGCAAAGAACAAAGTAAGTATAAATGTTTGTCTAAGACAAAATTTTAATGAACTCTGAGAATCTCCACTTCACTTGTGCATGCTTATGACAACTAAATGTCCACATTCACTGAAGAACAATAGCACTATCTTCCCATGAGTTATGGAGAGGCACTAAGCAGCTAGGATAGAAAGGAAAATATTAATAGAAAACAAATATTGGGTTCCTGGATGGGGAAGAATGAGAGGGAAACAAATATGTACTGTATGTCTACTTTGTATCAGCTATTGCCAGGATTTTTTATAGCTTGGCTCAATCCTATAAGAAAGGGATCATTATGATTCCCATTCTATACATATAAAAACTGATGTCTTATAGTCACACATCTAGTAAGTGGCTTGGGTTCTTATTTTGGTCTGTCTGGCTCAAAATATCTATCTGTTTCTACTAAATCAGTATTTCCCACGTATTTCCAAGTCAAAGAATAACCTAGAACACTTGACGAAAACCTGCAAATCTGAGTGTCTATCTGGAGATCTCATCTGGATAAGTCTGGGGTGTGGACTAAGTTTGTGAAATTTTAGTTCACATAAGGTGGTTTTTATGACCAAGCAAGATTTGTATCTCCCTACTGCATCACCCCACCTGCCCAGAGAAAGCCAAAGTATCAAAATATCCGCTAGTGTCAAAATAGCCCCAAGACAGACAAAGAGCTAAAAGGCTTTAAATTTCTGTACCATAATCTCCATTCATCTCCTTCCCTCTATCCTTTCCTCTATCCATTTCATTTTATGAGCAGTAAAAATATATTCATGACATGTTATCTCATGTTAAAGCACTGCTTTTAACAGATCTATCCCACCAAGACTCCCCTATACAAACTTATAAACTAAAGTCTACTTTTTTTTTTTAATTTCATGTTTGATTTTATTTTATTTTATTTTTTTAATTTTTTTTTATTTTGGCATATTATGGGGGTACAGATTTTAAGGTTTCAATAAATGCCCATTTCCCCCCTCCCCCCAAAAGTCTGAGTCTCCATCATGACCATCCCCCAGATGGTGCACATCTCACTCATTGTGTATGTATATACCCGCCCCCCTCCCCCCTCCCACCTCCCCAATACCCTATTACTGTAGTACCTATGTGTCCACTTAGGTGCTACTCAGCTAATACCAGTTTGCTGGAGAATATATCTGGTGCTTGTTTTTCCATTCTTGGGATACTTCACTTAGTAGTATGGGTTCCAGCTCTAACCAGGAAAATATAAGATGTGCTATATCACCATTGTTTCTTAGAGCTGAATAGTACTCCATGGTATACATATACCACATTTTATTAATCCATTCTTGGATTGATGGGCACTTGGGCTGTTTCCACAGCCTTGCAATTATGAATTGTGCTGCTATAAACATTCGAGTGCAGGTGTCTTTTTTGTAGAGTGTCACTGGATCATTTGGGTAGATGCCCAGCAATGGGATTGCTGGATCAAATGGTAGATTCACTTGTATCGCTTTAAGGTATCTCCATATTGCTTTCCACAGAGGTTGAACTAGTTTGCAGTCCCACCAGCAGTGTAGGAGTGTTCCTCTCTCTCCGCAACCACGCCAGCATTTATTGTTTGGAGATTTTTTTATAAAGGCCATTCTCACTGGGGTTAAGTGATATCTCATTGTGGTTTTGATTTGCATTTCCCTGATGATTAGAGATGTTGAGCATTTCTTCATATGTTTGTTGGCCATTCTTCTGTCTTCTTTAGAAAAATTTCTGTTCAAGTCCTTTGCCCACTTTTTAATGGGGTTATTTGATTTTTTCTTCCTAATTTTCGTGAGTTCTAAGTAGATTCTAGTTATCAGTCCCTTATCGGATGCATAGGATGCAAAAATTTTCTCCCATTCTGTAGGTTGTCTGTTTAGAAAGTCTACTTTTAAGAGAGTTTAATTTCAGCTTATCTCATTCTAGAAAGTGTAGGCAAAAAGAAAAAAAAAAAAGCCAATCCAGATGAATGTGGTTTGAAAAGACCTGGAAGTTTCCTTTTCTCTCTGTCTCACTCCCACTCCCCATCACTGCCTTTTTATCTTTCCGTGTCTGTGCCTGCACCTCTGTTTCTTTGTAACTCATACAGACCCTCTGCGGACACCTGCATCTCACCACTAAACTTTGAAGTGCTCATGGGTTTGCACTTATTAACATGAGGCTTCCAAGACCACCTCTATAAAGAGATGGCTTTGAAGGAGTCAATTCTTACAGCAGCATTTAGTAAACGTTTCCCTTGAAGTGCTCCTAAGAACAGAATAAAGTTACGTGTGCCCCTGGGAGTTGTGGAAACACAATCATAGTATCCTACAGAAAGCATGAAATTCATTTGAATTTTTCTATTTTATCTTAAAATTTCATTGGAATTTGGTTTCCTAATTTAAAATATGCCCATATTTGTTTTAATATAAGAATTTTAATTTTCCCAATATCTTCAAATAAAATCGAATATATGGATATTTATGGATATATATGGATATGTACATATATGTGTGTATTTGCGTGTGTGTGTGTACATATATATAGAGAGAGAGCAAGAAAGAGAGAGCTTTTCTGAAGGCTTTACCATCTCTGTGTACAGATGAAAACACATGGCATTCATCCACCACCATGCATTAACACCTCAACTTAAATAAGTTTACTAGATCAGTTAACTTTCCCAAGATAATGTGACTCAAGATTGAAATTTCTTAAATAGAAAATGGGAAAGGAAAGCCCCGAGCAATGGTATAGGTTTGCACATTCCCTGATGCTGAATGTTTAATGAAAAGTAGAAATACCACTTCGAGTCAGACCCTATTCCCTAAGTCTCTCTCTCTACACTTCAGATTGAGTAATTAAGCCCAAATTATTTTCTATATCATATATCCACTTCCACATTCATTGGTACATTTAATCTTCATTTCAGCTTTATAGAACTAAGAAGACAGAAAGTGTTACCTTCATACAACAGTAAAAAAATGAGGAACAACAAGTTTATAAGACCTATCCAGAATCACATAGATAATTTCAGTCTCTCTTCATTTCTCCATATTTCTTCTATGTCCAGCAATATCTTAGACACTTTCAGAAATATAAGACATATTTACTCAATTACTGCTCAATTGAATTTATTGTTCCAACTTAACAAGATTAGGAGTGCAAAGCTTAAATCTGTAGCTCAATTCTTCTACTCTTCTGAATCTAGTGTTATTATAAAAACTCACATTATATCGCAAAAGTGCTAATAATAATGTGACTAATAATTTGTGCATGTCCCTGCAAACCATCTTTCAGAGTATAAATATAAAACTGTGTACTGCCCAACCGAAAAGAAAAAACTTCCTGAGTTATCACTAAGAAATCAAGAGACTATTATTTTAAGTTCTAAAGGGCCTAAGTGAAGTCAGTATTTGTAACTATTAACTGCCATGTTTTTTTTCCCGAGTAGTCTAATCTGATAACAAGGAACCCAAATTGGACTGTGATCTGCCTTAAATGCAGCTCTCCGTTTATGTGAAATGTGCTCTTCAGCCAGAATGAGCATGGACGGGCATAGAAAAGGACACAGTTCAGCTCAAAGAGGGCTTGACTCTTTATCGTCCATCAGGAAAGGTGAAAAGCTCACTGCAAACTCCAGTGAGATTGAATTTAACATAAACTTCCTGAGCTGAATTCCATTATTGCTAAAATAACTAGGAGGGAATCATTTAAATAACTCCCAGAACTCCAGTATGGGGTCTTATTCGGTCGGCTTTTGACTAATAGAGTTTTGAAAAGAGTTCATCCTCCCTCAGTGTCAAGATTTGCTTAAGTTTTATATCTAGAGAAAACATTAAAGGGGTGTTATTTCAACCCTTCTTGTTAATGAAAGATACCCTGATAGAAGTGAACCAAGTGCTCCTTCAAATATCCAGTAATGGACATCATTACTTCCAAAAAAAGTACATTTCATTGTTGAGTATAAAATTATATTGGAAAGATGCAAACCAAAGTGAAGTGAAAAACTATGAGAGCACACTGAAGCTGCCAGCCGGAGAAAAGAAGTGGGTGAGAAATTGCTCAGATGTTTCTTACAGTCAGGTTTGATACAGTCATGGCAAGAACTGTTAATAGTCCAAATGTCTGCTAGAAATCCCCTCTTGTTGAAAGAAAAGCAGGCAGTAAGTTCTTAACTTACCCACTGATAATTTTCATTTTCAGGATAGAGACGAAAAGTAATAATGTTTGGACATTATTCTTAAGCAATAATCACTGGTTGTGGAAATGATTTAAACTTGAAAAAAATTAGTTCATTACATTAAATTTTATGTAATTGAGAAAATCAACACAGTACAAAACTGGACATGAAACAACTATGAAAAAGACAAAAAAATAATTGTGTTACCTCGTCGTAGCGTTCATTCACTCACCATATTACTTTCTCACTATTTGATATTTACTGAAAAGACTCAAGCTTGTGATGATAACTTTAGTAGAGAAAGTCATGACCTCTTTTTTTTTAATTTAAAAAATGTATTTATTAATTTATGGAATAGGTTCTTGCTCTGTCACCCAGGTTGGAGTGCACTGGTGCAATCATAGCTCACTACAGCCTTGAACTCCTAGGCTTAGGCAATCCTCCCATCTCAGTCTCCTGAGTAGCTACAACTGCAGGAATGCACCACTGTCTCTGGCTAATTTTTTTGATTTTTCTGTAGAGACAGAGTCTTACTGTGTTACCTAGGCTGGTCTTGAACTCTTGACCTCAAGTGATCCTTTCTCCTCAGGTTCCCAAATAGCTGGGATTAGAGGTTTGAGCCACCGTACACCACCTATTGCAATTTCTTGACCAATCTTTTCCTTCATCTGTCACAGGATTTGAGTAAGGAGTTCTCTGAGTTTGCTTACAATTCTAAGTCAGTGGTTCCTAGAGAGCTGTGGGCAACCCTATCATTAGTATGAGAGTTTGTTTCACAATCTTCATTTAAAGTCAACACAAATAGCTTAAAAAAAAAAACAAAAACACCTATTAGGAGCCTTGTGGGGCTGAGTGACAGTAGGAAGAAGAAAGGTAAGGAAAGTAATACTTTTAAACGCCTAATACTATTAGTCATCGTTATACTGAGTGTTTTATATTCAATATCTAATATCACCAAAAGCAAAATCCCAGTGAGCTAACTATTATTGTGTCAATTTTATGGCCAAGGAAACTAAAGCCGAGTTGGTTATCCCACATGTCTGAAATCACATACTAGTGAGTATCTGAGTAAGGATTTGACCCTTCTAAATTTCTGAGAAAACTTCACATTGTAAAGCTAAAGCCAGTCCATTTTCCAGGCTTTGAAAACTTGGAGTTCTGGGTTTTTAGCTTAGCATCTTTTATCTGATGCCATCAACAGGGAAGGTGTTAGTATGTTTAATTAGATTCAATTCAACAAAGCCATCATCAACTCACATTCCAAAAATATATCTGTCAAGTTTTGGAGATCCAGATACGAATTAGACATGATTCCTTCGTTTAAGGAGTTTAAGTCCAGTGATAGAGACAAAATGCTAAAACAGAAATGGAGGACTGAAAAGTGCTGTGACAGACTTTTAAACCAGGTACTTTTGTTCGCGGAGCCTCCACGGACTCCCTCTGTGATTTGACAGCTGGACTCCACTTGCCGCTCCATCCCGTGTGCTTTCCTCTCTCCCATGAGCTCTACCCTCAGACACAGCAATATCATCTCAGTCACTGAACACTCCATGAGGCCTTTTGCCCTGGCCTTCACATCCCTTGATTTCTCTGTGTGCACATTCTCCTTCCTCTCATTGGCACCTCCTCTCCTGGTGAGCTCCTTCTGATTTTTCAGCACAGATTTCAAGCTGTGACTTCCTTGGTTTGCAGTAAGTGCCCTGCTTGTGTAACCACATGACCTTGGGTGAGGCTGTCCCTGTTTATCTAGTACCTGGCCCTGAGCTAGTTAGGGCAGGTTGACAGTGTCCAGGCAGGTGAGATCTGATAAGGGAGTGGTTAGGGATATGGATATGGACTTCATCAGCTGCTCAAGAAAGGGAACTGACCAGTCTCTAGCCTGGGCTTCAAAACCAGATTGAGGCAGCATTTTATAAAGCCATATCACATTCTTATGTTATTGCATAGCACCGTAGACAACTCTTGTCATAAAGTGCATGCTATGTTGTATTTGTTTATTGCGTTTCCTATCTTTCCTACTGGATTAAAGTAACTCTGGGAGGCAGGAACATCCCTAGCATTCAGGACATACAACATGTGTGATGAATGCTTGGATGAAAGAGAAGGGCCATTTAAGTTGTGTTTGGAAGGATGAATAGGAGTTCCCTAAGAGCAGGTGACTTGGGTGGGAAACCTGAAAAAGTAAAATAGACCAAAGCTTTGAGATGTGCCAGAAAGTGTTTGGAAACAGAAAACAGTTTTAGGTTTTTTAGATTAATATTTATAAAGAATTATTGAGTTATAATGAGACTAGCAAAGATAACTTGAGGTCAAATGAAGAAAATCTTGGTATATGAGGCTAAGAAATTTTAATTCTATCCCATATGCAATGGTGAGGCATATAAGCCCTAGCACAAGAAAATGGCCAGACCAGCAAGTGCCATGAGTTATTTCTCAACATGGAAAAGAAATAGAACAGATCAAATTTTTACCAGTTCTAAAAGATGTCCAGTTTTGGCTGGCACAATTCTCTCCAAGTTCAAGTGTGTTCACTGCTATAGCCAGCCTCCATGTTAACTCATGGCTAGCCCCATGATGAAATACGATGACATGTATTGATGTCTCCCAAAACGTGTTACAAAGAAATCCCTCAGTCATTATTACCAACTGATTCCGTCCGTCATCTTTTTCATTTCTTTTCCCAATGTAGTGCAAGCAGATGTAAAAAAAAAAAAATACGGAAGTATAGATAGCTCATATTTCCAAGTCATACGTAATGCCTAAAATATAATTGCTAAAGTCATAAAAGATCTGGTCTCTAAGCAAGTTATATTTATCTAATGACTGTCCAACTACCTTTAAATTACTGTTTAATAACTACCCTGCTCTCTTATTAAGGAAAAACTATCCTTGGTGTGATATTGTGCTATGGTTTATTATTTTTCTTCAGACACAGACATGACACCATAACATTAAGAAGTCATGTCTTTGGCCATATTCAAATAAATAAAATACACTAAAAGCTGCAATCTGTGAAGGATCTCAGGGTTTCCATAAGAAAGTGAAAACGTAGATGCAGACATCTGATTTGCTCAGTTCCTTCGCCTTCTGCAGCCTGCTCCATGTGAAACACAAAGAGCTTTTGTGACACGCATGCTGTGCATCACAAATGGAGAGCCCGGCCAAAGAAAATATACAGTTACCAGAAGAATAAACCCAGGATGAAAAGCACAGAGGTACCATCAATAGACGTCTAATATGCCATTGGCCCCATCTGGTTAGAATCACATCATCAAAATCAGAACTGGAGTAGACCTTCCAGGTCATCCCTTCCATCCTCTTGCCAACACAACAATCATCGTTTTGAGGACCAAGTCCAGTTCAATTTCATATGTCTCAAGAGACAAAAATTCCACAGATTCTGTGGGCAAGATATTTACCATATTTAAAGAGGCAAGTGTAGTCATAGTAAAGATTTCAGTCAGTAAAAAAGTGTATTCAGCCTTTGAAACATAAAGGATAGTCTTTTTCAAGTAGAAATTCTCCCTTTAAAAGACAGCTTGAAGCACCAAAGGAATCACAGTTGAGATGGAAAGAAGAATTGCCATGAGCAGTTAACAAAGATTTAAGGTAGCCTTAGAATTGTATCAAGGGAGCTTCTAGAATTCATTCATAAAAATTCAAATCCTTCTTCCATGGTACAGAGAGCACTGGAACGGTGGTTACTAGGAGCTCACTAAGATGTTAAAAAAATAAAAAAAGAGGCGAGTTGGAAATCAGAGCTTTAGATTCTCATAATAAATAACAGAGGACACTTGGTCTTCGGGAGATAGTGGGGAAAGGAAGACAATTGCCTATTAAGAGAAATCCCATGTGAAGAGCCAAGAGGCAGAATCAGAACATATGTCAAATTTTCAAGGGTTCAAAGGTAGGATCAAAGATAACCTATGGAGTTAAGAGTTTGGGAGTAGGGAGATAAGCTCTCGTACAAACATGTTTAGGTCTAAAGGAATGAATAACTCCTAAATGATTGTCTTTTAAGAGTCATTTTTTTGTTGTCATTGTTCAAAAAAGTGTTATGTGGCAGTCTAATTACATATATAAAACAGATAAAGCAGAGATATTCTAGGTAAACATGATTGAATGGGTAGAGACGCTGTAGCCCTCATGCTCAAATCCTCCTCTTTCTATGGAGGCCCTTGCTGAATTTCTGTGGAACCCCTGGGAAAAACACCAGCTCTCAGCTATAGAATCAAGGTTTCATTAGGTTGTGAAATCTGTGGTAGAGCATGTCAAAAGGGAGGAGTTATAGCTCTTGAATGGGGAATTCTACCCACAGAACTCAGAACTGATTTTAAGGTGATATGCTATCATCTCTCACCTCCATGTGACTTGGTAGTCTCATAAATCCCACAGTCACATCTATGTCAACAGAGTATGTGATATGCCATCTGTGGACTTTTCTGTGACTTGCTTTTAGGTACCAGCAAAGTGGGCCAGCCTGGCCTAAAGGGTTCAAGGAAGGAAGATTAGGTAGGAGATGGAAGGTAGATAGAGTGGAAAAGAGAGAGGAGAGAATAGCCAAACTATAGAACAGGAAGGAGTAGACAATAAAGCCCAAGTAAGTAGAAGGACCATTAAGGATGAAACAGGGTATTGATGGTATAACCAACAGTGTTATTTTCATAAACCAAATGTGCACATCACCCTTATTTCTGGCTAACAGAAATATTTTGTTTGAACAATACACTCTCCTCCACCCAGCCTTGAGTTTAACTTGACCAGTCATAGAAAGCTCATCCCCCGTGCCAATATTGATTAGGAATGGACATATGATGCTATTGTGGCCAAAAGAGAGGCCTGAAAAGGGGTTTCTTTGGAGATTTTTCCTGCTCCTATTAATATGATATGGCATTGCTACAGCAAGATGGCCTTCTTCTTCTCCTGGATATTATGTCTGAAAAACTGGAACTAAAGAAATCATGTGTGGCCAGGTGCCGTGGCTCACGTCTGTAATGCTAGCACTCTGGGAGACCAAGGTGGGAGGATCACTCAAGATCAGGAGTTCAAATACATACATAATGAGTGAGATGTGCACCATCTGGGGGATAGTCATGCTGGAAACTCAGACTTGTGGTGGGAGGAGGGAAAGGGCATTTATTGAAACCTTAAAATCTGTACCCCCATTATATGCCAAAATAAAAAAAAAAGCCTGAGCAAAAGCAAGACCCTGTCTCTACTAAAAATAGAAAGAAATTAGATGGACAACTAAAAATATACAGAAAAAATTAGCCAGGCATGATGGTGCATGCCTGTAGTCCCAGCTACTTAGGAGGCTGAGGCAGAAGGATTTTTTGAGCACAGGAGTTGGAGGTTGCTGTGAGCTAGGCTGATGCTATAGCACTCTAGCCTGGGCTACAGAGTGAGATTCTGTCTCCTAAAAAAAAAGAAGAGGTCAAGTGTGCCTCTGAGGGAACATCATATTGGTGACAATACTGACATAAACATCTTTAGTCCCTGATGTCACCATTGCATAACTTAATTATCCAACCCTGGAACTGCCCTGTTTTGGGCAGATATCTCTTTAGGGGAGATATCAGTTTTTGCCTGCTTCTTGTGTCCTTTGAGACAAAGGTTTACATTATTGGCAAGCTAAGCATCCCAATTGATGCTGGAATGTGAAAAGCAGCCTTATGACTGATTCACAATTGCTATCACATGGGTATTTCTTGTACTCATCACTTTGTACCTGTCACTGAATTGAAACTTCTTACTTTTTTCTCTTAAAGTAGAAGATAATCAGTGGGTAGAGAAGGACAAGAAAAACCAAGAAATATGATGGAAAAGAAACATGGGCTGATTTTGCAAGATGAAGTTAAACTTTCCATTTCCAAGTTTAAGTAAACAGTTTAAATATTTATGCATAGTGGGCTGACATAGACCAAGTGAAAGAAAGAAATTTTTTTCCTTGGAAAAACCAAGGTAAATAAAATGATGCTGGTTAGTTCCTTGACAGCAGGTGCCATGTTTTGTCCATTGTTGGATATCCAATACTCAGCAACATGCCTGACACATGGTAGGTACTTGATAAATGCAGAATGAATTAATTGAAAGATATCAGAGATCTAGAAATTAATATTTATTTTCAGACTCAGGTAGGCATTTCCTAGTTTTTTAGAGCATATTTGTGTATGGGCCTGCATTGGTACCAGCAACTAAATCCAAACACTAGAATTGGTCAAGCAATAGCTGCAAATGTGGCATAGCTATGGACATTTTGAGGAGGAGATTATTGATTTTTCATTAAAATTAAAATCAGTGTTCAACTTCCCATGACATTAGTAAGAATCACAATGAATAAGTCTAAAATCTGTGTGCATGAGCATCACAGCTCACAGTAATTTGACATGTCCTATTTCCTAAGATCCTAAGTCCTGGGCACATATCAGGACACAATTCCCAGATGCTCTTGTATGGTTTGGCCAAGTAAATGAGTTCTGATTCACAGATGTCAGTGAACTTGATAGATGTTATCTCTTGGCATAGCTTTTAAGAAGTAAGTGTGCCATCTCTATATTCTCTTTTTACTGTTGTGCCAGCTGGATGAAGATAGCAGTGAAACCTCAGGGAGTACCAGAGTCACAAGCTGGAAATATCACCAACCAGGAATACCTGCTATTGGGATTGATCTGTTATATACTGTGGTATCTTTTTGCTCCTGTGATTTAGCCTATTTTAAATGATATAACTTGCATACGCCTACCTGCCCTATGAGCACAATACTACCAGGCTTGTCAACATTTTAGGATGGTAGGGAGAATCATGTCAGAAAAATCTGCACTGAAAATGAGTTTGCTTTGCAGTTCATAATGCTTTGACATACACTAGTTTTTATGATCCTCCCAACAGTCTTGAAAGATCAGCAGGGTAAACATTATAATCCACATTTCATAGGTGAGAAGATCAATGATTAGGGAGATTATACAAATTGCCCAAATCTAATGAGTGCCAGATTTAGAGTTGAAGCATAGTCTTTTGATTCCAAATCATTTGTTTTCCTCATTGTAATATGCTGAATGTTTGCCTCTGTCTAAAATGTTTTCTTGATTGATGATTTTATTGCAGAAATTTCCCCCAAAGGATTAGGGAGCTTCTTAGAAGATTCAATTCACTTGATTTATACATATGGAATCCAAATATGGAAAGATTTATAAATCCAGAGGATTTAGCAATGAGGCTGGATCTACCACAGATCATTTTTCTTTGTAGATTCTCTAGTGCCTCAGACATGGACGGCTCCTGCAGAGGTTGCTGCTCTCATTCTTCTTCCCTGAAACAAAGGCTTCCTTGACGCATCGCTGAGAATGGTCAGTCAGCCTCTACTTGAACACCTCTAGTGATGAGCACTTACTCCTTCAATCTTTTGTTATGTTAGCCAACTCATCCTGGTTTCCCCAGAACTTTCTGGTTTTAAAATTAAAAGTAAGGTGCACCGTCTGGGGGAGGGTCATGCTGGAGACTCAGACTTGTTGGGGGAGGGGGGAAAGGGCATTTATTGAAACCTTAAAATCTGTACCCCCATCATATGCCGAAATAAAAAAAAAATTAAATTAAATTAAAAGTACGGCATCCTGGGAATATCCTAAGTCCCGAGCAAACACACAGCAGTAGTTAGTCATCTTACCTTTGTTGAGTAATGGAAATTATTAAAACCTTGTTTTAATTGAAATGAAGCATGCCTTGCTGTAACTTACATCAAGTTTACTTGTTTTGCCCTTGTCAATGTCAATTATTCAACCAACATTTATTTCTTGCAGATGTCTGGGTTGTCTCTTGTTTTCTTTTTTTTTTTCTTTTCTTTTTTCTTTGTTTTTTTTAAGGCAACTCGACAAGACACACCTCTGGTTTTTTCATGCTACCAAAAACTTGAGGTAAAGCTTCATTTTCAGCTTTGCCTTACTGTAAACCAAAGGACTGATCTAAATTTATAGTCTTCTGCTTCCACAGACAAGGTCAGATGACATACTAGCAATAATCAAGATCACCTAAATAAATTATTTTACCTATAAGCCTATATGGTACAAATCTTTTGAAATTGTTTTCCTGGTTCTTCAGCTTGAGTTTCATGAAAGAATTAACAACAATAAAAATAAAAGTACTTCTATTCTAATCTAGCATGGGTAAAGACAATGTATTAATTAATAGTGATTGATTTTTAAACAGAAATTAGTTATTTTCTAACTGTATGCTCTTGGGAAAAATAATATTATGTCTTCTAAGATTTCACTACTGAACTTAAATTGCCTCTGAGATTTTAACGTTTTTTCCTTTCTTTTCTTTCTCTCTTTCTTTCTTTCCTTCTCTCTCTCTCTCTCTCTTTCTTTTTTTTTTTATATGACTGCGCCATTTATTCTTTGGGGAAAGGAATAGTTTCTACATTATTGGGTACTGAGGGACTACCAAAACCAGGAAATTCATGTTTTATGAGTTTTCCCCAAATCAAAGCAACAGGGTTATGGTCAACATCATCTTTTCACTCCCACTGGGTACTTTCTGAGAGGTGCTTTCAGGGGCAAAAGAAACTTTTTGCAGTGAAAGTCACATCTACTTCATTGTTTTGTTTCCTGCTGAAAATCTATATTCAATTGTTCTAAATCTGACTGTGATTCAAATTTCCTATACAAATTTAGAGAAAATGACGTAAGCTCTTTATTTCAGTTTTCTGAGGTTTAGCATGGCTTGTATAGTTTAGCTCTAGTGTGTATCCCTGATAATAAATAATGATAAATGTCTGATAGTTGTAACTAATATTTTTGTCCTCTTAGGCTATATCAAATAAATGCTAATGTATTTATGTGTATACACCCAACAAGGTAAGTTGGGTTTTATTACACACATTTTAAATTTAAAAAGGATTGGATCCCAGAGAAATTTAAACATTTTCTATGATCATCAGCTAGTGCAGTGGTTCTCTCACCAGGAAAATCACCCTCTTTCTACCCTCAAGCCAGGAGATATTTGGTAATGTCTGGAGTCATTTTTAATTGTTATAACTGGGTACTATTCACTTCTAACATGTCGAGGCCAGGGATGCCAGTAATCCTACAGTGTGTAGGACAGACCCCTCACTCCTATAACAAAGAAAATTATGTGGCTCAAAATGTCGATAGTGCTGAGGTTGAGAAACCCCAAGCTAATAGATGTCAGATTGAGGATTCAAAACCAAAGAATAAAATTCCAGAGTCTGTATTCAATATTTGCCCTCAAAATAAATGTTTAATGTTATATATTTTTAAAAAAATACTAATGATAATAATAGTCTATCATTTTGCAAAATGTTGTTCTACGTACTTGACCATTTATAACTCATAGTTTGTAGAGTTAAGATATATAACTGAGTAATTCTGGAATAACAACAACAAAAAAGCCCGAATAACCAAAGCAATCTTAAGCAAAAAGAATAAGTCACATTATCTGATTTCAAATTATACTACAAGGCTATAATAACCAAAACAGCATGTTACTTCTATAAAAGCAGAGACAGAAACCATTGGAAGAGAATAGAGAACCCAGAAATAAAACCACCTACCAACAACCAAGTGGTCTTCAACAATGCAGACAATAGCATACACTGGGGAAAGGAAGCCCTAATCAATAAATGGTGCTGAAAAGTTTAGATAGCCACATGCAGAAGAATGAAACAGGACCCCTGTCTCTCATCATACACAAAAGTTAATTTGAAATGGATAAAAGACTTAAATGTAAAGTAGGAAACCATAAAAATTCTAGAAAAAAATATAGAAAAAAACTCTTCTAGACATTAGCCTAAGCAAAGAATTTATGAATAAGACCCAAAGACAAGTACAACAATAACAAAAATTAATAAATGGGATTTAATTAAATCAAAAAGCTTGTGCACATCAAAAGAAATAATCAGAAAAGTGAAAAGACAACCTACAGAAATGGGAGAAAATATTCTCAAACTATATATCCAACAAAAGACTAATATCTGGAATCTACAAAGAGCTCAAACAAATCATCAAGAAAGAAAAACAAACAACTCCATCAAAAAGTGTGCAGAAGACATGAACATAATTTTTCTAAAGAAGATTGACAAATGGCCAAGAAACATAGGAAAAATGGTCAATATCACTAATCAGCATGGAAATGCAAATTAAAATCACAAAGAGATACCACCTTAGCCCTGTCAGAATGGCCATTATTAAAAAGACAGAAAACAATAGATGCTTGTGCAGGTCCAGAGAGAAAGGAATGCTTACACAGTGTTGGTGGGACTGAAAATTCATAGAATCTCTATGGAAAACAGTATTGATATTCCTCAAAGAAATAGATGTAGACTTACCATTCAATCCAGCAATCCCACTACTGGATATCTATCCAAAGGAAAAGATTTCATTTTATCAAAAAGACACCTGCACTTGGATGCTTATCGCAGCACAATTCACAATTGCAAAGATGTGGAATCAACCTAAGTACCCATCAATTCATGAGTGGATTAAAAAAATATGACAAATACACACACATACACACACACACATATACCATGGAGTACTACTCAGCCATAAAAAAGAATGAAGTAATGTCTTTTATAGCAACTTGGACAAACTGGAGGCCATCATCCTAAGTGAAATACCTCAGGAATGGAAACAAACATCACATGCACTCTCTAATAATTGGGAGCTAAATGATGGGCACACCTGGGCACAAAGAGAGGTAAAGGACATTAGAAACCAACATGGAGGAGGATGATAGAGGGTGAGGCATAAAAACTTACCTGTTGGGTACAATGACATTATTCTGGTGATGTGTACATGAAAAGCCTTGACTTAAGTAATAATAGAATGTACTCAGTTAAAAAAAATTGTACCCCATTAATATTTTGAAATTAAGGAAACCCCACCAATACCACAAACCATTCAGATATATCTTTATCTATGTGTTTGCAGAGTGCACAATTTCAAACACACCGGGGGATTATACCTAAAGCTTTTTAATAATATAATTTCTAATGGTAAATTCAAAGTTGAATTATTTTAACAATTAGCACAGAATCCCATTCATGTAATTGTATATTTTTAGCCATGAAATATAACTCTGTGTCCTTGCTGAAGAGTTAAAGATAACAATTTATTTCATATTGAATTTGATTCAAACAAAATAAAGTGTACTATTCATTTATTCAAAATACACTAGATAAACATCTACTATGTGCAAAGTACTATGTTAGGCATGAAAGAAAAATATAACTGAACATATGAGTCCTCTCCGCCAAAAGGTTATAATGTAGTGCATGAAGCAGACAGATGGTATGATAAGAAGAGGGAGGCAATGGAAGGGGAGGGAAGGGAGCTCAGACGTAAATATGAACTCTGACTTTTCACTGTTAAATTATCTTAGGACATGTTCTCATCCACAAAATAGGTATAATATCTATGTTGTGGGTAGAACAGAAATTAATAAAAGTACAACCATGTGTGTTACTTGCTCTCAGGTGTAACATGACCAAAAGTGATTCCCCTGGCTTCTGCACCAGTCCTAAAGGAAATGAGGACTGGGCAAGCTCCTCCCATCCTTCCCACCAGTGATACACTAATCGAGAAGAACCAAGGAAATCCAACCCGAAGACTAGGCACTGGAAGAAAAGAAAAAGTGGTTTGAAACAACTACTCAGTAGACAAAATGATAGGTGCAAGGACAGGTGCAAATCTGGGGGCCCTGGAGTGCTCCTTAGGTGACAAGCTTTGAAAACATGGCTTGGTTGATAGAACATAAACTTATTGATAGAACATGGCTTGATTCATAATGAAGTGTCTTTCCTGTTTTTCTCATCTTCAGTCTTAGCTGTGCACTCCTCTCACCTCTGGAGATTGTTTATAAATGCAGATGCAAGATCCTAGCCCAGATCATGGGATCAGAATCTCTGGAGGCAGAGCCCCAGAAGCTGTATATTGAGAAAGCACTTCTGGTGATTCTGAAACAAGAATTTGGCTTTTTGGGGAAAGAATAAAACCCTTTTTACTTTTTGTTTAGGCTCCTCGAAATGCAAAAGTGACTCTAAGATGATTTGATGTTATACATGAGATGACAGATCCTTTCTTTGATTGTATGATTTTTACTATGTCAATCTACCTGGACAGTGTAACAAACCTTCCTTCCCTTTGGTGCATCCCATCCTTAGGAAGGGTACTGGTGTTCCTTCTCCTTGACTTTCACATCTGTTTACACACCAGATGTCAAGCCAAATCCAGTCAAGCCAATTTTCTTAACTTTCTCAGTCCTTGTCATCTTCTCCTTCTTCCTTTATACTGCCTTGTTCCACGCCTTCATAATCTTTTATTTTCTCATTTTGAAAGCTTATTTTATTTGAATAAAAAAGTTAAATATTAATATGTTGAAAAGGAAGAGGGAAAGATGGAAGCTAACATATAAAGCAACTGCCATCTCATGTGGGAGACTTCATACATTACCTGACTTTGATTCTCACAACAGCCTCATCAGTTCAGCTGTCATCTTAAGTCATTCTACAGATGACAAGGTGAGGTAGTCAATTATTTTTCCCAATGCCACACTACCATCAATGTCAGAGCAGATTTTTAGACCCAGCTCTTTCTACAGCCAAAAGTATTTCAACTAGTTTCACAATCATTGTCAGCACCTTCTTCCTAATGGCTGATCTACATTTTAACATCTTTCCATGAATCTATTTTCATTGTTTTCTTTGCCTGAAAGAACACAGGGATGAACTGTTCCCTGTCATTCATCTATTACACTTTCATACACTTGAAGCCTGAGAGCCTCTTCTAATTTTCTAATTAATCAATCACTCTTTCAAATGCTGAATTTAGTTTCCATTGATAGAGCAGCCACAGATTGCTGGCACCATCCTTGGTACTGAGGGGGCTCAGGAGGGAGGGAGATGACAAGTTCACTGCCGTTGGGGCACTTGAGTCCAATAGAAGCATGACAGATGACAACCAGGCAAAGCAGTTAAGTGCATTCTCTGAAGTCAAGTCATGAGATAAATGGGAGTGCTATGCACAAAATGAGGCAATAGTCCAACAGCCCTCTTACTCAGTTGGGCAACCTCCTTAGAGAAATAAACAGCATCCTTTTAACCATCTAGACAGGCTCACAGTTGAGCCGATTTATCTGTATCATCTACAAACAATATTTAACTTAATCTAAGGCAGAACAGAAGCACAAACCTTGAGGTCTGGATCTGTAACCATTCCTCCAGCACTGAAATGTTTATGGGAATGTTCAAGGCCAAGAAAGAAAAAGTGTATGAGTCCTCGGCAGAAATTGCCATCCTTGCCAGGTGACAGGTTCTCACTTATTCATGCACCATGTGCTTCAGTGGACCTGCATTAACCAGCCATCCTTCAGTGGGTGTCAAATCCAGAGTTTGTGTTTCTAGGGTCAGCTGTGCTTTTTGCTAGTGGTGTGATGTTTGGAAAGCTACTTGCATTGACTCAGTCTCAGTTTGATCAAAAGTACAAAAAAGAAGTTGAGCTAGATTTCTGTACAGGAGTCTTCCTTCTTAATGCCTCTAAAGTTTCATATGAATGAGGGTTTTTAAGACAGAAGATGGGATCAGTGCTTCTTACTTGGGAAATGCAGAAGTGATTTGGATAGAAGGAGCATCTTCACTCTCCCTCAATTCCTATATCACCTGTGTGAGCGATGGCCATTTCCCACCAGTGCCAAGGAGAAGAATATTGGTACTTCTACTCTTGTTTCTCCTACTCTTGCATGTCTACCATACCTTCCCATTAATCTATCTACTAGCATCTCTCTCATGTTTGGCACATTGATAGTCCCAGGCAGTGTGGTGTTGTACAAGAGGAGGTATCAGGTGGCACTAACCCAAAACAGAAGACATGGAATCCACTTCTGCAACATCAAGGGGAAATATAAAGATGGCAGCAAGCAAGGAAGCAACTTGATTATTCCCCCCAACAAATTTGAGCCTTCCTTGGCATGGAGGACATCTGTTGTTTTTGCCTGCCCACCATTCACACCCACTTCTTCCAGAAACAGCAGGCCAATTTTTCTTCGGTGAACAAGTTCTCTACTACACGTGGTACAAATAGCTTTTGGGTGGACATGGCAGCCAAGCCTCAACCAACCACATGATTTCAGTCCTGAAGACAGTCCTGAAGACTGGCTCAGTGAGGGGAGCATGACCCATCTGAGGCTATTAAGGATTAGATCAAGGTTGGAGAGAGACTTCTCCTGGGCCTGCCCACAGCAGCAATGATGTAAGCCTGGAGCTGCTATAAGCCATCAAATGGAATATGAAAATAAGCCAACACAAAGGAAAGTAGATCTCGGAGATGAAGAGAATTAATCCTGATGATACGGACTTAGTCCTTTGATTCAGCTGTGCCTGAAACTGCCTCTTCATTTCTGTTAAAGCCAGCTTCTATTGAGTTTCTGTTACTTGAAACCATAAGATCCATGACTCATTTTAAATGCAAGCATTTCATCTTGCATTTGCTTATTTAAAAATTTTAGGAGGTGTTTTGATGGATTTGACAGTCTCTGAGATAGCTTCAAGTTCTATCATTCAGTGGTATTTTTTAAATTAATCTGTCCAAGAAAAGCCACATAGTTGAAAGAGCAGTAACTGTGTAATCAGGCTAACCTGGGTTTGAATGACAGCTTATTCACTACTTCATTCTAAAAACCTAGTTACTTGGCCTCTGTGAGCCTGTGTGTTTCTCTAAAATGGGTGTAATAATATGTACTTTGAAGGATTTCTTTCCAGGTTTAAATTAAAACACTGAGCACTGAGTTAATTGCCTGACACTTAATAATAATATACAGTTAATGTATGACAGTTGTCATTATTTTATTACTTTATTAGTCTGTGGAACCAGACGCCAAATCTAGAAGTATCTGATATGAGTGTAACTATGGTATTTTTTTTTTACAACTGCAAAAGTCAATATAGTTCACAAAATATTTTTATACCCATTAGCTCATTTTCCCCTCTCCCATTGCTCAAAAGTGGTGAAATTTGGTACGTTATTCCCAACCTTAAAGAAGAAGAAACTAATGTCTTGCAGCCACAAAGAAGCAGAGTCAGGGGACGAATAACACCGCCAGACAGAGGGTCTCTGCAGAAAAGACCGATTCTAGCAGAAACTAGAGGAAAGAAGCAAGAAGACGAGCATACAGCGGACAAGGGCCGGAAGGAGGGGTACCTGAGACCCCGGGAGACTCCACGGGAGGAGGCTGCGGAGGAGAACTGGAGGCTGAGACCACCGGAGCAGCCCGGAGACCAGCGGCAAGGGTAGGTGGATTTGCCGTTCCCCCTCCCCTGCATTCGGGACTGCTGGTGGGCTCCCCAGTGGGTGGAGAGACCTGCGGACATCAGCCCAGAGACTGCCGCCGCCTGCCAACGGTGAGCCTGTAGCAGACGTGGCACCAGGTTCCCAACTTCCTCCGGGCACCTCCGTGTGCACGGAGAGCCGCGCGGCAGGCGCCATATTGCCTCCTCCCCTCCGCCGACCCTACCCGCGGCTGCCCAGAGAGACAATACAGCCACCAGCCGGAGGCACCTCCAGGGAACGGGACCTTCCCGTTTGGGACCCCGCCCGCCCTCCCAGGTGCTGCTGGCACCGTGTTCCCAGGAAAACGGTGCCGACTCAGAGGCTGAGAGACATAGACCCAGCTTGGGCTCCCTGTGGGTGAATTAGGACCGGAAACCCTCTCCCTGGTGGGAATACAGTTTGAACTCTGGGACCCAGAGGTCGGACCTGCAGACCAGATCCCCTGCACCAGGGCTAGCATTGCCCGGGGCACAGAAGGATTATACGTGAACAGCCTACTGAGGTCTGTGTGCCTCCAGGGGCGGATCGGCATCCTAGAGGGCAACCCTCCTCCCAGGAGGAGGCCGTGCGCCCAACCCAGGTGGCGTTCCTGTGCAGGGAACCTCCCCGCCGGCATCACAGTCCGGGGAGGCCTGGTGGCTTGTGGTCTGGCCTGCTGGCAGAGGCCCAGGAGTAGCTGCGGAGTTGGGGAGGGTGGAAAGAAGCGAGGCCTGCTGCAGACTGTGGGTCTCAGACAGCCCCACCCCCACACCCAGACTTTCTGGCTGAGCGGGACCATTCCAGCCCCGCCCTGACAGCAGAGAACAGAACTTTGACCCCTGCTAACGGCCTGAGGGCAGGCTTACCCAACCCAGCTCCGCCCAGAACGAGAGCTGATAACAGGACTCAAAATCAACACCATAGCCTGTTCCTCCAAGCAAACGCCACCTACTGACAGGGACGGCATCTTGCACAGCCTTTCCACGGCACCCACTGACTCAATATACAGGGAGTGGTCCAATTTCACCCACAGGCACCACCTAACGCCTCAGAAACTAAACAAGGTGTGTGAATACCCAAACAATAACCTAAGGAAAGAAACAACAACCGATCGACATGGGAAGAAATCAGCGAAAGAACTCAGGAAATATGAAGAACCAAACGGAAAACACACCCCCAAGGAGGAGCACCAGCCCCCTAGAAACGGACACCGACCAAAATCAGGCAACCAATATGACAGAAAAGGAATTTCGTATGTGGATCATAAGAACACTCACCCAGCTGCAACAACAACTCAATAACCAACACCAAGAAAACACAAAAAACCTCCAAGAAATGGAACAAAGGTTCAACAAAGAGATTGACACAGTGAAGAAAACTTTAACCGAAGTCCTGGAGATGAAGAATCAACTCAGAGAACTACAAAATACTGTGGAAAGTCTCAAGAACAGGGTAGATCAAGCAGAAGAAAGAATCTCAGAGCTTGAAGATAACACCTTCCAATTAAATAAATCAGTCACAGAAATACAGCAGAGAAACAAGAGAAAAGACCAAAGTCTACAAGAGCTGTGGGATTATGTGAAAAAACCTAACGTGAGGGTCATAGGTTTAGCCGAAGGGGAGGAAGACAACACTCAAGGGCTGGACAAGCTTTTTGAAGATATAATAGAGGAAAATTTCCCAGGCTTTGCTCAAAATCTCGATATACAAGTTCAAGAAGCCCAGAGGACCCCTGGGAGATTCAATGCAAACAGGAAGACGTCACGTCATGCAGTCATCAGACTGACCAAAGTATCAACTAAAGAGGCCCTTCTAAGAGCTGTAAGACAAAAGAAGCAAGTGACATACAAGGGAAAGCCAATTCGAATAACATCAGACTTCTCTAATGAGACTTTACAAGCAAGGAGAGACTGGGGCCCCATTCTCACTCTTTTGAAACAAAACAATGCCCAGCCTAGAATATTATTCCCTGCAAAACTAAGCTTCATATATGAAGGAGAAATAAAAACATTCTCAGACAAGCAAAGGCTCAGAGAATTCACCAAGACAAGACCAGCCCTACAAGAAGTACTTAAAACAGCGTTATGCACGGAACATCATAATAATAATCCACGGATATAAAAACAACCAAAACCCAAAGATATTAAAGGCCAGATATTACAATGGCTCAAGACAGAAATCATAGGAACAACATCCAACCCAACAGAATGATCAGTAATCTACCTTACCTATCAGTTCTCTCAATAAATGTGAATGGCTTAAACTCTCCACTCAAGAGACATAGGCTGGCTGAATGGATAAGAAAATACAGGCCAAGTATATGCTGTCTTCAGGAAACACATTTAACCTGCAAGGATGCACATAGACTAAAAATAAAAGGGTGGAGATCAATATTCCAAGCAAATAGAAGCCAAAAGAAGGCTGGTGTGGCAGTTCTAATTTCAGACGATTTAGTTTTTAAACCAACAAAAGTAGTAAAAGACAAAGAGGGTCATTATATAATGGTGAAGGGCACAGTCCAACAAGAAGAGATAACAATTTTAAATATATATGCACCCAACTTAGGTGCACCCAGATTCATAAAGCAAACCTTACTGGAGCTAAGCAAATGGATTAATAGCAACTCCATAATCGCCGGGGATTTCAACACCCCACTGACGGCACGAGACAGATCCTCCAAACAGAAAATTAATAAAGAAATAATGGACTTAAACAAAACTCTAGAACAATTGGGTCTGACAGACATCTACAGAACATTCTACCCAAAATCCACTGAATATACGTTCTTCTCATCAGCTCACGGGACATTCTCTAAGATTGACCATATCCTAGGACACAAAGAAAATCTCAAGAAATTTAAAAAAATAGAAATCATACCATGTACCTTCTCAGATCACAGTGGAATAAAACTAGAAATCAACCCTAACAGAAACTCACATTTCTACACAAAAACGTGGAAATTAAACAACCTCCTACTAAATGATTACTTCGTAAATGAAGAAATCAAGACGGAAATAAAAAACTTCTATGAAGAAAACGACAATGGAGAGACAAGTTATCAACTCCTCTGGGACACAGCTAAAGCAGTTCTGAGAGGAAAGTTTATCTCCATAAATGCCTATAACCACAAGGCAAGAAGATCACAAATAGACAATCTAATGAAACGACTCAAAGAGCTGGAAAAAGAAGAACAGACCAACCCCAAACGCAGCAGAAGAAGTGAAATCAACAAGATCAAATCAGAACTAAACGAAATTGAAAACAGGAAAGCTATTCAGGAGATTAATAAAACAAAAAGTTGGTTCTTTGAAAAAATAAACAAGATTGACACGCCGTTGGCTAAGCTAACGAAAAGCAGAAAAGAGAAATCTCTAATAAGCTCCATCAGGAATAAAAAAGGAGATATCACAACTGATCCCAAAGAGATACAAGATACAATTTATGAATACTACAAAAATCTTTATGCACACAAACTGGAAAATGTGGAGGAAATGGACAAATTTCTAGAAACACACAGCCTCCCTAGGCTCAACCAGGAAGAAATAGATTCCCTGAACAGACCAATCTCAACAGCTGAAATAGAAACAGCAATTAAAAATCTCCCTAAAAAGAAAAGTCCCGGTCCAGATGGCTTCACACCTGAATTTTACCATACTTACAAAGAAGAACTAGTACCTATCTTGCAGAAACTATTCCACAACATCGAGAAGAACGGAAACCTCCCCGATACCTTTTATGAAGCGAATATTACTCTGATACCAAAACCAGGAAAGGATGCAACAAAAAAAGAAAACTACAGACCAATATCCCTAATGAATATAGATGCAAAAATTTTCAACAAAATCTTAGCTAACCGAATACAGACACTTATCAAAAAAATAATCCACCACGACCAAGTGGGCTTCATCCCAGGGATGCAGGGATGGTTCAACATACGTAAATCTATAAATGCAATTCACCACATAAACAGAAGCAAAAACAAAGACCACATGATCCTTTCAATAGATGCAGAAAAAGCTTTTGACAAAATTCAACACCCTTTCATGATACGAACACTTAAGAAAATAGGCATAGAAGAGACATACCTAAAAATGATACAAGCCATATATGACAGACCCATAGCCAACATCATACTGAATGGGGAAAGATTGAAATCATTCCCACTTAGAACTGGAACCAGACAAGGCTGCCCACTATCTCCACTTCTGTTCAACATAGTGCTGGAAGTCTTGGCTACAGCAATCAGACAAGAAAATGGAATCAAAGGTATTCAAATAGGGGCAGAAGAGATCAAACTTTCACTGTTTGCTGATGATATGATATTGTATCTAGAAAACCCCAAGGATTCAACCAAGAAACTCCTGGAACTGATCAATGAATTTAGTAAAGTCTCAGGATACAAAATTAATACACAGAAATCAGAGGCATTCATATACGCCAACAACAATCTAATTGAGAACCAAATCAAAGACTCAATTCCCTTCACAATAGCAACAAAGAAATTAAAGTACCTAGGAATATATTTAACCAAAGAGGTAAAAGACCTCTACAGGGAGAACTATGAAACACTGAGGAAGGAAATAGCAGAGGATGTAAACAGATGGAAATCCATACCATGCTCGTGGATCGGCAGACTCAATATCATCAAAATGTCTATACTACCCAAACTGATCTACAGATTCAATGCAATACCTATTAAAATCCCATCAGCATTCTTCACAGATATAGAAAAAATAATTTTACGCTTCGTATGGAACCAAAGAAGACCCCGAATATCAAGAGCAATTCTAGGCAACAAAAACAAAATGGGAGGCATTAATATGCCAGATATCAAACTATACTACAAAGCTGTAGTAATTAAAACAATATGGTATTGGCACAAAAACAGGAATATTGACCAGTGGAACAGATGTGAGAATCCTAATATAAAACCATCCTCATATAGCCATCTCATCTTTGACAAAGCAGACAAAAACATACGCTGGGGAAAAGAATCCCTCTTCAATAAATGGTCCTGGGAAAACTGGATAGCCACCTGTAGAAGGCTAAAACAGGACCCACACCTTTCACCTCTCACAAAAACCAACTCACACTGGATAACAGACTTAAACTTAAGATATGAAACTATTAGAACTCTAGAGGAAAAAGTTGGAAACACTCTCCTAGACATCGGCCTGGGCAAAGAGTTTATGAAGAAGTCCCCAAAGGCAATCACAGCAGCAACAAAAATAAATAAATGGGACATGATCAAACTACAAAGCTTCTGCACAGCCAAAGAAATAGTCATGAAAGTAAACAGACAGCCTACAGAATGGGAGAAAATTTTTGCATCCTATGCATCCGATAAGGGACTGATAACTAGAATATACTTAGAACTCACGAAAATTAGGAAGAAAAAATCAAATAACCCCATTAAAAAGTGGGCAAAGGACTTGAACAGAAATTTTTCTAAAGAAGACAGAAGAATGGCCAACAAACATATGAAGAAATGCTCAACATCTCTAATCATCAGGGAAATGCAAATCAAAACCACAATGAGATATCACTTAACCCCAGTGAGAATGGCCTTTATCAAAAAATCTCCAAACAATAAATGCTGGCGTGGTTGCGGAGAGAGAGGAACACTCCTACACTGCTGGTGGGACTGCAAACTAGTTCAACCTCTGTGGAAAGCAATATGGAGATACCTTAAAGCGATCCAAGTGAATCTACCATTTGATCCAGCAATCCCATTGCTGGGCATCTACCCAAATGATCCAGTGACACTCTACAAAAAAGACACCTGCACTCGAATGTTTATAGCAGCACAATTCATAATTGCAAGGCTGTGGAAACAGCCCAAGTGCCCATCAATCAAAGAATGGATTAATAAAATGTGGTATATGTACACCATGGAGTACTATTCAGCTCTAAGAAACAATGGTGATATAGCACACCTTATATTTTCCTGGTTAGAGCTGGAACCCATACTACTAAGTGAAGTATCCCAAGAATGGAAAAACAAGCACCAGATATATTCTCCAGCAAACTGGTATTAACTGAGTAGCACCTAAGTAGACACATAGGTGCTACAGTAATAGGGTATTGGGCAGGTGGGAGGGGGGAGGGGGGCGGGTATATACATACATAGTGAGTGAGATGTGCACCATCTGGGGGATGGTCATGATGGAGACTCAGACTTTTGGGGGGAGGGGGGGAAATGGGCATTTATTGAAACCTTAAAATCTGTACCCCCATAATATGCCAAAATAAAAAAAAAAAAAAAGAAGCAGAGTCAGGACCAAAGTCACAGCCTTTTGACTCCAAGCTCAGAGCTCTAATTTCCCCACCACACAGCCCTGCAGGCTGGATGCCCAAACCTAAGTCATCTCTCATGGTCTCCACTGATAATCCCCAGAGCTCTGTATATCACAGCCATATTGCAATAGAGTTAGAATAGTCATTGGAAATCCCAATCTTCACCTCCCCCCAAAAAATTCTACTAATGTGGTTAATAGCATAGGATGGAAGTTCAAAAAGATCAGGGGCAGAATCTATCAATTTGGGGCTTTGTGACCACAGGCAAAATGGCCAATCTTGCTGAGCTTCAGTTTCTATATTTGTATTACAGGGTCCTATGAGTACCTACCCTTTCTGCTTGTCTAGAGAATTAAATAGGCAAGTGTGGAAAGCAATTAGCATAGTGCCTACCTCTCTGTGAATGATATGAGATTATAAGTTTATTGTTGTGATTATTATTATAGACCTGGGATTACGAATCACTGGTGTTTTCTCCACTCCTGTCTGCCTTTCCATACTATAAACTTAAACACACACACACACACACACACACACACACACACACATGCCACTGAGGCCAATGACTCTGTTGTCTTTACATCTCCAAATCAATTCATATTTCTTGAATGTCTCAATTAATAAGTAAGTGCTATGCTAAGGCATTAATTTGAAATATTATCATAAGGGAATAATTACCTTTGAGTTCTTGCGCGGGCATCTCTCCTCTCCCAGCAGGAAGGTGACTCCAGCAGATGATGAAGGTGAGGGAGGTTGAATCATACATTCCTACTCCGTCAAGGGTTGTTGCTTTTTGTATTTTTTTCTCTATGCTTACCCCTTGTTCCTTTCACACACCTGTTTCAGACATAGCTGAGAGTCAGGGATAGTGGTGCTGGGTGTGGGCCTCCTTAGGGAAGATTTGGGCTTTATCCCTCATTTGTGTTCTCCACTTGTGATTTGTCTTAAATTCACTTTGGGATACATGCTGCAAGGCACAAGAGGCCTTTTTGATTGAACAGTGAAAGGAGTCTATTAGAAATGTGAAATCATAATTTCTGTAGGTTTGGGGACTTAAAAAAATGTGGACAGCTGCTGGCTAAAGAACTGAGAAATGTTTAAGTCAGGAAAATATCCTAGGTAATGGAGCCAGAGAGCCTAAATCAGTGGTAAATACTCCTAAGCCATCATTACACACTAAATCGTTATTAGTCATCTCTCTGTTTTTAACAGAAAGCTTAAAGGTCTGAAGTCCAAAGCTTAGACTCCATTCTCTCTAACAAATCAAAAATCCTATCCCCTCCAATAACAGAAATCTGCCAAGAGAACATTAAAGGTCAAGCTAAACCCACAAAAGCAAAGCATTGCAGATTTCAAAGACCCTGAATGGGAAAATACAATTAAAAGTCACCAGTTCATTCTGAGCAGAAGAAAAGATTGAGAGCTTGATTTAAGGTCGGGAGCCCAAAGACAAGCGGGAACCCTAAGCCAAACCATAAGCAAAGCAGCCTGGAAACTCTCAAACTTGGCACGAGCCTTCCCCTTTCCGGCCCCATCTTGGGCGACTGGGTCACAGTGGGGTTGGACGTCGAGTTGCCCCCGGGGGCCTATATTGGGAAATGAATGTGAGGACCTGGGCTCCAGTGGATGGGCCTGGGCTATGGGCCTGGCTCTCACCCAACTCCACAGCGATTTTCCTGCATTACCCTAAACGAGTAACTCACCCTCAGCCTGCCCTGCCCTTGTTTTGCCTAATTACAAAATAATTTCTTCTAATGAGGCCAAGCTTACCAGTAAGCCTGCATTCTGTGGTTTGAAGGGTGCCAGGAAGGCACCACTGGGACTTTAGGCCCAGCTCCATGATATTCTCAACTCCCCATTATGCTTGCTCACCATTGCCTGAAATACCACTATTCATGAATGTACTTAATCTACAAGCATTTTTCGAGTGGTTATTTTATGCCAGATATGGTACTAGAAACTAAGTACACAGGAGTGAGTAAAACAAACATGGACCCTATACAGGGTGTAGCTGGAAGAAACAGAGTGAATTAGACAGGCAAACAGAGATACACACATACATACATACATGTGAATCCAGAGTCCACTGTAAGATTAGTGAACAAAGTACTCTGAGGGATTAGAAATTTGAGTCTTAATTGAGGTCATTAGAAAAGCCACTGAAAATGTAATTTTTAAGCTGGGTTCTGTGAAGAGCCAGGAAAATAGCATTCTAAGCAGGAAACTAGTATGTGCTAGCCTCTAGGCTAGAAAGGAGTTTGGAGGATTCTAGACAATGAAAAGGGAAGGAACTCACTCTGGATGGAGCACAATACGTGAGATGGAAGGGGGCTGAGATGAAGCAGGAGGGGGCTGAGCAGAAGTCACAAGGGGCTTGGTAGGACACGATAAGGGATCTGGCAGTTGGTCTACCTGCAACACGAAGCTATCAGAGGATCCAGGCAGGAGAGCGACATCATCCCTCTTACAATTAAGATTACT
Organism: Microcebus murinus; assembly: GCF_040939455.1. Classification (NCBI taxonomy): domain Eukaryota; kingdom Metazoa; phylum Chordata; class Mammalia; order Primates; family Cheirogaleidae; genus Microcebus; species Microcebus murinus. Next base: position 89,811,368 of record NC_134106.1, read on the forward strand.
CTGGCCTCAGTGAGGTGGGTAGAATGGTGGAAGGAGCAGGAGGAAGCAGGAAAAAAATAGATAAACAGTTTTAGTCCATCCCTAGATTGTAAGGTCCACAAGGGCAAAAAGTTATCTTTGTTTTTCTGACAAGGATTCCTTTGATTCTTAGAACAAGAGATGTGCTGAGAAGGTAGTAAATTCTGATGGAAAATAAAGGCAGAGCCTTGCTTAGGATCAATAAGAGAATTCCTCTGTGTGGTACAGAAGAGGAGCTCAATCAATAAATATTTGCTAAATGAATAAAAGTATGAGCGAAGATTGCTGTACTCCAGAAAAAAAAAAACATTACAGCAGCTGTGATATAGTGGTAAAAGTGGAGAAAAAGTGATACATAGGCAGATTTGAGATATAATTTGGAAGCAAAAAAATAAAGGACTTACAAATGGAGTAGATATGAGGATGGAGAGAAGAACAAGTGAAGACCAACACTCTCATTTCTGGATTGACTAACAATTTAGACGGCAAATTAAATTGTTTCCTGGGAAGAGAAAACTAGCAGGAGGACAGGTAGGCCAGCCTATTGGCCTGTAGCCTGAATCAGAATGAGCCTAGCCACCCCAGACCTGTGTACATTAGAATAAATGTGTACTGTCACTAAATTTGGGGTGGTTTATTGTATAACCTTACTGTGGCCATAATTTACTATTGTTGTTTGAATATTTGACCCCTTCAAATCTCACGTTGAAATTTAATCTTCAGTGTAGCAGTGTTGGGAGTAGGGCCTAGTTGGAGGTGTTTGGGTCATGAAGGCCAATGCCCCGTGTTCGCTTGGTGCTATCCCTGCAATAATGACTGAATTCTTGCTCTGTGTTGTTGAAAAAGAACCAGGCATCCCTTCCTTGCCCTCTTACTTCCTCTTTCACCATGTGATCTCTGGACATGCTACTCCCCTTCCCCTTCTACCATGAGTGGAAGCAGCCTGAAGCCCTCACCAGAAGTAGATGCTCAGGCCATGCTTCTTGTATAGCCTATAACTGTGAGCCAAATAAACCTGCTTTCTTTATAAGTTACTCAGCCTCGGGCATTCCTTTATAACAACACTAAATGAACTAAGGCAGGAATTACAAGATTCAAGAGACAATCATGAGTTCAATTTTGAAATGACAAACTGGAGAGAACTGTGAAACACCTAAGTGGGATGTCAAGTAGGTAAGTGGGTACACAATTCCATAAAGGTATAGATGAGGTCTTAACTCAAGAGAAACTTTTGGTGTCCAGCATAACAATTGTACTTAAAACCAAGGATGTGGGTGAAATCGCCCAAGGAAACTACCTAGAAGAAAAGATGAAAAAGTGCCTATATCCAAACCAGGGAACCCTTCAACATTTTAGAGGTCATGATAAAGAAACTTCAAAGAAGACAGACAAATAGACACCATAGAGGAGGCAGGAAAACAGGCATGCATGGGGGCATAGCATCCAAAAAAGGAGATTTTCAAAATGAGTAGCAAATGGTCAACTGTGTCAAGTGTTAACAGAAGACTGTATTAGTTTCCTACTGCTGCTGTAACAAATTATGACAAACTTAGCGACTTAAAACTAAAAAACTTTATTGCTTTGCAGTTCTGGAGAATAGAAGTCTGAAATGGATCTCACTGAGCTAAAGGAAAAATGTCAACAAGAATGTGTTTCTATTGGTAGCTCTAGGGAAAGATCAGTTTTCTAATTTTTCTCAGCTTCTAGAGGCCAGCACATTTTTAAATTTATGGCCACTTCTTCCTTTAAAGCCAACAGTGTAGCAATTTCAAATCTCTCTTGGACAATGACACTGACTTTCCTGCCTTCCTGTTTTGCATATAAAGATTCTTGTGATTACACTGGGCCCAGCCAGATCCTCCAGGATAACCTCCCTTTTTTGAAAGTTAGCAGCAGATTAGCAACCTTAATTCCCCTGTACCCTTAATTTCCACCTTGTCCTATCCACCAGAACATATTCACAAGGTCCAGATGTTAAGAACGGGGTATCTTTGTGAGACCATTATTCTACCTACCACAGATACCAAATACAATCAGCTTCACTTTTAAAGACAATGGATAGATGTTTCTGGGAAAAGTTAGGGTGTCTAATATATTAGTTCCCCAGAATATTTTTAAAAAGAAAGAGCTTAGCTTGCCTTTCTGCTCTATACAACTGTGTTTTTCCCCCTACACCAACAAATTCAAATCTTCTACACACATTGGGTATCCTACAATAAAATTCAATTCTGACGCACACTACCCAAAGTCACAGACCCCGTAAGTTGGGGGTACAGTCCCTCAAAATTGCCCTAGTTTAGATGCCAGTAGAGGTGAGATCTCCCTGACCCACATATCTGTCCAACCAACTACAAATGTGGAGATTTCCACAGTTCCCTTAATTTCAATAATTCTCTAGAAGAACTAACAGAACTCAGAAAACTGCTATACTTATTATTACTATTTATTATAAAGGATATAAATGAACATCTATGATAAAGAGGTACATAGGGCATATTTCAGAAACGGAAACATCTGTCCCTATGGAATTGGAATGGGTCATCCTCCAACTATGTCAATATGTTCAACAAATAGGATTCTCCCTCTACCCTGTTGTTTAGGGATTTTTATCAAGGTTTCATTAAAGTGGGCATGATTGATTAAATCATTGGTCATTGGTCATTAAACTCAATCTCCAGCCCTTAGTTCTGGGAGTGGGGCTGAAGGTCTCAACCCTCTGATATCATGGTGGGTTTTTCTGGCAACCAATTCCCATCCGGAAGCTATCTGTAGACCCCCACCAAAAGCCATTCACTAGCATACAGAATGCACTCCTATCACAGTTTTAAAAGCTCTATGGTAGAAACCAGGAGCAAAGACCAAGTACGTTTTTTATTATATCACTAGGTCTGTACTCTAAAAGAAGTCTTCCAGTTGAAAAATATCTCCCTCATACACTGAATCTTATGAGAGACATTTAAGGAATCAGAGAAACACCTTAAACGATAAAGAGAACCCATTTCAGCTATTTCTTTTAAAAACTTAAGTGTCTCCAAACATTTGAGAGAAAAAAGAACCCAGGAGAGAAAAAAATAAGATGGACTAAAAGAATGCCTAGCACTGAATATGAAAAACTATTATAATGAGGTTTAATAGAGACTTTGCAAAGAGATCAAGTGAATAAAATAATGTTAATAAGTTAATATAAACAGATCAAGAGACAGGAACATATTCATGAAAGTTAAAAATATAATGGCTAAATTTTTTAAAAATCAATAATATGGCCTGAGAATATACCACAGAACGCAACACAGAGGAAAAGAAAAGGAAAATATAAAATAAAGGTAAAGTCTTAAAGGATCATCCTAGAAGGATCACTCTCTATCTAAAGGAGTTCCAGAAGAAAACAAATATGAAGGAGAATAAAAAATCAAAGGCTACTGCAAGACAACAAAACAATAGTTACAAAGTTTTAAGGAAATTGTTATTTTTATCCTATTGTTCCACACCCAGTAACTATACTAAACATGAGAGTGAAATAAATTTTCAGATGTGAAAGGACTCAGGATATTTGTCTTCGTGCAGCTTTCTGGAGGCAAAACAATAATCTTGATTGTGTATCCCGACACAACAAAAGAGAATACAAGAAGAGGAGCACATGGCTGTGACTCAGGAGTATGGGTAGAGGCTGTGTGCTTCACCTCCTCCTAGGCAAATACTGGATCCATTTTCTAGCACCCTATCTCCGCGTTGAGGTAGGCCAGGTGACTTCTCTTAACAATGAAATATGAGAACCATCTGTGCCTCTTCTAACCCAAAGAAACTAGGGAAACTAGGAGCATGTGTGCCTTATGCATTACTACCCTCTCCCTATCCTCTGACTGATTGCAGAGAAGAATGAGAACCTAGGAAACAGCTGAACAGAGCACCTGGTAGAAATATCTTGCTTCCAGGATGTTTGCCTGCAGTAGCGCTTCCTTTTGGTTCTAGCTGGATTGAGATGTAAGTGAAAAATAGACTTCTATAAAATGAAGCCTCTGAAATTTGGAGATGTTGCAGAATTTAACCTAGTCTGATTAATACAGGAATAGAATGGGAAGAAATTCTGGAAAAATGGTTCTGAGGTAGGCTCATGAAGCACTAAATCCAAATTTGAACAGGATTCAGAGCATTCTGATGGTTTTATCTTTAAGAAGAAAGTAGACTATTATGAAAAGAATATGATTAACAAGCCATGACATTGTGTGGACATGGTAAAGAAATAGTATGATTCTTTCAATAGCAAGTAAAAGACAGAAATTAGAATGACAAAGAAAAATTAAAGATGTATAATAACTTCATGGTTCAAGTATAAAGCAAACAAAATGTAGCATGATATTTGATATTGAGCAATTAGAACAGAAAAAAATAAGAGTCCATTTGAACTTTATGTTGGAAACATTCTCTGTCAATCCTAAATAACAGAATCACGATGAGTACAAACCTATCACCTGATTCTACAGCATATTTACTATTATCACATTGACATCATTATACTACGAAGAGTATTTCCTTTCAAATTTTTACCATAAATTATTTATAAAAAGCTAAAAATAAGACTTACATATAATCATAAAACAGGAATTAAATCTTTAGACTTTCATAAAAGATAAATAATTGTGTTATTAAAATAACTTGGGGAATACAAAGGAGAGAAGTCACCAGTAGGGTTGAGACCCTAATTTCCTCCTTGTAAGTGATGGGAAGTCAAGAAATACTCACTAAATTTGATGAAACAAGAAACACAATTTTATCTTTTTTATATTCTCAAAATTTTATTTCAAAATAGTAAGGGGGTACAAATGTTTTATGTTACATGGATGGCTTTTGTAATGCTTGAGTCCCTGCTGTGGGTGTGTCTGTCACCCAAATATTGTTCACTGTACTCATTAGGTATGTTTCTGTCCTTCCTCTCCTACCTCCTCCTCCCAGTTGATTTCTACTGAATTTTTACTTCCTTCTATCACAGGTGTGCTCATCAGTAAATAAAGAAACATGATTTTAAAAACATTAGGAAGTAGGCCAAGGTTCTATTTTTCATAGCTAACAGACAACAGAGAAATCAAGAAATATGTGACAATGCTAGCACTCTGGGAGGCTGGGGTGGGAAGATTGCTTGGGGTCAGAAGTTCAACACCAGCCTGAGCAAGAGTGAGACCCTGTCTCTACCAAAAATAGAAAAATTATCCAGGTGTGGTGGCACATGCCTATAGTCCCAGCTACTCAGGAGGCTGAGGCAGGAGGGTCCCTTAAACCCAGGAGTTTGAGGTTGCTGTGAGCTAGGCTGACACCACAGCACTCTAACTGGAGTGACAGAGCAAGACTCTGTCTCAAAAAAAAATAAATAAAATGTAATAATGTACTATTTAATATCATTTTAGTAACAATTAGAAGAAAGAAATACACAAATAATCCTACTAACAAGTGAGATTCGAGAAGAAGGGTAGAATGGGGAATGAAGAAATATTAATTTTTTTACATACTACTGATACACAGCTTTTCAAAGAATGTGTATATATTACTTTTTAGCTCCCATCAACCAATACCATGAGAAGAGCAGGCCAAACAGGTGTGTGTGTGAGGAAGAGGGATAAAGATTTCAGTTTAAAAGTGTTAAGTCATTTATTTGAAATCTTTAGATCAAACAAGGGCATTTACTATAAATTCTCTGAGAGTGGGATTATAGAAAAATACTTAATACACAATGCAAGACTTTTATGTACTCACTTTGAAATTTGCGTTTTTATTTTGAAACAGATTTTGTGTTCAATGTTTTTATTGTTTGTTCTCAAATGTATCCACTTCCTTGACTTAACCAAAACATGAGCAATTTTTCCATTGCTCAACATAAAAATCTCATTTTAATCCATGTTTTCCAGTGTCTTCTTGACTGCTACATTACTGAAATATTTTATAAAAAGCACAAGAGTTTTGGGATTGGAAAGTTTCCTACATCTCCTTAAAGTCATATATCCTGAACTTGGTTTGTCATTCAATTGATAGGCTCCTTCCTAAACCCTTTCCTTCATGAAATATCACAGCATGTGACAATTTGGTGGTCTTATCCCAGGGAAAATGCAAAATTCCAAAAATCATAATCATATGCATTATAGAAAATACCATATGCAATAACCAAAATGGCTCCAGTAAGAAGGGCCCATATGGATGTCCCCAAGTCCTCTCAGTTTCTTCTAGGGTCACACCTTCTTTTAAAGGGCCCTGAGACACTTTAAAGTCTGTATCAGACAGCACACTCCCTAGACAGAAATTGCTAGAGGCTCAACACCATCTTTAAAAAACAACCCCGCATTATGATGTTGAACAAAAACAAGAAGTGGACCTGTTCTTTAGTTTAAGTAAAGGGACTTAGCACAAACACGAAGTCATTGTTTTCCTTATGTTATTCAATTAGGAAATGATGAAAAATTAGCATAAATACAATGAGTTCATCTCTGAGGTACTAAAGCTAGTTAAAGAGTATGCAGGCAACACAAGCCATGAGTGTGGATCTGGCTCTATTTATATCAGAAAAGAAGCAGAACATCAGCTGTAACCCTACTAGATTTATTTACTTTCCAAGAGAAGTGTACTGATTTCTAATCATAAGGTGGAGCTGGGAGGAACCACTGCTGGTTAGAATCTATCAGTGTCTGCCTTATCAAGATAATGATACTTCTTTCCTTCAGGTATGTGCCATTTTAGCCAGAAAGAACTTTCATATTCTCCATCCTTTTGTGGGCTTCTGCCTCTCATAATTCTTGGGACATATATGTGTATGTATGTGTGGGGGGGGCGGGGGTACAGACCCTTAAATCTTTCTTGTTCCAAACCCCAACCACTCAATCATTTTCTTGGGAGCATAGATAATAGGTATCCAAGTACATTATCTGTGGTTGTTATATTCTATAAAGTTATCACAAAGACTGAATTAGTAAATATTGAGCCATTGCTTTTAGAGGAAATATAAGGTTAGCTTTCTGCAAGCCTCTGGTCATAACATTTTCATCGACCAATTAATACATGACCTTATTTTATATGTGTCTCTGTTTAAGGACAACTCAATTTATATGATTGATTTATTAACATTGAACTCACAGCCAACAGCACTGTAACTTATGCTGATAGAACAAAGCTTAACTAAAACATGTACAGTCATGCACTGCATAACAAAGTTTCAGTCAATTATGGACCACGTATACAACAATGGTCCCATGAGATTACAGTACCATATTTTTATGGTACCTTTTCTGTGTTTAGATATATTTATATACACAAATATACCGTTGTCTTAAATTGCCTACAGTATTCAGTACAGTAACATACTGCGCAGGTTTGTAGCCTAAAAACAACAGGTTAGACCATAACCTAGGTGTGTAGTAGGTAATACCATCTGGGTTTGTGTAAGTACACTCTGTGATGTTGACACAATGGCAAAATCACCTAATGATATATCTCTCAGAAAGTGTCCCTGTCGTTAATTGACTCCTGGCTGTATTTTCTCTCTGAGGCACATCACAGTCTTCTATGCTGGGCAGCAGCACTTTAGGTCTACGCTTGGGGTCATCTAAATAGTTAAGGCATCAATAAAAAGCACAGAAATGGAAAACATAGCACTAAATCGACCACAAAAGAACACTTGTTTATAGTATGAGGCAGAGCATTGTTTTGTTCAACCTCAGCTGGAAACCTGTGCTTCCGGTGACATGAATGTTTTTCACCACGAATGACTGTGAAATCAATACTCAAGGGGATTATGGTAAATTTTCACATGCAGGTGAATTCACAAACATGGAATCCATGAATAATGAGGATTGGCTATAATGACCAGCTAATAATAGCTGACATCTATTGTTCAATCACTGCATGCCAAGCCTTGTTCTACATGCTTCGGATATTGACTCCAGATTATCCTCACAAGAACTCATAGAAGTAGGCACAGTTCCCATCTCCTTATTACAGATAAGGAAACTGCAGATGGAGAAAGTGTCCTGATGCTCAGGGGGTCAGCCACCAACTGTGTGATTTGGAGTCTACTCTCTCAGCCACATCCCTGGATGCAGGACAAGTCTGCAGGTCTTTTCCTCAGCCTGGCCCACCCATCAATGTGCTTTCCTAAATAAAATAATCATATATCCAAGCTTGAATTAATTCAAACACTCCCTAAAGAGACAGAGTCTAGAATCAGTTTTTGTTTTAAATGGCAATTACTTCCTTTTTCTTGCCAAATACAGATGACAGTTACTATAGTTACTATGTGTAAGGCACCACCATGGATGATGGGGGTAAGGAGAAGTCACCAGGCATCATGTGAGTAATCAGCAGCTGCAAAAATTATGAAAGCTGCTGACTCTGAGGTCCTCCTTCCCCCATAATACTCTACTGGAGAGAATCAAGTTTAATTAAACGCATATACCAGTTCTGCATTACTGAGCACATGAGGATCTCTGTACCTCAGTGGTCATATAGGTCCAATAAGAGGGAATTTCCCCACTTAATTCTTTTCTGGGATGATAGAAGAGTGCTTTGGGCTAAGGACTACAGGAACAGTGCCCATGATTCCAGCCCAGGCCTCCTTGAGGATTGTGAATGTCCTGAGCCCGTCTTGGTGCACAGGTGTCTGCAACAGCTTCCCAGAGCATGGAAGGGAACAGGCATAGAGCTGAGTGGGAGGGCGTGACTACCCTGCTTTGCTGACCATCGTTCATGCCCTACGGCCCCTTCTGCAGCTCTGGACATGGGGCAGATATGATTATTCCATATCTCAAGAGAGGACTCAAACATTCAAAGAAATTAAGTAAACAGCATGACTGATAAAGAGCAATGGTTAGACTAAAGATCTGACTGGCCTTATGTTTGTGAAAATGCAAAGGTTATGAAGAGATTTGCATTGAATCTTCACAGCACAGCTGCAGGAAAGGCATTCGTATCCTGGTTTTATGGACTAAGAGATGGAAGCTCAGAAAAGGTCAGTGATTTCTCTCCAATCCTATGGCTGATAAACAGGATAGCTAAGCTGGAGTCCACATTGTCTGCATCCTAGTCCAACACCCTTTCTGCTGCCTCTGGACAAGTCCAGAAAAGTAACAGGGCATCCCAGGTAGGTGGCACAGCACAAGCACAGAGGCCTGCTGTGCTGCCACTGGGCACAACCACTGATTGTGTTTCAGTCCCTTGGCAGACATTGATTGACCCCTGCAATGTGCCAGGGATGTAATACAGCAGTGGATGAAATAGAGACAGCTTCTGGTACCATAGAGAGGGATACTGAGTGAGCCACTAAATGAGAGACAAGAGGGCCAATTAGGAGAACAGGCAACAGGCGCCCCAATGCTACCAAAGAGTCCAGGAACTACTCACCAAGGAAGTGACATGGAGGCTGATATCTAACAGTGAAGGCAGAAGGCAGCTGCTGGGTAAAAGGAGATATAGGTACAAAGGGTCAAGGGTAGGAAAGACTTATATAAATCGGAGAAGACAGGATTTCTTCTGTCTTCTTCTGAAGAGAGGTGGAGGACAGCTAAGAGGAGGGGGCAAAGGACATGAGATGAAATTGGAGTGACAGAGCCTGACATTGCAGGGCCTCCTACTTTAAGGACCCAAAGACCTCAGTACAGTGGACCAGCAAATGGAGCCTCTCAGCTGTCAGAGGTCCCTTTCAAAGGGAGGAAAGCAAACTCAGTAAGCTCTTTAATCTCTCCCCCCTAGGTCATTTCCTCCAGCTAAGAATGAATCACGTAGTTTCCTTCTCCCTGTCCACATGGCCTGGGTACCCAGGGCTTGGAACAGGGGCCTGTTTTCCAGGTGCAGCCTCACCAGTGCCGTATAAAGGGGGATTATTCCCCTTCCTGCAGCTTGACTCCTCGCACAGGCCAACCCCAGCAGGGCTGGCTTTCCTCATGGCCAGATCACATTACAAGCTAATATCTCATTTGTAAGTTCTATATCACACCTCGGTTTCACAGCATTGTGGCTTCCAAGTGAGTATTCACTTCTTCCTCTTTCAAAATTAGTTGGGTACTCTATGGTGAGAGAGGGAGAATGGAATGCACAACTGGCAAATAAAACAGAGAGGCCCCGAATTGCTATCTGACCACAAGGATGTAACTTCATCCCTTAGTTAACAATCTGTAAAATGGGGTCTTCATTCCCTCTGTCATTACAGAGCTGAATAATGCCCAAAGTAAAGGGGAGTGTTTAATGGACTGGAATTCACTTCTGATACCAGCTTTTTCACTAACTGTCTCTCCTGTTCTCAGTTTCCCCATTTGTAACATAAACAGATGGAAATAAATGATGTCTAAGGACCCCTTAAAATATTGCATTCTTTGCTTTGCTCTATGATAGTGGTTAGAGGATTATGCTAAGAATTTTCGGATCCCAAGAATTAATATCTCAGTAGTTACAATGATATATTTTTAAGTGCCAAAATTACTAAGCCTTTTTAAAGTTTTGCATAGAGGCTACACAAAAGTAAACAATGTTTTGGTAGAGTAGCATCACGGTCCCAATTCCCTCCACTCCCTGATCCATGCCAAGTGGCTATATAGCAAGTCCCACTCTGACCCGGGCCTTGCTTTGGGTCAATAAGATGTTGATAAGCATGTTATACACAGAGACTCAAAACACTCTTGTACCACCAGAATTGCTTCTCTCTCACATTAATGCAAAAGATGTGCCCACTAGCCTCAGAAGGGGATGGGAGACAGGCGTAGGAAGTGCAGCAGCAGCCCAGCTGGGACTCACAGACACAGGAGCAAACCCAGCCAACTGCGAACTGGTGACTGAGCCCAGCCCAGACCTGCCAAGCCCATCCTAGATGATCTTATCCCTGCTGATGAGCTAGAAATAAATATTTATTTGTGTGTGCCTCTGAGTTTTGGGGCGATCTGTTACACAACATTATTTTAGCAGTTGATACAAATCTTAACCTAAGAACAGTGCTTCGCGATTTCTTTAGTCCACACAAATAAGGTAATACCTAACTTGTCTCTCTGCCTCATCTTTCTATGACTTCATTTGTCCTCCATCTTTCCCTCTGTCTCAGATAAAGACATGTCCCTCCTCCATGCCAACACTAACCCTATCTTGTCTGTCCCAATCCCCTCCCTTCCAACCTTCTCCCTGACATCACTTCCTCCATCACCCCTTCCCTCAGAATGGTTAATGCACCCTGACATCTTTAAAGGTGTCTTCTCTCAGAAAGGTGGATTTAAGAGAAGACCTTATTGTCTAAAAATGAGGGCTGTAATCTTGTTTCTTCTCATTTTGTTTTGGTGTTTTAAAACAAAAGTATCCATCCTTTGATAGTCAACAGAGGAAAAAAGGAGGAATAGGTTTCCTAGAACTGACTGTGACCAGCTCTTCTGGAGGTGGCTCACACCTTGGGACATGGTCTGAGTATAAAGGACTGAGTATAAAGAGCTGCATCTAGTGGAAGGGGTGGAGAATGGGGAGCAAACGTGGAAACTCTTTATCAGGGCTTAGCATGGAGGGAAGGTCAGAGCTCTTCCTTAGAAATCAGATGCCTTCTCTTATACTACTCTCCCTTTCTTTCCCCCAATCCCTGATAAACACATACTGTATTTTGTCTGTTCTTACTGTCAAAGCGCTCTGAACTAAATCATTCTCCCTATTCTTTTCATAACCAAGTTCACATCCCTGCACAATACGGACATGCCTTTTTGTTTTCAGTGGCAGAATTTCCTCCTTGGTTTTTTGGAAATGCATGCTTTAAGCGCGGGTCTAAATTTCAAGACCCTCTTTAGTTTGTGTTTAAATGCTATGTGTCATACAGTAAAGAAAGGAGCATTTATCTTCTTATAGAGTTAAATGCTACTGGGGCAGCTGAAAGAAAAAGGTATTAAGCATTTCGAAAGCCTCTATTCTGAAAGTGCAGCAGGTTGACATTGATTAAAATACCATATATTAGAGAATGTGTGAAAGAAGGTGAACCGGGGCCAGCAAAAATATTTTTTTTTCCTCAGGTGAGTAAAATCTTGCATTACATGGTTTTAATGTATGCTAGACCTACTTGGAGGTAATCCTAATTTGAACAAGCTATCATCTTTTCACACTGAAAATTGGCATTTCATTGTACAGTTCTCATCAAAGGTATAGGTACAAAGAATCGTATTTGGATGGTCTTGGTAGAGAGCAAGAGAAGCAATCCCTATGGTAAATAAATAGTTCTTTTAATATCTGCTGTTTCTAAAATGGTTTCTTAAGTGTATTCCAGTGACGAAAAAGGAAAAATGAGTGTTCACTCTGTTAGCATGGGCTTAGGAAGCTGCAAAATTTGGATTCATGTTCTGCCTTCATCACTTGCATTGTGTACTCTTGGGCATCTCTCTGGTCCTCAGCATCTCATCTGTACAATGGGAATCACACTACCACCCTCACAGAGTTCTAATGATTAAATGAAATAACACAGGTAAACCACCTGGCACGTGCCTGATCCAACTAATGATTTTCTTTTCCTGTATCCCACTCAGTATTCACTAACAGGATGGTTTCTCTATTACAAGGACAAAATAAGTGAAAACAAGTGCAAAGAAGATCACATGAGGCTAATCGTGATAGTTAATTTTATGTGTCAACTTAACTGGATCATAGGATGCCTAGATATCTGGTTAAACATTATTTCCAGATGTGTCTGGGAGGGTGTTTCTATAAGAGATTAGCACTGGAATCAGTAGTCTGATTAAAGAAGACCCACTCTCACCAGGTGGTTGGGAATCCTCCAATCTGTTGGGGACCTGAATAGAACAAGCAGGCAGAGGTTGGTTTGCTCTCTGCTTGGCTGCTGAGGCTGGAACACTGATCCTGCCCTTGGTGCTCCTGGTTCTCAGCACTTCAGATCCACATTGGAATCTACACCATCAACTCTCTGGCTCTTGGGGCTTCTTAACTACATAACTGGCCCTCCTGAGTCTCCAGCAAGCAGATGGCAAATTATGGAACTTCTCAGCTTCAACAATCCTGTGAGCCAATTCTTTGTAATAATCATACACACACATGCACACACCACATACATTGTTTTTGTTTGTCTGGAGAACCTTACTTAATACATCAATCAAACAAAACATGAGAGAACCTACTGCCTACTGTGTAAAGAGCTGCCTCTGTAATATTTTTTTTAACATCTTTATTGAGATGTAATTCATATACTACAAAAGTCGCCTTTTAAAGTGTACAGTTCAGTGATTTTTAACATATTCTGAGTCGTGTGGTCATTTCCAAAGCTGATTTTAAAATATTTTTTAATCACCCCAAACAGAAATTTCATACTGATTAACAGTCATTCCCCTTCTCATACTCTCTACCCCAGTTCCTAGAAACCATTAATATACTTCTGTTTCTATAAATTTGCCTATTCTGGACATTTTTATAAATGAAATCATATAGTTGAGGTCTTCGTGACTGGCTTCCTTCACTTAGTATAACGTTTTCAAGATTCATCCATGTTTCAGCATTTATTAGTACTTCATTCCTTTCTATTGCCAAATATGTCTCACTATACGTATATAGCATATTTTTTATCTGTTCATCAGTTGATGTACATTTAAGTTGTTTCACATTTTAGTTATTATGAATAATGCTGCTATAAATATTTGTGAATTTTTTTTCATGGACATATGTTTTCATATCTTTTGCTCTTATACCTAGGAGTGGAGTTGCTGAATTATTTTCCTTTATCTTATCTCTTAATCTCAGATGCATTGATCTCTCCACTAGGGAAGCTGTGAACATGGTGGATGAGAGCAGGCTCAGGTGCCAGCCTGCCTGGGTTCAGAATCAGGTTCCACAGCATATGTAAGATGGATAACCTTAGACAAATCACTTTACTCATCTGTGTCCCATCTGTAGATTGGTGGTGGTGCAGGTGGGAACCATGTGATAATGTCTACCTCATGGAGCTATTGTGAAGAGGAATAAAACACCTTCTGCAACATTCTAGCACATTGCTTCACTCCTAGCAAACACTCAGGAAAAGCATCAAAATTGGACTTGGTTTCTTTTGTAATAGATTTTACCTTTTAAATATCCTCAAGGGTAACAGCAAATTAATTCCGTTAGTTATGCCCAATCACATTCCCTGACATTTGTTTATAAACTCATGTTTATTCTCATCAACCTTTCCATGAATTTCTTCATTCACTCGTTCATTTGTTCATTGTCTTATTTCTTCAAAAAAATGTGCTGATCCTCCAGCATAAGATAAATCTTGTCTCATAGGTCACATGCAATCCTTATAAAAAGCCTTCCATGCAATCGTATTATTGTTTCCATTTTCTGATGAGGAAATTGAAACTCAGAGATGCTAGATAACATTTGCAGTAGTTGCAGTCCCAGAAAACAAGAAATTCTCCTGCCCAGTGGAGATGCACACTATTATTTTCACTGTTGGATTGTGGAATGAGCACAGACTGCACAAACACAAGTGATAGTGAGGTCAGCTTTAGTCGCTTGCTCATCTGTAAAATAGGAACAACAGTATCTACCTTCCATTGAATGGCATGCCTTGATGAGATTACGTGTCCAATAAATGGTTATTTCTGTTGTTATCATTTGTATGTATGTTTTAATTTCTTTTTAAATCTTAACCTGATCTTTCTAATGAAACACTATTATGTTCTTGGTGTAGAATGTATTAGGGAAAATTTGCCATGTAGGTTTTCTCTTTTAATTTTAATATAAATGATGAAAAGGTAGCCTGAAACATTTTACACATCTGTTAAAAAATACTGGGAGTTGTCTGAAGAAAAGGATTTGAATACAAAGCAGGTGGCTGGGTAGGATATATTAGTCTGTTTGAAGGGCTAGATTTCCCTCAAAAACTAGCAAACTAAAGAAAAAGTCTAAGGGAACTGTGAGAGAACAGTAATTAATGACTGCAAACTTTGTGCTTCCAGTCTTTATGATAAAGTTTCTGTGCAGAGCCACGGAGAGATCAATTCCACATTTTAAATTTTCTACCTAACTCCAAACCAACAGGAGTGAAACCCTAACAGCACAGGGCACCAACCATGAGCCAAGCATCCTAGGCATTCTGTATGCATTGTCTTATCTTTTATCCACAAACAACTATTATGGCTTGAATTGTTTCCCCTCAAAATTCACAGGTTGAAGTCCAACAACTCAGAATGTGACCTTCTGTGGGTATAGGATCCTGGTAGATGTAATTAGTTTAGGATTAGGTCACACTAGAGTAGGGTGGGCACTAATCCAATATGACTGTTTTCCTTTTAAAAGGAGGAAATTTGGACAGACACACACACAGAATGTAATTTGAAGATGAAGGCAGAGATCAGGGCAATGCTTCTACAAACCAAAGGACGTCAAGAGTGCCAGCATCCACCAGAAGCTAGGACAGAGGCAAAGAGCAAGTTCTCCCTCACAGCCCTCTGAGGAAAGCAGCCTTGCTGACAATTTGATCTTCAACTTCTACCTTCCAGAACTGTGAAACAATACATGTTTGTTGTGTAAGCAGCCCACTTGGTGGCACATTATTATGGCAGCTCTAGCAAACTAATACAACAACCCACAGATGCATTATTTTCCCCACATTGGGAAAACTAATACTTAGAAAATCTGATTTTCTTGCCTAGAGAACCACAGCTAGTGATTGGAAAATTTGATGGGATGGCCTTATTCCAAAGTTCATGCTGCTGGATGATGTGGGTTCCATTTTCCACCTTTCTAATTTTTATGAAGAGAAAGGATGCCCCTCATAATGAAATTGCACTGAGTAGCTACATTTTCCCAGAGGGCTTTTTGATTTTATAGAGTAACCATCAATACCCACAAGGACTATTGGCCTGCCCCAGTGAGAAACAGCACAACACTTTAATAATAATCACAAACAGTTAAATGGTATTTCATAGCACTTATTGACATTGGTGCAGGTTTTCACAGGAACCCCTGTGAACAGACATTGTCATCCCAGATGAGGAGTACACAGGAAGAGGCCGTGGGATTTGCCAAAGTCAAGCAGTGAGCATGTGGCCATTCCAGGCCTGGAACCAATGGTTCCCAGTCTGCCATGTTGTTTTCCTACCATGAACACTGGTTTACCTGTTTCCTCTACATCTAATATAGCTTCTTCCTACCTGGAACCTAGAAAAAGTACTGGGCAATCAGGGTACCCTATTAGAAAAAAGGATGGCCTTAGGAGTTGGACAGATATGAATTCAATTCTTGCTTATAGAATTCCTCAGACACTATTCTCTTTAATTTTAAAGTAGACAGTTGTGAGGATTAATGAGATAAATTCTAAAAAATGCTCCACAGAAAATCCTGCTAAATGAGTTGTACTATTTTCAAAGAAGAGTTGGCTCAATCCCAGCTCCACCACTTATTGGGAGTGCCATTTTGAGCTCACTGGGCCTTCCTTTGCTTCTCTGTTAACTCATAGATACTAAGGTTGCTGAATGGCAATGAATGCAACAACACTTGCAAGATTTTCAGTGCTGTACAAATGCAAGGAATTCACTGTAAGGAATTGGAAGAAGTATAAAATGTGCCTAGAATGTAGAAGGCATTAAATGACTATTTGCTTAATGAATAAAAACTGCTATACCCCACACTACCTCTGATATTCAAAAGAACCAGTTATAATGAATATAAAAAAGATCAGTTTTACCCAAACAGTGTCTGTAAGAGTGAGACAAGGAAGAGAGAGAGTACACTTGTTCTGGAAAAACAGAAACCACAACTACTACTTTGATCAATAAGAGCATCTCATGTCTTAGATTTAATTTTACCTAAAACCCAAATGTTTCATTGAAAAAATTGCCCTCTAGGCAATTTCTTTTAAGTTAACTGTGAATTTAATTTTAAGTCTCCTCAACCCCTAGTTTAATATTATTACAAATAAAACATGTTTTAGCCCATGTTCCTATAAAATATTTTTTAGAAACACATACATGGATTTGTCTCAGAGGAATTCTAATAAGCATGTAAAAATTCGTGTCTAATCTTGGTTTGATATCTGATAACTGGAGATGCTAGGAAGACCTATCTCAAAGTTTTCCTTTAGAAATCAACCTCGAATAACCACTCAGTGTTCAAAGTCAATACCTATTAGCGCTTGTACATATGGTATTAATTCCACATTAATTCTGTCAAAAGTGATATCATAGTTAGAAGTTCCAAATGATGACATCACTAAAACAACTTGGTTTTCATGAGCGTGGGACCAGCCAGTGCCAAAATCCAACTCAATCTATTCATCTGTCTATTCTGACAAGTTCAGTTTAATTAGTTCATGGCCTCATAACGAACAAGAGACTGGCTTTCTGTCCAATTTCCAGAACCATTTCTATTCTTTTCAACTGAAGTGCCAAATGCTTACACTGCTTTGCCCAATTTATACCTTTGCCTATAATTACTGGTCCCCAAGGTGTGATTGTCCTTTTTCATAAGAGTTTGTGCAGCTGCCAACATGAAGTTGTAAATAAATTGTAATACCGTTGCTATGAGGTGTAAAAATCCCACAGCTCATATCCAGAGCCTTGTATAATAAACTCAAGTAAACATTCCATTTCCTGCAAGTGATTGTGGTCTGTGACTAGATTTAGAAAACAGGGCAGTAAGTCATCTTTCTTTAATGAGTCGTTGAAAACAAAGTTGTATCCCATGAAACGAAAACCTGTCCTTGACAAAAACAAATAGCTTATTGGGAAAAGACCCTCCAAACAGGGACAGGTTTTTCTGCAGCTTACGATCTGAGATCTATTTCCGTAGTCACAAAGTGCTTAGACAATGGCAACTCTGCTCTCCCGACAGCACCCACCGCCAATGGAGTGCAAGAGGTTGGTTTTCTGACAAGAAAGGCAAGAGAGTGTAAAAGGAAAGAATGAGAAAATGAAATGTACAGAGATCCAATTTGGTAACTTGGTCTTCTATTTACTAACGGTGTGACCTTGGTTATTTACAACCTTTGTGCCTCAGTTTCTTCAGTTGTATCTTGGTAAGTATGACACCTACCAAGCAGAATCGTTGTGGTCACAAGACAGGATGATTAAATGCAAAGTACTTAGTTACAGCCCTAACAGTAGGTGACACAGGAAATGGTAATTTCTCCCTCCTTTTTTTTTTTTTTTTTTTTTTTTTGGTAATAGAGAGCAAACCCATAGTTCTTGGATTCCACTGGACCGACCCTGAGCCTACTATGTGGAAGGTGCATCACTGAAGACCTAGCATATTTTTCTTAGCATCACTGTTCTTACAATGCCTGATAATGCTAAAATGGCCTCATCTACAAAAGGCAACTAAAACTGCTAAAATGATACCTTTAACTGCAGATTCTGGTGACTTCTAAAATTCATTAAGACCATTGGAATTTTTCTTATCTTATTTCTTTTTTATCAAAAAGCGTTTATTCATTATTTCTCTGGCTTAATTATAATTTAGTTCAAGAAAATTAAAAGTTTCATATCAGAATTTTACACTATGGAACTCAGATAGACTGTGGGTTCAAAATTACTGTAAAACAAATTTTACACTGGAAACTGTTAGGTCAAGAAGTAATTACTGATTAATGTCATCATGTGCCCAGGTCTTATTGTGGAAAATCAGATCAATCAAGATTAACAATTCATGCTTACATGTAGCAAAGACCATTAATGCTGTCAAATATATATGGTTTCTCCAACATTTCTTAGCCTCCCTGGCAATTAGTTTGGGGCCATTTGATTAGCTCTGGTGAATGAACCATAATTGGAAATGATGTGTATTACTTTTGGTTAAAGGAAGTTGAAAATTGACATGCCTCGTCCATCTCTCTTTTCTCTAGCTATGGGAACTCTGAAAAAAAACATGTACCAGGTACATAATACAAGAAGAAGTAGAACCAGTTCACCTGCATAAAATTATGTGTCAATTAGAGATTTAATATTGTAATATGAATATCAATATTAAGGATGTGGGGGTTGTTTGCTATGGTCTTTTGTGTTAATTACCTGTACCTTTCTATGAGACCACAGATGTGGGGGTTGTTTGCTATGGTCTTTTGTGTTAATTACCTGTACCTTTCTATGAGACCACAGATCAGAGTTCACTTTGTGCTGTATTCTAGAAGTTACCCAGGGTTTCCCAGCCTTTGCAAACCCCTGGGTATAATTGGGGTCACATTCACAGTCCTCACTTGAAAACAGCTTCTTCCCACCTTCCCGTTAAGTTATGTTTGGACTTCCAAGGAGTGTTTCCCATTTACAGTTACCATGGGGAATCCACCAGACAAGTCATCATTTTGGTTACCATAGCCTCTTTGAGTGGGCACCACTTTCATCTCTATTGGGACACCCCCCCACCCCCGGCTCCTGGGAACCATGTTCACAGAGTGCCCTGATGTCTATATTAGTTTCCTGTGGCTGCTGTAACAAATTACTATAAATTGTGGCTTAAAACAACCAGGATATATTTTCCACAGTATTGAAGGGTAAAAGTCCATAATCCAGGTGTCCACAGGGCCGGGCTCCTTCTGGGGGTTCTCTGGGAGAATTCTTCTTTGGCTCTTCAGCTTCTGGCATTCCTTAGCATGCTTGCCATGTATCTCTGCCTTCACCTCCACATTGCCTTCTCCTCTGGGTGTGTTTTCTTAAGGACTTTTGTCACTGGATTTTGGACCCATTCAGATAATTCAGGATGATCTCTTCATCTCAAGATCCTTAACTTAGTTACATTTGCAATAACCCTTTTTCCAAGTAAGGTAACATTCACAGGTTCCAGGAATTGGGATTTGGACATATCTTTTTGGAAACTATGCTAATGTGAGCAACCTGAATTCTCCGATTTGTGTTACCCTCTGACAGGAGGTTCTAAGGCAGAGCTGTCTTGCTTCTCAGTGTCTTAGAGTTTTTAGTTACAGAAGGGATAAAATGTTGTTTTTGTTTCTTACTAGTAACTCCTATTTCCCTAAGATTCAGACATAAGCCATGGACAAATTGATCAACAAAATTTCATTAGACTTTGATAGTTGAGGATTTATCTGCAAGCCAAAATTTTCTGTGGGAAGCATTCTTTTCCCTTGAAGACACCTCAGTCTCTCATTCACAAAAATTTATAGCCATTCCACGAAGAAATTCAGTAGCCTTTTACTAGGATTTTCATTTTCAGGAATATTAAAATATAGTGTCAAACCTAGATCCCAGGTACAATTAGTTATTTTGCATCTCTCAGTCCCATGAAACTCTGAGATCCTTGCAAACCAGAGAGTTACTCATCTCTCTTTTTCTAACTATCTCACAGTGTAGAAGCTTTTGTTGACTTCAACTAAAGTGCACTGAATTGTGAGGATGATAATATAACATTTCAAAACCACATAGTGAATCTTTATCAATATTTCCATCTTCAATAATGAGTAGGTTTATGACTATAATTACATCAGAACAGAAAAGAACCTCAAATCGTGCTATTAAATATTAAGCCTCTTACTTTACAGATGGGAACATTGAGATCCCAAAATTGTAAGTTACTTATCCAAGATCACCCAGTTATTCAGTTTTGAGTCACAACTACTGGTTTATTTGTTGGAAATGTCTAAGAAGTTGATTTCTAGTTAGAAAACCTGCGTTGGAACTCTGTTCTTGACCCTAACTAATCGCTAGTATCCTTGATACTAACCACTTGAAACTATTCTATGAAAGTCACATGGCTTCTTTTACTCTGAGCTTCTTCCTCTGGAAAATGGAATTAGAATCCAATCGCTGACAACCTGTACAACTCAAGCAACATAATGCAAGCTAAAAAATGTCTTGTAAACAATTTTTACATCTCCAACTAGCATGAGCTCATCAAGAATAGAGTGTGTGCCTTATCCCTGGCACAACATATGGTTCAGTAACTGACACGTGAATGGTGTTTGGGAAAGCTGAGTCAATAATCAACTAATTAATGAAAGCAGAAAGTGTTATTAGCCTCAAATAAAATGGGACTATATAAAAATAGGAACTAAGAGCCTGGCCTCCAGAACCTGATTGCCTGGGTTCAAATCCCACCTCCAACACTTATTATTTGTGCCGCCTACAACAAATTACTTTACCTGTGGTGCCTAGATTTCTTATCTCTGAAAGGGTACAGGTATTCACTGCATAGAGTTAAGGTGAGAATCAAATGATACAAAGCCTAACACAGAGTGACTACCAATTTGTATTTTCATTACAATTTTAATGTTTATATTTTTTTCCTGGAATGTATTCTAGTCTAGCTTTCCTTTGTGTTTCCAATCCAATTCTGGCACTCTGCCATTATCATGAGTTTCCATATGTTTTATCTCATTTTGAATTATTAAAGAGAGTAAAGATCATAGAAATCTATGTATTAAATTATGAATGTTCACAGTAACCAAAGGCACACAGAATGCCAAGGATAATACATCAGATTACATCATGTTGCATCAAAGCAGTCCTCTGATACTGTAGAAAAGTGCAGCTTTGAAAGAAGATGCCAAGATATTAGGTGCATTGCTAAGGGGATTTTAGTAAGCTCACCCAGGAGTGACATAATTTAACCTGTGGTTCTCACTTGGCCCCCTTGTGCTCCTTTAGGAATGCCATTGTCTAGTTAATCTGCCCTGAAATCCAGTAATACCGTAATTTTATTGGCAACAAGTGACTATATGTGTATAACCTGAAGCTAGCACCGTGATTAAAGAGGGTGATTCACACCTCTCTGCCTCTCTCTTGCATGCCCCTTTTCCTGGCATGCCTTGCACTCACTTCTACATTCATCTAACTTGCATTTACCTTCAAAACTCAACACGTGTCCCTTGTCACTTCAACAGATTCTTCTCTACCCACTCTTCCACCACACACTCAGTTCTAACATCCCAAAGGAAGGAGGACATGCTAACATCCCCAAGTCATGTGAACACCATGTTTGTATCTACAGTAATGTATACCCCAGTATTTCTATGTTGTCGGTACTCAGACATTTCTTGCTGAATGAAACACAAATCCACAAAAATAAGACTTTTAGTTAAACTTGATTGGTTGTTTTAACAAGCAAAAGAAGTTTCAAAAAATGTTTAAGAAAAATACATAAAACAAAAACTTGCAATTCAAAAAAAAATGTCTTTATTTGAGCAAGATATCAAGTAAAGAGTGAGAAACCCCAGTTCTTGTCCCCCAATAAAGGAGTGTTCAGGAGTCCAGTGAAGGAGCTGTAGCAACGCAGTGGAGCGAAGCACCCAAGCATAACCATGCAAGAGTGGTGGAAAGCAGTTTCATGCTGCCTGCATCATCTCATCCCCCAGGCTGGCACTGCTCAGCAGTTAGAGGGAGTCGGCAGCCCATGAGCTCCCCTGATACAGAAAAAGAGAGTGGGGTGAACAGCCAGCTTCCCCTGCCTGTTAGGAACTACCCAAGCTTCCACTTCAGTTTCACTCTAACTGGAACACTGGGAATAATGGAATAGCTGAGATATCTGGAGACGACTAGGAACAAAGGAGGAAGAGGGCTCTCAATATTACCCAGTGGCGGGAGCCATAGTGGTTTCCAGGGACGTTCTCTACAGAAGACCCCTTCAGCCTTCTGTGCTGAGGACCTCACCAGCCCTTGCGGCCACAGCAGGTCCCCCCTCCCAAAGCTTTCACTATGGAGGACCCCACAGTATTTGCTGTCACAGCCCCAATGACTTTCTCTGTAACCCCAGCTTTTCTCATCACTGACTAAGCCAACAGCAAGCACAGCTGCCACAGACCCTCTCACAGGTTTTACTGCTATGAGTCCCACTGTTTTTCACCTTCACAGACTCCAAGTTGCCTGAGCCACCACTACTCACTCTCTTTCCACCAGAGCCACCTTAGTTGTCACCAACAGTGATGCACTTATCCCAGGACCGAGCTCAGCCACCACCCACATACCTGTAGAACTGCACGCACACCTGCGGCCGGGCCTGCAGCTGTGAACATGCATGTAGCCAACCACAACCCCTGCTGCCAGCTCCCACTGCCTCACAGCAGTGCCAGCAAAAACATGAAAAGCATTAAATGCTGGGGGTGGGGGAAGACAGTAAAAGTGCCGTTTTTGTATGAGAAAAAAAGTTAAGTTGTTATCAGCTTAAAATAGATTGTTACATCCATAAAATATTTTATGTATGCTTCATAGTAACCACAAAGCAAAAGCCTATAAACAGAAAATAAAGAAAAAGAAATAAAAGCATGCCACTACAGAAAATTATTGAATCACAAAGGAAAACAGTAAGAGAGAAAGAAAGGTATAAAGGAACTACAAAACAGCCAGAAAACAATTAACAAAATAGCAATAGTAAGTCATTATCTATCAATAATTATTTTAAATGTAAATGGACTAAATTCTCCAACAAAAGACATAGAGTGGATGAATGGATTTTTTTTTTAAAAAAGGACAAACTCTGATTCTATGTTGTCTTTAAAGACACACATTAACTGAAAGTGAACAAATGGAAAACGATATTTCATTAAAATGGAAACTGAAAAAGAGCAGGGGTAGCTGTACTTATACCAGGCAAAATAGACTTTAAGTCAAAAACTGTAACAAGGAATAAAGTTCATTATAAAGGACCCAGTTGATCAAGAGGCTATAACAATTATATATATATAATATATATATAATATATAATATTATTTATATAATTATATATAATTATAATTATATATTATATATTATAATATATATTTATATATAATGATATATATTATATATATTATATATATAATTATAATTATATATAATATATATATAATTATAATTATATATATAATAATTATATATAATATATAATATATACACACATATATATATATCACACGTGTGTGTGTGTGTAATCACCGAACACCAAACACCTAATATAATGCAAATATTAATAGATCTGGAGGAAGCAATAGATACCAATACAAAAATAGTGGAGACTTTAATATTCCACTTTCAACAAAGGACAGACCATCCAAACTGAAAATCAACAAGGATGACAATGGAATTAAACAAACTGTAGGCCTAAACAATATCCACAGGACATTCTATCCAATAGCAGAAGAATACACATTCTCAAGCACATATAAAATATTCTCCAGAATAGATTATGTGTTAGTCACAAAACAAGTCTTAACAAATTGAGAAAGATTAAAATCATATCATGTATCTTTTCTAACAACAATGGTATGAAACTAAAATCAATAACAGGAAGAAAACTGGAAAATTCATAAATGCATGGAAATTAAACAACACCCTCCTGAGCATTCAGTGGGTCAAAGAACAAAATCAAAAGGGAAATAAAAAAATATCTTGAGACAAATAAAAGTGAAAATACAGCATACCAAAATTTATGAGACACAGCAAAAGCAGTTCTAAGAAAGAAGTTTTAGTGATAAACACCTACATTTAAAAAAATAAATATCTCAAAAAGCAAGCCAACTTTACACCTCAAGGAACTAGAAAAATAAGATCAAATTGAGCCCAAAGTTAACAGAAAGAAGAAATAAACAAAGTTATAAAGATCAGAGCAGAAATAAATGAAATATAGACTAGAACAAACAATAGAAAAGATCAACAAAACTAAGAGTAACTTATCTGAGAAGATAAACAAAAAACCTTTAGCTACTCTAAGAAATAAAGAGAGAAGACTTGCATAAATAAAATCAGAAATGAAAAAGAAGACATTACAACTGATGCTACAGAAATAAAAAGGACCATAAAAGACTGTTAGGAACAATGACACAGTAGTGAATTGGATAACCTAGAAGAAACAGATACATTCCTAGGAACATAAAACCTACTAAGACAAATCATAAAAAAATAGAGAATTGAAACAAATCAATAGTGAGTAAGGAGGTGGAATCAGTAATCAAAAATATCCCAACAAAGAAAAGTCCAGAAACATATGGCTTCACTGATAAATTCTATCAAACATTTAGAGAAAAATTAGTAGCAATCCTTCTCAAATTCTTCCAAAAAATTGAAGAAGAGGGAATACTTCCAAACTCATTTTGCAAGACTACTTTTACCCTGATACCAAAACCAGACAAAAAAACTGCAAGAAAAGAAAATTGCAGGGCAATATCCCTGAACACAGATGCAAAAATCCTCAACAAAATGCTAGCAAATCCAACTCATTAACACATTAAAATGATTATACATGGAAATCATGAGATTTTTCCCTGGTAGGCAAGGATGGCTCAACATATGCAAATCAATAAATGTCATAAGACACATTAAAAATGAAGAAAATCCTAAAGGTTTCACCAAAAAATAAACTATTTAATAAAGAAATTCAATAAGTTGTGGGATATAAATCAACAGACAAAAATCAGTTGTGTTTGTATAAACTAACAACAGATTATCCAAAAAGGAAATTAAGGAAACTATATCATTTTCAATAGCATCAAAAAGAATAAAATAGGGATAAATTTAGCCAAGGATGTAAAAGATCTGTACACTGAAAACTATAAAATATTAATAAAACAAATTGAAGATAACACAAATACATGGGAAGATATCTCATACTCATTGATTTAAAAATTAATATTGTTAAAATTGCCATACTATCTAAATCCATCTACAAGTTCAATGCAATCCTTATCAAAATCCCCACGATAATTCTCACAGCAATACAAAAAACTAAAATTTGCATGAAACAACAAAAGATCCCAAATAGCTAAAGCAATCCTGAACAAGAAGAACAAAAGTAGAGGCATCATACTTTCTGATATCAAATTATATTACAAAATTAAAGTAATCAAAACAGTAAGGTCCTGGCATAAAATCATACATCTAAAGCCATAAATAGAGATACCAGAACATAATAGAGATACCAGAAGTAAAACTTCACATTTGTGGTCAACTAATTTTCAACAAAGGTGCCAAGAATACACAATGGGGAACAAACAGTCTAATTAATAAATGATGTTGGGAAAACTGGATATCTACATGAAAAAAATAAATAAAATTAGACCTTATCTTACTGTGTACATAAACATCAACTCAACATGGATTAAGGAGTTATATGTAAGACCTGAAACCATAAAAATCCTAGAAGAAAACACCTAAAGCACAGGCAACAAACGCCCAAAAATAAAAAGTGGGACTACATTACACTAAAAGTTTTCTGCACAGCAAATGAAACAATAAACAAAAAGAAAAAGCAATCTACAGAATGGAAGAAAATATTTGCAAACTGTATATCTAATAAGGGTTTAATATTTAAAATATATAAGGAGTGCCCACTACTCAATAGCAAAACAACAAGAAAAAAACAAATAATCCAATTTAAAAATGGGCAAGGGATCTGAACAGACATTTTTCCAAAGAAGATATCCAAGCAGACAACAGGTATAATTTGTATGTCTATTCATTAGCAAAACATAAATCAAACCACAATGAGACATGGTCTCAAATTTGTTAGAATGGCTATCATCAGAAAGACAACAGATAAGTTTTAGTGAGAGCGTGGAAAAAAGGGAGTCTTTGTATACTGTTGGTGGAAATGTAAATTGATATACCAACAGTGCATAAGTGTTCCTTTCTTTCTGCATCCACACCAGCACCTTTTGTGTTTGGACTTTTAAATAAAAGCCATTCTAACTGGAGTAAGGTGATATCTCATTGTGGTTTTAATTTGTGTTTCCCTGATGATTAATGACATTGAGCATTTTTTTCACGTGTTTCTTAGCTACTTATCTATCTTCTGTTGAAAAACTTCCATCCATATCTTTTGCCCACTTTTTAATGAGGTTGTTTGTTTTTTTCTTGCTGATTGTTTGAGTTCCTTATAGACTCTGGATATTAACTCTTTATCAGATGTATAATTTGCAAATATTTTCTCCCATGCTGTAGGTTGCCTATTTGCTCAGTTGATTATTTTCTTAGCTATACAGAAGCTTTTTCATTTAATCAAGACCTTTTTATTTGTTTTTGTCATTGCTGTGATTGCCTTTGGGGTCTCAGTCATAAATTCTTTGCCTAGGCCAATGTCTTGAAAAGCTTTTTCTATGTTTTCTTCTAGAATTTTCATGGTGTCATGCTTTAGATTTAAGTCTTTTATCCATCTTAAATTAATTTTTGTGAGTGGCAAGAGATAGGGAGCTTGTTTCATTCTTTTACATATGGCTATCCAGTTTTCCCAACACCATTTTTTGAATAGGACCTTTTTCCCCCAGTCTATGTTGTTGTCTGCTTTGTTGAAGATTAGTTGGTCATAGCTGTATGATTTTACTCTGGGTTTCCTATTCTGTTCCACTGTCTATGTCTCTACTTTTATACCAGTACCATGCTGTTTTGGTGACTATAAAGTCTTGTAGTAAGTTTGAAGTTTGATAATGTGATGCCTCCAGATTTGTTCTTTTTGCTTAAGATTGATTTGGCTATTCAGGCTCTTTTCTGCTTCCAAATTAAGTGTAGAATTAGTTTTCTCTAGATCTGTAAAATATGACATTGGTATTTTGAAGGAGATTGAATTGAACCCATAAATCACTTTGGGTAGTATGGACTTTTTAACAATGTTGATTCTACTAATCCATGAGCATGATATGTTTTTCCTTTTGTTTGTGTCATCTTTTATTTCTTCCCTCAGTGTTTCTTAGTTCTCTTTGTAGATATCTTTCACCTCACTTCCTTGGTTAAGTATATTCCTAGGTATTTTAATTTCTTTGTAGCTATTGTGAATGGTATTAATCTTTGATTTGATTCTCAGCTTGACTGTTATGGTGTATAGAAATGCTATAGATTTGTGTACATTGATTTTGTAACCTGACACTTTGCTGAATTTATTTATCAATTCCAGGAGTCTCTTGGTAGAATCTTTGGGGTTTTCTAGATATAAGATCATATCATCAGTAAAATGCAATAGTTTGACCTCCTCCTTCCCAATTTGGATACACTTTATTTCTTTCTCTTGCCTGACTACTCTGGATAGGACTTCCAGCACAATGTTGAATAGAAATGGTGACAGTGGGCACCATTGTGTTATTCCCATTCTTAGGGGGAATGCTTTCAACTTGTCCCCATTCAGTATGATGTTGGATGTTGGTTTCTTATATATATCTTTTATAATTTTGAGAAAGGTTCCTTCTGTACCTAGTTTCTTGAGGATTTTTATCAGGAAATGGTGCTGGTGATTACCAGGGGCTGGGTGTTAGGGAAAGAGAAGAGATATTGATCAAAAGGTACAAACTTTCAGTTTTAAGATGAGAAAGTTCTAGAGGTCTAATATATAGCATAGTGACTATAGTTAATATGTTTTTATACTTGAAATTTGCTAAGTGAGCACATTTCAAGTGTTCTCACCATACAAACACAAAAAAGTAACTATATAAGGTGATGGATTTGTTAATTATTAATAGCTTGATTATGGTAAAAATTTCACAATGTATACATATATAAAATCATCATGCCATATACCTTCAATATATATGTTTTTATTTATCAATCATACCTCAATAAAATGGCAGGAAAATCTTACTCTTTTTCTGACAATTGGGTAAAGATCAGTTTTATTAGACATTATCAGTCTGGCTTGTAGAATGGTAAAATTCTGTGGAAACATTGATTAAGTACAATTGACCGAGACTACCCAAAACTACACACAGCATGATGTCTGACTAACTTAATAAAAATTGGTAAGCAAACATGTTCTTATTACCACAACCCAAACCCAATGTACATTGACACCAAAGCATAAAAGGAACAGTAACTATCATTTATTGAGGGCCTCCTATGTTTCAATGTCTACAAGTCCATTCCCTCTAATTATCACAAAAATCTTTGAATTTAGACAATACTATTCTTGTTATAGATTTAAAAAAAAAATACTGAGGTTTATAAATGTTAAATAAATTACCCAGATACACAGAGCTAGTGAGCAGAGAAGCCATAAGTTGAACTCATATACATCTGTTGCAAAACCCATGTGCTTTCCCCCACAATCTCAAGTTGCAGTATATAGGAGAATAGAAAATTAAAAGAGAATTAAAATTATTAATTACTTGGACAATATCAGTACAGATAATAAAAAGTTAAATATTCAGCAAAAATATGTTTTAATGTAACAAATAGAATTTTAGAACTATAACATACAGTAGATATCAAGAAGTCCATTATTCAGATATAAAACTGAGGTCTAGGAAGCTTAAGGAGCTAGTTCAAAGTCAGACTACCCTAATTTTTTATATGTGCATTTATGAATTCATTTATTAAATAACTAAATTGTCCAGAATTTTTGAGCATCAATAGTATGGCAGCTACTTTTCTACTCAGTTGAAACACAGAGATAAGTAGGGAATGATCCCAGCATTTAGGAATTTTGCAGCTTGTTAAGTAGACAGACACTTAAATATGTAATGATAGTACCATGAAATACTCAGAGCAGAGCATTCTTTTGCTCATTTCCCTAGGCTACATTTACTGCTCTTCAACCTCTTGTTCTCCCATTCACCACATCGCAGAGCTCCCAGGAATATCTAAAATATTGTGTGTCTATATCGATCACAAAGCTAATTTCATACATTTAATTAGCATACCATTATTATAGTGGGTTTTATAATATTATCTGTCTTCCTCTTTTCCCTCTGTTTGGTAACTGCCCCTTTCCAAAAGCTATATCACTCTTATGAAAGCTGCCAGTTATTCTACCACCACATCTGCATCTACTTCTTGCTACTATTGCCTGAGTTTTTGGTCATGGACATGGAACATCAATATTAGTCTCTCTGCTGGGCAAATGATATAAAATATGAACCTCAGGGTCTGTCAGTACCATGTTGCTTGTCTTGGGAAGAAAGCCAATCTATGTATCTAGAGCCCCTATGTCCAACTGCCTAATTAATATTCATTATCTCTTAAATGTCTCAAAGATAGTACAACTCAGTTGGTACAAAGCCAGACTCATGATCTTTGGCCCAAACGAATCATTTCCCAATGTTCATTGTTGCAATGAATAATAGTATAACCAACTTAGTTATGCAAGCCAGACACTTAAAATTCATCCTAGGCCCCTCCAGCTCCATCATCTGTCAAATCCCACTATTACTTTTCCCTATTATAAACACTCCTAAATAGTTCTTCATGCTATTCACTTTTCCCCATGTTTACTACCTTTAAGACCAAGCTACCATTGATTTCTTGCTTAAACTACTACCAAAAGTTCTTAACTGATCTACCACCACCCACTGTTGCTCTCCTACAACACTTTCTTCAGAAAGCAGCCAATTTTAATTATTCCACTCTTGGTTCTCATAATTCTTTGAATAGAGCACAAGTTCTGCAATGTTCTATGCTTCATCTCATGTTATCGTCTTCTTCCTTCTTAAGAGCACCTGTCTTATTCACAATAGGCCCTTTGCAATTGATGTTAACTCCTACTTCTCAGCTCAGCCATCTCTACCTCAGGGAAAACACCTGTGACATCCATTACCAGGTCCAATCCCTCACCATCAGCTCTCATGGCACCTTGTACCTTTCAGAGACCCAGAGTAGCCTGAACTCTTCTTAGGAAACATATCACAATTGCATCTACTTGTGTAATTATCTGAATATGGTTTTATTGTTTATTAATATTAATTGATTTACTATCTGAATAACTTCCTCCACTACCCTTCAGGGGTAGAAATGAGAGGGGTAGGAGTCAGGCTTGTTTTCTTACTTCCTTGTGTCCCTAGACTCCAGCATGGTGTCCCAAAAAATGCATTCCAAAGTATCTGTCATATAAATGAGTACGAATAGTTTATATTTTGACTTTTAATTTATTCTATATTTTTTTTTTCTGGTGACAGTAGAAAATTACAAGTTCTTCAAAAAATTTGAATATGAAAATGCAAAATTTCTTCTAACAAGCCATTCTGTAAAGAGACAACCTACCACGCTTTTAAAAACCTAAGCAACCCCACAAGTTCCATGCCAATTCTGACCTTGCAACCTCTGAAATCATAGGTTATTCTACTGAGCACCAATGTCAGGGAATCTCTTGTAGAAATCATATATTTACTTCTCTGGATTCTGGATTCTACTCAACTCAACAAACTTTTGTAGATCCTTGGCACTCTGGTAAGTGTGAGGAACTCAAGAATGAATGAGCCCTAGCCCCAGGCATCAATATGCTCACAAGCAATAGAGTTCCAGGTGACCAGTGTTATAGGCCCCTCCCTCAGGCACTTACCCCCACTCCAGCCATGTTACTCAATAATAAAAGCTATAATAAAGAAGTGCTTTTGACAGGGGTGTTTCATGTGGGGCAGTCTTTACAAAACAAAAAAATGTATGACCTAGCTAATTTCTCTAAGTTTTTCTTAAAGAACATTAAACATTCTGCAATCATGAGTGAGATACATGCTGGACCCAAAGAGCTATTCTTGAGATCCGTAAACAAAATAAACAGTTTAAATGTCTCCTTATGGCAAGCAAGCTGGCAGGGGACAAATACCTTTACTATTGGTTTAAAGTGTCTGTGAATCAAAACTAACACTACATCTGACTCATAGCCATCATTTAAGATATCTTTATCGACTAAATATGAGGACAGATTAATGGGTAATAGGTACAGACTTTATCAGAAGATATTGCCATGTCTACTGGAGTAAAGCTGCTAAAAAGCAGCAGAAGTGCAGTATGCTTGATGTGATGGAGAAAGCACTAAACTGAAGGTCTAGAGAACTTCGCATTAGTCCTGGCTGTGCTACTAATGTGGTGTATATTACCTTAGGAAAGCAATTGACTTCTCCGAGGCCTCCAGTTTTCTTCTTAAAACGAGGGAGTTAGACTTAGATCTCTAAAACTCAGCTGTAAAAACCAGCTCTTGCCTTCCACAACTTCCAAATTTTGCTAATAATAGGTTGCATTCTGGTTATCTCATAATCAATAGGTCACGATTTCCAGCCCAATTAAAAGGTAGAAATATATATGTAGCTTTTAAATTTTAGATTATGCAAAAGATTTTCTAAACTATTTTTAAAGCAGTTGGTCCAATGATACCATAAGCAATGCAGAAAAATAAAGTCAAAATCATGTCTTGGCCCAAAAATGATTTGAGTGACTACACTCTCCCCCCAGCCTTGAAAGTGAATGTGACTGAGTTAAAGTGTTCCAGAGACTCAGGAACTTTTCCCTGAAGCTTTTCTTCAGTATCACAGAGAAGTCAGCTGGAAAACCACGGCAAAGACTGCTGCAGATACTCCCAAGAATAATAAGTACCTCTACCTGATAGTAATAAACAGGGAATTTTTTTTTCTAGTTGGCTGCAAGTATTTCCTTTGCTAAATAGCTCAAAGCCCAAAATGATACATAGTTTGTAGATTTTGAGGGCAATTCTTGGAATCCAAGAGAATGCTACCCTAGGTTGTTGAAATGTACTCCAGTGAAAAGATTCAGTCATTTTTCTGCTAGAAAAAAGGTGCACCTAATGCTATTTTGAATAGTCTTGTTTTTTAGGAAATGGTCCTGTCATTCAGGTTGAAGGACGAGGTTGTGTGACTAATTATGTTTTCCTTTGCAAAACTACTTCACCATCCATTATGCAAAAGCCTTAATGAGCTCTTTCTAGAGAGGGCATACCACATACAGCCCTCTCTATGAAAATATTCAATGAATAAATTCAAAGCAAGGATGCCAGCTCTAATACCATCTTCTCCAGTAGGCCTTCTCAGTGGTAGAATTAATCTCTCTTTTTTTAAAGTGCTATCAGAACTCATTGATTTTACAGTTGGGTAAAAAAAAAAAATAATAAAAATACTCTAAGGGAAGACCATAGGTTACTTGGATGTGGTCTAACACATCTTTCTTTATTCTTTATATTACGAGAAGGAAATATGAGGATTAACCCCCACAGGCAAAATAGAAACAGGACTACTGACTCATATTTGTAAAGCTGATATCAGATACTGACAGTTACATGAAAGGTAAGACTGTTCTATAATTTTTAAACTCTCAAATACCACTGTATTATATTGGAATCTTTATATAATGTGAGGATATTGGGGGAGGGAAAAGAATTATATCCTTTTTCATTTTCACCTTCATCCTACCCTTCAATTTACTGGGGCACTATATTTTTTCTTTTTAACAGCTTTATTGGGGTATGTTTTACATATTATAAAATACACCCACTGCACATGTGCAATTCAATAATCTTTAGTTAATTTACCAAATGATGCAGCCATCACTATCAATTTGTTTTAGAACATTTTCATCCCAAATAAGATCCCTCATGCCCATTTACAATAATCCCCAATCCAAGCCCTAGCCCCAGGCAACAACTAATCTACTTTATGTCTCTATAAATTTTCTTTTTCAAGACATTTCATATAAATGGAATCATATAGTATGTAGTCTCTTGTGTCCAGCTTCTTTCACTTAGCATAATGTTTTTCTGTTTCATCCTTAACATAATATGCACCAGTAGTTCATTCCTTTTTAGTCTATTACATGGCTATTACACATTTTGTCCATTCACCAGTTGATATGAATTAAGTTGCTTCTAGTTTGGGGACTATTATGAATAAAATTGCTGTGAATGTTTGCATGCAAGTCTGTGTGTGGACATCATATGCTTCCATTTCTCTTAGGTAGATACTTGGGAGTAGAATTAATGATCTGTTTAAGGCTTTTATTCAGTCCTTCCACATAAATTAATTCATTGACTATATACTCTATATAAGGCACCCATCCCTTATGGAAGGATATTAAATAAATGAAGTTTGTTCTCTTGTGGGAGAAGTAAGACTTGCACATAAAAAGGTATGAAGTGTTGTCTCAGAGAGGCAGATTTTGGAGGAAGGCTATATTGGGTTCACTAGAAAAGCAGGAATATTCCCTGAATGAAGTAGCACTGTGCTGGGGCATTGAAGGACAAGTATGAGTTCGACAGCTGGACATTTTCGATGTAGAACTTTCTGCTACATCCTCGTTGTCATGCTTATTTATACAACTGTGATGAAGGACAGCCATACTGATTTGAGGATTTATGGGCTCTAGGCCTGACTCAGCCTCTTTCTAAGTGTGTTTCTAAATTATCTGGCCCTTTATTTTCTCATCTGAAATAAGAAACCTCCCATTCCTCTGGATCCTTTTCTTCGCATCCCCTAACTTGCCATAGAACTTGAGAGAGAAGGTCTTGAGGGGTGAGATGTAAGGAGCTTCAAATATATATATTCCCAAATTTGAACGCAGTTTTTGGTATGAAAACTATATTCTAGGAAGATTTCTTCACATGCAAGCTGATACCAGTGAGCTAAGCTATATATATTTTTTGGAACACCTAAGTGGAACCCACAGGATTTTGTCCAGATTTATCTCTCTGACCCTGCTATATTGTATCACTCCTCTTCTTAGTCAGTTTAATCAAACCACATTGGTCTTTCTGATTCTTTAATATGACAAGCTATATACCCCTTCAAAACCTTTGAATTTACTCTTCCTTCGCTAAAAATGTTCTTTTCCCCTTAATCTTAAAAGTGAGCTTCTTTTCATTACTCTGAATTTACCTTTACAGCCACCCTCTGATGGAGACCTACATTGACTTCCCTAGGTAACATAGTGATGGCAATGTATGTGATGGACCTGAAATGTAATAGTCACTCAATAATATTATCTAGATTAACCATCACTATTAATTAATTAGATCTCTGTTCACACTGCATTGCTTCGCTAGGGCTACTGTAAGAAAGTACCACAAACTGGTTGGTTTAAACAACAGAAATTTAGCATCTCACAGTTCTAGAGGCCAGAGATCCATAATCAAGGTGTCTAAAGGGCTGGTTCCTTCTGAAGGCTGGGAGGGAAACATCCTTTTCAGGCCTCTCTTCTTGGTTCGAAGATGTCTGTCTTCTCCGTATGTTTCTTCACATCATCTTCTCTCTATGCGTATCTCTATGTCCAAAATTTCTCTTTTTGTAAGGACAATGGTCATCAGTCTTTTTCATATCAACACTTATGGGTAAAGTCTCTTCTCAGATCACTCACTGGGTTTGGAGATACACTCATCTGATGTTCAAGAACATATTACTACTAGTCTAGGAATCTGGGCATCAAATTTGACTTCCTTTGCAACTTTCCAGGTTCACTACATTTTTGAGGATGTATATGTGTGTCTGTGTGTGCAGCAAAAAAAAAAAATGGTCACTGGTGTGGTAGAAGTCCAGGGCAAGGAGAAGGTAATGAATCCATGGATGATGGCAATACGTACCAAATTCTCAGGTAGAAATGTTAAGCCAGGTTTTAGACTTGGATCACTTTGGTCTTACGAAGATATGGAAAATATGAAAACCCCATATGGAAAATTAAGAGACATTTTGCAGAAAATTATGATCTAGGCTCAAGAAATATGAAAATTTCATCAGATATTCTTGCCAATGCACCTCATCAAGGACACGTGGAAATAGACCAAAGCAGCCTGTCAGGCCACCTCTGCCAGGGTATGTATTTTTTAAAAAATATGTTCATCATTTATCTTGGTAATTACTATATGAGACTGTAGCACATTAATAATGTTAGAAACCTAAAACATTGGAGAGGAATAGAGAACATGCTAGTGCATCTCTTCTAAGTTGTATGACTCAAGAGTTGAGCTTCTTGATGTCCAACCTGCTGTGACATCAAAGGAAGCCAGCATGGAAAATGTGGAATCCTGTCCCAGCTTTCCCTGAAAGCTAAAGCCAAGCTGCTATGGCACATCTCCATTGCTTGTTCTTCTTCTCTGATTATAGTTTTCTAGAGTATATGCCAAGTAAGGGGCTTCCTAGCATAGACATCTGCAGCAGGAGAGAGAAGGTATTCCAAATCATCGTGTCCCAACAATTGGTCAATGAAAAGTCAATAAGTTTTTCTAAATCTCAGTGTCCCTGATTAAACAACATAATTAGTAAAAAAAAAAAAAAAAAAAAATCCCACAATTTCTAGAGTATAGGTCTTTAGATTTAACAAAGGCAAGATATTTTGACGGTAATTTCACACAGAAGCATGCGTCACTGTCTGTGTTGCTGAGCACTAAGATTACACCCCACATCTTCACAGCTGACAGAGGCCATGCCAGCTCTTCCCTGGCCTCCAGAAGGACTGCAGATGATGACAGCCACATGGGCTCTGGTTCTACCCGTGACCCAGAACCTCACTTTTTTTTTTCTCTCTGACTCAAGGCCCTGTTCTTTCTGGATGTGAGGTTCATCTGGCCTTCCATATCTCACTTTAGACTCATTCAACAAATATTTTTGGAGCCTTCATTTGTGCCTACAACTTAGCTAAATATTGATCAAGACAAAATCTTCAAATATAGAGGGTAGCCTCATCCAAGGGGCTAAGACGTGTAAACACAAAACTCTGCTATAAGGTCAATTTTTACAAGGTTGAAAATAATTAAACAAATAATCATGGAAAGCCTGACCAGTACCAGACACTGCACACAGTGCTGCAAATGCTGAGAAGAACAGAGATTACTCTTTTGTAGAACTATTCCTGCCATCTACATATACAATAAACATTCTGCTAAAGGGGGAAAAATACTTAAAACCTTGAGATAAGATCAACAGCAAAGGTGAGTGTGAGATGCTATGAAAAGGATAACACTTAACCCCTTCTTGGGCTTGGGGGTGTGGAGCTCAGGAACACATGTGTCCCTGTGCCTCAGTTTCCACATGAGTAAAATGGAAATACCAACAGGATTAATGATGAGGTCACTATGTGTGAGCATTAGATTTAAAAGCACACATAAAGGGCCTCTCTCAGTGTAAACTCATGGACATGTTAGCCAGAACTCTAAAGGCATTCTATTACTAAAGGCAGACTACTCCCTTCATCTCTCAAGAACCAGCTCAAGTGTGGTGTCATCCATGATGCCGTCTTCGAGCCCTCCCTATCCAGGTACAGCACCCATGTCTGCTGTGTCACAGCCTTGCCTCACCTGGTGGAAATCACCACCTTTGTGTCAGGTGCACCCTATGTGTAAGCCCCTAGAGAGTAAAAACTGCACTTCATTCTTCGAATCCCAAGACTCAAGTGTAGGGCCTGGCACAAAATAGTTGTTGAATAAAGTGATCCTCAATAAATATTTGTTGGATAGATATTTGGCTGAAAGAGTAATGAATTAAATTAAATTCTACTGAAAACTGGGGTGATCCAAAAACACTGGCCTAAAGAACCTAAGTTCTGAGAGACCACAAAATGCCATGGCTGCAGCTGTGTGTTCTCAGCCCATCCACTTTCCTCACTACTCAACTGTAGGTCTACACAAACAAATATTGAATATAGGGGTTGATTTCTATGGTCCAACTAATTTAGAAAATACTGATTTCTAAAATGTTTTGTTTTGATTTGATTTGATTTGTCTTTATCATAAGAATTTCTTGGCCTCAATGTCTGCAGAATATAGGATTTACCAAAGACATTTGGCTTATGTGCCCTTTTATTGGAAAAATAGAGCTTAAAGAAGCCTGATCTCCTGTAGGGCCACACATCTGTGTGGATGAGTGAGTCAGCAAGACATATGGCACAGTAGGCACAGAGTCCTGAGTAAGCATACTGGGTCCCTGTCCTCAGGGAACAGAGACTCACGAGGAACCAGAGGGGCACAGCTTAATGCCCCTACAAGGCACAATGGGCCAAAGATCATTAACAGTGACATAAACAATGCTATCTGACCTTGAAGAAGGGAAACATGCTTATTCATTTGAGAAGAACACACAGAGTTTTTGTTGGAGGGAAGAAAAGTATGAAGGAACTAATATTTCCAATATTTATTGGCAGTTCTTCTATTATAAGAAACAGACATCAATTATATATAATTTAAGAAAGAAAAAATTGCTCAGAGTACAGAAAGTAGCTTGCCAAGTTGAAGGGAAAACTGAAGAACCAAGTTTCGAGGAGGAAGACCCAAGGCAATTTCTGAAAACTCAGGTAGTGGGTACTAACAACCTACGGACACAACTGTCAATAGTGAAGAGCTCCTAGTGTTCTCTGCCTTGGAGTCTTCCTCTCAAGTCTGCAACTCTAGCGAGAGAGCCTCTGATCTGGGCCTTGCCTTTGTCATGTGGTCACCTCTTAGCAGGAGAGGCAAATCACCTTGTCAACAGTCTCATCACAGGGATATCCAAAATACAACGGGAGTGTTGCTACCAGAAGACAGTGCAATGGGTGTTAGGTGGTATAACAACAGCCAATTGTTATCTATGATCTCCCCTCAGTAACCTTGTGAAGTGCTATGACTTCCCATTAATGGAAGGAAAGAGTGAGGCTCAGCAAGTTTAAGCAACCAGTCCAGGATATGAATGGAGCACTTGCCTGAGTGTAGAGCCCAAGAACATCAGCATCACAGTTTTCTCCTTGGCAGCAAAGTCTGGGCTCTTTTCACTACAAAGTCTTTGAGCTGGGCCTTAAAAGGTGGGTTGGAATCCAAATGGCAGAGACATGAAGGAGAAGAAAGTGGGGAATGACCAAACCATTTGCTATGCCCTGCATTTGATATTGGCAGCCTTGCCTTCAACCAGAGAGCCAGCATCCTTTGTAAATGTTACAGCAAGAAAAAAAAAGCATGCTTGGAGTTTCCTCTGAGACTCACAAACATTCTGCTAAAGGGAAAGCAATCCAAGGCAACATTTGTTTAAATTAAAAATAACAATAAAAAGAAAAGCTTGACATCTATTTCTGGCCAAAAGGTTGAGCATTAAATAACATTCAAATTTGGCTTTGATAAAAAAATGTGTGTTGTTTTGGATAGCTATATTTAAGCAATTTTTACAAGCCTTAGAGAGAACTAAAAATGCCTTAATTGCTTCCTCATTTTTACATACTATAATACATTGAACTTCAACAGCATCTGTCACCAAATTATCAGCATTACAAAAACACTGTATACTTCATATGTGAAAGAACCCCAAACACCTGAAAATACCTCCGAGTGTTTGAGGAGCCAGTTGAGCATTTTAAAAAATGTATTTAATTTCCATTTATGCCTGGGTGTCTGGGGCACACCCTAAGGCCTTTGGTTTTTCCATTCAAAATATGAAATTTTTCATTCAGATTTTCCCTAATCAGCCTATTCATGAGGAGGATAGTTGTACATCTTCAAGGAAGTAGTTTGATTCCTTTGATATTTTAAAATACCTAATTTTACATCAGGGGTTAAAAAGACAAAGGGTATGAGGAATAGAAATTAACATTTAAGGAGCTTCTACCCTGTGCCAGACAGGTAACAAGGCTCTTTTTAACTCCAACATCTCAGTGATCCAAACATCAGCTTGTGGAGAGCAGTCAGCCATTGAGTGACAATGTCCTTCAGAGGCCAGAGGGATGGAGCTGAGACACTATTTACTCAAGGCCACATAATAACTAATTGGTGGAACTGGTTTTTAACCCTACCAAGGTAAAACACTAAAGCTCTTGCCTCTCAAAACAGAATATGCATTTTTACAAGAACCAATGGCCTTGGGATCTCCATTTTCTTCCCCACTCTAAATAACCTGTAAGACAAAACAAACAGACAGACAAACAAATAAAACAAAAAGCAAAGGCTAGTCATAGGTGTTTTGCCCCTGTGTTTGAATTCTAACTTTGCCTCAGTCACTCAATGTTCCAATATCTGTCATAGGATTACCACTGTGCCACTATCTTCCAGGAACAAGACATCCTGAAACTCTGAAACTTTATTTCTAATTCTTTCCTCTCCATTAACCCCAAACTAGTCACCAAGTCTTGCCACTTCCAATTAATTGCATGCCTCTCAAAACTGCCTGGGAAGCTCCAAGCAAACCCTCTGCCAGCACATTCATGCTACTGCACAGTGATGAGCTGCTTTTCCTTTCCCCTGACACTCTCTTGTGTCTCCCACCAGGCCCCTAGCATGGACAGGGCAGGAGCTGAGTTTCCTTTGTCCCTGTGAGCCCCACGCCTAGCACAGAGCCTGACATGGAGCAGGGGCTGAGCAAATGTTGCCAAAATAAAAGAATAAATGAAGGAACAAATCTGTTTTGTATGATAGTAGATGCATAAACCCCCTGAAAGCAGTGAAAAAGAGCAATACAAACGTAATAGAACAGTATTGGCT
Source organism: Microcebus murinus (assembly GCF_040939455.1). Classification (NCBI taxonomy): domain Eukaryota; kingdom Metazoa; phylum Chordata; class Mammalia; order Primates; family Cheirogaleidae; genus Microcebus; species Microcebus murinus. The sequence continues at coordinate 89,851,397 of NC_134106.1, forward strand.
CTGACCTTCAAAAGTCCTTTTTTTACTTATGTGCCTTTTCTGTTTCTGGCTGTTCTCTTTGCTCCAATTAGACACATTTGTTTATTGTCCCTTGAGTTCACCTTTCCCTGCTTCCCTGACATTTTGGCTCTCTCATTGTACCTAGTGTCCATCCAAACAATAATTGGACATATATCATATGCCTGGACCTTCACCGCCTGCTTTCAGCATTTCTATATAAGCAATTCCACCCAATGAATCCTAAAGTAAAGGCAAAATACACTTAGTATTGGTGTGCCTTAGAATCCCCTTTCTTTCTTTGTGTGGCCCATACCCAGAGGTTTCTCAAAACTAGTTCATAGTCACCTCCATGTGACAACATTTCTGACCTGCCCCTCTTGTCTGGTTTCTCCTACTAGGAACTCAGTTCAGATGGTGTATCATTCTGGGTCCACTCAGAAAATGGAAGCCATGCCAGAGAGTACACCAGGGGTAATTTAATATAGAGAACTAGTTACAACAGCATCTGGAGGGCTAAAAGGGCAAACAGAAGATGGTGAGACCACCCAGAGGTTAGCAACAGCAGGCAGCCACTATCCCTGCTGGGGACAGAGGGTCAAACTGTGGAGCCAGTGTTACCAGAGCTCGGGACCTCATCCACTAAATGAATTGCACATCTTTACCTGAGGCCATGATGCAGAGCTTCTGGTGGAAGCGCAGACCCAATGATGCTGGGCTTGCCCACGTCGCTTGCAGGTTCACTCAATTACCCACTGTGTCTCAGCAGAAAATTTAAAATCCATTGCATGCATGTGTGAAGGCTCTCTTCTGCTCTTTTCTCTCTGCCACAAAAACAGCAGGTCCCAGTAAGAGCTGCTCCTTCATCTCAGTTCCCGGATGGCAACCGATCCATGGATGCCAACATGTAAGAAAGAAATATGTGTTCTTACAGCCATTGAGATTTGGAGAGTTTCTGTTAAGGAAAGAAAATTGAATCATACAAATCCTCCTTTCTTTATTCTCTCTGTTTCATGAAAAATTATTCTATGGTTCTCAAATTTCTGTACTGTATTATGCATTAAGTTTAACACCAAGAGCTATCACTTCTATAATTAGTTTTAAAAATTAAAAAATTAAAGGTTAAATCAATGCCTCTGTAACAGTGAATTTGATCTTTCTGGTTTCTATAAAAATGAAAGTGGCTCAACAACTCTTCCTGAAAGAGGTCTGTCATTTCTCTCATCTGTTCCATGACAGTCACATCGTTTTTATAAGTGTTTGATGCATAGTCAAAAGATAGTAAATAGAAATCACATGGCTTGGAGGAAAACACTGAAAAAGAACTGAATTCTAGATCTATCAGTCTGACACTAAAAATAAGAACATTCTTACTAAGGTTTAAGTCTCCCTGTTCTACAATGAAGAGTTGAAGATCAAATCTCCAAAGTACTTTCCATTTATAAAATTATTTTCTTTTAGTTTGCCTAAACATATAAAAATGTAATGGACTCTAAGTTCCAGAGGATCCTTCTATATCTGATTCATCGCTGCTTTCCAGAGTCTGGACCAGTACCAGGCATGGAATAAGTATCCAACAGATATTTGTTGAATGAATGAGTGAGTGTATGCAGGAAACATGTATTGAATACCACTCTGTGCCAGGCTAAAAATCTTAGTGCTAGCCACTAAAAATCACAGAGATGGAAAAGATACAGTTTAAAACATGTAGAAGGCATAAATACACTAAAAGCTACCTTCAATAAAATACAGTGCATACAATAACAGAGAAAGGCACAGGGTGATAGGGAAACCCACGGAATAGCCACTTGACCCAACCTGGTGTCAGAAAAGACTTTTCACTTCTCAAAATATTTGCACATCTATTAGAAGTATTTTCAGAGTCATATTTGAGAAGTAGCTATTTAGGGATTACAAAATATCAGTCAGGTGAGATGTGTCCCCTTAAGCACCATATAAAAATGGTTCAAGAAACTTAAGAGGAGCAAGAGAATAATAAAACGCAGGCTTCCATAAATTGGAAATAATGGAGAAAACAGAACTCTTCAAACAACTACTCTGGAGACATCCCAAGAGGTAGAAATTTAAGACAAGAAAAGATTTTTTTTTTAAGTCTGAGTGCAAGGCTTGATTACTATGCACTAAATAAGGAGTCAATAACATTACTTTTATAAACTATACGTAGTATGTAGTTCTTTTAAAGTGGGGTGTAGATAGGTCTCATTTTAGTCTGAGACCAATTAAGAAATTTTGAATAGCTGAAATGAACACATATTACTCAGTGGTCTTAAGTACCATTATTTGACCATTTTTCTATTTAGAACTTATTCAAACTTATATAGCATATTACATTTAATTAATTGAGTGTTTATGCGTTAAGGAGTTATTTGCTTGTGACTATAGTGAAATGTCCAGGATTTATGACAGGAACATTTTAGAACAGCGACGTGTGTTTCCCTTCGATTTGTATAGCTTCATTCATTATAATTTTTCCTGATGTTTTGCCTACCATATTATTAACTTCCCCAAAGCAATGAAACACCAGTTTGTCTTCTCACAGCAGAGAAATGAGAGGAATAATTATAAATGTGGAAATCCCAGTGAAAACATGCTTCTATTGAAAGAGGTTAGTGGTCCAAGAAGGAGCTCCCTAGATTTATAGAGACCACTAAAAGAAAAAAAAAAAAAAAGGCAGGAAAACAGATGCATTTTTTTCATCCAGCATTTTGGATGCCCCATAATGCAGGGAAAAGAAATTACATGTAAGTATATTTTAAATGTATGTGTGTGTGCGTGTTCACACTGGGAAAGAATTTATATTTTACTATAAGTTATAAAGTCCGAATAAATCACCAAAATTACAACTGCATGCCATGAATAAATATTTAATCACTGCAAAGTGTTCTTTTCAAAATATAAGAGTTTGTAAGCACAGCGTTTGATTTGTAACTGACTCCAGAGGCAACGCTGAGATGTGCTCCCTGCAACTCTTGGCTACGTAAGGTCTTACAATCATGGGGGGAGGACAGTGTTAGGCAGACTTCAGTGCCTGTCAATGCAAAGATGTGGGCCAGTCTGCGAAATCAATTCCAGCCAGGGCTGTAGATCAGCGGTTATTTTACAAAGAGCTGGGGCTGACAGGACCACCACAGTCATTAGTGTTTATTGTTCAACCAGGTGTTTGGGGGCCATCCGGGCTCAAGCCAGATCATGTGAAGAAACTGGCCAAGGGGGAGCGTGGGGAGGGAGAGGGAGGACAGCGAGGGGCCGGGCAGGGTGTGAGGACTGGCGCGGAAGCAGCCTTGCCTCCTGTTTGAGATGCTGTTTGTATTATGACATCCTGCAGTCTCCATTGTTATTTCTCACAACATCATGGCCAGTGTCGGCACTCTCTCCATCCGGGTGGCCTCTCATAAAAGGAAAAAAGGAAGCCCTTGATTTATATCCTCCCTTCAGAAAGGCTCCCTGACTTTCTACTTCGTGCTGCCATGTTTTCCTTGCCTACCCTGATATTTCACTTTCGTTTACACAACCCCTCAACTGGCCACTAGTTCCAAACATGTATTTATTAAGAGGAAGGTTAAGTAGGAACATAGCTCCCAATCTTAAATCCTTCTCCCAAAATCTGTGGCTCAGAGCTGCTTGAAGTTATTTCTATCTGTGTAAATGCGGGAAAGGAGAGGAATTTCCAAAGTAAAGGTAACTAGCCCAAGGTAGGTCAATTGGGTGATGAAGAAGGGATAAGTCTATTTTCTTAATGGCCAACTCTTTGATTTGTCTTTTTTTTTTTAATTTTAGTGTATTATGGGGGTACAAGTGTTAAGGTTACATATATTGCCCATTCCCCTCTCCCCCCTTGATTAAGAGCTTCAAGCTTGTCCATCCCCCAAATGTTGCACATCTTACTTGTTGAAAGATTTGTTCAGGGAAAAGACCCTAATCATTCATCTGAGGCAGGGGAGCCCTTGTACAGCAAGGAAGTTGCCATATTCCACAACATCAGAGAAGTGGGAAATTTCTATTCTTGGGATAAGAAATTGAATATACTGTGTCCCTGAATGGCAGGAGCTGAGAAAGTACCAAAGTGACCTGTGGCCACAGTCCTTGAAGAAAGATCAAGAGAAAATCCCATTTATGATGTGGCCAAATTGGATTATGGGGAAAAGAACTATTGCATGAAATACAAACTGTGTATACTTTTTAGATTCCCTCCATCACCCACTTCTTCTCTCCTGAGCAGAGCCTAAGATGTACCAGTTGTCCCTCTGCTTCTGGACTCTGGTAAAATCCTACACTAGGGATAAAGGTCTGGTCAGTCACTAACAGGCCAGATGACAAAATACAAAAGAAGGAGAATATGTTAGCTCTTCCTTGGGATGAACTCTCTCTCTCTCTCTCTCTCTCTCTCTCTCTCTCTCTCTCTCTCTCTCTGTCTTTCTGTCTCTCTCTCTCTCTTCCCTCTCACTCTCTGTCTCTCTCTCCTAGAACCCTTACTCTGTGGGCTATAAACTGCTATGTTGTGAGTTACTCTAAGGCTAGAGCCACAAGAAAAGAAATCAGTATCTCTGACCAACAGCCAGCAAAGACTAACAACAATCAGTGAGTGGGTGAGCTTGGAATCAGATCCTCCCTGAGTCAAACCTAGAGCGGACTGCAGCTCCAGCCAACACCTTGACCGCAGCCTGCGAGAGACCCTGAGCCACTGAATACCCAAATTCACTTACTCATAGAAACCATAAGACAATACATATTCTTTGAAGCTGCTAAGTTTGGGGATAAATTTGTTATACAACATCATGTAAAATACATAATATAATAATTTTCTTCTTAACGTTAAGATGTTTTTTCCTAAAGCCATTGCTAAGGTATACCCTAAAGACTCTAGCTCTTGAAATTACATCATTGATAAAGAACAACTGAAAACCCAAGATTACAAATCACCTTACCATGACTCATTGGCAAAATATTTCCCAAAATTGTATAAAACCAATGATCCTTCATATTATTTATGCATTCCTTATCTTCTAAACACATTGTATAGAAAATGTACTTATTATATTTATTCTTTTTTTCCCCTTTCCATTAGAATAAAAGCCCCACTAAGGTAGGAATTTTATCTTGTTTTATTCCCCACTCATATATCTTAAGGAATAAAACCAGTGCTGGGCACATATAAATTGCCCAATAAATGTTTCTTGAATTAATGAATTTAACTTGTTTGAAAGTCAAATTCAAAATTTCTATCCAAAAGCTATTATATAAACCATGAGGTGTACTGTTCGCCAGTCACTCCTTCCACTTTCCTAAACTCAGTTAGCCTACAGATATTAATTCTACCTAAAATGCCATGTATTTTAGGTTGCATTTTCCAGAAGCAGAATCTGAGACAAGAATTTGTGTGCAAGCAATTTATTAAGAAAGTGAACCCAAGAGAAACTAGGAAGAGTGGGGAGCATGACAGGAGAAGGAGCCAGGCAAAGGTGTGATCTCAGGCAAAGTCCCAGAGAGGGTAACTCCAGCGTGAACCCACTGGGGAGCCCTTAAGTGAAAATTATGCCTCCAAGTTTGTCCCAATCCTAGGCAAGAGAGTTGAGCTTTCATACTCCCAGACTAATTAGTCATCGACTAAGGGCTGCCCCAGGGATGTAAACTTCCAGGTACTGCCAGCTGTCTGCAAGCCTGGGGAGAGCCAACGTCAGGCCACCAAAGAAGAGATACAAGTGCAGGCTTTAGAGGCAAAAGACCATGGAAGCTGGGAGGGAGAGATGGAGCGCCAGTAATGGAGATCTGGGTGGAGTTCCAACAGTGTCTGCTGTAGCAGATTTTTCCCATTTTATTTTATTGAAATTGTACCCATCCTTCAAATAATTCCTTCCCTGTGTACCTTAGCACTATGCTAGAACCATATATACTGCCTTGATATTTTTCATTAATTTTTCCTCTACTTCCCTAGATTGGAAACTCCATAAAAACAGAAATGGTGTGTTGCATAATTTCATACCTACCACATTGTGTTGTAATTAGTAGCAATACCAATTTATATCTCTAGACTGGAAGCTTGAGGAAAGGGAGATCAGTATTTCTCATCACCATATAGCTTGCAACTATCACATAGACCATATGTGATATACTATACACACCAGTATCTGATATATAATAGACACTTATCAAACTACATGAGCTCCAAAGAAAAAATAAAAAATAAAAAAAAAAAATAGACACTAAGTGTTTTTAGAATAAGTATAAGTGCTTTGAAGGCTACAAAGTGCTTTCCTAGCTATTATTTTATATATCTCTTACAGAATATAGAGAGGCAGATAGACTAGGAATGACTACCCCATTTTTCAGAAATAAAGGCTTGCCAGTGCAGATTGACTACCCCAATGATTCACTCACTAAATAAGCACAGAGCAGTGCCACAAGGCTAGAGCACTTTCAAGTCCAATTTGCTTTCTCAGAAGCAATCCTGATCTATGCACAGGCTAGGAGCATATTTCGAGATTGAGATCAGTAGACAGACAAATGATGCCCCAGTCTTTTAACAAAGCAACCTCAAGGTGATTTACTCAGAGAAAAGTCTTAGAACATCTATCTATCTATTGAGCACATAAAAAATAATCAATAAATGTTTGATCATATTGAATTGAATCACATGAAATAAAATAGAATGGAAAGATTTGGCTTGAAGTGAACTTAAATAGAGATTGAGATTGAGATAATTTAAATTAAACTGAGTTTTATGGTATCATTTACTCCCTAATCTCCCCTTTTTTTCCTAAAATTGGGAGTGGGAGTAGAAGTGAGGAGGAAGGTGGTAGGAGGCTGGTGACTATAAATCTCTGGCTGCAGTTCATTAAGATGCTCCAAGCAACTATAAACAGGTCAGGTCTCCAGAACCCTGCATTGTAAATTCATCTCAACCATGTGAGCCCATGGCCTCTTGACAGTGCTCTGTTTACCCAAACTTTCCACCACAACTCCTCCCACTCCCAGTGAATCTACCATTTTCCTTGCTGCTCTATGATCAATCAGACATCATCGATGAAAGCATTCAGGCAGTCTAGTTTGTACTAAGCTTGAAAGGACTGATAGACTGCAACACAGTAGCAGGTTCTCTCTGTACTTCATGCTTATCTTGTGTTCCACAACATGCCCATGGAGACCCTCTACAAACATAGATGACTGTCTGCCTGAGGGCTTGGCCCAAGCATGTCAGATAAAAAGAGATACAGTCAATGTCCCCTGGGAACAGCTCTCAACCAACAGCATATGGGAGTTGGGAGATAAGTAACCTAACTTTCTCACCCTTCCAATGGGAAAATTCTGGAGCATGTTTGACATTTCCTCTTAGAGTTCCCCAAAGGTATGAGCCTTGGTGGCCCATGGCAGTTATCTTTTCAACAGCATATCCTGTCTTGGTTTCCTTGTCTTTCCTGTCTCCTTCCTACTGCCATGCCAGTTGCTATGGCTGAATATGTTCCCTCCCAAACTCGTGTTGAAACTTAATTCTCACTATGGTGTTATTAAGAAGTGGGGCCCCTTAGGAAGTGATTAAGTCATGATGGCTCTATCCTCATGAATGGATTGGTGCCTTATTAAAGGGCTAGAGGGAACCAGTATCAGCCCTTCTTGCCCTTCTGCCTTCTTCCACGTGAAGACAGGGCAAGAGGGCCCTCACCAGACACCAAACCTGCCAGAAACTTCGTCTTGGTCTTCTCAGCTTCCAGAACTGTAAGAAATAAATTTCTATGATTTATAAGCTACCCAGGCTAGGGTATCTTGTTAGAGCTGTACAAACAGACTCAGACATAAGTTTTCACAAGAGCACCCCTCAACTAAACTACTTGCCCTCAAATCTTTGTCTCTGGGTTTGCTTCTAGTAGAAGCTAAGCCTAGGCTATGCGACTCCATTCAGGAGCATTCAAGTGTTTAAATCAGACAGCCAGACTAACAGCCCAAAACGATAAACCAGGAATGGGGGTATGTTAATACATAAGATAGTTATGTAGGAGGGGGATTGCAGCAAGAGCCTGCCCAGAAGCATCTCTGGGGTGGCCATGTTGCCTGTCTACGTGGCAGGCAGGCTGGCATGGTGGAAAAGGCTCTGGACCAGATGTCAGAACCTGGATTCTAATGCTGTCATTGCCACCAACTCACTGCTCAGCCTTGTCACTTTATCTCTTTGATCTTCAGTTTTTCTCTTCTGGAAACTTAGAGGATTGGATTGTTTGATCCCTACCACCCCTTTGGGCGCCCAATTTCTGTGAGTCCATGGAAGGGGATAAAGTGTAGGACAGCTCTTTAAAGGTGTGTTCCGCAAGTAATTAATAAACAAGCAAACTTTTCACACAGCACCGGGTGTGGACAGAGGCACTGTTTAATTAGGCACACGAGATGTTCCAATGTGTCTAGACAGGCTTCTCTTTTTCCCCAGGGTGCTTTTGGCCACACTTGCTCTGACGCTGTGAAAAGGTGTCCTTTGGCTGCAGGTAGAAAATTTGCTGGGTGATAATTCGAATGCCACAGAGTCGGCTGTGGAACTTTCTTTAGTTTTAATACTGTTTGTCTTTCCAAGTGGAACTGGGGAGATTTACCCAAGAAATAGCCAAGAGAGGCAGTGTATGCAACAGGAGTCACCCAAAATAGCATCTGGTATAGACCTCATGCCTGTCCATCATCATTAATGCGCTTTTCAGTTACTACTCTCATTTCCCATCCTCACCCTTGCGGAATAAAAAGCCTCAACATTGAAAGAAAACTTCCAATTCATTTAAGTGAATCCCCCCCTCTCTCACACCAACATCATAATCCCTCTCCAGGTCTCTGACCAAACATCTTGGAGCAGAGAAAATGATTCCCTGACACTCAGATTCCTCAACACCCAGACTCGAGCCCTATGATAACCTTGGCAAACAGTTTAGAAAATCCTTGACTTTCCGGGTGTGATGGGTTTTAAAATTGTGCTGGTCTGTGGACAATATTGACGGAATTCTTCTGGTCTGAGAATTGGAGAAGGAATTCATGAAATCACTGGTAATAACTGAAAAGAGCATTTTCAAAGTGCAGCCAGTCAATTAGACAAGCATAATTCATCGGATGTAATTTTTAAAAAAAACATTGAGATTTTGTCTCTTATTGCCTTTTTCAAACTTATTCAGAAGGATAAAGTAAAAAAAAATTGTCAAGAAACATACCTTTTCATTTTATTCTTGTAGTCCTCCAGTCATATACCAAGTTGTAAAACACAATCTCAGTGTGGTTACTGAAAATATCTGGTCAAGACACTGTTTAATACTTCAGTCCTTATTCAGGTTTGGACTCCTCCTACCTCCCAACTCCATCTTAGGCCAGGTGGGCAGCTGCCCTTAGAGAAGTGTGTGTTTGGCTTCTGTTCTGTTTCTCTTTCATCAACTCCCCTACTTACTGCCTACTATTCTACACCCCATAAAAGTCAAAGAGAGAGGGCTGCCAAGGAAAAGAAGAAGAGAAAGGGCAGTTTTTCTGTGTGTGGGTGGCTCTATGCTCTCTGGACCTAGAAAATGGGTAAGACTAACTCTTTTTCATGAGTGCTTTGAGTGTTGTTTGGAAGCTTCCCTCCTGGACCTACAACTCCTCTGACATAGGAAATGCTCCTGCGTTAGCTGGTTGCTTTCTGCATCTAGATTCCCAAAAGATAAGCTCCACACCCATGGTGTCATTTTCCAAATGGATTCCCAGGCAGTTTTCTTGGGCAGAACTTGAAATGGTTCCAGCCTTGTTCTGTCACCATCTGGTCTGTGAAACATGCTCTTGTGTTTCTTCTTCTTCCATTGGTTGCTTCCCCAGCGCTGTACTCTATTTTCTCTGACTTGTCATGGGTTGCAATAACTTTCCTGAGGTGATAGTCTGACTCAGTTTTTGGTATCAACCAGCTTCAGGGAACATAACTGAAGCTTTATGAGTGGTTCCATTGAAGTCCTCCAAGCAATGAGAAAGATGGAAAGGATAAAGCGTGGAGAGTCACATTCAGGAGAAACTCTCTGCAAAGAAAAGCCCTCATAATCCTTTCTCTTCTTTTCCCTAAACTTATGTATTCTCAAAGTAGGTGACAGAATATAAGAATCAGGCAATTATTTCCTGATCATCTCCTTTGACGATCCTCCCCAGGTGATCTGCTTCATATTCACTTTGTTATCTAAATTTGACCACATTTATTAAATTCCTGTGCCTTGATCAGAACCTGAGTTTTAAAATTGTTTCCAAATAATTTCAGTAATAGATCATTTTCACTAATTGCTTTAGGTAATAGATAAGACTTCTAGAATAGTACCCGCAATGTAGTATGCACCTAAGAAATGTCTATGAAATAAATTTATTAATAAGATATTCTGTATTTATAGATTTGCTTAAGAAACTCTTTGACTCTTTTGTTTTCAGCCATTTTTTATATTCCTGGAATGGAGCTTATCACATAGCAGGTACTAAGTAAGTATATGTTAAATGAACAAATTAATGATATATTTTGAAATCCTATGGAACAAATTGTGGCATTTGCACTTTAACAAGCATTTATTGAGCATTTGCTGAACATCAAGTGATAGTGGGAGGCACTTCTCATCAGTGCTCCCATAAGGTCCTGTCTTACTCTTCTAAAGGACATATTAAACCACATTGCAATTGTAATTTTATTTATTTACATTTGCACTGGTAAAGAACAAATATTATTTTCTTCTCTAAGTGCCTAGAAGAGTCAAGGACAGAAGGAAGGAAAAAAGAGTGAATTGAATTAATGCATTTTTTCCTATCTTGGAAAATTTTGAAAGAAAGTACCATTTCTCATGTAGTTGTCCATTCAAAGGGGTAGCCGTGTGTGTGTGTGTGTGTGTGTGTGTGTGTGTGTGTGTAGACACTAAATGCTCATGAGAGAGTAATAGAGAGTAATTGTTAAAGGAGTGCCCTCCTAACATAAATGTTATATGTTTGCATGTATGAGACACATAAATAATTCAGACATTGGGCAATAGGCTTTGTAGGGCTTCCCTGCCTGAGACAAGAGGAACACAGGAGAAGTCACCCATCATGTCACAGCTTCCTTCCTGGGGCAATGTTCTGGCCTGCACTGCAGGGAGATGAAGCTTAAACAGAGCCTGATCCTGCTACGTTGAAAAGGCAGAGATGAAAACGACAGATAAGGCAGCTGGAATTTGTGAGGCCGAATGTTAAAAAGGAGGAAACTATGCAGAGAAGGAGACCCACAAATATTCTTAGGGGTCTTCTGGAGTCCTTAGGCCAATAATTAAGCTGTACATTCTATGGAAAATATTTATAGATCCTGGTATGTTAGTTTCCTAAGGCTTAACTATGTTAAGTTAGTAACAAAGTATCACCAACTTGTGGCTTAAACAACAGAAATTTGTCTCAGACTTCTGGAATCTAGAATTCCAAAAGGGAAGAATGTTCTAGGCCTCTCCACTAGCTACTAATGGTTTCTGGAAATCTTTGGCATTCGAGGGCTTATAAACATATCACCCCAATCTTTGCCTTCATCATAGCATGGTGTTCTCCCTGTGTGCATGTCTACATCCAAATTTCCCTTTTTCATAAGGACACCAGACGTAGTGGCTTAGGGTCCCACCCTACTCCAGTGTGACCTCAGCTTAGCTAATTACGCATGTGATGACCCTATTTCCAAATAAGCTCACATTATGAGGTAATGGAGGTTAGTAATTCAACACGTAAATTTTGGGGAGATAAAATTGAACCCCTAACTTCTGACAAAGAATGGTGACCAGGGAATTATGAACAGAACAAATTCTGGGGATAGCAGAGACCTGAGCCATGTTGGATCTGCAGGCATACAGAGTGGGCAGACTTACCACACAAGTCAGCCCTTCTGCTGAGACACCAAAAAGGCTCTGCTGAGGAGTAGTTCTCCTCTGAGCCTAGAGTATGAACTCCTCTCACTCACTCTAACAAAGCTTTAAAAAACTCTAAAAGAAGATCAAGCAGATCCACAAGTAAATTAACTGGCTACCAGACCAAAACTCAATAATCCTTAAAGGAAGACAACATTGGAAGACAACAACATTGAAACATTCAACTGTGTATAATTTCAATCTCAAACACAAAAGAAAATGTTACTAGAAACGCAGAGAAGTAGGAAAAAGTGACTCACAAAGAAGAGAAAAATAAATCCATAGAGATAGGCCCACAAGTGATACCAAGTTTAGCAGACGTTAAAGTGAACATTTAAACAACTATTATAAAATATGTCCAAAATATTAAAGGAAGCATAGCATGGCAAGGTAACAGAAATAGAAATATAAAGAGATGCACTGAAACTATAAAAACAATCTAAATAAAAATCCTAGACCTAAAAACATGTAATATCTGAAGTTGTAAATTTGATAGAGTATTTTAATGACAAATTGTATATTATCTGAGAAGATATTAGTGACTTAAAAATACTACAATAAAAACAATTCAAACTGAAGCACAGAGGGAAAAAAAGTGAGTAGAGCCTCAGTGGGGCAATGGCAAGTAGTCTAAAAAAAAGTATAATTAAATCTTCCATAAAAGTAGGTCATAGAAATTTGGACAGAACCCTGGAAGTATTAGCCATAAAAGGAAAAAAAATGATAAATTTGACTTCATCAAAATTTAAAGCATTTATTCTTCAAAACACACCATTAAAAATGACTAGGTAAAGACACTTATCAAAAAAATAATCCACCACGACCAAGTGGGCTTCATCCCAGGGATGCAGGGATGGTTCAACATACGTAAATCTATAAATGCAATTCACCACATAAACAGAAGCAAAAACAAAGACCACATGATTCTTTCAATAGATGCAGAAAAAGCTTTTGACAAAATTCAACACCCTTTCATGATACGAACACTTAAGAAAATAGGCATAGAAGGGACATACCTAAAAATGATACAAGCCATATATGACAGACCCATAGCCAACATCATACTGAATGGGGAAAGATTGAAATCATTCCCACTTAGAACTGGAACCAGACAAGGCTGCCCACTATCTCCACTTCTGTTCAACATAGTGCTGGAAGTCTTGGCTACAGCAATCAGGCAGGAAAATGGAATCAAAGGTATCCAAATAGGGGCAGAAGAGATCAAACTTTCACTGTTTGCTGATGATATGATATTGTATCTAGAAAACCCCAAGGATTCAACCAAGAAACTCCTGGAACTGATCAATGAATTTAGTCAAGTCTCAGGATACAAAATCAATACACAGAAATCAGAGGCATTCATATACGCCAACAACAATCTAATTGAAAACCAAATCAAAGACTCAATTCCCTTCACAATAGCAACAAAGAAATTAAAGTACCTAGGAATATATTTAACCAAAGAGGTAAAAGACCTCTACAGGGAGAACTATGAAACACTGAGGAAGGAAATAGCAGAGGATGTAAATAGATGGAAATCCATACCATGCTCGTGGATCGGCAGACTCAATATCATCAAAATGTCTATACTACCCAAACTGATCTACAGATTCAATGCAATACCTATTAAAATCCCATCAGCATTCTTCACAGATATAGAAACAATAATTTTACGCTTCGTATGGAACCAAAGAAGACCCCGAATATCAAGAGCAATTCTAGGCAACAAAAACAAAATGGGAGGCATTAATATGCCAGATATCAAACTATACTACAAAGCTGTAGTAATTAAAACAATATGGTATTGGCACAAAAACAGGAATATTGACCAGTGGAACAGATGTGAGAATCCTGATATAAAACCATCCTCATATAGCCATCTCATCTTTGACAAAGCAGACAAAAACATACGCTGGGGAAAAGAATCTCTCCTCAATAAATGGTGCTGGGAAAACTGGATAGCCACCTGTAGAAGGCTAAAACAGGACCCACACCTTTCACCTCTCACAAAAACCAACTCACGCTGGATAACGGACTTAAACCTAAGATATGAAACTATTAGAACTCTAGAGGAAAAAGTTGGAAACACTCTCCTAGACATCGGCCTGGGCAAAGAGTTTATGAAGAAGTCCCCAAAGGCAATCACAGCAGCAACAAAAATAAATAAATGGGACATGATCAAACTACAAAGCTTCTGCACAGCCAAAGAAATAGTCATGAAAGTAAACAGACAACCTACAGAATGGGAGAAAATTTTTGCATCCTATGCATCCGATAAGGGACTGATAACTAGAATATACTTAGAACTCACGAAAATTAGGAAGAAAAAATCAAATAACCCCATTAAAAAGTGGGCAAAGGACTTGAACAGAAATTTTTCTAAAGAAGACAGAAGAATGGCCAACAAACATATGAAGAAATGCTCAACATCTCTAATCATCAGGGAAATGCAAATCAAAACCACAATGAGATATCACTTAACCCCAGTGAGAATGGCCTTTATCAAAAAATCTCCAAACAATAAATGCTGGCGTGGTTGCGGAGAGAGAGGAACACTCCTACACTGCTGGTGGGACTGCAAACTAGTTCAACCTCTGTGGAAAGCAATATGGAGATACCTTAAAGCGATACAAGTGAATCTACCATTTGATCCAGCAATCCCATTGCTGGGCATCTACCCAAATGATCCAGTGACACTCTACAAAAAAGACACCTGCACTTGAATGTTTATAGCAGCACAATTCATAATTGCAAGGCTGTGGAAACAGCCCAAGTGCCCATCAATCCAAGAATGGATTAATAAAATGTGGTATATGTATACCATGGAGTACTATTCAGCTCTAAGAAACAATGGTGATATAGCACATCTTATATTTTCCTGGTTAGAGTTGGAACCCATACTACTAAGTGAAGTATCCCAAGAATGGAAAAACAAGCACCAGATATATTCTCCAGCAAACTGGTATTAACTGAGTAGCACCTAAGTGGACACATAGGTGCTACAGTAATAGGGTATTGGGGAGGTGGGAGGGGGGAGGGGGGCGGGTATATACATACATAATGAGTGAGATGTGCACCATCTGGGGGATGGTCATGATGGAGACTCAGACTTTTGGGGGGAGGGGTGGAAATGGGCATTTATTGAAACCTTAAAATCTGTACCCCCATAATATGCCAAAATAAAAAAAAAATTAAAAAAAAATGACTAGGTAAGACACTCAATGATAGAAAAATATTTGCAGTATTAATATCACATAGAACCATATTCAGAATACATAGAGAACCCCTATAACTCAAAAGTAAAAAGTCAAACCACATAAAAATAGGATATGGAGTAAGTAGAAAGAAAAATACTGGAACAGACATCTCATAAAGGAAATTATGTGAATGATTAAAAGCACATAACAAAGCGCTCAACATCATTAATCATCAGGGAAATGCACATTAAAAACACATAGCAATACCACTACATACCTGCTAAAATGTGTAAAATTTAAAAAACTGAAAATAACAGGTATTGATGAAAACAGGGAGCAACTGGAACTCTCATCATTGTTGGTGCATGTATAAAATGGTCCAACCACTTTGGAAAATGGTTTGGCAGTTTTTTTGTAAAACTAAACATACACTCTACCCTATGATTCCTGAATTCCACTTCTCTGTTTTTACCTAAGACAAATAAAACCTTGAGTTCCAGGTCCACAAAAATATTTGCCCAAGAATAGTTAATAGCTCTTTATTCATGAAAGGCAAAAACTGAAGAAAAAAAAAATTCAAATGTCCCAACAGAAAAATAAACAAATTTCATGATATACATTGAATAAACAAATTCCAACATATTTATGTGATAGATTATTATTCCATAGTAGTAATAAAATGAATACACTAGTGATACATGTAACAATATGGATGAATCTCCAAAACATTGTGGGTAGTGATATAACAAACACAAAAGGGCATGTACTCTAGGAGTCCATTTATTGTGAAGTTCTGGGCAAAGCTAAACCAAGGGTGAAAGAAATCAGAGCAGTGTCTGCTTTAGGGGAGAAAGATATGCAGGAATTGGCTGGAAGGGTGTAAGAAAACTTCCTGGGGTGATGGAACTGTTACATATCTTACAGGGATGCGGGTTATACAGATTATATACATTTGTCAAAACTGATTAAACTGTACGCCTACGATCTTTATATTTTATTGAATATAAATTATACCTTAAGGCTGGGTGTGGTTGCTCACGCCTATAATCCTAGCTCTCTGGGAAGCCAAGATGGGCGGATTGCTCAAGGTCAGGAGTTTGAAACCAGCCTGAGCAAGAGTAAGACCCCGTCTCTACTATAAATAGAAAGAAATTAATTGGCCAACTAATATATATACAAAAAATTAGCCAGGCATGGCGGCGCATGCCTGTAGTCCCAGCTACTCGGGAGGCTGAGGCAGAAGGATTGCTTGAGCCCAGGAGTTTGAGGTTGCTGTGAGCTAGGCTGACACCATGGCATTCACTCTAGCCTGGGAAACAAAGAGAGACTCTGTCTCAAAAAAATAAAAAAATAAATTATACCTTAATAAAATATGACATCTTATTAATAAAAATTATCCTAGGGTACTATGGGTCATACTAGAAATGGCTGACAGGGGCAACAGTGGCACCAAGAAGGAAGTAGTCAGGGGGGTCTGAAGATAAAAATGAGATCTGAGTCTGAAATATAAGTGGAGATTGTATATCACATGGAGAACTAAACCCAGATAAAGGGTTGTGCCTTTGGGGCCCAGGAATTTGCTAGCGTGACTCAAGTTAGTAATCCACAAGAGGCAGAATAGCCAGTAGTTAAGAACTTGCAAACTGAAGTCAACAGGTCTAGGTTTATAATTCAGCTCCACTGCATCCTAGCTACAAAACTCTGGGCAAGTCCTCTAAGGTCTTCATTCCTCGTTTATCTCATTTGTAAAATAAGGAAAAAATAATATTATGTACCTCAAATGGTTTTGGGGGCAATATGCTTTAATACATGTAAAACACAGGAAAACATCTGGCTTATACTTTCCATTCACTAAACATTTGCTGTCATCATTACTTAGTTTTCCCGAGGGAGGAAAGAATTTTGACCATGGACGCAGTAAGGAAAAGGAGGGTGGTAGAAGACAAGAATTGTGAAGACAGTGAAAAGTTGTCTGTTCCTCAATCAACCCCATGAACTGAACCTTAGACCCTATATAAAAGACAGCCAGAACCAGGAAGCTAAGCACTGATTTAAAGGGTGCTGGCTTCAGCAGCCCATACACTAAAATTTGAACAATGCAGAGATGAACAAGGCCCCTGCACAAGAATGGCATGCAAATTTATAAAGTGTTGCATATTAAAATAAAAAAGAAGAAGCAGTTAATAGAGCTGCTCTAGGATCCAGGTGTTGTAGCAGGACACAGAGGTGGGGCAAGGTCATTCTCGCTTTGCAGAGTTGCCACCAGCAGAGAAGTGCTAGGCAGTGGGAGTAACCAGGGTGCCTTGCCCAGCTGCAGTGTCACGAGCAGCAGAACAGTGTTGTGGTGCTCCCCTCACCAGACCCCGAGAAGGAACATGGGGACAAGGACTATGTGTAGGTGTGTTTCCGAGCACACATCTCACAACCTATCGTGACTGCTGGAAGTAACTGGAAGGCTGCAGATGAGGGATCTACAGTTATTAAGGTATGAAGGTGCTACTTTAAGCCCTTGAAATGTGCTTGTCAATGCTAATTTGACCTCATTCCTCCATATGAGCTGGTAAATCTCAGGGCTACTCAAAGGAGAGAAGCAGGATGGTTAGACAGATTAATAGATTAAAAGGACAGAGATACCAACATTGATATAGTCCACAAAAGATGGAAGAGCACCACACGCTCATAGGTTACATATCCCACACTTCTTGTTACATTATTTCCTAACACTTTCATTTATTCATTCCATATTCACATTTTCAAAAACTATTATGTTCATAGCACTAAATCATTTGCTTTAACAGAGAAATAAATTCTAAATTGCCTTCCAGGAGCCATGGGTAATCAAACAACACATCATGGACCAGATTCTGTAGTGCAGACTCCATGAGTTTCCAGGGACTGAGACTGGTGAGACCATTGTGGCCTGGAGGATTGGGAAGAATTTCCAGGAGAACCAGAGTTGATGGGATTTTACAGGGAAGATATCATTTGAGTTTAGTTGAGCAGAGGCAGAGAAGAAGAAAGGACCACATATAAGAATGATTCTTAACCCTGGAGGTTCTTGAATTCCTCCCAGATACACATGCATATTTTTATATGTGTTCAGGAGAGGTGTCATAGCTTCTAACACATTCCCAATGGGCCTGAGATGCAAAAATATTAAGTGCCATAATTTTAAGATATAGATAGGCACAACAAATTAAAAGAGAAGGGTAGGTTTGGCCACTCTCCATTGAAAAATCCCACAAAGGTCTTCTGTTAGGCACTGTGGCTCCTAGAATATCTTCTGCTCAGAGGGCATATAGAAAAAAGTAATGGAAATGATATAATGTGTGCATTTACAGAACTCCAGTACCTTCTCTGTAACTAATGCATTGATCTCCGAGGGAGTGGGTGGAGAATCAATTTAATCAGTTCATTAAGTATATTACATCTATCTCGTTTAGACTTCACTCTTACCTTATACAGTCACAATTTTGAAATATTTTGAGAGATGCTTAATGAAACAAAAAAAAAAGAAGAAGAAGAAGAAGAAGACCTTAGCGTTAGGGTTAGACAGACACAAATTCCAGAAAACTCTATAATCCCGTTTATTATCTGTGGCACTATGAGAAAATTACTCAACCTCTCTGACATTAGTTTTGTTTCTGTTTTTTAATCTGTGAAACTAATAATATATCACACACTTAGACTGCTTGTTAAGTTCAGGAAAACATAGACTAAATTCTATATTGCACACCCTAATTAAATTAATCCCATGCCACCCTGTGAGATAGATACTGCTATTATCTCCAGTTTGCACTTTAAGCAACTCAGTCTGGGGAAGTTATCTCATTTGTCTATGGTCACAAAGCCAGCAAATGGTGAAGCTGAATTACAAATCTAGATGATCTAGACCCAGACTAGTGCCTGAGTCTGAGGATATGAATGGTATCTAGCGCACACTGGGTTGTAGTGGGGGCCACATCGGATCATATACACAACATATGGGACACAAGGTTGGTGTCACTGTGCTGGGCAGGGGAGGATGCTTCATTCCCATTTCTCATCTTTCCTTCCACATGGAAGGAGACCCAGCATCATAATGTTCTTGAACTCCCTGTCCTCTTGCACACTACACGCTAGCAGCAGAGGAGAGACATACATAATGGGTTAGCTTCAGAGACAATGAAGAGAGGCATGCCTATGCCAGCCCCCCTTTCCTCTACCTCTCGGGAGCAAGTTGCCCATCGGGTATATTTGCTTGCCTCTGTTGCTCTTTACCCAAGCATCCAGCATCGCCTATGACTTGGGCAGCCTTGGGATGGCTTCACTAAGCTATGTCCTCCACTCTTGCCACTGTCAATAAGAAATAATATTTTGAACCTATTTGCTTACTCTTTTGTCTTACTTTCCAGCCCAGATCGGGGAGCCAGAGCAGGGAAAGGTGGAGCTGTTTATGGCTCCTGGCCGTCTTGTGAACCCCAATACTTCCGTCCAGCTTTCACTTTTCTGTAACAGGCTATTAGCATTCCTCTGGACTGTACATCTCAGCCCCAGCTTCTTTAGACAACTCAAAAGATGGTTTCTAGGTAGATGAAGGTAACTTTATTTGAAGATAATGCATTTGAAGGCAACATCTTGTTGTTCTTCTGAGTCACTTCTTTCAAACTTTCTTACCCAATTAACTATAACATTCCTCCAGGAATCAGCTCAGCCAAGATTGCTATTGCCTGGGCTACCCCGGCCAACATACACACTTAATTCCTGAGAGAGGAAACTGTCCAAGGCACCATGAGTTTGAAAAAGCTGGTACCAGGATGATTCAAGCAGAGAGATATTTAAAACAGACTCAACCTCACAGGGCTTTTCCTGAGCTCACGCCGTTCAAACCTAAGCAAGGCCATTTCTCATTAGTGTTGCCAGCTGAGAGTCTCACACAAGATTATTACACGCTGTTCTTCCCACCCTGAGAACATATCCAGTTCTTGGACTAGAAATAAAGACTCCAGCTCCCTCAGTTGAGCTGCTGATGTTTGATGTGTTCTCCAATCTTGTTCTTCTTGTTCTGCCAATTGAGTGAAATATTTCCACCACTGTCCCTGAGGGCATTATAGCACATAAAGTGGGTCAGACTGACAACATACATACAATGTTTTTTAACGGAGCTGAATTTCAAGGTGAGAAAAATACTGCAATGCAATCAGATGAATTCTGGAAAGATTTGGACTAGAAAAATGAATTTTATCTCTACTCAGCATGGTCCCTGGATCTAACTTCATTCATTCATTCACTTATTCATTCATTCCACAAATATTTACTAGTATTCAAACAATGTATTTAGTGCCAGGAATGCAAAATCCTTTCTCTCAAACAGTATATAGTATAGAAGAGTTGACAATTAAATCAATGAATATACAATAATATATAATAAATCATAAAATGTACTACATTGAACCTGTAAAAATCACAGATTAGTGAGAACATACTGTGCTTTAGGAATGCAAAGGTGGCCTCTAACTCAGACCTCAGGCTAATAAGGAAATTATTTGCAGATGAAAAGCCCTTTAAATTGAACATTAAGAATGCTCCAGAATGCCAGTGAGAGCAGGAGAAAAGTGGGTTTCCATTTGAGAGAAGAAAATGTACAAAGCACAGAGGCTTTGAATTGCAATGCATTAAATTACATTTCAGGAAATATAAGAAAATTTCATGGTAATAGAGAATTGCACACAAATAGCTTATCCTCTGTCAGACAACCAACATTATTGAGCATGTAAAATGCTATGTAAAGTAATTTGGAAAGATAGAGAAGAAGAGATTTGGGGTGGAAGGAGGGTTGCAGGCTGGCAGGAATCAAATAACAAAAAATGAAATTATTGAGATGCCAACAAAAATCCTTTACAAATTCTCCCTTTGCAAAGGCAATTCCACTTGTACTTTGATCTTTGACCTGGACCCATACAATTAATTCCACATCATATTTCTGTGTATTGCTCTCCAAGGAGAATCGAGTTTACACTCCCCCCGTCATCCAAACCATAACAGTACTTAATTAGGTGATAATTTATGTAGTACTTAGCATGAACTTTTGGCACTTGCTGGAGGAGGCTGTACAAGTATACACGTGTTATCACCTGACTACATCAAGAAACGGGGCCTGGGCATTGGCGAGGTTTCTTGGGCTTTACAAGGTATCAAATGACTTTTATAACCCTGTAGTACCTGGCTTTCTAGTAGGCAGGACTGTCTCTAGTGTGCATTAATATACTGAATATTATGCCCAGATGCACTTAAAATACTGATTCTGAGCACTTCAAAACAACAAGGAGCCTGGAAAATCAGAGAAACAGATGTTGGATGAATAGTAGACCTTCTCGGGGTCCATCATTCAACTTAAGGGAAATGGTGCAACAGCGGAAGGGAATCGTTCAAACATACTCAATGAAAAATAAACAGAACATTCCCTGATGGCAGACTCGGTCTGTGGTGATAATGGGGCTCTGGACACCTGGCGGCAACCCCCATGCCCTGGCCTCGGCAACGAGACTGACCCAGAAATACTTCTTTCCCAGGTGCCCCGCGAGGGCTGAGTAGATCCTGACTGCATGGCCACAAAATTTTAGAGATGCTCTTTTATGAAATCTAAGGGATGGCAGATGCCTCAACTGCAGCAACCATGAAAGCTTGGGTGCAAGCTCTGGCAAGACAGAATCGAAAAGACAGCCCTCCAGTTGTCTCTGGTTCTCATTATGCTCATGAACAAAATAAGAAAGAAACACAAAGGGACAACTTTTTGGATCTTGGATAAAGCATTGTATCTGTCCTCTCTCTAAACTGGAGAAAGAATAATAGCACAATTGGTCCACTTTTGTTGCCTCCTGGAAGAAACAGCAAGATGGAGAGAACACAGAACAAGACTGTGTCCCATTCTGAGCAGCATGAGTTCACTCCAGGCCCGTGCATAGCCCTAGGTTGACTAGACAAAGTGGCTCATACCAAAGATGACTCATACCATAGTCACTCTGATCCCCCATACACTGGGGACAGATGTCCCCAACAATTACAGGTCACTCCTTAGTTTATGGCCTTTCTGAGCAAGGTCCACCTGGTGCCTCACCCTTGGATCTATATTCTAGCTGGGGCCCTGCTCCAGGTTCATAAATTGGGCCCTGGACTTGTGTCATGCAGCCCTGAGCCTCTGCAGGCCCTGAGACTTGTAGCTTGAGCACTGTTCTCCGTGCCCGACCTCCTACCCCTGGATGCCTGGGTAAGACCACTACACCCCTACACTGACTGGCTCCTCAGCTGTCTGGCTCCCTGCTTGGGCACGCCCTCCAGAAGCAGGGCTGTGGTCAGAAGGAAAGCAAACAGAGGCTTACAAAATTCAACTATGAGATTAAAATTAAAAATGAACCCTGTTTCCCCTTCCTGGTATATTTAACTCAAAAATTGAAGTAGTATGTTCTTATGCCACTCCTAGACAAATCTAGTGTGAGTCTAAAATAGCGTTGAAATATAATCTATAACAGTTTCACAAACCACGTGCTTGTTCTTTCTCCAAGAATTCTTTTTAGCATCAAAAATAAGTAAAACATTGTTCTGGGTGCTGTGGAAAAAAAAAAAACAAAGATGAATAATGTGTACTCCTTTATGGAATTTAGAATCCAGCTCAGGAAATAAGATACAAGTACTGTGGGTCCAGCAAACTAGATGACAGAACAATAGGATCTCTGGACTGGAAAGTTTCTGAAAGATCATCCAGTGTAACTGCCTGGTTTTGAGCACCTCCAGATAACTCATGACTTATTATGACAAACCATTTCATTTTTTTTTTAACAACTCTGGACGGCAGACATTTTATACACAAAATTGAAATCTGTATATTTGTGGCTTCTACAAATAGGTGTACAATGAAATCTCATAGGAAAATCTGAGTATTCTCTGCTAGTCATGCTGGGCATCAATTATGTAAAATTCTTCTCTTTTTCAAACATGATACCTCTAATTCCATGAATCATGTTTTATGCTACATAATTGTATGCAATTGTAATTACATTATAATTCTGTTCACTTTTTCTTAATTCTGTTCAGTTTGACTACGCTTTTGAGAATATGGAAACCATAACAATACAATATATGAGATATGGTTTAGTTAGAATAGAGAAGAAATGAGCTTTCTCCTTCCTTTCTCTAGGTACTACATTTTATTAATATACCATTTACTTTTTTGAGAGCCACACCATACCTATTAAGCTTACCCCTAACTTAAATTACTCAGAGTGCCAATGATAACATACTCATCTATCTATATGATTGGTTTGGAGAAGCCAGCCCTTTGCCACAGAATAATCTATCTTGATCCTGCTGCTCTAATTTTAAGAATCACAGATCCCTGTTCTGTCATGCAACTTTCCAATTTATGCCATATGAACCTATGGTCTCATGAACCTATGTGTTTAGCAGATTTCTTGCTGCTGATGTCAGTGTTGGTAAGGACAAGGACAGAGCTCCAGGACACTGCAAGAAAATTTCCAGGATCTTCCCCCTTCACACGTAACCTGTGCCCTCACTACTTTCATCCAAGCTTTCATCATCTCTAAATAGGATTAATGCAAAAGCAAAGCTTAACCTTTCTGCCTGCCTCTACCCTTGCTCAGTCTATACTCAGCACTGCAGTCAGAGAGGTTCTGTTAAAGCCAAGTCACATCATCTACACTTCCTCTAACAACTGTGTAATTGCCTTCCATCACCATTTTTATAAAAGCCAAAGCCCTTTCAATGGCCAACAAAGTGTACCATTCAACCCCCTCCCCTCTCTGTCCTTTACCTCCCCCCACTCTGTTCAGCCAAGTTGCAATCCTGCTGATCTCCAAACACACCAGGTCAGCTCTGGCCTCAGCGCCTTTGCTCGTGCACTTCCTTCCAGTTCTTTCACCAGAAAGCCCAGGGCTCACTCCTTCACCACCTCAAGTCATTTCAATGTTACCTGCTCATTGTGAGCTTTCTTGGCCAACCCAGGTAAAGTCACACCCTCACAAAACTCTTTAACAATATGTCTTGCTTCATTTCTCTGTCTCCTTCTGACATAAGACCGAACTCAGATCTTTCATAGGTATTGATGATCTCAGCTGGAAGGTGGAATATTGAGCTGCATTGTTGACTGAAGCCTTTCCAGTCCCATGTGCCATCTGACACAACGTAGCCATTCAATACATATTTGTTGAATGAATGAATGGTCCTCTAGGGAGATGATCTATTAGCTTATTTGTATTGATAGGTTTCATTATTCTTTTGTTTCAAGAGCAGAAGCATTCTTGGGTTGTGCTGTTCCAAGTATAAATGAGCATTACAGAAGGATTTTTTAAAAAAACTGCAGTGTTAGATGATTCACACATGAACTCTCTTTGCTTTTAATTTTTCTTTCCTTTTTTTATTTTGATGAACCTATCACTGCTTTTGTATAACCAGGAAAAAAAACAGAGCTACTATGACTTATATTTCATGATTTATGTAGCTGATATTATATAATTCTTCCTGCCTTGATATGTATGTTTCTGGTAATTCAAATTGTTCTCTTTGAAGATGGCAACGGAGCTTCTCTCCTCTCTCTCTCTCTGTCTCATTGTCTGGCTCTCTGTCTATCTCTGTCTCTCTCTCTCTCTCTTTCACACATACACACACACACACGCACACACACACGTAGATGACTTCTGGATGTGGCTGTTCTACCAACAACTCTGCTGTTTGGCTGTGCTACCATGATTTGGCCATGTATCTCCATCTCAGATGACAGGATATCAGGAAAAGACACAAAGCTGATGTTCAGTTTCAGAACACCCACCATGTTCCCTTCAAAACAGTAGGTGGCGCTTGCTTGGAGGAACAGGCTATGCTGTTGATTTTGTGTCCTGTTATCAGCTCTTGTTCTGGGCGGAGCTGGGTTGAGTAAGCCTGCCCTCAGTCACCACCAATGCTGTTAGCAGGGGTCAAAGTTCTGTTCTCTGCTTCCAGGAAAAGCTATAAGGGCGGGGCTGGAATGGTCCTGCTCAGCCAGAAAGTGAACCCATCAAACAAGAAAGTGAGGTTAACACAACATGATTTCTTTTGTAAAACAATTCTGTTTCCAGAAAGGTAATATGGGTACTTGATACCAGACATATCTCCATTCTCATTCTACTTTACCACTTGTTAATTTTGTAAAGACTAGACAAGAACTTTCACCCCTCTGAATCTCAGGTATCTCATCCACAAGGTGGAATTAATATTTATTTGTGCCAGGCTGTGTGCCAGGTACTCGTGGTGAATAAAACTAAGTCATTTCTCTCATGGGGCCCAGTCAGGAGCAGAGGGGGCAGGAGCAGAGCAGGTATGTATGATGCAGTGTGCCAGTAGTTCTGATAGGGGTATTTAGAGAAAGCTGGCGGAATAGGAATGAGAGGAACACCTAGGTCTGGTTGGGAATGGGAATGAGGAGTAAGACAGATATTGAGAGAAGATTTGCAGGAAGTGCTGTGAGCAGAGCGATGTCATAGAGAGCTCGCTCTATCAGCAAAGTGAAGGATAGACTTGAGTTTGGGAAAGAAAAGGGGTCTCAACACATTTTTCAGACTCCAGATTGCATCTCTATTCCTATGCCATGCCAATAATTCTCCTCCCTTTAGCTGTTTCATTTTGGCTGCAGTGACCACCCTCCACCCCTGGCCCCAACTCTTGAAAGCTGCAGACACAGATATCCATTATGAACTATGGCCCGTACCCTGCAAATCCCACCCACAAACTTCGAGCCTTACCTTCTTTCAATAGCCTTATTAACCAGGCAGCACCTTGGAGAAGGCAAAGGAAAAGCCTTGGGCAAACTTGTCCTGTGCTTTCACAGAAATTTCATTTGCATGTCAATTAAACCAGAGACCTAGAACCTCACAAGGAACAAAGGTGGCCTTATTTCCCATGCTTTCTGAATGATTGTCAATGTAAGTCTTTGTGCTGTCTACCCAAAAAATCTTGGAAACCTAGAGATGTTGCCATAAGATTTTAACTTCCCTTTAAGAGCTAGCAACTGATGCAGGAGAGGGGATTATGAGTTGGGGACCCACAGTCAGGCATCTGAGGTTCAAGTCCCAGACCTACCACTCTATACCTGGATGATGACACAAGTCAGGGAACTCAACCTCCCTGGATCTAAATTAATGAAATTAATAGTTTATTTTAGGAAAATTTAAATATATACTATCTCTTGGATACTGTGCTGGGTTTGGGAATTATAAAGAAAAACGAGTGACTCCCTGTGCCTCCAAGGAGCTCAGAGTTCAGAATGGTAAAGTAATAGCCAGGATCACAGCAGCAAGTAGACAGCAAGTTCTGTGGGGTTTATCAGTCGACTTTACAGAAGAGACTATTTGTAGAAGCACAGAAGCACAGACAGGGCTAAAGAAATCCATACGGGATGCTGAAGCACCCAGAGAGAAGCAACAGCAGGACACTGTACCTGGATATAGGCTTGAAGGGGCAAGAGAGGAAACATTGCTACTGGAGGGAGCCCAGCTGATTAGGGCCCTGAAAAAGGGTTTGTCTGACACTGGTAGATGCATCCTGAATTGTGGAGGGAGAAATGGAAAACACGTCAACCACCACCTTCTCTCTCTATCCTTCCCCTCTGTGCTTCCCACCAGCCAAACCCAACTAGAAGACAGAAAGCAAAGGAGCCTGGATGGAGCAGCTCTTAGAGAGTCAACCTTCTGGGGCAGAGAAGAAGAAAAAAGGGGCCAGTGGAGAGAGGTAAGGAGAATGGAGAATAACTGACATAAAGAACAAACCACAGTCATCTTACTCTGTATCAGTGGTTGTGCTAGTTACTCTGTATAAATCATCTCTTTTATTCAAAACAAACTGAAAATAAATAAGGTATTTATTTTTTCTTCCACACATCTCAGAAGAGGACACTGAGACTTCAAGAGATCAAATGGCTTTTCCAAACCTGCTCTTTTGAGCCTAGTATTGCCAAAAGTATACTTTCCATTGGGCCACAATGCCCTCTTCATATATTCAACAAACATTTATCAAGTGCTGTAGCAGAAACAATGATGTTCACCAAATATTAAGTTTTCTCCTTGTATTTCCCATCCTCCTTGAAGTTAGTTGCAGCCATGAGGCTAGTTGTGACCCATGAAATATGGGAGGAAGTTACATGTATCACTTCCAGGTTGATATTATGAAAAGATTATACATAAATCTTTTCCTCAGATTTTCTTTATTTTTAAAAATTTTATATTGGTAATAATAATTGTATATATTTATGATGTTTTGATACATGTTTACAAACTGGATTGATTAAATCAGGCTAATTAACAAACCCATCACCTAATATACTTATCATTTTTTGTGGTGAAAACATTTAAAATCTAGTCTTTCAGTAATTTTGAAATGTACAATGCATTATTATTTATTAGTCACCATTCTGTGCAATAGATCATTAAAGCTTATTCCTCCTATCTAACTGAAACTTTGCACCCTTTGATCAACATCTCCCTTTTTCCCATCCATCTTCTTCCCCCAGCATCTGGTAACCATTGTTATATTCTCTATATGTACGACTTTAACTGTTTTAGATTCCACATATAAGATTATATGGTATTTGTCTTTCTGTGCCTGGCTTATTTCACTTAGCATAATGTCCTCCAGATTCATCCATGTTGTCATAAATGAAAAGATTCTCCACTTTTTTAAGGCTTCTATTGTATAAATAATAGTATTCCATTGTGTATATATATATATATATATTTTCTTTGTCTACTGATTAGTGGGCACTTAGGTTGCTTCCATATCTTAGCTGTTGTGAATAATGCTTCAAGGAACATGGAAGTGCAGACATCTTTTGACATACTGATTTCAACTTCTTTGGATATATACCCAGTAGTAAGATTGCTGGATCATATGGTAATTTCATTTTTAGTTTTCTGAAGAACCTTCATATTGTATTCCACAATTTAGCTGTATTAATTTACATTCCCACCAACAATGCAGAAGTATTCCCTTTTCTCCACACCCTTGCCAACACGTTTTTGTCTTTTTGATAATAGCTATGCTAACAGGTGTGAGGAGATATTTTGTGTGGTTTTATTTTGCATCTCCTTGATTAGTGATGATGAGTATTTTTTTTCATATATCTGTTTGTCATTTGTATGTCTTCTTATGAGCAATGTCTATTTAGATCCTTTGCTCACTTTTTAAATGAGTTATTTTTTTCTTTCTCTTGAGTTGTTTGAGTTCTTTATATATATTGGATATCAACCTGTTATCAGATGTAAGGTTTGAAAATATTTCCTACTAATCAGTGGATGTCTCTTCACTCTATTGTTTCCTTTGCTATGCAGAAGCTTTGATGCAATTCCATTCATTTATTTTTGCTTTGTTGCCTGTGCTTTTAGGGTCATATTCAAGAAATCTTGCTCAGACCAATGTCATGGAGCATTTTCTCTGATTTGGGGCTTAGTTTGATCTTTTTGTTTTTCTTAATCCCTTGGGGTGCAACATTAATTTATTTGAGATCTTTTTTTTTATGTCAGCATATTATGGGGGTACAAATTTTAAGGTTGCATATAATGCCCTGGCCCCCTGGCCCCCTACAAGTCTGAGCTTCAGGTGTGACCATCCCCCAGACAGTGCACATCTCACTCATGCATATACCCGCCCCCTCCTCCCCCTATGTATATCTATGTATATACCCTATGTACATATACATATATACCCTATGTACATATACCCTATGTACATATACATATAATCTATGTATATACCCGCCCACTCCTCCCCCCTCCCACCTGCCCAATACCAAATAAATGTAATTCCTATGTGTCTACTTAGGTGCTGATCAGTTAATACCAATTTGATGGTGAGCATATATAGTGCTTGTTTTTCCATTCTTGGGATACTTCACTTAGTAGTATGGGTTCCAGCTCTATCCAGGAAAATACAAGATGTGCTATATCACCATTGTTTCTTAGAGCTGAGTAGTACTCCATAGTATATATATGCCATATTTTATTAATCCACTCATGTATTGATGGGCACTTGGGTTGTTTCCACAACTTTGCAATTGTGCTGCTATAAACATTTGAGTGCAGGTGTCTTTTTTGTAGATTGTCCTTTGTTCTTTTGGGTAGATGCCTAGTAGTGGGAATCCTGGATCAAATGGTAAAACTACTTGTATAGCTTTAAGGTATCTCCATATTGTGGAGAGATAGGAACACTCCTACACTGCAGGTGTGACTGCAAGCTAGTTCAACCTCTGTGGAAAGCAATATGAGATTTTTTTTATTTAGGCACTTATTATGTACTCTGTGGAAAGCAATATGAAATCTTTTTTGGTTTAGGCACTTATTGTTATAAACTTTCCTTTTATAACTGTTTTTGCTGCACCCCATATGTTTTAGTATGTTGTATTTCAATTTTCATTTGTCTGAAGGTATTTTTTAATTTCTCTTTTGTTTTCTTCATTGACCTATCGGTTGTGCAGGAACATATTGTTTAATATCCAAATATTTGTGAATTTTCTGAAATTCTTCCTGTTATTGATTTCTAGTTTTGTTCCATTATGATCAGAGAATATACTTAACATGGTTTCAATCTCCTTAAATTTGTTGATACTTGATTTGTAGCCTAACATATTATCTATCCTGGAGAATGTTCTTTGTGTGCTTGACAGGAATGTGTATTCTGCTAGGGCTGGACGGAATGTGCTATACATGTTTGTTAGATCCGTTTGGTCTAAAGTGTTGTTCTTGTTCAAATCTACCATTTTCCTACTGATTTTATGTCTGGATGACCTGTCCATTGTTGAAAGTGTAATATAGATGTCCCCTACTATTATTGTGTTATACTCTATTCACCCTTCAGATATATTAACATTTCCTTTAAATACTTAGATGCTCCAGTGTAACATGCATATATATTTAAGATTATACGTCCTCCTGATGAACTGAGCCCTTTATCATATTATATTGATGTTTTGGTCTTTTTTTAAAGCAATTTTTGACTTAAAGTCTATTTTGTCTGATATAAGTATAGCTAATCCTACTCTTTTTTGGATATCATTTGTGTGGAATATCTTTTTTCCAACCCTTTACTCTCAGTCTATGTGTGCCTTTAAGGGTCAAGGTCAAACAGGGCAGTAGCCAAAGCCCTGCAGGGATCAGCCCCATCTCCAGGTCTGAGCATGGGTGTGGATCTGCACTCTCAAAACAACTCTCCTTGGGCTCCACAGAGTTTCACAACCTCCTACCTGAATCCCAAGGCTACCACAGAGAGACTTTTGTATGTGGATGGGTGCAGAATTCTTGTTGTTGTCAGGGAGATAAAAGCAGATGACCTCCTATTTCATCATCTTGCTGATGTCACTATTCACAAACCTTGAGTCTTTCTCTATGACTACCATAGCACTGAGAAGAGTATGAATTCTAGATCATACATACAGGAGATGCTCAAACTCTCTTGGCTTGGATCCCTAAGTGACTGCTTGGAGAAATGCCTACTTCTGTCACTCCTGTCACATTAGCAAAGGTGGAAAGCAAGCTGTTGTGAAAAGTCACAGAGTTGTGGGGTTGTTATCCAGCACTCTCTCAACTAACACATGTACTTATGCCAGGCCCTTTACAGAGGCAGAAAGCACAATGGTAAACAATGGCCCATTACTCTTAGAGTTTCAGTCAATGCCATATAAAAACAGCACACAACAATGGGTAGATAAGGGAGAAATTATTCTGCAGGGAATGGAAGGAATAATTGGCAAGATGTTTGAGTTATCTTGAAAAATAGGTAGAAATTTCTAGGCAGATAAGGGTAAGAGATGGCTTTTCTGGAAGAGAGATGGCATTGCAAATATATGGAGACCTGCAAATGCAGTGGTGAGAAGTTGAAATACCCCATCATTGAATGGAATCCAAAATTATACCAAGTTTTTTCTATTAGCGGGTGAAGATAACCAGAGAATAGTCTATGTGGGAAATGGATAAAATGGAAGGACTACCACAACAAAAGAAAATGAAGAACAAAATCTGTTAAAGAGCTGAATCAATTTTAATAGTACAGGAAAATCAAAAAGACCTAAAGTTTGTCACATGGACATCTGGAAATTGAAAGTGAGATTTGAGCATGTTGAACTATACAGGCTAATTCAAAGGTTGTCATTATCAACAGCATTAATAGCAATGATGACAGCAGTAGCTTTCCTTGTGGAAGCAACAGAGCTTAACAGTAACTGAGCGCCTAAATTCTTTGCCTGCACAGGACAAGTGATTTATGTGTCTTATTTAGTATTCATCTATTTATTTAACAAGTTATATGCGAAGCATCATTCTTATCACTTTACAAATTATTGTCTTTTAGTCTTCATAAAAATCCTAAAAGGTGAGTATTTTGAAAATGAAGAAACTATAACACGAAGAGGCTAAGGAACATCTAAGGTCACACAGCCAGAAAGTGGCAGAGATGGTCCCGGGCAGTTAGCTTTAGGCTTCATGCTCTCTTGAGAACACTGCTTTTGCTTTCATTAAATCCTCACAATCAACCTGAGGTCTGTATTGTTGGCATCTCATTTTATAGATGTGCAAATGGGTTTAAAGAGAAGCGCTTTCATCAGCATCCCATGGCTAGTTCATGTCAGAGCACAGCTACCAGCCCCAACCTGCAGACTCCATGGGCCATGCTCTTATTGTGGCCCTTCAAGTAAGTGGGTTTTCCGCCTTTTGGGTGTTTTATGAAGCCACACAACCTCCTATGAAAACTAAATCTACTCCCAAAAAGCTTTACTTACTGAGGTGAGAGTTTCAGTTCATAAAAATCCAGGAATCAACAAATGGCCATTAAGCACCTACTGTGCATAAAACATAAGGGAGAAAAATATCAGGTCATATAATAAACTATCCCTAACTCAACGGATCTTATGCCCAGCTGGAAGCAAGGCACACTCGCCAACAGGAAAACAAGCCCAGTAATATGGAGCAGTCGGTAATAGATGGTGAGGAATTATAGAAACTTCACAAAGGGCTCTGGATGAAGATAAGGTACATGCATATGGTTGTGGTCAATGGGAAGGATTTTAATAGATAGGAAGAGACCACAGGGTTACTCAGGTTATAAGTCTAGGGTGAAGGCAGGAAAGGCCTGGATTGGTTGAAGTGGTGGGACACAGGGAATAAAGTGAGCAAGAGTCAGTGTGGGGGACCCAAAGTCCCAGATAAGAAATAGCACTCTGCTCTATGATAAGTAGGTCATCCTGTTAAGAAGACAGAGCCTTAATCCAATGGGTCTTAGTGTAGACACAAGTAAGAGGTCACCAGCAAGGTCCATTGTGCCTTCGAAACACTGCCTGGACACAGAATTTCCACAGCATCAGTCACTGTGCCATAAGAGTGTCTTATTTGTGAGTCAACAGCATGTAAACCTTAAAAACCAAGAGAGAAACAGAGGCAAATAGAGGAGGACAGGCACCAGGAAAGAAGAGTGAGCAAAGAAAAAGAGAGTGCTTACAGCTGAGACAAAGCCCAGGTTATATTCTGTTCATGATCAACTCAGTCAAAATTTAACGTTAAAAGAAAGTTGCTCTGTAAATGCAAGTTAGTATTATTGAATTGCTCCATTACCATCAGGACTGTTTTCATTTTTAAGCTCATGGGTGGTCGCCTCCACATTGAGGAACCATTCACAGCCAGGGAAAACACCCCAAAATCATTTTCCAGGGCATCTGTGCCCTCGTGGAGGCTGCCACTATGTTTTAATTGAGTTGGATTGAATTTCAGTGGAAGGGGTAGAAGTAGTGCATTTTCAAGAACTAATAATTCTGTAATTTTGTAGGCGGAGAGTACCTTTTTGGCACAAATAGGCAGAGAAGGCATCTGCATTTCTCTACAGCTGGCGTTCTCATTTGGAACAAGACCAGGACCAGCAACAATGCAAGCTGTTTCTTTCTGACTCCCTTAGAGGACCCTGGAGGAAATATGCCCAGGGAGGGTCTCCCTTGATGGGAGGCTCAATAGGGAGTTTTGCCAGATGAGGGGGGTTGTGGACAGAGCCAGGACACAGTGGTCCAGCATCACTGAGCCCTTGGTGTCCCGGTCGGCTGCTCAGTGACATCTACATCTGCACTCTTGGTTCATTTGTTTCTACCAAGTCCACTCATTCTCCCAAGAGCTAGCTGGCCACATGGGGGGGGGGGTTAATGCAAGGAAAGTATAGGACAATGGTCTTTCATCAGGTACCAAATGGTTCTTGGAGACCTTTGCCAGGAGATCCAATGTAGCATCATAAAACAGAAAGAGAGGTTGATCTGCAGGAGACAAGAATTCTGGTTTTATTTCTGCGTTTCTGGCCACATCGGTCCTCAGTAAGTCATTTAACCTTCTTGCATCTCATGTTTTCCCTGTGTGATGTCTTAGGACCTTCACAGCTCTGACATTCAGTGATCCCATGAGCTCTTTATGTGGCATTGAAGTTCCCACAGTAAGACAAAAATCCACCTGCCCTTCCCTCCAACATCACTTCCTTCCTTCCCTCACTCATCTTTTAATTCATTTCATTGGCTGTCTCCTTTGGTCACAAGGTCCCACTGGGCTTTCTAACCTTGAGTCAAATTCCCTTCTGCCTCCCCCTAAAGCCAACTTTACCCTCAAGTCTCCCACTGGCCAGATACCAGCAGCAGGAGCTCAGCTGGGAAGGAAAACTTCCACTAGGCTGAGAGCCCCTTAAATGTTGCCTTGTGCCATGTTGCACCCCAGGGCCTTGGAACAAACGTGGCACATCATGTTTATGGATTCATATGGAGTCTTACCTTCTAGATCACCATTTCTTACACATGTTGGATCCTAGATATGCCTGAGGATCTAATGAAAGGGGGACCCACATTGGGCCAATAAGTTTTAGCTGATTGATGTAGATCAGGGGTCTTCAGACTTTTAAACAGGGGGCCAATTAACACTGTCCCTCAGACCGTTGGAGGGCCATTGCAGAGTGTGGCGCACATTCCACACATGCGCACTGTGGGCCCGGGATGAGTCGGCTGCTAAGCAGGACAGGCAGCAGTGGCAAAAACACCCGGCGGGCCGGATAAATGTCCTTAGCAGACCACATGTGGCCCACTGGCTGTAGTTTGAGGACCCCTGATGTAGATCATGGGGGAGAGAAAACAACATTCTTTTCTCCAGTATTACTATTGGCTGAAATGTTATAATCTTGGAGCTAGCATAAATGGTCTTTGCTGCCATGGGGAAAAGAGTGAGTCTCAGCAGGAAGTCAATAGAAAACAACAGAGCTGAAAAGTATAGAGACACAGAGTCTTTCTGATGTATTTGCAACTCTAAATGTAGCCATGATTTCCCAGTTTTATGAGTCTATAGTTTCCTGTGTTAGGAGCAGCAGCATTATTATTGTGATCACTATTTTCTTAAGCTAATTTATTTGGTTTCTGTCACCTGCAACAAAGAGCCCTGTCTCATATAAATGCTCTAATCCATACATGTCAGAGAGCTCTCGTCTGGAAGGGCTGAGGTCCTAGCAGAGTAATTGCAAGGAAACTAAAGAGGGAAAGGCAGGTAGAAGTCTGATGCAACAAAAAGATCCTACCAGAAGAGCTGTGATTCAGAGGTGCCAATGCTCTGACTCCTGCTCTGTCACAGCAGGTAGACAGGAGAGGAGGTTGGATGAAGAGAAGCCAGTAGCCATGGTGGAGTCTAAAGATATAACCTAATAGTAAAACCAGCCATCAATTATGGACAGGCACTGGATTGGGGACTTTCCATGTATCATCTCATTTATAATCATTGCTGTGAAACTTTCAAGTCTATTACATATATTTCACAAGAGAAGAAAAGGAGGTTTAGGGAGGCTGAGATAGAGAGTTGTGCCAGGATTGAGGCCCTGATGTGTTGGACTGCAGAGCCTGCAAATCATTTCGCTCAAGACTCAGAACTCAAGGGAGGGTGAGCAGTTGAAGATGATTGATCAGAAGCAGGAGGAGGAGGAATAAGGACAGGGAGTGGTGATGCACACAGTGCTATCTCCCTCCAGCCCACTCTCTGCCAGGACTCCGGGCCAAGCACAGGAGTGGGGGGCACAATAGCAACCCGGGTGCTGCCCTCAGAAAGCTTGTAACCTGGTGTGCTTGGTCTTCAAGTCCAAACAATCTTGTTATACCTTTTAATTTGTTGTCTTCATTATGAATGATTTCTTTTTATTGTGTGTCTGATATAGAGGAGATGTTACTGCCTGCCCTGCTACTAACAGTATGATTCTACATTCTTCCCATCACTCCAGTGCATCATGAATACCTGAAGACCTAGAATCCTGGCCAGAATGCCTTGGTACCCACCACGGGGAACAGCAATGCTTGGGAGGCAATCAGTGAATACTCCTAGGAAGAGTAAATACCACACAATAAGGTGCTGGGTTTTTTCCCCCTCTATTGTAAAAATGAAGCCAAAGAAAAGCATTTATTGTACTCAATTATTTGGAGCAGTGATTTTCAGTCTAAAGAAAAGGCAAGCCTCTATTACACTGGGCTTATGGCCAGGTCTTTAAAATATTTTTGTTATAGTAATAATTTTCTAACCATATTTGCTATAATAAGATTTGACCTTAATTTGTTCTTTTACCACAATTCAAGTCAACAAACTACAGGGTTAGGAGGAACCAATCAAAAGGAACTCAAGAAATGGAGACCATTTACTCTAAAACTGCATGTTTTGGAGATGTTAATGAATACTTCATATGCACACACACACACACACACACATACACACTCACCACACACAAGGATGAAGGTTTGGGAGTACTCTGTAGGCAAATGTACTCCTTGTTCTTCTTGATGATTTGCAATGTACCTTAATATACAAAAGGCTTTGAGAAGCCCTAATATAAAGAAACTACTCTATCTTCAGTGTCTCGGCATTTCTGAACTTAGGTGAGCAAAGCATCAATGAGCCCACAAACGAATCAAGTTGTGCAGGTCGAACATCGGAAACTTCAAGCTGGTGTTTTCCACTCATTTGAGTGATAAGAAAACGAGAGACAATGTGGGATCATGCAGCACACAGAACCTTTGAAATTCACATGACTCGGTACTGGATTCCAACTCCATCACTTCAGAGTATGATGCAGGTTAGTAAATTCACCTCTTGGAGCTGTTTTCTCTTTCAAAGAGAGTTTTTGAACACCTACTATGTGGTAAGCACTGTATTAATCATATGGTATGTAACAGTGGACTTAAAAAAACCCAACCAAAATAGCTGTCAAATAGGGATAAAAACTTATGTCTCATAGTTATCGTAAGGTTTAAATGAGGGATAGTTTTGAAGCACCTGTCATGCTGTTAGTTCTGTGTCATTCAAAACAAAAAGTCACCAATTTTTAAAAAGGAGGTAATGAACTTATTCCACCAGAAGTCAGCTGGTACTGATGTCTCCTGACTTCCCACATGCCACAGGTGATTGTCCGTCACCTAGACCTTTCCTACCAAAAGCTACAAGTCACTATACCAATACTCAGTTATTAGGGAAGAAAGAAAATGTTGCATTCTTAATAAGCCAAGAAGGTATATTGATGGAGAAACTTGACTCAAAGAATGACCTTCTAAAAGGAAGAATCTAAATAGAGGTGTGAGGAGGTAAAAGGAGGGAATTTGGAAAAGCAAATGTGACCTGAAGAGGGAAATAGAAGATAATGACTCTCTCCAGATTGGATTATTCTCCTGAATTCCAATCCTGAATTTTCAACTAACTCCTAAAAACCTCCACCTGCAGCTCTTCAAGAACTCAACTATGACTTCCAAAACCAAACATCCCACTCACGTTTTGAAAGCCGTTATTTCTCTTATGTTATCCACGACATTAACGGAACTATACCATGATGAAGCCACCTCCTCCAGAGTCAGCTCTGCATTCTTTCTACTTGGCCCCTCACTTGCATCAGTAATAAAAATACAAAAAAGAATTGAAATCTGTGACATGTGAGCCACTTTGGAAAACAGTTTGATAACTTCTTTAAAATGTTAAACATGTCGTCAACATATGACCCAGCAATTCCACTCCTTAGTAGTTACCTAAAAGAAATAAATACATATGTCCACACAAAACTTATGCACAAATGTTTATAGCATCCTTATATGCAATAGCTAAAAAAAAAATGGAAACAATCCAAATGCCCCTCAACAGATTAATGGATAAAGAATATGTGGTGTATCTATTCAATTAAATACTATTCAGTAATTAAAAACAATTGAGTTACTGACACATGCTATAACTTGGATGAACTTTGACAACATTATGCTAAGCGAAAAAGGCAAGACACAAAAGAACACATATTATATGATTCTATTTATATGAAATATCTAGAATCCATGGAAATTGATAGGCAAATCTGTAGAAATGGAAAATGGATTAGTGGTTTCCAAGGGTTGGGGAGAAGGGAATGAAGAGTGACTGCTAATGGGTATAGGGTTTCTTTTGAGAGTGAGTAAAAATGTTCTGAAATTAGATAATAGTGATGGTTGCACAACTCTATGAATATACTAAAAACCATTGAATTGTACACCGTTAAAAGGGTGAATTTTATGGTATGTGATTATATCTCAATAAAGCTGTTATTTTTAAAAATCT
Organism: Microcebus murinus; assembly: GCF_040939455.1. NCBI lineage: Eukaryota > Metazoa > Chordata > Mammalia > Primates > Cheirogaleidae > Microcebus > Microcebus murinus. The sequence continues at coordinate 89,889,104 of NC_134106.1, forward strand.
GTTACATATGTATAGTGTTCCACAGTTCCCAAAGCTCTTTCATAAGTTTTGTCAAGTGTATATTAGGTAAGGTGCCTAAAATTCAATAAATCTACTTGTTCTCTGCAGTTTCCTTAAAAGCAGTGCATTTGGAGGAATTATTAGCTGGATTTCAGAAAGCATATGATTTCTCGCCCACAGTTCTAGAAAGCACTCACTGTTTAGGAAAAAGAAATATAGGCATAGAAAATCTTCTTAAATTTGGATTAAAAAAAAACACAAGAATTTCAGAAAATAAAAAATTCAACTATAAACTGTGATAATCTATCAAGAATGAGGATAAATTCTGAAAACTTTCTAGATATAATAATGGGCTTATTAGTGATGCACAGATAAAAGGATGAGGTCAGAGGCAATGACAACAATCTCCAAATTTGAGATTAGTGTTAAAAGCACTTGTGTCCAAAATTGCTGTAAACTTCAAATTAATTCCACACCATTAATTTTCAAGTGCTCTGAGCCACACTGACTGTAGGAGATGGACTTTTTTTGGCAGCTGAGCCAGCTGGACTCAATTACTTGTTTCATTTAAAAAAAAAAAAAAAACACCAGTGTTTTCTTTTAAAAAGGAGGAGAAAGATTTTTGATCTGTTATCTTCAGAAGCTTCTTTCATCTAAGAAATTTACATTCTGGCCACTTGGTAATGTCTGTTTTTATTTGCAGCAGAGTTTCATCCTCACTCTGTGGCATTATTTGTCCAGGGGGTTCAGAGAGATAGACAAGGGAAAGTAAATCATATTTCAAGAAACTGTGATAATCAGAATTGTGGGGAGAAGCTTTGAGGAGTGACAATGGAACTAAAGCGTGTAATCTCTCTCCTTCCAGGCTTATTGACAAAGATAGAAATGGAAAACAAGAATGAAAACACATGAGGGCAGGACCAAAATGGAATATCTTCAGTGTGCTAAATAAGAGCAACAACATTATGTAATGATGTGTTAACATATTATATCATAAATGTTACTTATATAATTATAATTAAAACATAATAATAATATAGTATAAAAGACCTACATTTATTGAGAACTTACTATGTGCCAGGCTGTTTTAAGCCTTTTCCAAATGTTAACTCATTTAACCTGTGAAGAAGATATTTTATTATTCCCATTGTGCAGATAAGGAAATTAAAAGCACAGTGAGTTTACATAACTGGCCAGAATCACAGAACTACGAAGTATTTTTCTAATATTTGCAGCAGTTGTCAAAGCTTATTTCCTTTTGCCTTGTTTGAGATACTAGTTTATGGAAAGATTAATTGTAATGAATTTTTGGTGTAAAAGGCAAGCCTTTTGCAATTTAAAAGTGTTTTTTTAATGACATTTAACATGAATTTCTGAACCTCTAGAAACTGTAAAAGAAAAATGAGAAAGAGAAAACCTAATCAGATCAATGAGTCAAACATTTATCTGGTGATCTGGTGGGGTGTCTACATTCTTTCATTCATTCACTTATTTACTTGATGAATAATTATTGAGACTCTAAAGTATGCCAAAAATGGTAATACACAGAAAATGTCATGGTGAGAATGGTAATCCAGTGGGGGAAATGAACTGAACTTTTAAACAGATAATAGCAAAACAAACTAATTAAAACTGGTTTAAAAAAAACTCAAATATTTAACATCTGTCATACATAAAAAGTATTTTAACACATTATACCTTTATTGCATAAGTACCTTAAAATGAGGGGGAAACCCAAATGTTTCTTAAATATTTGCCTTAATATTCTTAATATGTGTCCAGAATGCATTCCAAATTTTAAGAGTGAAGAGTGTATGTTAAGTGTTGAACTAATACTTTGTTCTAAGCACATTACAGGTTTTAACTTGTTTAATCCTCACAACAGTCCAATGAACTAAGTTCTTTGATCATCTCCATTTTACAGGAGGAGAACATAGGGGCACAGAGAGGTTAAGTGACTTGTCCGAGGTCACACAACTAGCAACAAAAGAGTTGGCACTCTCTGTCCAATTTAATACGATGAAATGTATTGACATGTAATGTCATGCAGATTGACACAAGGTACAGAAAAGTGGTGCTTCTAAACTTTTCTGAAAGCGTTCAGGAAGGACTTCAAAGAGGAGATGGTGTCTTGAAAGGAAAGCTATATTTTGGATGCCCTTAAACAGGAAGCTTGGAGAGACAATGAATCCAGATACAAATCAGACAAGGGTATTCCCAAGTTCACAACTTTTAGCCAATCAAGTGTCAGTCCATAGTTTCACCTTAATTAGAGAGAAATTTGAGTGAAACTGTAATCTGTCGTCTCACATGACATTTTTATCGCCCGCTTAACATTTCAAATGAAACATTTTATTGCATTTGATGTTAGTTAAACACTTAACATGTACCCTTCACGCTTACAATTCGCAATGTGTTCTGATTATATTAAGCAAATATTTAAGAAACATTTGGGCTGTTTTTCCATTTTTAAGTATTTAATCTGTAATAAACATATAGCATGTTAAAAATACACTTCATGTACAGTATGTGTTAAGTGTTAAGAATATATTTTTGAACTGCCTTATTTGAGCCTGTCAGACTTTCCATTACAACCTCTAATTTAAGAGTTTTTTTTTTTTTTTTAACCAGCCATAAAAATCTCTTCATGCCGATATTTCAGGTAAAATATCTCTCCTTCAAGAAGCACTTTTTAGTTATTGGTGGTTTATTTTTTGGTATTAATACATTTAATGAAACACTGACTTTGTGAAATTGGGCATAAAATAAAGGTTATTCACATAGGATATTAGTGCAATTCTCTCTATACTTCTTAAAGGTGTCTTGTTAAAAATGAAAGGCCTTACCCCAAAGTTTAGGAGAGAAAATGAAATATGATTGAGATGAGTATTATCTGTATGTTTTCCAGATTGTATTAAAATTCAGAATCAAGGGTATGAAAAGAAGGCTATGGACACTTCTCAGATGGTCTTAGAAACTTCATGAGCATATAATTATGTAATCACATTAGTTAAGCATATCAGACACAGTTTCCAAATGGATTTCACATCCCTTCTCTTACCTGCCCTCAGGATACTGAGAGGTGAGAAGAGCGCTTGGCATAATTATCCCCGTCTTCCAGATGGACAGGCAAGGTTTTGGGAGAGGGTAAGTAGTTTGTCCACAGTCCCACAGCCAATTCTTAGTGATGCTGGCATTTGAACTCCAATCCCTTTGTTTATTCCACATGACTTTCCACAGGTTACAAGAGATTGAGCCCACGTGTGACTTGGTGTTTCTGTCTAGTTACTTTTTAATCTGGTATAAATTTTAAGGCTTTTAAAAATTAATTTAAGTAAAATTCAACTTGCTGGTTATAGCTAAATAACTAGATTTTTTTCCATTACTTTTCATGTTTAGAATCAAGATCACATCAAGAACCAAACTCAAGAAATGTCTTCCCATCTTGCTTAACCCATCTAGACAATGGCCTAAAGTTCAAAGATATTCTTCATAGCACACTGTAATAGCTTTTCTGTGTCCACAAAGGGTCTTCAGAATGTATGTACCCATCCTACCCACTTAGATTACAGATTCTTTGAAAGCAAGAATTTATTTGTCTTTGTGTCTTTCCCTTACCTATTCTTACCCATCCAATGTCTTGCACAGTGACTGGCATATTATAGGAGTTTGTTAAATGTTTGCCAATGACAGGAATCAATAGAAGTTCACAAAGAGAACCTCTGCATGCATTATTTCATGGAACATTAGAGATGGAAGGCACCCCGATTGTCCCTGCCAGCATGGTGAAGTGACTCCCTGGCTTCACCAGTCCCACAAGACTCTGCATAATAAAGTTCTCATGACCAGATGAGTTTGGGAAATATGCCCTTCACAAGAAAGAAATGTCATGGGAGCTCCTTGAGTATAGTCCTCATCTTCTCTATTTTCCTCTTTGGAGCAGGCTGATTGTGGAGGGCCAATGGTCTCTGCTATAATCGAGACAGTTTGACCCCCACTTGCCAGATTAAAACCTGCTCTGCCTATAACAATGCTAGCATGGTAGCAACTACCTGTCCTAGGCACAGGCCTCCTTGGGCCTCATACTGAGCTGTCCCCACCATCTTTTAGCAGTAATTAAAGTGATATTTTGGCCCATATATGCCATATTCCTTAATTTTTTTTTTATTTTTCCATTTATTTCTTGTGTCCCAAGTGGACACAAGAAATGCTATTTATTTTTGGTACCCCTAAACCCCAACAGAGAAAAGTACCTAAAGTCCTCTGTAGTCAATTGCTCTTCTTTCAAACCCATCTTTTTTCAAAGTGTACCAAAAATATCCTCAGGCCTTCAGAGTAATTATATTTATGATCATTCATTTTTTCATTAGTCTAGAGCAAATATTGTGGGAACTCAAGAAAGATGATGTTCCAAAGTCAACCTCAAGTTTGGAATTGCAAGAAAGAACCACAGATTAAAATGGAATTGGAATCAACTGAACCCTGGATACTCTCTCTAATGAGAGCCCTGTACAGGAACCACATATTATACTGTCTTAATATACAGCCTTAACAAGTTAGGTGGGCTGGACCTAAAATCATACCTAGAAGACTTAGCCGCAAAGGCAAGGAAAACTTCAGGACCCAAGAAGGGAAACCAAAATTCAACAGAGGCATTGACAACAGTGTGAAATGTTTGAATGTTGATTTCTAATTTAGACATCATGTCAAATAGTAAAAATGTCCTGATTTCATTCATTGGCTCAACAAATATTAATATTTATTGAGTGCCTGTTAGGTTCCAAGGACTGTTGGAGGCATTATAAATGAAGCAGTGAGCTGAAGACAAAAATTCCTGCCCTCATAAAGTTTGCAATCTAATGGCAAGAGATAGATGATACAAATACATCTATTTTTATCTATATACCTTACAAGGTATATAGAATATTAGAAAGGTTACATGATATGAGGAAAGAAAGGCAGGTAAGGCACACAGGGAATATAGGAGTGTTGTTATAAAGTGAGGGGACTGCAATTTTAAATGAGTGACTACAGAAGATCTAATTGAATGTTACATTTGAGCACATACTTAAAGAAGAAACAGGTAACCAAATCAGAAGCATTCTCAAGCAAAGAAGAGAAAAAATACACATGTCATGCGTGGGAGTACACTCAGCATGTTTGGTAAGTAGAAGGGGGCTGTGTTAGTCAGCTCGAGCTGCCTATTCAATCTCTCCCAGCACGTCCATAATTGAGCTCTTTATGCCACCCGCTCCTCACTTACCTTCTTCCTTTTGCAGTCTTCTTCATCTCACCTGAGGCTTACTCCATTTTTCCTAAGGTTTTCAAACCTTAGGTTCATCCTTGACTCCTATCCTTCTTTCACATAACAACACCAATTCTTTGTGTTCTATCTTCAAAATGCACCTACTCTTTTTAAATAACTTGAATTTGTACTTGAAGATTGCTATGGTCTCAATGTGTATGCCCCTCCCCCTCAAATTCGCATAATGACATCTTCACCCTCGAGGTGATGATATTAGGAAATGGGACCTTTGGGAGATGATTAGGTTATGAGGACTAAGCCCTCATAAATGGGATTAGTGCCCTTACAAAAGAGGCCCCAGAAAATGCCTTTCCTTTTCAATTATGTGAGGACACAGCGAGAAGGCACCACCTATGAACCTGAAAGTGTGCCCTCGCTGCTCACCAAATCTGCTGGCATCTTGATCTTGGATTTCCCAGACTCCACAACTGTGAGAAATAAATAATCTGTTGTTTATAAACTACCAGTCCATGGTACTTTGTTATAGTAACCCAGACAGACTAGGACAAAAATTCTACTACTAAAAAATTTTAACGGCTGTTAATTTTAATGGGAAAGTTATGATGCATTCCATCCCATCCCAAGATACTAAAATATTTTTTATATATCAATGTAAAAAATGTTTATAGACATAATAAACAGTAATTTGAAAGTAAATAACTGAAAACTGTAATTGTAGGAAAATGTAAAGCAAGTAGTACTTACTGAACTCACCAAAGGACGAAGAGCAGTCTTGCCAGTGTGATGGCAGCATGTAAAGGAGGCATGAGGCTATCATGCTTTGGAAAGTTTATTCCTCTTTTGCCATTATTTTCTTCATGAACTTTACCATCTCAACCTAATGGGCTCTTGAAAACAAACTGCTCTTGAAAATAAATGAATAGAACAAAGGAACATCTTCGGGGTAAAATAAAGGATAAATCTGAAATTGCTTAGAAACACTAGCACATGAAATGTGCACACAGCAGACTGAGAAGTCTAAAAAGATACCAACCTCCTTGTTTCATGCACAAAGCATTTTCGGTTCCTGCAACCATGAAGTGCAACACTAGTCATTTTATATTATGGTATTTGATGATTAAAGATTGTTGGGTCAATTAAATTGTGGATCATGTCTTTGCCTGAAAATGTCATGTTGCAGTATCACTACTTATAGCATGTTTTAGTTTGTTCTTAAGTAAAAAAAAAAAAAATATATATATATATATATATATATATATAAAATCTAAAAAAGAAGACATGTGAAAAATAGAATTGTTTTCAAGAGTTTTTTGGTGAAAAGTTGTAAACTGAAGAGTCACACTGTGAGGTAAAATTGAATATTCAGGCTTCGACTCCTTCTCACTGCCTCCAACACTGACACCATCGTCTCTCATCTGGGTTGTTGCCATGGCCTCCAAATCCATCTCTACAGACTCTCCCCAGCTTAGTAGCTACATCATGTTTCCCTCTGGGGTACTTCCCTGATACTCAGTACATGCCAAAGTCCTTATGCTGAGTCCTTATGAGAAGGGCCTACAGCCTACAGCCCTCTGTCATTTCTATGACTTTCTGCAGCTTTGTCCTCCTCACTTATGCCATCTGGCCCCACTGACCTTCCTGCAGCATCTCAAACACGCCTGGTTCACTCCTACCTCAGGCCATTTGCATCTGCTTTTCATTCCTGCTGATATGTTCATTACCCCCAGATGTCTGCATAGCTCCTTCCCTCACCTTCTTCCACTTGTTCTTCAAATAAAACCTTCTTAGTGAGGATATCACTGATCACCCATGTAAAATTTTGGTAATCCTTTTACCCTGATACTCTCTATCTTCCTTGCCTACTTTATTTTTCTCATTTCCTGATATCTTATGGAATCTATTTATTCCTTTTGTTTACTCTTCCTAGGGCCTTCTTCATTCACAGCCCTAAGGCTCATAGCATTAATGAGAAGATCATGGGCCAGACTTTCCAAGACTTTGACACTAACTTCTACAGAAATCTGTAAGTTACTCAAAGTATGAGGGCAAATATGTCTTAGCTCGATACCTGCCTTGACAGGTGCATCTAACAGCAGTTAGCATATGTGCTTCCATTTAACTTTCTATTATTTGTCTGTGTTTTACCTTCATTTATGGTTTCCAGTGGGTTTTGAGGAAAGATATAGAAACAGAAATGCTCTTTTAGTTACTGAAGTTAGCAGGCAGTCATGCCCCAGTTTTAAAAGTATTTATACAAATTTTATTTATGAGTCTTTAATAAGAAATAGATAACTTTCTCAATACATTGCTGATTACAATATGATAACACGGTGGATTTTCAAACTTCATTGTTCAGCAGAATCACCTGGTGGGCTTGTTGAAACAAATTTCTGGGACCCACTCCCAGGATCTCTGATTCAGTAGTTCTTAGGTGGGGCTTGATCATTTTAATTTCTAACACATTCACAGTTGATGCTGATCCTGCTCGTCTTGGATCCATACTTTGAGAAACATAGTATTAATGAAATGTTTTCGTTTTAGCTATGTCTAGAATTCTCTAGGAAGGAAACCTGGGGGGGAAATATTATAAAATGTTTTAAGAATTTACAAAATCTCATGAGAACAATGGAAGACCTGCCATAACCAAAAGGAACACGTACAGGATTTCAGATGGGGCTGGTGTCATGGAAAGATTCCCAGCCCTCTCCTGACTTCCTTGGGATCTGTGTCTAGTTTTGGCCTCACTGGGAACTAGCTCTGTGACCTAGAATAAGTCCTGCCTATGTCTTTCATAGTTGTAGAATGATGCTCTTGGACCATAAACACTCATTACAATTGTACGTGTATATGTGTACTGTCATGTGTATTTTAAAACCCTTATCTCGCCACTAAATACAGGCATACATCATTTTATTGCACTTCACGTATTTGCACTTAGCAGATATTGTGTTTTCTTATGAATTAAAGGTTTGTAGCAACCTTGTTGAGCACGTCTATCAGTGACATTTTTCCAACAGCCTGTGCTTACTTCATGTCTCTGTGTCAGCATTTTTTAGCCATAAAGTATTTTTAAATAAAGGTATGTACATTGTTTTTTAGACATAATCCTATTACACACTTAATAAACCACAATACAGTATAAATATAAATTTTATATGTGCTGAGAAACCAAAAAAATTTGTGTGACTAGGTCCCTTGCAATATTCACTTTACTGTAGTGATCTGGAACCAAATCTGCAGTACAAGGGTACAAGGTCTGGATACAAGGTCTTTTAAAAAGCATTTGTGCCACAAATGATGGCCAATTGATGAATGTAAAGTAAATATTACGTGGGTAAACTTGGTCTTTTCAAAGTAAATGATCAGTATTTACTTATTCATTTATTTATTTATTATTTTCTTTCAAACATGCTTCACAGAAAAGAAACTCAGTTTTCAATATTTCTCCCAAGAGCTCTCCTGTTTGTACCTCTCCTTGTAGCTGGATGCCACAGGAAAGCTTGTCATAACATGGAGACAGCAGTGGTGTGTCAGGCTGTGTGTTAGCTATTTTGCTGGCTCCCACTAACCCCTGGTTATGGGCAGATCCTACCTCCTGGGTTGAGACCATTATAAATGGTTCGAGACCATGGTAAATTCTAAATCTTCTCCCTCAGAGCTTCTGCAGAGGAAGTACCTGTTTCTCCTCTCAGTGATTGCTCCTTGAAGCTCAGCCTTCTTCTCTTGGTGGGTGGGCTCTCTGTTTCTGCTCTTTCTGGCCTTCTGGACCCTCTGACGTCTCTGCATTGATGTCCCTGCATTGACCAACTGGCTGAGTTCTTTGGGCTTTTCCATCCTGTGGTCTCCTCTGCAGAGGCCCTGTAGTCCATGCTCCTGGAACATGGAGTTGAGTCTCTCACTTCTTTCTACCTTCTTTGTCCCACACAAGGTCACCTGGAAACTTGTAGATTTCCTTCATGTCACCCACCATCTTTGAGGAAAATTGTAGGTGCCCTTGTAGAGCGCCCCCTTTGGCCTCAGCCAAACCTCACTGTCACATGGCTGCTATCTCCTTTTGTGCATCTTGGATGTTCAGCCATTCTCCTTCTATAATTCCCAAAAGAAACTGAGGCAAGCTGTTTCCCTTGACAGCTTCTGCTTAAGCCTATTAATGATGCTTCCAGCATGTTCCCTAAGTTGAGTGGAGATTCAGGGACTGAATGTTGCGTTAGTTGCCTTAGGAAGCCCTACGCACCATCTCCACCCTTGCCTCCTGGCTCTCCTCCCTACATTAGCATGTTTCTTTCCTTTCCTGTTTGAAATAAACTTTCATATTCTTCCTTATCTTCTCTACACAATGGCTAAGGGCAAGTAGGGCTCAGACACTCAGCCTTGTTTTTTGTAATATGTAAATGAAACTTTTGGAAATTTAAAGGAAAAAACTCTCTCCATGAAAAGTAGACTGTCAAGACTATTATCTCTCTATGTACTTAAAAAAAATTAGTGTGAAACTCAAAATTAAGCAATGAATTCTTTGTTCTAGTTGGTCACCACAATCTCCCGAAAGCAATGAATGGCATTGATTCATTGAGCAGAGGAAACTGCTAGGCAACATAGTTTATGGGGAAGGAAAAATACCTTGTTTTAATATTTTTTGAAAATATTATCCCTGCTGCAAACATAGGAAAGTATACCTGAACAGGGAAACAGCAAAATCCCAGTGAGGCAGCAGCAGAGAGTTTTAACTGTGGCTAACGCTCGTGGGAAGGCCACAGAAAATAAAGAAAATACAAAATCCGGAGTATACAAAGGTAATGGACAAAAACTCTGAAACATGGAATTTAGAATGGAATTTGTCATCTTCTCATGGAAAAAACTAAAACTAGAAATCCAAGAAGACCTCTTTTACTATAGTGCTATAAGAGAGCATTTGATACTTTTGTAGATGCAACAAAACAGAGAGCACTACAGTGTGAAAAGGATTTCCCCAAGTAACCTAGAGTGCTTGAACAATTTATAAGTACAATTATAAAGAATCAATTATCAGCTTCAAGCGTGTCCTATATGTTCACTTAGGTGTTGATCCGTTAATACCAATTTGCTGGTGAGTACATGTGGTGCTGGTTTTTCCATTCTTGAGATACTTTACTTAGTAGAATGGGTTCTAGCTGTATCCAGGAATATACAAGAGGTGGTATATCACCATTGTTTCTTAAAGTTGAGTAATATTCCATGGTATACATATACCACATTTTATTAATCCACTCATGAACTGATGGGCACTTGGGTTGTTTCCACAGCTTTGCATTTGTGAATTGTGCTGCTATAAACATTCGAGTGCAGGTGTCTTTTTCATAAAGTGACTTTTGATCTTTTGGGTAGATGCCCAGTAGTGGAATTGCTGGATCAAATGGTGGATCTACTTGTATCGCTTTGAGGTATCTCCATATTGCTTTCCACAGAGGTTGAACTAGTTTGCAGTCCCACCAGCAGTGTAGGAGTGTTCCTCTCTCTCCGCATCCTCGAGGGGGGGAGGGGAGCATGGGCAATATATGTAGCCTTAACACTTGTACCCCCATAATATGCTAAATTAAAAAAATTTAAAAAGACAAAAAAAAAAAAAAGAATCAATAATCAACAAACTTCCAGGATCAGATAAAAGGACAAGAATAGCCTGAGCAGTACACAGCCTCCGAGGCAGATGACCTCCCTTTCTCTGGGTTGACTATACAGTTTACAAATGTCTGTGCTCATGCAATGGGAAAGGGAATTGGGAATGCATTTCATCAACGTATCTAGTCTGTATATTTAATATCAATTCTGTATTTTCTCAGCTTATGTTTAATTTTTTAAACATGAGTGCTTGGAGCATAGCAGGCCTTTTCTTGGGAGCTGGCAGGGATGTTTCTTGGGTCTCTGCAAGTAGCACAATAGATGTGAAGGTAGCATTATGCATTTGAAAGCAGGAAACCTTTTATATCCATCTTTGGATGCCTAGTGCCTAACATGGTGCCTAACAAATAGCAGATACTCAATAAATGCTTAATGAAATCACCTTATTTGCAAATCTGTATTGTAAAGAGCTTACTTAGCACATGCTAAAAAAATAAACTCATAGAATTCGAGCATTGGCAGAAATTTTCAGATTCATCTAGAGAAATCCAGCTACCTCACTTTGAAGAAAAGAAAATTGAAGCCCAGAGAAATTAGGATATTAGCTCAAGGTCTCCCAGGAATCTCCCAGACACAATCAGGACTGGAACCCAAGTCTTTGATTCTTATTTTCATGTACTTTCTCCTCACTGTCTTAAAATGTACATTTTATTATCATTATTATTATTCAGGAATGGCAAGACCAACAGATGACTGCCATTGAAAAGATAGTTTGTTGTGCTCACAGATCCCAAGAGGAAGGGGGATGCCATTGCATGGGGGTCTATACCAGGAAGCACATGGAGAGAGATAAATGGACAAGAACCTATATTGTGGTTTCCGCAGGGAAAAAAGAAAGAGTGAAGGAGGGTAAGCAGGTTTAGGATTGGCTAGTTTGAATGATTTCAGTGGGCTCTGGGGCACAGGGCCTATCCCTAGTTTTCTGGTACCTGGCCCTGGGGTGATTAGGGCAGGTGCATCCTGACCCAGTGTGAGAGCTGGATGGTGGAGGTGGGCAGCCATGTGGGCTCTGGATTGGTTGGTTTGCATTTGAAAGGCATGTTTTCAGGCAAGTTGTTTACTATCTCTAGGAATTTGCTAACCCTGGGAGGAGTAGTCTCTCCAGTATTAGCAGGGCTCAGATGTCCAAGTATCAAAATATGGAAAATAAAAAGACAGGCTTAATGCACTCACCACCTTGAGTTTCATAAGTCTTTGCTGTATTAAAAATTCAGTTTGGATTTTGTGGATTTACCTACCACCTCTTCAGTACTATACAATAAAATAATTAGAAAGAGGGGGCTTCCACATGAAGTTCTGAAAGATTCTGGGTCCTCAGAGCTATGAAAAATGTCTTTTGGATCATGATCTAGACAATCTTTTCTGATTATTTATCTAAAACTAAAAGCAGGAAATGATTCATTTGATTTCTGCCAATCCTGGAGTGTTGCCACTTTCAGCTTAGGAAGAGCCGGCTTCCCTTGGCAGTCCTCACTTGTAGGATGATGAATGAAGTTCTATGTTTGGTGCTAGCTAAAATTTTATAGGGTCTAAAAAAGCAATTTATACATGCTTCGGGAGGTGGCTATATTTTTTCTTTTTTAGATAGCTCTTAGTCACAGCAGGACACTCACTATACACATATCACATTGAGAGGTCATTATACAGGAAACTCAAAACTGTGCATTGCTCTGTGCATTGATAAACATGTTGTTGGCTTCTACAAACCTGATTTGTGCTCAGAATCCAGCAAATAGGTATTAGCCGAATTCTGAATTTTCCCAGTTGTTTTCACACCTCAGGAACCCATGATCTTCAATGGGATATTGTGAGAAAAAGAAACAAGTCAGCCTAACAAAACATGTTCCTGGTTCCAAGAGTTAGTATTGGTATTCACAAACAAGACAGGCCAGTTCCCTTCTCTTGTAAATCTCAGGCATGGGTTGAATGGCCTTGCATGCTGGCCAATCAGTCAACTAAGTTGTTAAAGGTCAAAGCTAACTCAAAGAACAGTGGCCATGGGCCAAACCAACCACTTACACTAAGTGATGAGCTCTCTAAACACTTGCAACCCACCAAGCCTCATCCATATTGCATTTTTGTTGAGAGGTTTTGGTTTATTTCTTTTTTTCTTTTTTCAAATATCTAGGCAGCGGTCTCTTTTAATCAAGCTTGAAGATACTAACTAGATTATCTTCCTGGTTTCTGTCACGAAAATGTTTTGTTTTGTTTTTCCTTCCCTTTGCAGTTCTGAATGCATGTTGTTACGAAGCACTGCAAAAGAAGTCAGGAGATGAAGAGTTGAGGACCAGCCCTTCCAGGCACTGGCTGAGGAGCTTCAGGTAAGTCACTACACCTCTCACAGTGCTCATGTGCAGTTTTAGGAACCTAATATTTACCTGCTGTTTAGGGCAAGGTTATATAATAGACATTACATATAATATCCATGTGTAATAATATGGTCAAAAGTTTATGATAATTTTTGATTAAAAACTCTATAAATAATGTACATAGGGAATTATTTTAATTCATAAAAGGGTTGCTGGAAGTTCATGGAACCTATGCCCTTTTTCTTCTTGGTTCTCAACCATGCTATATTGCTCAGCCTTTCTCAGACTTAGTTGTGACTATATTACTAAGTTATTACTTAATGTACTACTAACTAACCACTAAGTTCTAGACAATGGGCCATGAAAGAAAATGTTATGGCTATGTCCAGGTCCCTTGAAGATCTTGCAGCCCTTTTTCCTCAAGCCAACAATCTTGTAAGCCCCGGGTTAAGATGGCAGAGCTGCAAGATGGCAAAAGCCTGGGTCTCTGAACCATTGCTGGCAGAAGAGACACCCTCCAATCAGAAATTCATTCCAACACTACCTGAGGGAGGAAATAAAATGTTATTGTGTTAACCTATTGATATTCAAGAGGCTTCTCCATTACTGCACAAAGCAACACATTAACTAATATGTTATAGTTTTTATTAAAATGCATGTATAAAACTATAGAGAGAAGAATGTGTTATCAGTTTCTTTGGTTCGTAGAATTGCAGGTTTTAGTTTCTTAATATTTTCTTTATTTTGGATTTTTGCAGTCTTCTGTAAAAAACATGTATTGATTTTTTATTTTCAAAAATTATTCAAAGGAGAAAAAAGTGGCATGCCATGAGGATAAAAGAAAATAACCTCCCTAATCTGGCCGTTATCTAGATGGGCAGGTATAACCTCATTTCGCATTCAATCAGCAAATGCTGTTTGTACATCTACCCTATGTGATAGCTGCTAGGATACTAAGAGTGGTAAAATATTATCCCACTGGATTACAAAACATCCAGAGTATATCAAAGATTATAGCATGCAGTGATAAAGCCAGGTACTCTGGGAACACAAGGAAAGGGGACTGAACCCAAACCAAAGCAATTTAGATAGGACTTTCTAGAAGGAAGGATGACCGCACTAACTTATAAGCAGAGTATAACGAAGAAGAAGGAGGAGGAAGAGGAGGAGGAGGAGTAAAAGGAAGAGGAAGAGGAAGAAGGAGAAGGAGAAGGAGAAGGAGAAGGAGAAGGAGAAGGAGAAGGAGAAGAAGAAGAAGAAGAAGAAGAAGAAGAAGAAGAAGAAGAAGAAGAAGAAGAAGAAGAAGAAGAAGAAGAAGAAGAAGAAGAAGAAGAGAAGGAGGCTCAACTCTGAGAAATGGCACTCTATGTTCTGGGCACTAGCTAAAGTTCCAGCCTAAAACTCTAGCCAGAGTTTTAAACCCACTGGTCTTATTTATTTTTGTTCCCACAATACTTAACACAATACCTGGTATATAGTTAGTTTACGGTAAATATTTGTCAAATAAATAATTAAAAATGGACAATTTTCTGTCAGTGGTTATCCAGGCTCTGAGCCTACATCTTCCCACCCTATTCCATCTGCTATCAGAGAGCCTTCTCACTCTGGAGGGCATCTCACGGTACTACTCCACAGAAAAGTCTGGACAACGCTTGCCACACTACACAAATGCTGCCTCGCTCAGCAGCTGAAGTGAACAAATGATGGGCTCTGTCACTGCTTTGTCTTACTCTGGCTTGCTGCTTAACATGGGAGGTTAGTAGGAGCAGGAAGCCCCACAAATGCTGCCCTTTGTGGTGGGCCCTGGCCTTCATGTCCTCTAACTAAAGCCCAGGTCCCTCTGCTCCCCTTCCCTGCTGTTCCATTCAGCATGAAACATTACCCTGTTTCACAGCCCAGCAGTACCTGCTAGCTGGGAAAACATGGAATTGAGAAACCCAGAGCTGCCAAGACATTCTGGAAGAAACAAAGCCCTAGTGTGTACCATGATCGCTAATTAGTACTTTTCACAACAAGAGTGGAAAGCACAGTGTCTCTAAGAATGTACAACCCAGCAATGGTGAAGCAATGAAAAGGATTGCATTTATAAATGTGATAAACCCTCATGTTTGCAAAGTGTACTCGAATTCCTGATGCCTTCCATATCCGCTATTTAATTTGATCTTTAATACATGTGGTAGGCAGAGCAAGTCTTACTATATCCATTATACAGATGAATAAACTAAAGCTGGAGAAATTAAATGGCATTCATTTTTAATCAACATTACTTTACTTTTATAAAATATTATGGCTTAAACTGTGTTCCCTCCCCCCCCCCAAAAAAAAAAGATATGTTGAAGTCCTAACCCTCCAGTATCTCAGAATGTGACTTTACTTAGAAATAGAGTCATCACAGATGTAATTAGTTAAGGTAATATGAGGTCATATTGGAGCCGGGTGTGTGTGGAATGACAGACACACACAGAGGAGGTGGCCACGTGAAGACAGAGGCAGAAACAGACATTAAGCTACCATAAGCCAAAGAATGTCCGGGGCCACGGAGTCAAGGAAGGGTCCTCCTTTAGATGATTCAGAGGAAGCAAGGCCCCACCCACTCATTTTAGACTTCCAGCCTCCAGAACAGTGAGAGAACATATTTCTGTTATTTTAAGCCATCAGTTTATGGTACTTTGCTGCAGTAGCCCTAGGGCACTAATAAACCACGTGACTTTCACTGTACTACACTTCACAACAACCTCCACATATGATATTGTAACTATTTTGACACAGACAAAGGAAGTACTTTTACATGCCTATTTTCCAGATGAAAAAAAAACTGAGTCTCAGAGACTTACTGATACTTGACAGTTAAGGAGTTGTCTTAGTCTGTCCAGGCAAGTATAACAAAATACCATAAACTGGGTAATTTATAAACAGCAGAAATATATTCCTCACAATTCTGGAGGCTGGCAAGTCCAACATCAAGTTGCCAGCAGAGACAGTGTATGGTGAGGGTCTGCTCTTGTAGACGGCACATTCTAGCTGTGTCTTCACATGGTGGAAGCGACAAAAAAAGCTCCCTCGGGCCTCTTTTAGAAGGGCACTAATCCCACTGCTGAGGGCTCCACCTTCATGACCTAATGAACTCATAAGGGCCCCACCTCTAATGCTATTGCATTGAGGATTAGGTTTCAACATGAATTTGAAGGGGACCAACATTCAGACCATAGCAGTGGCAGAGCAAAGACAGAGCTTGTATAGTGCACAGCTAAACTTCTAGAAGGGGAAAAAAGATAAGATGTCACATATATACATATACCGTGTTTCCCCGAAAATAAGACCTACCCATAAAATAAGCCCTAGCAGGATTTCTAAGCATTTGCGAAATATAAACCCTACCCCAAAAATAAGACCTAGTGATGGGCGTGGCTACGCAGTGTATCTGCACAATCCATGCATTTTGTTACCGAGCGGTAAAGAAGACGAGCAGCCCTTCTCATCTGCCCCATCGTGACAGCTACTATCCCAGAGGTGACCGGAAAGGTGCGGCAGCCCCACCAACAAGGTGGGCTCCACCTGTCAGGTCCCGGCCATCCTGTGCACGCTGAAAGCTGAGGCTTTGAGGGGAAAATAACACATCCCCTGAAAATAAGCCCTAGGCTGTCTTCTTGAGGAAAAATACATATAAGACCCTGTCTTATTTTTGGGGAAACAGGGCATATATGTGTATATATGTATGTTATAGGTGTGTGTGTGTGTGTGTGTGCGCGCACGTGTATGTTACAAATGGGCTCTGGATGAGAAAGACACAGATTTTGTTATAATCCTTATACTGGAGGAACTGTCATTTAAAAGTTGCAAACAATTTTCTGCCCTCTCAGAAGTACAAACTCAACTTTATTTTGGGGGCCATTTCTCCTTTTGTTCTGGGGTTAACAAAACCCTATTATGCAAATAGGGTTATTTGCATAACCCTATTTGGTTATGCAAATAGAATTCTCTTCCCCCACATGTCTTCCTACTGCAAACCTGCAAGCAGAATCGTGTTCCTCATACTCACAGTGAAGGGCTAGCTGTGTGCAGTGGGTGTGCACTGTGCAGCACTGTGGGCTCCTAGACGTCATCTCTTTGGAAGTCTGGGTTCACTCCACTTTGCTGGCATCTGTGGAAGACAACATGTTAGGACAGCTTCATGACACCTTTCAATCAACTCCTTGTCACACACAAAGGAGATCCTTCCCAAATAGACTGGGTTATCTTGTGTTGGTGGATGGGATTATCTTGTGTTGAAGATGATGATGAAAAGGATGAAAAGTTTTCAGCTGATGTATGAGAATTTTCTTCGTAAGGAGTTTTTCCTCACTTTAGGAGATAGAAATCACATCCATACCTGGCATTCGCAGTGAATATATCTTAGGCTCAAAATACTCACATCAAAAAGAAACGCTGTACTGCCCACAAGGCCCAGAGATGCTCTTTCAAATTTTTAAACTTATTCTCTTAAATAAGATAAAAATCATGGTGCCCACTTTGTATCAATCTTGGGTTTTATTTTTGATTTTTCACTGGTTCGAAAAGATTCACTTCCATGAATCTCTGAACAAATGTAACAGACTATTAACTATTATTGGGAATGTTAATTAAAGTGTTATAAAATTAATAGCTGCCAATAGATTACTTTGTACTACAACCCAAAGACCAAGCTGCTGATGCTTTGCCAGACATCCAAACCCCTTCACACTCTGGCCTCTGCTGACCTGCACTCCTCCTCCTTTCTGATCCTCGGGCACCCTACACTGCTGCTATTAGCTTATCTGCAGTTCCATGACCATGCCAGAATTCTTTGTTCTTTTAGGGCCTTTTCTTCCCTTGCCTGGAATAGTTTTCATATTTCCAAAAATTACTTTTCCTTGAAAATTCAGCTCTGGTATCACCTACTCCAGGTACCATTCCCCACCTCCCAGGTTTGGGCACCCCTCTCTGGGACACTCCACCCCTTGGGGTGTTCCATCCTTGCAGTCCTCCCCCAGTGCTGCAATTATCCACCTTTATGTCTCTGGCCCCATTAGACGGAAACTCTTTAAGGATCACGTTTAACATGTTTGCTGAAGGGATGAGCGATACTTGGATTGCCTCTTGTGTGCTCTTTGGCGTCTGCTAATCTAATTCAAAAAAGAGCTTTCATATAATACCTTAACCTCTTCCTCAGGGGGGTACCGCAGGACTCACAAAGCCTCAAGCCCTGTCTCTTCCCATTCAGCTTTGTTAAACACCTGCTGTGAATGCTGATTATCCTATGGAGAGGATTTTCTCTGCAAAAAAATCAAATGCAAAAAACCAGTGGTTCTTAGACTTCCTCATAAAAGTGAGCCTTGCTTTGTGCTTTAAAATGCTTTTCTTTCCTTCACACACCTCTGTTTCAGTCCTAAGAGAACAGGACATCCTGTCTGCCCCAATAAGGCATAGATAGCTTATGTCAAATAAACCTCGTTTGAGTGTAAGGGTCAGGAATGCCTACTTAAGGTAATCTAGGCACATGGAAACATACTGGCTTCCAGAAGAGAAAGGGCCAGGGCACTCTGAACATAGCTGGATGTGGGGCTGAAACAGTGACGTGTAGGACACCTTGCACTGCAGTCTCAGCCCTGCCTTCCACTCTGCGGGCTTCACTCTCAGCACCATGTGGAACCACTGAGCCCACATCATCACACCAAGTCCATCAGAAGATAAAATGCATTTCCCTGATAGCATAAGATCCCAGAACCGAGACCTCAGCTCCGAGTGGCCAAATTTGGGCATGGATTCATCCTTGAAGCCAACAGGACCAACAGGGGATATAATACCAATGTGTGGACTGGCCAGACCTGAGTACAGGCCACTCTGGGAGCCAACATTGGAGTGAGGCCTCAGGAACCCCTGGGACTATGTGGGAAGGAGCGGGACCCTGAGTGGCAATCACTGCACGCTGACAGAAATAGCATATTTCCAGTAAGGAGGTTCTTTCCATCTATCTTCACTGATTTCTTGCCATTTTGAAAACCAGCTATTGTTCCCCATTGCATATGAAATGAATCCCATGCTCCAAACAAACATGCTGATTCAGGCTACTGTGCCCCTTGCTCATTCTGCAGCCCTAAGAGAGCTGTTTGGTGTTTTCCCCACATCTCTATTCTTTTCTGTACTTTTTTCTTTTTTTGGCCTAAATACTTTTCCACAAATACTTCCAAAATTTTGGTATGTACATATTATTCCCCTTCTTCAATCCTACCTTCTTGATGAAGAATTCTATGATCTTTCCAAAGATAAACAACAGAAAATTGACTTCTGCCTCTGGATTCCTGTAGTATTTGACCAATACTTCTTTTACATAATTTAGTAATTTCTTCTTTTATGCTAGTTATTTGTAGTCTTGACTCTTATTTCTCCTACTTCACTTCGAACATGAGCTGTGCATACTATGCATCTGATCTCTTTGCTTCCAAATCACTAATCCTGGGGGAATGAGAGGAGGTAAAGATAAACCAGAGATGGAAGCCAATAACAATATTTGGATTTGATATCAAAATCAGTGGTTTTCAACTAGTAAACCCAAATCGTGAATACCAATGATGCTATAGTTAAACAAAAGGCCTAAGCAGCAATCGGTTCGCCAACCATTGACATTCTGACATGAATTTTTTCTGCAATATAAAAAAAAATTCCAAATATTTAAATGGTTGGAAAACATTAGATGAATGTGATGTAACAAATACTTTAAAAAATGAGGTTACTTGATTATATTTTTATTTCTGAGAAAACATTCCCATGGTGTGATGATGAATTGAAGTCATGAAAACTAAAGGTAAACAACTCAGTGGAAGACAGACAAAACACACCAAGTGAGAAAGAGTGAGGTCTTCAATGTCAGTAGTGACAATGGGAGTGGAAAGAAAATGTCAATTTCAAGAGATAGTAGTACAGTGGAATTCCATGGATTTGGTAACTAATTGGCTGTAAGTGATAAAGGAATGAGCCATCCAGAACCCTCCAAATGCTTAAGAAAAGGCTTGGAGCTATGGAAACAGAACATCAGCTCAAGTACACATTCTTTCTTGCTATGTGACCTTGGACACGTTTCTCATCATTTTTGTGCTTGGGTTTCCTTATCTATAGAAGAGACATCACAGTAGTATCTATCCCACAGGATTGTTTCAATTACATATTGAAATAGCCACATAGAATTATCATAGGAATTTTATGAGTTAGTATATGTTAAGTGCTTAAGACAATACCTGTCACACGGTAAATGCTCACATAAGAGATCAATAAATAAAGCAAAGATCTTATGTTTGATCAATGTTTGCTAATGCCATTATTAACAATAATAGTAATAAATTAATCAATGGGATTTATAGTGGAATTACAAATAGAAAACAATCAAAAAGATTAAAACAAATTTGGGAAAATCAATGAATTCCATGTTGGACATTTAGCATTTAAGGTGACTCTCTAACATCAAGGTATACTGAGGCAGGTGGAAATTGGAGTCTGATGTTAATAACCCAGGTGAGAGATGCAAATTTGGAATTGTTATCACAGCCAACTGTGTCAACAGAATAGAGTCCAGAGAGTGATAAAATCCCCAAGAAACATAAATCTAAACTATAAAACTGAAGAGAAGGATCCAGAAGAGGGATGACCATGATTAGGAGTTTGACTGTGACCTTTGGGAGGGGAGCTTGGGTGGAGAGAGAGAAGAGTTCCTCTCAGTGGAAGCAACTAAGCATGGGTGAGACATGAGGCAGCAGAGACACTCAATAAATGTTGACTCCTCTTTCCAAAAGTCTATCTATGAAGAGAGACAGGGCAACATCAAAAGGGAAATGGGGAGAAAAGCGGGGGAGGTTTAAAGAATAGGTGGGATTCTAACATGTACTCTAAGGGTGAAGAATCAGTAGAAAGATAGGGAGTGGACTACAGGAAGAAGAGGGCACTGTTAATCCAGTGACCTCTTGGGGAATATGTGAGCACGTGGTTTCCAGAAGACAGGTAGTCAGGACCAGTTTTGTGGGCAGGGAACCTGTGCAGTGTCACAGGGACCCTCACTCAGAAGGGCCCTGTTTTTGGCTTAAAGCTTTGTGTCTGCTGTCTCAAAACTCTTAATAATTGTATCTTTGATTTTCTGTCTTGCAAGTGAAGTCCAATGGACCAATGAAGCATGTGTCAGGGGCATGGAGCCTTGGCAAAGAAGTGGTTCCCATCTCCCAGCACTCTGGGATGGGTTCTTAGCTACCCACTGGGGTCCCAGGTCCCTCCAGTGTTCCCCATCCTTCCCCTGCACAAGGCAGGGACCAAGTTGCCCTGTAGAGGAAAGCCTGTCTGCCACCACCCTCTTGTCCCAGTGGGCCCTGGGCATGGAGAATTCCAGAATTAAGTGCCTGCTTTGCAGTGTCTTGGGGAAGATTGATTTTTCCCAACTGGCACTTTCATTTTGCCCTGAGGCCTTCAAAGTATGTCACCAGGCTTGGCCAGGAGGAAGAACACCTTTGCTGTTGGATGGGAAGGACCAAAGATTGGTAGGTATGAGTTTGCATGATGAGAAAGGCCCACCTGCCACTTGTGTCTGTGGTACGAAGCCAGGACAAATGCTGAAGTGGGATGGGGTCAGGGAGTCTAAAGGTGAGAGGCCAGAATGGTGCAGATGAAACCACTACACCCATATAGTCATTATTCATAGTTAGTGTTCTGTAATACCTAAATGAACAAATGAAAATGCTACTTCAGAAAAGCGAACAAAACCCAAAGATGATGATGTCTCTTTACCACATTGCACATGAGGAGGTTTCCAACAGTTTCACATTCTCAACTCTGCCAGTTTTTAAAGCCACCAAATTCTTTTTTTTCCTCTCTGAATGTTTTAAATGATATTTTAAAATAATGAATCATAAAAGATATGGGTTTTCCCCTCATGTATCAGGTGTCTAATAAGTATCCCATTGATTTTGTTGACAGATTGATTGATCCTGAATTTCCATGGACTGAGACGCCTCCCACATCTAGCATGCGCCTACCCCACAGCCCCAGGAGGTAGAGAGTGCAGGATATCCTCCTTCTTGGTCTAAGCATAGAGAAGAACGCTACGTAGCTCAGCAAGAGGTGTTCTGCAGCCAAGTTATCCTAATCCCCGCCCCAACCGGCTTTGCCTGGTGGACTCCTCTATGAGATCACTAAACTGCCTTCTGTCTGCACTATTTGAATTATTATTCCCTTTGCAGTAATTTACAGGAGTGGAGGACATTCGTGGACACAGGGGAATTCTCACTTCAAATAAACCATATCTTCCCTCAATTAGAAATGGACAGAAAAAAAGGCAAGTGTACGTGTGAGGAAATCTGATGGCAGGGACTCAAGTCTCAGAGTGACAGCCCCCAGCTCAGAAGGGGGATGAGTCATGCTCACTGAGCTCAGGAGCTGAACAGACTCCAACACCTCCACTTTGGGCAGCCCCTTCATCTTTAATTAAAGTCTCCTATGCTCTCGCACTGATGGAGTGAAGGGGCCACTCAGTAGAGCCACGGAGGTGGGTATGTGCTGGGCAAATGGCAATCCAGTTACACAAATCCCTGCTCTTGAAATGTGATCTGGACCCAGGCTTTGAAGTTGCACCTCCTGCTGCTGGCACCTGTCTGTGCTCCCTTGAGTCTCTCCCTTGCTCCCTACTTCAGGCTGAGCCAAAGACTTAAGTCTTTCCTAAGGCAGGCTTGGCCATGGGGAGGCTCTGACATGAAGTCACGTTCTACAACCTCCCAAGGGTACCACTAGTGTGAGAGTTTCCTCATTAAGGAACCTTCAATAATGAATTAATTCTATTGACAGATAGCCAGGAAATTGGTCCAGTCTACTACCGTTCTTATATTTGTTCTACCAGCAGCACTGGCTGCATGTCTTCATAAATCAGGGGGCCTCAGAGTCCAAAGGAATCCTGGAAGAAGTGATTTGTTTTATGCTTAGAAAATTGAGGCACAGAGAGGTTGCATGATTGCAAAGTCACACAGCTAGTAACTGTGGAAGTCTGGGTTCAAATTCGGTACATCTGATTCCAACACTAGGCTCTTTCCAACAGCCAAAGTCTCAGAATCTTGCCTCCTTAAAGATCTTTCAGGAATTCCAGAAATAATAAAGTGTTTTCCAGCAAACAATAAAGGAGTTTTAAAAATCAATCACAAATAGTTCATCTCCTTTATTTATTTTTTATTTGAGATTCATCAAATTTCTTTTCAAAGTAGTTTAAATAATATTACACTGTTATGTACTTAATGAAAATGAAAGAAGCCATCTTTTTGGAATTTAATTAACTTAGAATTGGCCAAGAATAAAACAAAATGCAGGAAGAGCATGATTGTTTAGGGCCTATGAACAGGGAATTCTTCCCACCCAGAAGTGGAGGGGTCACGTTTTCTCCTTGCCACTCTCAGGTCTGGGAGCAGGGATCGGGGGAGTGCCAGCTCTGAGGTCTCACAGTCCTTAGTGGAAGAGAGCCTACCATGAGTATGATTCTTCCCCAGGGCAGCTATTATTCAAAGTCCAACCACTGGCCTCAAGAGGACAACTCTAAATGGCCATCCAAGCTCTGGAACCCCTGTGGGGTGAGGATCCTATTGCAATTGCATCTTAGACCAGCTTTCCCTTCTGCTCAATTCTTCCTCACCCATTATCTCACACCTTCCAGGAAACCAACAGTAGGCAAACCAGGCAATCTCAGAGTCTATTTCCTACAGAACCACACCTGAGTCAGGTGGGTGAAGCTATACCACTTAGAATTCCAAGATCTGTTGCTACTATACTTAAATAGGAAAAAAAAATTAAAAATACAATATACAGCGATTTGGAACAGTAAAATATATAGTCAAGTAGATTACTTACTAAATATATGTAACTCTCTATAAGTTTTATTTTATATGACAGATGTTCATTTTTCTTTAAAGGTTACAATCCTTCAAATATGTGTACAAATAGTATTGTATATTTTAACCTGAAAAAGATATTTTTTAATAGAAACAAACACCATTAACTGGATTATGTCTTATCCAGATCAGTAATTACACCTGAAAAAATATTCCTGTTCAGTCCACAATTAGCCAAGCTACCTCCAGTCACCATGTGGCACCTACACAGTGCTGAGAGTAAAACGAACTTTATCCCAGTGTGACTAGCCCACACCACGGGCAAAAATTCAACACTTGGAAAGGGGAAGGGATGGAAGAGGTAGTGGCACTTCTGTTTCTTATGAAGACAAAAGAGACATCTGAAGCAAATGTGACAACTTCTAATAAAATTGAGTAGTAGATAATGGGTTTCAGCTTTGTGCATTTGAGATATTTCATAACTAAAATGCATAAATTGTTAAGATAATTCACTTCCAGACTGGATACAAGTATAAGACTAATAGCCATAAAACAAATAACATCTGATCATTGATTCTGCCATCGACATGATGTCCATCACCAGGGTCACTTGCCACCACCTTTGTGTCACCCTGTTTTACAGATTACAAAAGATGTGGGATCACAAGCTGGATACATGTAAGTGTCCCTGTGAAAGATACTGCTCTTTTCTAATGTCTGTTCTCTTTTTCTTCATTAGAAATAAAAATTCTGAGAGTTACTGAGTACAAGTCTGCCTGGAATAGATGCATTTTTCACCATCTCTTATGAATAAGCATGGCCAAGTGACCAAGTTTTAGCAACTTCTGCAAGTATCCCCAAAGTGGTGAGCTAGCCCCTTCTTTGCCCTTCTTTTTACTATTGGTTGGAATGTAGAAATAGTGCTTGTAGCTATTGTCATCACCTTGGACAGTAAGGTGGCATCCTAAGGATCATGAAGAGGTAAGACTCTAGGACAGAAGGGTCCCAGTGTCTGGCAATTATGGCACCACGAGTCCTGGATCTAATACTTTGTTTACCTAAGCAATAAAGTCTGCCTTATCTTAATACAATCACTATGTTCAGGAAATTTGAGGTTATCTGTCACATACAGATGAACATAGTCATAATAAAAATAGCCACTAAAAATCCCATCACTTCTAGACTGGGCCACACTTAACTCCCTTCTGATGGATGATGTAGTTTTAATTTAAAGACCACCTCCAAAGAGGTAGATATCACAAATACACACTAAGTAAAGCACTTAATCATCATATGTGTCCTTCCTTCCAGGCCTGCGAGTGAATCAGAATTCAAGGAGGTTATCACATAGGTACATGAAGGATGATTTGTTTATATCTGAGTATGTGGAATGCAGTAATGTAGAAATTAATAAAACTGCTTGTATTATTATCTTGATTCATTGCTTCTTTTTACTTTACAGACCAATTTTTCATACCAGATCATAAAGTGTTTGAGAATATAGCTAGATAACAAGGTTCCATACATGATGAATGTTCAGGAAGTATTTGGGGATTAGGTATAAAAGTTCTGATTATATTGTAGAGTTCTTTATTCAATAAGTAAACCCAGACTTTGTTCTTATAAATGTCCAGTTCAAAGAATGGGGATATTTAGTCTGGTGATGAAAAGCAACAATTATCCAATTTGATTAAAAGAAAGAAAATGACTCTGAAATTTAGCAACATCACATTACCTTATCATTTGACCCTTTCCCCTTGGCCAGAGATTAAGGAAAGAAGCAAGATCTAGCTTGCAAGTGAAGATGTAGACTGAACCCACAAGTAGCATCTCTCCATCTGAAAACCTCACTGAAATAACAGTAAAGATATGTTTAAAGGCATAAAACACTGTTTTTGTCCACTTTCTGCTGCTTTAACAGAATACTATAGACCTGCAGTCCCCAACCCCCAAGCCTCAGACTGGTACCAATCTGTGGCCTGTTAGGAACCGGGCTGCAGACACTCCCTATCACTCACATCACTGCCTAAGCTCCACCCCTCCCTCCTACCCCTTCACACCCAATCTGTGGAAAAATTGTGTTTCATGAAACTTAGGAACCAGGCTGCACAGCAGGAGGTGAGTGGAAAAAATGAAGCTTTGCTGCTTGCTTGCCCATTGCTCACCTCCTGCTATGTGGCCCAGGCTGCAGCCACTCCCTGTCACTCACATCACCACCTGAGCTCTGCCTTCTCTCCACACACCGCCATCCATGGAAAAATTGTCTTCCATGAAACCAGTCCCTGGAGCCAAAAAGGTTGGAGACCACTGGTATAGACTGGGTAATTTATAAAGGAAATACATTTATTTCTCACAGCTCTAGAGGCTGGGAAGTCTAAGAGCATGACATCAGCATCTAGTAAAGGTTTTTTGCTGTAATATCCCATGGCAGAAAACAGAAGTGAGAGCATGAAACAGAGAAAGGAAATCAGGTTAAATTCATCCTTTTCTCAGGAGCTCACTTTCACAATAACAAATCCACTCCCATAATAATGGCATTAATCCATTCATGAGAACAATATTGTCATGGCCTAACCACTACTTAAAGGACTCCTTAATACTTAAAGGACCTCTTAATACTGTTATAATGATGATCAAGTTTCCAACACAAAAAATTTGAGGGATACCTTCAAGCCATAACATTCTGCCTCTGGCTCCCAAACTTTACATTCTTTTCACAGTACATTTATTCCATCCCAAGAGCCCTAAAGTCTTAACTCATTCCAGCATCAACATGAAAGTCCAAAGTCTCAGCTAAATTAGGTATGGGTGAGACTTACAGCATGATTTGTCCAGGGGCAAATTTTTTAGCTACGAGCCTATGAAATCAAAACAAGTTATTTACTTGCAAATACAAAAGTGGCACAGGCATAGGATACACATTCCCATTCCAAAAGGAAGAAATAGACAAGAAGAAAGAGGTAACTGGTCCCAAGTAAGTCCACCACCCAACAGGAAAAACAATAGTAAATCTTAAAGCTGGAGAACAATCTCCTTTAACTCCAGGTATCATAACCTGGGCACATTGGGAGGTTGGGCCCCCAAAGCTTTGGGCAGCCCCACCCCTGTGCCTTTGCTGAGTTAGCTCTTGCTTTGGCTCTCTAGGGTTGGAGCTGCATACTGGTGGCCATACAGTTCTGTGGTCTTCGGGTTGGCCCCACTCCCATAGCTCCACTAGGCATTGCCCTATTGAAGACTCTCTGAGGCAACTCCACCCCTGTGGCAGGTTTATGCCTGGGCTATCAGGTGGTCTGAGGCATTCTTTGAAGTCTAAGTGGAGGAAGACATGCCCACAGCTCTTGAATTCTTCATGCCTGCAGATGGGAGAGATAGCCTAGAAGACCTCTGAAGGTCCTTTGAGGTCTGTCTCCCATTGTCTTAATGAAGAGCACCTGGATCCTGCCTGTCCATTGTCATGTCTTTAGCAAATGGTCACTTGGCCATATCCTTAGTATTGTCTCCCAAGCATACTTTTTCATTTTTTTACATAGCTAGGCTATGAATTTTCCAAATTTTTCTGCTTTGCTTCTATTTTAATTATAAATTTTATCTTTAAGTCATTTCTTTGCTCATGTATCTCACTGTACACAGTTAAAAGTAGCCATGCAGCAGCCTGAATGCTTTGCTGTTCAGGTATTTCTTCTACCATACATCCTCCTTCAACACATTTAGGTTCTGCATTCAACAATGCCCTAGGACATGGACACAATTCAGCCAAGGTATTTGCCTTTCTAAAACAAGGATGGCCTTTACTCCAGTTTCCAAGACTTTGTTCCTCATTTTCATCTGAGACCTCATCACAATGGTCTTTATGGCCCATATTTCTGCCAACACTCTAGTCATAGCCCCTTAAGTGATCTCTAAGAAGATTTAGACATTCTCCACAGCTCTCTTATTCTTTTGAGCCTTCACTAGAATTTCCCTTAATGGTTTATTCACAGCAATAAAGGCTTTTACTAGCTCAATCCTGCAAGTTCTTCCAGCCTCTGTCCATTACCCAGTTCCAAAGCCACTTCAACATTTTCAGATATTTTTTATAGCAACAAAAAATTGATACTTTTGGAGATCAATTTTCTGCTAGCTTTTCTTCTGCTGTTATAACATAATAATGCACTGGGTAATATATAAAGGAAATACATTTATTTCTGACAGTTAAGGAGGCTGGGACATCCAAGAGCATGGTTCCAGCAACTGGTGAAGGCTTTCTTGCTGCATTATCCCAGGGCAGAAGGTGGAGGGTGGATGGTGGAAGCAACCACATGAGACAGAGAGAGGAAATTGGATCAAACTCTTCTTTTATCAGGAACCCACTCCTGCAATAACTAACCTCTTCCTGCAATGATGACATTAATATATTCGGAAGGGGAGCACCCTCATGGTCTAATTGCCTCTTAAAATCCCCAGATTTTAATACTGTTATATTGGAGATAAAGTTTCCAACACACAAAATTTTGGGGACACATTCAAACCACCGAAAACACTAAGGACAAAGAGAATCAAAAAGAAGACATTAGCAACAGAATTTTGGAAGCTAGAAAGCAGAAGGACAAGCATAATTGACCTGGAAGAGAGCAAAGAGATGAAAGTTTTCCAATTTGCACTATGGTGCCTCCATAAGGCTCAGGGATTAACACCATCAGCACCCAATGACGTGAGCACACACATAGAGATGAAAATGGGTAGGCAGGTAGAAAATCTCTTTATGAGGTCATTGGATCACCACACTCTGTCCATCGCTACAACTCTGGCAGCAAATGCAGGTTTATTCTCTAGATGGGTAAAACAGAGAGTGTATGGACTAGAGGACACCACACAAAACTTAGGGTCTGGTGTCCTGAAAACAAGGAGATCAAGTAAAAGTTTACATTCTAAATATTGATATCTCCTTGACTTCCAGGCCTGTAGAAATCAGTTATTCTTTGGGAAATCTGGCCATTCCAAGAAAAATAACCTAAAGAAAGACACACAGATCAGGCATCCCACTACAAAGCATCTCAGCTATAGCATCTGGTAATGAGGACCAGGGCCAAACACTCCAGCCATATGCCTCAAACTGAATCCAAGAATGAATTAGGCAGCAGACTTCTCAAGAGGGACTCTCAAAGCTGAGAGACAATAAAGAAATGCTTTCAAATGACTCAGGGAAAGCGATTTCTAACTGTGATGGTTAATTTCATGTGTCAACTGACTAGGTCACAGAATGCACAGATATTTGACCAAACATTATTCTGGGTGTGTCACATAAGTGTTTTTAGGTAGATTGACATTTGAATCACTACACTGAGTAAAACAATTTGCCGTCCCTAATGTGACTGTGCCTCATTGAATCAGTTGAAGGCCTGAGGCCACTGAACAAAACAAAAAGGCTAACTATTCCCTGAGAAAGAGAGAATCATGCCTGTCTGATTGCCTTCCAACTGTGGCATTGGCTTTTTTTTTTCACCTTCAAACTTGAACTGAAACATTGGTTCTTTCTGGGTCTTGAGCCTGAAGATCTTTGGCTGGGAACTATACCATAGGCTCTCTTGGTTCTTAGACCCTCAGACTCAAACAGGAACTAAGCCTTTGGCTTTTCTGGTCCGGCAGCTTGCCAACTCACCCTGTAGAACTTGGGACTTGCCAATATCCATGATTGTGTGAGCCGATTCCTTATAGAAATAAATAAATTTTATTTATTTCTGTTTTGTTTCTATTTTATTTGTTTCTGTTTCTCTGAAGAACCCCAACTAATATACCAACCAAGGTAGTGAAATGTTAATTCAGTCTGAACAGAGAATTGTGACATGTCAAGTCTCAAATAAAGTGTCTCCTTTTCTGCCTTTCTCAGAAACCTAGAAAAGTGGGGGCTCCACCAAGGAGAGTGGACCTCAAATGCAAAAGCTGTGGGATCTGGGAAACAGGTTCCAACACAAGAGACAAGGGTATCTCTAGGAGGAAAGTTTAGGAAGAGCCTAGCAGCAGTTCTAAAGAGTAACTAGTCTGCTAGATCAAGTCAAAAGGCTCCAACAGAGAATGCTCTTAAGTGAAAAAAATTGAATTCTAGATTTGTTTATGTTGAGAGGAAATTCAGTAAATTGGGAGAGAATTTGGGGAAGACCTAATAACAAAGTATATTTTAAAAACCAACCACTCAATCAAACAAACAAAATTAAAAGTTCTGTAATAGAAATAAGGTATTAATAATATGTTATATGGCTGAGCTATTAGAAATACTAAGTTTGATTTTGATGAAAATTATGCTACAAGTATAAAATGGCCAACACTCAAACACTTCTGGGCAAGAACAATGGAAATTCCATAAGGTTCAGGGTAATACAATGGAAAGTTGGGTTGGGGGTTGGTAAGCAGTGTGCATGCTGACCATTGATGAGATAAAAGATGGCTAAATCCTCTGCCTCCACAGTGGGAAATCAGTCAGTCAGGCCTGAAACTGAAAAGTCTCAAGACAGTAAAGTAAACATGTTATCTCAGTATATGAAGCTAACCATCCAAAGGAACAACAAAAATGATGAGAAAGGCCAGGTGTGGTGACTCATGCTTGTAATCTCAATACTGAGAGGGCGAGGAGGAAGGATCACTTGAGGCCAGGAGTTTGAGACCATCCTGGGCAACATAGCAAGACCCCATCTCTACTAAAAAAAAAGATGAGAGATGTTGCTCTGGGAATAGGGTCCAGTAAACATAGGTGGGAGGTGGGGAGAGAGGGACTGCATTCTCTTATCCTACTGAGCTACTTGGGTCTTCAAATTGCATTGTCCACATAACTGTCATAAAAATAAAAACTAAATGTAAAATCAAAGAACAATGAAGAACAAAATTTGAGGGAAAACTAAGAGCCTTGCTCCAAATGCTGTAAAAAAAAAAAAAAAAAAAAAAAAGTTTGAGCACTTATACATGGTAGATCTAAGGAGAGCTGACATCAACAAGACACCAGGTTAGCCAGAGAATCAGCCAGATGAGTTCACCACCAATTTCCCCTCATGACTCTTTGCTGTATGTCAAAAAGTCTTGCCTATAAAGGGCACATGTTTATATATCTAAGCAGAACTTTTCACCAAGAAGTATAAATAGTCTGTGATGGTTGAAGGAAACATTTATAGTTAATAATTAATGAAGTCAAAATGAAAACCTGAGCTAGACTAAACAATGATAGAGAATGCTAAAGGATCGGTGAAAACAACTCATGATTGTACAAAAATGTGTTTCCCTTTATGTTTTGTTTTAAATTTGGTGTTCTACTTAAATATAGTATTTGTGGCTTCTTAAATATAATGTTTGTGGTAATGCTATACTATCTATGGTTAGCTTCTTTAATAAACTATTCTATTTTTTATATAAAAAGCACATTTGAGTATGGAATCAGGCTTATATATTTTCCCATTCACCATGATTCTGATACTCTCAGAGGTTCCTATTATAGAAAAATAAACAGTGCTCCATCTACCTAAATTACATGTGAAATACCCAGCAAAAATTAAGTTTCCCTCTGAGAACTAGACTAGCAAATACAAAACTATAAAGAAGTAAAAAATACTATCAACTCAAAGGTGCCTTGGTAATATGATGGCTAATTGATCTATAGGAAATATTTTCACTGGGAGAATATTTCCACCTTGATGAGAGTATTTTCAGTGAAATAGTAGGGGCGGAAGCCAGGCTGCAGAAAGCTAAATAATGCATGGGAAATGAGGAGCTATAGATACCAAGGATAGATAATGCTTCAAGAAATTTGACTATAATGTTATAAGCAAAATAAGCAGGAAGATATGAGGTCAAAAATTTGTTTTTCTGTTTCTGTTTTAAGATGAATTTCCCTTTGCATGCATTTGAAAGCTCATAAAGATGATCAAAAGAAAAAGAAAGATTGAACATATATCAGAATGGGAATGAGAGAAGTAGGAAGAGATAGAAAAATTAAGGGAGGAAATATTTATTATAGTGCTGTGCATTTACACCAGATTCTGGTAGTTATCCCATTTGCTCTTCATAACAAATCTCATATTTCAGATGAAGAAACTGAGGTTGAGAGAGAAGAGCTAATAGCAGAAACAGGATTCAAAGTCCAGTCTGTTTGGATCCATAGGAGACCACACTCCTGAATTCCATACATTTGAACCTCACAGGTAACAATTACCCCAAACGTGTGTTCAGTTCTTTCGAGAGCAGAAGGAAATTAGAAAAAGATACCTGTACTATTTGTCATTTATCCAACTAAACCATTTCACAAAAGCTGGATTTGGATGAAAGATGAGGTATATCAGGACTGACCACAGTGCATACAAAAGGGTATAAAAACAAAATAAGTGCACAGGGAAATACTCCTGCCAGCCCTTCAAGCATCACACATCCTCACAGTGAGAATGCACACAAACATTTATTTAACATAGTGGAGCTCCTCAGTATTTGTTACATTCCTACAACGGAGGGGAAGTCAGCACAGACAAAAACTATTAACGCATCTAGCAGACTCATTTACTTCTGCATTTCTGAGCTGTTTCTCAGCCCCTGCTGAAGGTACCCCTGAGACATCTCAACCGACACAATGAAAGGTAAAACTACACACAGCAGATCTGTTAAACCAGGCTAGCACATTCAGAAGGAAATATCACCCCCAAATAGCATTGCCATTAGCAAATAATATAATATTTATTAACCACTCCACTGCCTGGAATACCCTCCTGTAACCAGTAAAGATTAGTAGTTAAAGGCCATAGGAAACATGAATTTTCCTTTTGCAAATGCAGACAGGGAGTTCTTTGTAGTTTGCACAAGTTGAAGTAGTGCACACTCTCTTGGAGAGGGATCATTTTCCACATCACCTCAACACCATGTCATTCAAGCTCCCAAGGCCCTTGGGAGATGTCATTATGGTTTTCCTACCCTCCAGGTCTTCCTTTAAGTCAAAACACAACTCCCCTGTCAGGAAGGGAAGACAATAGGAAATGAGTGAAACTGAGGTTCCTCAAGAATGTGTATGTGGAAGGTTCCATTCCCAGCACCTCCAGAGATAGTACCTGGCCTCACCCGGTGCATGGATGGTGCCT
The DNA here is from genome assembly GCF_040939455.1 of Microcebus murinus. NCBI lineage: Eukaryota > Metazoa > Chordata > Mammalia > Primates > Cheirogaleidae > Microcebus > Microcebus murinus. The sequence goes on from NC_134106.1 coordinate 89,922,276, forward strand.
AATAAATGCTTGTTTAGGTTATGAAGGAATGGATGAACATTGAATGACTGGAAGAACAAATGGATGGATAGCGTATCATCAAGAATGGAATGGAAATGAGTGCAGAGGGAAAATAACTGAAATGAAAATTACTAGAGCTGGTTTCCACCCAAGTCAACTCTATAAAATAAAGGAATCTGAACTTGTTATTTTCTTGTTGTTACCTAACCATAAATATAAAGGTAAGCCAGATATGTGTAACACACTGCATTTCCCAGAAGGCTGCACCAGTGACCACTGAGAGTTGATGTAAAATTACTCTAGATCCCTCACCCTTCATGTGGGATAAATCTCAGGTACTCCATCCACTTTTAAGTTTTTACCCAACATTCAGATTCTTTCTTGAGCTTCAAACTCATATGTCTGCCATGCTGTAGGCAGCTCCAGCTAGATGTCTTCTAAGCACTTCAAACTCAACCTTCAAAACTAAATTCATGTCTTCCTCTCTTTCTTAATATTTTCAGTCTCAATTGTCGGATGTATCATTCACCACCAATCCAAGTCATAAAATCAGGATTCATTCTTGACCTTCCCCTTGCCCTCAGCTCTGGGCTCATGCATTCCATTTTTAAAGTGCTCCTGACTTTACCTCCTAAACCTTCTCTAAACTAGTCCCTTCTTCTCCATCTTGACCACGAGCTTGTCTTACCTGCACCACTGCAGCACTCTGACTTCTTTTCCTGCTTACAGTGTTGCCCACTCCAACCCACCCTTGGCCTTGCATTTCCAACTGTTTCAGTGGTTCCTCCTTCCTTATGTGACAAAGTTCCCGGCTTCTTTGCCCATTATTCTGTCCCTCTGTAGGCCATCCTTCAGGCCTCATCACTATCCACTCAATGTCACAATGTATGCTCTAGTAATTCTGAATGATCTATTGCTTTGGTTAGTCCTCCTTTATGCTTGCATAGCATTTTAAGCATCATATTGAAATTATATGCTTCCTCAACCTGACTTTTTAAGATCAGGGTCCATGATGTACTTATTCTAGTATGCACAACATCTATCCCAATGCAGCCATCACATTATAGGGAGAAAATAAATGCTTTTTGAATGGAAATAAACTTTGTTTAGCCATGGCATGAAAGCTACATAGTGTCTTGCCAATGGACTCGGGCTTTATCCTGTAAGCTATGAATCAATGGCATGAGCCAAGCTGTGTTCTGGGGTGTCACCTCCGTGGCAGTATGGAGGATGGTGGATTAAAGGAAAAGTGACTCTCTTGGTGATGCCATTTCATTCCACCTATTTTTTTTCTTTCATGATTCTGATCACAATGTATAATTGTATACATATTAATCTTTACTCTTTCTTAACTACTGTCTCCCCAGTGGCCATTAACCTCTATGTCTATGCATGGGAATATCCAGTGTCTAGCACAATTCCTGCTAGAATCTTAAGGGCAGAAATTTGTGGTAAAGGAGAAAAAGGCTAAAATAACAGGTTCTATTCTGGATGACAGTGGTTGGCATAGGCATTCATGATTGCCTATAATAAAGTTTTAAATACATCAAAAAAGAATAATATGGGTTGATCCGTACCTCTCACCTCTCACAAAGATCAACTCACAACTCACAATGGATAACGGACTTAAACCTAAGACATGAAATCATAAGAATTCTAAAAGAAAATATTAGAAAAACTCTTATAGACATTGGCCTAGGCAAAGAACTTCTGAAGAAGACTCCAAAGGCAATCACAGCAACAACAAAAATAAATAAATGGAACCTAATCAAATTAAAAAGCTTCTGCACAGCCAAGGAAACTATCAACAGAGCAAATAGACAAGCTACAGAACGGGAGAAAATATTCACATGCTACACATCTGATAAAGAGCTGATAACTAGAATTTCCAGAGAACTCAAGAAAATCAGCAAGAATAAAAAATCAAACAACCCCATTAAAAAGTGGGCAAATGACATGAAAAGAAACTTTTCAAAAGAAGACAGACTAATGCAAAAAAAAAAGTATCAAAAAATGCTCAACATCTCTAAACATCAGGGAAATGCAAATAAAAACCACAATGAGATATCACTTAACTCTAGTGAGAATGGCTTTTATCAAAAAGTCCCAAAACAACAAATGTTGGCATGGATATGGAGAGATGGAAACATTCTTACACTGCTGGTGAGACTGCAAACTAATACAACCTCTACAGAAATTAATACGGAGATACCTCAAGGAACTCAAAGTAGAACTATCATTTGATCCAGCAACTCCACTACTTGGTATTTATCCAAAGGAAAAAAGACATTCTGTGAAAAAGACGTCCACACTCGGGTGTTCACAGCAACACAATTCACAATTACAAAGATGTGGAAACAACCCAAGTGTCCATCAATACATGAATGGATTAATAAGATGTGGTATATGTATACCATGGATTACTACTCAGCCACAAAAAATGATGAATACACCTTGTACTATCCTGTATGGAGCTGGAGCCCATTCTTCTAAGTGAAGTACCACAAGAATGGAAAAACAAGCACCACATGTACTCACCATTTAATTGGTACTAATTGATCAGCACTTGTGTGCACATGTGGAAGTAACATTCACAGGGTATCAGACAGGTGCAGGGGGTGGAGAGGATGGGTAAATTCACACCTAACGTGTACAGTGTGCAATGCCTGGGGATTGGACATGCTTGTAGCTCTGACTTGGGCAGTGCAAAGGCAATATATGTAACTGAAGTATCTGCACCCCCATAATATTCTGAAATTTAAAAAGAAAGATATATGGGGAGAGAGGTGGGTGGATAGGTATGTGATAAAGCAAGTAGAGCAAAATGGTAATGATAGACTCTAGGCAGTAGTTATATCAGTTTTCTCTCTAAAATTCTTTCAACTTTTCTACATGTCTGCAAATTTTCATAATGAATGTTGAGGAGAAAAAAGTATTCATGGCAAGTATTGACTGCTCCCAAATGGAAATGAATGATGAATGACTCACTTTCCCATCTAGTGCTAGCATCAATGCCCACTCCTGTCTCATTTCACAAGCTGGCTTCCCCCTACTAAAGCTGGCCAGTGAGCCCCGTGTATCTGCACTCCATCAGTGGCCCCGCCTTGCTCTACTTCAGATCCAAATGCTTAATGAAGCAAATCAGTCTATTTCCAATCACATTAGTAATCTAGAGTTTCATGTGTGTGCAAAGCAAGAAAGTTTGTCCCTGTCGAATCCTTTTATTAATTTTGAAACAGGAAGTTGAACTTCCCCCACCTGCAAATGAAACTAGAAACCTCCTCTCCTCCACCCATAAAGGGCTGGGGGGGGGGGGTAGGAGGCTTTTTGATTTGGAGAACACATTTTTTTTCAAGTATACAAAAATGCCTTTTTTTTTTCTTTCTTAGGTGTTTGGCAAGAGCATCAGCTTTTTCTAAAACAGCTGAAAAGTTACCTGGGAAAACTTCAGGATTGCTCATTAAGAGAAAAATAACATCAGTTGTAAAATGAGGTTGTTTTGTTTTGTTTTCTAATCTTCTTGATACTTTGGGTTTTAAGAGTTTTGTTCCAAAAATACTACCTAAGTCAATGTACCTATTCTCCAGGTTCTCAAACACAGGGACTTCTCGTAACTTCACAGAGAAAAGGCAGTTGTTTGCCTGGTCCAAAGTGTACACTGACTCTTTCATGCAAGTACATCTTTCTACTCCTGTGGCCAAGTACCTTGCTGTTATTGCCACATGTTTGTTCAAGTGGTGAGGAAATATTGAATATCACATGTCCTCAGTAGAGACTGGACAGTAATTATCAACAGATGGCAGCAGTAGGGGACTGAGAGAGCAAAAGAGTCCTCACTGCAGGATGGCTTGAGCCCATCCCCAGTGACTCCTTGGCCACTGACCTGAGTAGATACGATGAAGTTAACTAGTGATGCCTGTCCTCACTTTTTGCATTATCTCAATCTTTTCTAGGCAACTCTCTTGAAGAGCTAATTCTAGGCTGCCTCAGAAATGGTAGAGGATTTCACTGTGTGCTGCCACCACTTAACCAGCCCTTGCAGAAGGAAAGCACCACCAGCATGATCTTGAGTGTTTCAATGAATGCACTGAACATGGCTTGCAAATGAATCTACTTCAATTCAACAGGCACATATAGAACACTTGCTCTGCTTTGCACATGGGCCAAGTAACGTGGGAACATAAGGACAAAAATAAATGAACCTTAGCCTTGAAGAATTAGTATCCAATGAGGGAGACAATTACTTACAATACAGTGTACTAATTGCAGCTGTGGAAATACATATACTAGGTATAGTATCATAAAAAAAATTGTCACAATTAACTCTGTCTGGAGTAGAAGGAATGGAGGTAAAGGGAGCTATCTCAAGAAAGGCTTCAGGAAGAGTGGTATCTACTCTGAGCTCGTATAAACTCTTAAATAAGAACACATTTATTCTATATATGCAACAGGTGACCGGCATCCTATTAAGACAGACAAGACCCCTGCCTTAATGAAGATTCTAGTCTACTGGGAATACGAAGAATAGGAAGAGGAACTTTTCCAGTAAACTAGGAGGCAAAGGTCATTTCTAGGGGGTGGGAGGGATAGTTTGTGCAAAGGCACAAAGGCATGGAAGAGTTGAGCGCAGTGGAAAATTGGTTGTCAAGTAAATCCAGCAGTTCTTCCTTTTGTTCCTGCATATATTTATTTATTTATTTATTGTTTCAATAGATTTAGTGGGCACAAGTGTTTTCTTGTTACATGGGGAAGTTGTATAGTGGTGAAGTCAGAGCTTTTAGTGTACCCATCACCCAAATAGTGTACTCTACCTGACAGGTAATTTTTGATCCCTCACTTGCCTCTCACTCTCCCCTCTCTGAGTCTCCAAAGTCCATTATACCACTTTATATTATCATGCATAACCATCATTTAGCTCCCACTTATACATGACTACCTGGAGGATTTGTTTTTCCATTCCTGAGATACTTCACTTAGAATAATGGCTTCCAGTTCCATCCGAGTTGCTGCAAAAGACATAGTTTCATTCTTTTTTACGGCTGAATAACATTCTACTGTGTGTGTGTGTGTGTGTGTGTGTGTGTGTGTGTGTGTGTCACATTTTCTTTATACATTCAGTTGATGGGCACTTAGGTTGATTCCATATCTTTGCAATTGTAAATTGTGCTGCAATAAACATATTAGTGCAGGTTTCTTTTTGATATAATGACTTCTCCATGCATTTATTAAACAAATTATTTGTGCCAGGGCACTGGCTCTGCAAACACAAAATTGAACAAGCCTGATGGAGTCTTAGTAGAAATGATGGACATTGAAGAAAATATTTAATATATAAGGTCTTCTTTAGAGGTTCATAGAATCTAAGTCTTATCCAGAAGTTGGTTGACTCAATGTATAAAAATAACATTTTTTTTCTGTTTTAGGTGACTGAGACCTGAGAGATAAGTGAATGAGGAAGAATAGCATAAATAAAAGATTCTACAGAAATTCCATCATGGCTTAAAATCACGGCTAGGGAATGGTGAAAATGAAGAATTACTTCCCATGTGGCCTTTACACCAATGAACTATTCTGTATGAAATATTTAAACAAACGTAAAAATACATAAAATAACCATACCTTCACTCCCACCACCCAGATTGGACACACCTTAAAATTTGCCTCATTGGCTATTGCAAAGAAATAAAACATGACAGACAGAATTGAGGCCCCTTTAAATTCCTGCCTGATTCTATTGTCATTCCTGCTTGCAATCTATTAATATAAAATTGTGTTTCGATTTTAGTGCTTAACATTCAACTTGTATTATTTCCTGAAAAATCGAAAATTACTATTTCTATCCTTCTCCAAAGAAGTCAAGAAATTTATCATGTTTTAACTACTCATTTGAAGCCCAGTCTCTATCTCCTTTTTCTTGTCATCTAGACATTTAGTTTTGTAATTTTCCTTTTTGTTTATTTTTCACCTTCATTAAGACCAAGATATCCTATTAATTTCTGTGCTCACGATTTTTACTTGCATCTAGTCTTTCCTTCTGGGTTTATTTTTCTTCTTTATTGAGGATTCCTTCATTTGTTCTTCCAGTCAGTAAAAGCTGTGGAGGGTAAATTCCATTCATCTTTGCTTATCTGAAATTTTCTTTATTTCATTCTCTCTCTTGAATGATAATTTACTTAGACATAAATTGTAAATTGACAGTTATTTTCTCTTATTGCTATGAAGATATTGTTCCATTACCTTCTGGCACCTATTCTGACAGGGAGAAATTACTGTCAGTATATTTGTAATTACTTTCTGTTTAATCTACATCTTCTCTTTTTAAGGTTTTTTTGTTGTTGTTGTTTAAAAAAAAACCTTAATATTCTACAATTTTACTAGGATGGTTCACTATGTTGGTCAGCTTTGCTTTCATTTATGTGACTCAGTCCTGTCTTTTCTCAACTCTGGGAAATTAACAGCCATTATACCTTCAAAAATCTCTTTTCTACCATTTTCAGGATTTTTTAATTTTTTATAGCTCTTTCTATATTTCAGATAAATTAGTATTATCTTATAATTTACTAATTGTCTGCTTTATTCAGACTGGAGTTTAATTCATCATGTATTGTATTTCCATGATTAAATTTTTAATTTCCAATTTAATTTTTGAATTGTTTAAATTATACAGGTTTGTTGTTTAACTAATAGCTTGTTTGGGTTCATGATATACTTCTTTCCATATTGCTGATTGTCTCCTATATATTTTTTGGAAACCTTTTTTCCAGACCGTTTCATTACTTCTATTTCATGTGCCATGACATACTAAATCATAGATTTTATTGATTTTATTGATTGCCTTTTATTTCCTTCATGTGTTTTGTAACTTTGTTTTGTAAGGCTCATTTTGGATGGGAGGTGATTTTTCTCTCTGTGGGTTGGAGGGGATGTGTTCGTGTCTTCATTTACTCTCCATTTTCAACTTCATCTTCCTTTACTTGGGCTCCTAGACCGCCAGCCAGAGCAAAGTCTTGTATGGGAAGCTCTGAGCCCTTGCCCCCCAGAACACTCACATACACATGACTGAGCCAGGAGATTTTCTTGACCCATAATTGAAAGGTAGGTAACTTCACACAAACTAAAAAACAGCAGTTTTCTCACCAGCAGGAAGAACCACATCCCAGCACTGTAGAGGAGCAGTTATCCTGGGACCCTTCAGGCAATTTAGTCCCAATTACCGACAGGGTCTGACTCCAAGCTCCCCTACCTGTTTGGGAATCCAGAGACCAGCAGAGCTCCATCATGCTCTTGACACCATTTTTTTTTTTTTTTTTCATTTTCTGAACCTCATGGATTTTAATCCCATGTTTGAAACACAGTGGCCTTTTCTTCTTTTATTATATCTTATCTATCGTTTCTATGTCTAAGAAGCTTCGAAGTCAAGTAGCCTCAAAGCAAAAACTTGCAATCTCATTCTGACACATCATCCATCCTTCAAAATTCAGATGATGGCTCAGTTTCACCTCTCTATCTTGGTCCATGGTTATTCCTCTGCTTGGAATGTTCCTCCCAGCTTCTGCCTTCCTAGTTCTTCAAGACTTAACTCAAGCCTCTTCTTTTTCAAGACTTTTCCCATAACAACTTCCACTATCCCCACCATCCCTTTATTTGCCTCTCTTTCTCAACAGACCCTGAACCTGAGAGAAGAGATTGGGTTGATTTCATGCCATATGTCCCTTTAACTCTCATTGTAAGAATGTTCCATCAATATTTAGTAAATGAGAAATTAATGACTGTTTATTTGCTTGAATTTTAGAAAGTCTCAAATCCACAGGGCTTTATTTTCACTTTTCTAAAATCTAACAAAGCTAAAAATAAAAAGTGAAACTAAAACACTTTTCTCTTAGAGACATCTCAAACTCCTAAACCTGTGCCCAGATGCCCCAAAAATGTGTGGAGATTTTGCACTGTCTTCCAGCACCATGAAACCCAAAGCAATTTGTTCTCCTTGCCATTTCAAAGGATAAATAAGATTTGTGGAGAAATTATGCAAACTTTCTCTAGAAAATATAAAGTTTTAAAAAAAAAACCCACAGGCAAACTTCTGAAAAGCCAAAATCAACTAGCTTCATTTTACATGCACAACTTTCTACACCTCACTATAAAATAATGTGGATGATTAAATCTCATTAAAATGTAAGAAAATCAAGGTACCACATTTCACCAAGGAGTATTAAAAATATACATATGTGCATGTAGACACATACACACACACAAATGGGAATAGCATCTTAATGCAACTAAGTGAATAAAGGGATGAATGAGAGAATTCAAGCAATAATTATTTTTTAGGTAACTGGCACTTGTGCTCCAACTATAGAAACAACCTATAGTTCTCCCCAAACACATCTTGCTCCCAAGACCCTATGAATTTGCAATACTATTCTTCACTGTAGACTGGTCTCCCCTACCGTAATTAACTGAATAAGGCTCAGCTTAAATTCTGCCTCCTCTGGAGAGTATCTGACTCCTTGTTGCCCTTTCCACATCTTCATCACAGCAAGTGTTGGGATCATTTCTTCATGTCTGCCCTTCATCAAGCTGTGGGCAATCCGAGGACCACATGCATTCAAGGACCAAGTGCATTCATCTCTGAATCCCAGCCCAGCCCTGTGCTTGATACATGATAGGTATGAAATAAGCTTTTAGTGAATGAATGAATAAATGAATGTAACCCATGAACAGAACTATTCTGCAATATATTTTCCATTGACGAATGAAGCCATAATCAGCTTCTACTTTATCAAAAGGGTTCTCTACTAAATACAATCTAAAAGGGCTTCTGTAAAAGCATTGCCAACTTTCAGGGTGAATAGCATAGTCCTCCTAAAATTAAAATACGCAAACTCCTTTTAAAAATCACCTATTTTACACCAGCAAATAAACACTCAAATGACATGTTTTTCTATTAAAAACTCATGGGCCTTAAATTTCTTTTTAATCACAGGCTTTAGTATTATTACACGTGTTCTATTAACAGGCATATCCAATGAATTCCCTTTCATAAACACTAGTAAGTTCAGTGCAAACCAGCCAGGTGATTAATTTATAATTCTTGACACATTAGGGAGGTGAGTTGGAGGTAAGAAATAGTAAGTCCTAGGATGGACTGCCTTTCACGCCAATACCATGGACACACACAGAGAAGGGCACAGGCAAACACCTGAGCACACGTACACACACACATAAACACACCACCCATGAACACCCACTGCGCTGAACTGGCATTGGGTCCAAATTTGACAAATCAATGCCTGAAGGCAAATAGTCAAGCCTAAACTGTTGCAGGTTCCTTTTCCTATAAAAATAATAATAACGAATAAAAATATTTGGAGCTTGGCCAGAGCCTAATGCAACACAATTTCTAAATTCAGCATCCTCCTTCTTGCCCCCACCCCCACACACTTCCCACTTGCTCTGCCACTTCTTTTGTGCCTTTCTATGCAGGTTACTTACCCTACCTCGAATAAAAAGTCTTTCAATGGCTGCTTCAATCCCTGATGTCTAATGCATTAGGCTTTCTCCCTAAACCTCAGGGATAGAGAAGGCAAAAGAACTTCAGATGGGAATCGAGTAGTCATCAGCATGCTGTGTGATTTTAGGAGAGTCAGTGCCCCTCTCTGTGCTACATGAGTAAATGTCCACATGAATAAATGAGAGGATTGGCTGTGATGACACTTTTCCCTCCTAATTTTTTAGGTAGAAGTTTGGAGCGCGGGCTCTGGAGCCAGACTGTGTACAAATCCCAGCCATTTGCTTACTAGCAGTGTGACCTTGGGCATATTGGTTCATTTTCTGTACATCAGTTTATTTGCCTATTAAATATTGATGATGACAATGAGAATGACTTTGACAATGACAGATACATACTGTCTCATAGGGTTGTAGTGAGGGCTAAATGACGTATTATGTATAAAGTGCTTAGAAGAGGGCCTGGCTCATGTAAGCCCTATATAACGGTTAGTTGCTATTTACATTATAAAAATTAAGAAATTATTTTCAAAGGTCATGGTATTAACTCTTTCCATTTTATCACAGAATAATGGAGCGATAAACAAAAGACAAATTTAATGCTTACTTCTAGTCACACGAGGGGACGGTCTGCCTGATCGCTAAAACCCTTGGCTATTGGACCCCCCAAATCTATCAGGCCTTGGTGAGCATCGCTGGCGCTGCGTGGGAAGGCTGAGGACGAGAACAGGTTGAGAGCCCCAAGTCAGGAACAAAGTGCGCTGGCAAACGGAGGGGAACTCACACGGAGCCTTCGCCACCGGCTTTTGGCACCATCCGAGCCTCTTCATCTCTCAATTTCATGGTCACCAAAACTCACACATAAAAAGCCCAATGACTAAATGAATATGGAAACTGAACAGCTTAAATAAACCCTGAGATGTGGTCAGTCTGGGTCACCTTCAAGTTGTGCTGTGACATCCCAGGGTGATGGAAGGTTAGTTAGTCCCTGCAACCTTCGCTGGAGAATAGAAAGGAAATGAAAATCGCATTTCAATTATCAATGCAGAAACCTTCACAAGATCTAAATCCAGGACAGAAAAACAAACATAGCTCAAATTATTCAATCTTCCAATATCCTGGTTCATAAACAGATTTCCTTCTAAATGAGTCACTGGAAACTGCCCTTTAAAAAGCAGGTATTTGTTTCTCTTTTCTAAAAGTTTGAATACATCGCCTAGTAATAATAACAGGGGACAAATTGAGAGTGTTGTAAACTGAGGCGAGAGGACAGGAGAGCAGACCAATTATCCTTGATCTGCTCATCCAGCAGGGACCCAGGTCTCGAGAGCATGCTCTATCTTGATTGTTCCTGTCCTAACAGAGCACTGTGCTGGAAGCCAGAAGGCCTGGGATCTCATCCTCAGAACATCCTCTGAGGAGCTGTGTGACCCTGAGAAATCTGTTAACCTCTCTGAGCTTCTGTGAACATCATGTGTTCAGTGAGAACATCAGCTCCATTTCAGCCTCTGTGTTCTATGGTTTGAAGTGTCTACAAGGCCTGGCTTTTCTGCTTCTCAATCATGTAACTTCACCAAGTCAGGTATTAATACAATACATAGGGTCAGTGATCAATATCTCTTTCACAGGGTTAATGTGAAAACAAAATGAAAGAATGTATACATGGACAGGCTCCATATACAATAACTTACACACAAATCTGATGAATTATGACCACGATAATTAATATTTAATGAGGGCTTGAGTCTGGCATTGTTCTAAATTTACCTATGCTAACTTAGAGTTTAGTCCTATTGGCAAAGTATAATTACTGTTTCCCTTTTATAGATAAAAAATGGAGCTGACTCAGCACAGGTCCCCCAAAGAGCAGAACCTAAGAGAAGGGTTTCTTTGCAGGTGGTTTATTTGTATAAGTGATCACAAGGAATGTGCCTGGCTAGCAGGGCTCCAAGGGGAGCAGTAGGGATACAGGAGCCTGGGTGGACCCACTGGGACCCCTCTGAGCAACTGGGTAAAATGCACCTCAGAGCTGTCACCCTAGGGGCGGAAGCAGGTGCATTATCCACCAGCTTTCACCCTCCATTGGTCAAGAGTTTCCCTGTGAGATGCTTAATCCCCTTGCACATCCAGATTTGCACAGGTCTTCATAAGGATGGCCAAGTCATGCCCAGCACTTGTCTCAGGCAGAGAAGCCCCAACTCAATCAAGGTGAAATGGAAAGAGGAGTCAGAATGACGCCAGGTAGGCAGAAGAGGGGTCTGTTACACCATCCTCTTAAAAACTACTGCTCACCCTTAGAACTGTACACAGTGATGCCTAATGTAAATTGTGGGCTTTAGTTAATAATAATGTTATTGATTCATCAATCATAACATGAAGCACACTAATGCAAGATGTTAACAGGAAAAACTATTCAAGGGAAGAAGGGATATATGAAAACTGTACTTTCTGATCAGATTATCTGTAAAACTAAAACTGCCCTAAAAAAATAGTCAACTAATTAAAAAAATATATAACTCTTCTCATCTCTAGCACTTCTAGCAGATCATGCTCACAATCCTTGCTTTTATTTTTTATAGCATTCGTAGCTATCTGATGTAGCATTATTATGCTTATGTTTGTTGTTGGTCCCCATCCCATTCCTGACATAGCCAAATTAGAATGCAAGGTAGAGCAGGATGGAGATTTTTGTGTCTTTTATTAACTACCATATTCTCCAGCAATGCTTAGTGCATAGCAGACACTCAGTAAGTACTTTTTGAATGAATAAATGAAGGAAGAAACTGAGTAGCCTAAAACTTTTTGGCAGATTAACTGGAGAATCGAGAATCCAATGGAGATGGGAACAACCTTCAAACCAAAGAAAGAGATGGGGAAGGTTGAAATTGATCACTGCTCCTCCCCAAAAGCGAGTTAAGGTCTACTTCTTACTCTCCACACCCATGAAGTCAGCAAGAAGTTAACCTGCAACTACCAGTGACCTGCAGCCAACTAAGCAGCCCAAGCCAGTGGCAAGAGGTGCAAATTCCCAGAAAGTGGCAACTTGGGCAAAGTTTAACCACATCCCCAGGTGACTCCTGGGGAGACAGTCTGGCAGTAGCCTGAGGTCATGACTCCAAGAAGAGTGATTCCTGCTTCCTCTGGGATTCCTTGCAACCAAAATGCACAGGGAAAGAATCTGAGACCATCCTGATGGCAGTGAGAGTGTGTGTAAGAATTGTAGATCACACATGGAAGCCATATGATGCACAAGGCAGCGCTCTAAGTGCTTTACATGGATTTACTCAGTAATTACCACATTTTCCCTAGGAAATAGAACAACTTCTGTCCCCACTGCCCCAGAGACAAAGTCCGGAGTTCTACTCAGTGCTGCATTTTCCTTTGACACCCATGAAGACCCCTGTTTCCACCACCACTCTCCCTTGATTCAAAATAAGACCGCATGTCTGGATTCTGGCTAAGGGAAGGTAGGCATAAGGAATACACCAACTTCCAGAAGTGGCTCCTCAAGGACCATCATTCATAGCCTTCCATGCTCCCCTCCATCAGACAGTAAAGTGAGAAAGAGAGAGAGCTAAGTGTGTCAAGCCACTGAGATTTGCTCTGTTACAGCAACTGGCATTTATTACCCTGGCTAATGCAACAATTTTACAGAAGGGAAAGTGAGGCACAGTTACTATAACTTACCCTAGTTGGTACTGGAGCTCACATTTGAACTCAGGCAATCAACCTGAGGCCATGAGCTTTACCTGCTACAAGTGTGGGCTCTGGAGGGACCAGTGTCCTTTCATTCAGCAACATTCTCTGATAGCAAGGAAGCTACAGAGCCAACATCAGGAAATAGCTCACACTTCCAACAGTCCTGGGCAGGCCAAGAGAACAGATTTTACAGAACTAGGTCGCCCTGGAATTCTGTGTCTATATTCAAGCTATGTACTTAATTTTGATACAGATGGTATATGGCATTTCCTGTTCATTAAATTCCTCCATATAACTTTATGGTAAGAATGCTTGTCTTGTATTTCATACAGTCTCAGGAGTGCTAGGAAAGGGTATTAAGCCACCCAGCAACACTGTATGAAACTAATTAACTGGCAGAATTCACGATTGCTTCCAAGGATTTTGGTACTACATGTGGAAGAAAAGAAGGCAGTGGAAATGGACAGTTGGAGATGTCTATGGAAAGGAGGAAGTAGGCATCAGTTCGTGCTAACTATGTGGAGGGCATGTCCCTATACTTCACCTCATTCCGTCACCCTGACAGTGCTGTGGAAGAAGCATTATAGTATCCCTATTTTATAGATGAAGAAGCAGAAGGTCAGGGGTGCAAGTAACTTCCCAAGACTCCTCAATTCGTGTGTACTAGAGAAGAAAATCAAGACCAACTCTGACTGACTGCAGAGTCCAACTTTTTTCCTGGCAATTCATGGCCCCTCAACAAGATTGTTTGCAACTGAAACAAGTCATGATAGCAAAAAGAGCCTTATGAAATGAGCTAAGGAATCTCCCTTTCTAGGATGGAAATCTTCCAGTAAAACTGATTCAGAAGGCAATTTCTATACAGAAAACTCAAATTTCCTATGAACTCCCAGAGATAGAAATAGGAGCTAAATGATTTTACAAAACAAGATGGAAAGACAATAACGAAGATCACCACTGAATACTTAACTAAGCGCTGAGCACATTTTATGTGTTATTTGTGTCACATGCACAACAGACTTATGAGAGACGCTCTTGTTAGTCTCATGTTTACAGGTGAGAAAACTGGGAACAGTGAAGGACAACTTACTTGCTGTCTACAGCCACAGCTGGCTGCAGCCAGAATTTAAATTCAGATAGTCTGATGATAAAAATAATGACAGCAACAAAGCTTATTTAAAGCTTATGACAAGCCAGGTATTATGCTAAGCAAATTTTGTATATTATTAATAACTTGTTTGATATTCAAAATAACTCTGATATTATCCCAATTTTATAGATGAGCAAGCTGCAGTATGGAGAAATTCAGTGAGATGGAGCAACGTGCACAAGTGCACACAGCTGGTAAACGGTAGAGCCAGAATTGGAAAGCAGGCAGTCTGGCTTCATTGCCTGGGCTCTTAACCTCTACGCTCTACTGTCTGCATCCAAGACTTACCCACACCATCAACAACACTCTTTCTCTTAGCTGGACACTGGAACTTCACAAAGGGAGTCTCTTTGCTATATGTGGGGACGGCACATTTCTTCACCCCAAGCCCCAGCAATCTCCAGCCTGTATCCAGCCACCTACACCCTCTTGAGAATTTCTCCTGCACCTGACAACTTCAATTCTACAAGGATTGCATCTCTGAAACTCCTAGAACTTAGTTCCATTTTCCCTTTCGCGTGACTATTTCCAGGGGCATGGTGAATGACGTGGGTTTCTTTGATTAGATTATCAGACAGACTTCATATGTTAGATTTCTCCCTTTATTTTGACTATGGGGAAGTTCAAAACAAAGACTAATAACAGCTTTCCACTACTCTGGCTCCTTGGTATAATTTCGCTTGCCCTTCTTTTTTTTTATTATTGTCCTTTTTATTTTATATGGTGTTAGAGAGATAAGTGAAGGATGATTATATGGGACATGACTAAGGTGGGAACTAGAGCTGATATAGTGTAGAATAGAGTGCTCCATTCAGCCTGGAATAGGGTCATTTAAATCTAAGTAAAGAAGCTCAGTCTTTCAGAAACTAGGGGGTACCTTTAAAATGCTCCTAGGAAAAGATTCACTGGAGAAGCTAGGCTTATAAAAACCCAAGGAAACCTGTCACTTGCTCCTACTAAAAACCCTTTGGTGGCTCCCCACGGTTCACTAAAATTAAGTCCAATTCCATGGCACAGTGTTCCACGCTCTCATTCTGGACTTTGTCCATACTCCAGCCCCTCTGCTACCCTCCCCTTCTTGCAGAACCCCCTCATACCCACTGTCCCCAGATACAACATGCTACTTCCTGAGTCTCCACCGGAAGCCAGCCCTTCACACCACCTTGCACTGCTCTCTGTAATACTACCTTATTCTAATTTGTTTGCACACTCTTCTTCTTTAATAGACAATGGGTTCCTTGAAGCCAGGAGCTATGTTATATTTGATGTGTACCTCTAACACGTAGCACAATGCTGGACACATAGTAAAATGTCAATAAATTAATAAATTTGGTGAAAGCATCTGTCCCACCCTATACCTGATACCTTGCTCTTACATTCAATATCCACTCACCAGATGCTCACGTTTCCAATGTCACCTCCCCATAGTTTCAAGTTTTCTTCTAAAATATTCAAAGCGTCAACATACACTTCAGCAACTGAATCAAAACAAGGTAATTATAATAATATCCACCAATTTAGTGAATGCTTTCTCTATGCCACACATTATGAAATCGCTTATTAATGTATTAGCTCATTTATCTTCACAACAATACAACCAGGGTTACATAATTATTGGTCCCCACTCAACATATAGGAAAACTGAATCTCTAACATGTTAAATGGGACAGCAAAAACTTTGAATGTCAAGAGTTAACCTGAGAGCCAGGATGGTTAACCACTCTGTTGTGATGTCTCCCAATAGGTCTAGGTTCTGATTTGTCAAGGGTCAACCAGGTTCAGGTGGGGCAAAAGTGGGTGTGGGGAGAAAGGGTTGTAGTATCAGACTAGGAGTCTTAGAAGAGAAATGAAATTTCCAGAGTGAAGGGTAATAGAAATAGAGCATATTCCATCTGAAAAGAGACAGATATGGTAGGAAGTTATTGCTCTAATAAGAGAGAGAGATGTTGAAGCCCAGATGGAGGTGAGCAGAAAGGGAAGAATCTAAGATCCCTGAGAGAGGAAGAAAGAGTATTTTCTTTAGAGGGTGGATGAGTAGAAACAACTGACAGTTAAGCCTCTGCAGATGGCTTCCTGTCACTAGCAAAACTTTTCTAAGCAGGTGCTAACTGCTCGGCTTGCTCAGGAATGTCACTGCAGCAGATTTTCACACACACCTGTGGCCTTTACAGGTGTTATTATGTCCATTTTGCAATAAAAGAGCACAGGTTCTTAAAGAAGGTAAGAAAGTATACAAGATTGGATGAAAATTAAGTTAATTACAAGAAAAAAAAGACAGACACCAAATCTAGAAAGGTGCTGTCCTGAATAGTGTAACCTGTGAGTTTGTATTTCAACACCAAACCTGATGACTCTTATTATCTGGCAATTTGGGAAAACAAAGTCCATCGGTACTGACACACAATGCAGATTAATCAGCTGTCTCAAGCCAGACCCTGGTGGGCATGGGTGTCTGTGTGTGTGTATGTCTGTGTATATCTGTATCTATGTCTGTGTGTGTTTGTGTGTGTCTGTGCCTGTGTGTTTGTCTGTGTGTGTCTGCGTGTCTCTGTGAGTGTATGTACACAGTGCTGCTCAGTAAAGAACATTGCTACAGTTTGAATGGGACCTCAGATACTTCATGTGTTTGAAACTTAATCCATAATGCAACAGTATTGAGACCTAGGAAATTTAACCCTTTGCACTAGGATGTCGAGTGTGGATAATGAGAAAAAAGCAAGCGAGTCCAAAGGGTTAAGAGGTGATCAATGGATTAACACGATTGTTGCAGGAGTAGGTTGGTTATTGAGAGCTGAGTTCAGTTCCCTTCTTTTTCCTCTCTCACTTGCCCTCTTTTGCTGTCTGCCTTCTGCCATGGAATGATGCAGCAAGAAGTCTCTCGCAAGATGCAGGTCCCTTGACCTTGGACTTTCCAATCCTCAGAAATGTAAAAAATAAATTTATTTTCTTTATAAATTACCCAGTCTGTAGTATTATATTATAGCAACACAAAACAGACTAAGACAACTCTCTACCTCTATTATCTGTCTATGCCTTGCAAGGAGCAGCTTGGCAGTCCGTGAGGATTTGGGCAAAGATTATTATTGCAGTTTTAGGAAACAGAGAATGGAGGCCAACTCAGGTGGAAGGAGCCACCTCGGTTCTCCCAGATAGGAAGTGTCAACGCTAAAACTTCAAACTCCTTCTTCCAAGTCCTCATTCCAATATCTTTCCACAACACTTTCCTCAGGGCCAGAATCTGAGAAGTTGGTAAGGCTCCACTCCTAAAAAGGCAGCAATGGAAGAGGGGAGACAGAAAAGGGAAGGAAAGAGGTGACCAAGGAGATGTTTGAAGTCACCAATGCGGACAGGGGCCATTGGTCTCTGCTGATGTGATTTCCTTGTTGCTCAAGTGCTTGAGGGGCTCTGAATTTTAGCCTGGCTCTAATGCTGAATAGAGCTTATTTGTACCCAAAAGACATGTGATGCTGCCCCTTCTCACAGGCACAAGGGCTCCAGTCACTGGCTCTTCCCCCTTCTCAGTGCCAAAGGCAAGGCTGAACCTCAGTGTCCCAACCTGGAAAATGGGGGAAAGAGAAAGAGGGGGAAGAGGTGGGAATAAATGAGATATCTCAACATATATTTTGTCACATATTTGCTATAGTGCCAGGCACTACCCCAGTGTCCAAGAATACAGCAATGAGCAGGACTGCCCGTGCTGCAGTGGAAAGTTCAGGTACACTGCCTATCCTGTGAGCATGTGATGATGCCCAGTAAGTTTTACCTCTGAGAAGAAAGAGTCATGAAATCCACAGGATGCAATTACTTACTTCCTCATGTTATATTTCCTCTTCTGGTCTCTATTTCTGCCTCCAATTAGGACAGCTAGAATCACTTATGATTTATGTTTAGGGAAGAGCACGGAAGCATAAAGCGATGGGAGAGGCCAACACAGTCAGCACGTAAATAAATCTTTTCAACTTTGCATTTGAGTTTAGAATCCTGCACCCTCCATTCCCTCACCCTCAACACACACACTAATGACTAATTCCCCCCAAAGGAAATGTCCTCCTGCTCACTGGACAGGGCACTCCACTGGAGCAAGGGCAGCCAACTCTTTCTGTAAGTAGTCAAATAGTAAACATTTTAGACTTTGTCAGCCATGGGATAAAATCAAAGATATTAATGTAGGTACTTTTATCACAAGAGAGTAAAATAATTTTCCAAGAGTTTGTTACAAATGAAATTCAAACTATAATAAAAATTAAGCATTTTGGGTACTATTTTTATGAGAAAAGAATATAATTATTTTAAAGAGATATTGGGGAAGGGGTATAAATAAATGCTCCCTACCATCAAAATTGATGCAAATGTTCATCTGTGAATGCTTATCTATAGTGACATTTTACATATTTCATCTTTGAAAAGGTATTCTTCTTTTAATTTTTTTAACCATTTAAAAATGTAAAAAAAAAAAAAATCGTGGCTATCTTATTTTGGGCTGCTGTAACAGGCTGGGTGGCTTAAACACTGACTTTTATTTCTCATGGTTCTGGAGGCTGGGAAAGCCCCTATCAGAGTGCTAGCATGACTGGGTTCTGGTGAGGGACCTCTTCCTGGTTTCCAGATGGCCATCTTATCATTCTGTCCTCACACTGAAGAAAGCAAGCTCTCTGGTGCCTCTTCTCATAAGGACACTAATTCCATTCATGAGAGGAAAACCCTCATGACCTAATCATTTCTCAAAGGTCCCACCTCCTACTATTGCAGTGCGGGTCAGGGTTTCAACATATGAATTTGAGGGATCACAAATATTCAGTCCATAGCTAAGGGCCCATAGAAACACAGGTGAGGGGGTTAGGGGGGAGTGCATGGCTTGCCAACCCCTATAGCATAGCTTGGGAGCCTGTCTTGTCTCAGCCTAAACTGGATGGTCATTTTCAGAGCAGAATGCTGACATTTCCACCATCAGTCCCAGGTGCCATTTCCTTTCTAAGTAAGCTTAATAAATAAGTTTAATAGCTACTATTCATCTAGAAGGAAGGAAGGAATAAAGAAGGGAGAGAGAAGGAAGGAAGGAAGGAAGGAAGGAAGGAAGGAAGGAAGGAAGGAAGGAAGGAAGGAAGGAAGGAAGGAGGAAGGGAGGGAGAGAAGAAAGGAAGGAGGGAAGGAAGGAAGGAAGGAAGGAAGGAAGGAAGGAAGGAAGGGAGGGAGGGAGGGAGGGAGGGAGGGAGGGAGGGAGGGAGGGAGGGAGGGAGGGAGGGAGGGAGGGAGGGAAGGAAGGAAGGAAGGGAGGGAGGGAGGGAGGGAGGGAGGGAGGGAGGGAGGGAGGGAGGGAGGGAAGGAAGGAAGGAAGGAAGGAAGGAAGGAAGGAAGGAAGGAAGGAAGGAAGGAAGGAAGGAAGGGAGGAAGGGAGGGAGGAAGGAAGGAGGAAGGGAGGGAGAGAAGAAAGGAAGGAGGGAAGGAAGGAAGGAAGGAAGGAAGGAAGGAAGGAAGGAAGGAAGGAAGGAAGGAAGGAAGGGAGGGAGGGAGGAAGGAAGGAAAAGGAAGGAAGGCAGAAGGAGAGAGGGAGGGAAGGACAGAGAGAAGAGAGGGGGTGGGAGAGGGAGGACAGAGGAGGGGGAAAATAGACAAAGCAGGTCTATAAGGGCCTTCTATGTGGCAACCCCTGTGCTAAATGATTCATACATATTATTTTATTTAATCCTAATAAGCCTATAAAATATGCTATTATCACCACTGTACAGATGAGGAGAGTAAAGCTCAGAGAGGTGATGTGGTTTGCCCCGGACAAAGCAAATGAGTGGCAGAGACCAGCATCCCACAAGGCAAGCTGGCCTCGGCCTGGGCCTTCACCCCTTGGCCTGCTTCCTCCTCAGAACCTGCCAAACCCACAGCTCCAGATGCTAGTCCTCACCTGCATTGTATCTGTCTTTGTTTATTTGTTTTATTTGGAGATTTTCATAGACAACCCCATTTCTGCAGAAGCCACACCTGGGCTCATCCCATATTTTTCTGCAAAACCAGAAGAAAAGAACATTTTCAAGTTCGAGCAGCGTCCTGGCACTGGGAAATGTTTGAAAAGAAAGAGCTCTTTGTCGCCGGTGTCGCACCATGGACGTAATCTCATTTTCAGCTAATCAATTCATATACAGTAAAAAGCCTAATGTGATCCTCATTAGCCAAGGGCTATAAAGGGGCTGGTTCCGAGGCTGCACTAAATCCCAAACGGCTGGCACCTCCCGCTCGGCGATTATCAAATTGGCTGGCATTAATCATTTTTAATGGCCAATCTGAGTTTTTTTTTATTTTAAAAAGGGGGGGGGAAGTGGGGTGGGGAGGGAAGAAGAGAGGCTTGTCTGATTACTGGTGCAAAAGAAAACAAGCAGGTTTAGTAAAATCTCATTTTTTTAAAAAAAAAAAGTGAGCTAAGAGAGAGAGGAGGAAAGAAAAAAAAAAGCTCGAATCACTTTTGTCAGGTATTTAGCTGTGACTAGCAAAACAGGCCATCAAGAGGGGGCCTTTCAGCAGTGGCCTGCAGTGGGGGGGTTGTCAATGGCCCCTTTATTTGTGAAAGATGGATTATTTTAAATAAATTACAGAGCACTTTCGCTGAATAAACAGCGCCTCGGTGGCTGTGCGGTGCTGCACATGCTTAATTGCGCCACAGAAAATCCTAAATGACTCCTAAGCTGGGGGCTGGACTTTGATTTTGCTGATAGGACCTGAGTCCTTCAGGCCGGCCCTGGACGGTTCCTGGCTGAAAGGCAACACCACGGAGAGGAAAACAGCGAGCTTAATCGGGAATATATACTTATAATATTTCGGAAAACCGCAGGGATGGAGGATTCCCAAAACTGCACAAGGCTGCCTCAGAAGTGAGCCATCTGCGTGTCATTTTTATTTGCGTTTGATATGTTAAATGCCCCCAATGTTTATGGCGCGGAGGCCCACTCAAACATTGCAAAGATTCTTTAGCCAAAGCAAGAAGAGGACGTTCTCCCTCCTCCGCTGCCCTCCCCTCCCCGTTCTCTCGTTTCCCCAATGCACACGGGCACCAACGTACACACACCTCCGCCTCCCACCAGAGACCCTCTCGCTGTCCTTTCTTTGTCCATAAGGTCTACCGTGAGAACCGTACCTAAGCAGAGATTTTCAAATCCCTTTTTAAAAATCACAGCACAATCTGACCTTGTTTTAGAAACAGGTTAAAGTGATTTATTATGTGCGGCCCCAGAGTGACTACAGGCAGGAGTCAAGCTAAGGCTGGAAGCAGGAAAGGGCATTTGAAACCTTCCCAAGGAGACCCGGATTAGGCAAGGAGCCTGGATCCGAGAGAAGATGAAGAGCTCTAAGCACAAGCAAACCAAGCCAGGAGAACAGGTACCGCTATGTTTTGTGGGAGGCAAGGAGTATTAACTTTGACAGCCGGTATTACAGAAAGTAAAATGACTAGAACTTGCTAATATTCCCAAAATTGAACTGCAACAAGCAAGCAGCTACCAGTTGCCTTGATGAACAGCAATAAGGGGGAAAAGGACATGGATATGGTCAAGCCTCACAAAAATCATAGAATCTGGGTTTTTCTCTTGAGAGTTTCAACACATACTACTTTAATAAGGGACTTACCACCCTCCCCCAAATGTAGCTGTGAAATTCTTCCCCAAAGGTGACACAATTAATTGCATTTGCAGTTAACACAATTAAACTGTAGCTGAAAGACTGGCCTGCACCTAATAAATCTCAAATGTTCAGAGGGATAATCAAGTTGATCAATCATCAGGTTGCGCCACCTGAGAAAGTATATAAAAGCCCAGGATCGTGGGAAATGATGAGTAATTAATGATGGTGAACAAGGTAGCCCAGCAAGTTTAATTTAGGTGTAAAAATTATTTTAAGATCTCTTCTTATCATTTTAATTTTCCATAGAACTGTAAAGGCTGTTCTAAAGCAGTTCATTTTGAACTTGGGGTTACCTGATGCCTCCAGAGGCCTGCTAGCTCTTCATACTCAGTATGTCAGCCGTGAGCTCCCAGTGTTTCTTCCATATATCAGTACAATTCAGTTAGTTAATAACAATACTTATACTCAAAGAACTTAAGATAGGGAAGCAAGACACATAAACAAGAAAAATGAATGTCTCGAAAAAGGTGCCAGTTGGGAACAGTAAAGTCTGTAAAATGGGTACAATCACGGACAAGTTACATACATTCTCTGAGAACTCGATTCCTCATATAAAAAATGGGGAGAATACCACTCAATTCAAAATGTTGTTTTGAGGATTAAGGAAAAAATACAGGAAAACCTCCACTGGAAGATAATAAATATCTGGATTTATTTTTTTTAAATAAATGCTGTAGGGTAAAGGAACGTGTGTTTGGAGGCTGAGACACAAGTCTTATTCAAGAGTTTCTTGAACTAGGAGGTGATGTGTCAAAAACAGCTTGCTTCCAAATCACAGATCTTAAAGGCTGGACTCAGGAAGTTGTTCTGTGCACAAAGAGGAACCATGGGTGGATTGCGAGTTTGGCAGTAAGTGGTCTTGGCGAAGCTGGTTTTATCACAGGAATCCACTGTGCACAGAAAGGAAAGTAGAATGTAAAGTGGGCACAGAGATGTGGGTGTTTTATTTCTATTACAATTGTCTGGACATGAAGACAAGGACCTGGGACAGAAGCATTTTCAATATGACTGAGAAGAAGGGAACTAGAGGCAACAGGAAGCAAAGGACAGGAGAAGGTCAAATCTGAACCTGGAGTCTAAGACAGGGGTGGGGGGCATTGGGGAGATGTACCATTGACCTTTCAACAACACAAGTTTGAACTGTATGTGTCCATTATACACAGATTTTTCTCAATAAATGTATTGAAAGAGTTTCTGGAGATTTGAGACAATTTGAAAATACTCAGTTTTTGCCACATTATCTCCTTCTACTTTCCTAGAACTCTTGAATAAGACTTGTGTCTCAGCCACCAAAAACACTGAATAAAATCCAGATATTTATTGGATGAACCACATAAGCCTAGAAATAAAAAAATTAAGAAAAAGTTAGAAAATTAAAAAAAAAAAGAAAAAGGTATGTCATGAATGTATAGAATATGTGTAGATACTCATCTATTCTATCATTTACTACCATAAAATATATACAAATCTATTATCAGAAGTTAAAATTTATCAAAACCTATACACAAAACCTATACAGACTATTCACAGTTGAGAGAAATGTAAACAAAAGTAAAGATGCAAATTTAAATTATAACAACTTAAAATTAATTATAGTCCATACTATACTACTGTAATAATTTCACAGCCACCTCCTGTTGCTATTGCAGTGAGCTCAAGTGTTGGGAGTATCCACTTAAAACACCGTGTGATGCTAATCATCTCCATGTGAGCAGTTCATCTCTCCAGTAAATTACTTATTGCAGTAAAAAGTGATCACTTGTGGTTCTCATGTATTTTTCATCGTGTCTAGTGCAATACCATAAACCATGAATAACACCATGGGACCCATACTAAGTGCCGCTGGTGAGACTGGAAGTGCTCCAAAGAAGCAGAGAAAAGTCACGACATTACAAGAAAAAATAGCACCTCTTGTATTTTCCTGGATAGAGCTGGAACCCATTCTACTAAGTGAAGTATCCCAAGAATGGAAAAATAAGCACCACATGTACTCACCAGCAAATTGGTATTAACTGATCAACACCTACCTGGACATATAGGAATAACATTTATTGGGCATCGGGCAGATGGGAGGGGGGAGGAGGGGAAGGGTATATACATACATAATGAGTGCTATACGCACCAACTGGGGGATGGACACGCTTGAAGCTCTGACTTGAGAGGGGGGTTGGGGGGCAAGGACAATATATGTAACCTTAACATTTGTACCTCCATAATATGTGGGAAAAAATAAATGTAAAAAATAAAATAAAATATAAAAAAATAAAAATAATGTAATTTTAACCAAAAAAGAAAAAATTGAAGTGTTTGGTGTGTACCATAGATGAAGGTCTGCAGCTGTAGTTGCCCACCATTTCAGACAGACAATTCAACTTGTAAACAAATAACATAAACTTATGATATCAATAAATATGGTACAGGACTGTAAATGTGTTTTCTCTTCCTTTTGATTTTATTAATAATAATTTTCTCTAGCTTACTTTATTGTAAGAATATAATATATAATACATATAACATACAAAATATATATTAATCAACTTTTTTTGTTATTATTGGTAAGGCCGGTCAATAATAGGCTATTAGTAGTTACGTTTGGGGGGAATCAAAGTTATACACAGATTTACAACTGCATAGGGGATTGTCACCCACAACCCATGTGCTGTTCAAGGTTCAACTGTACTCATTTGTTCTATTCAAAATACATTTAATGAGCACCTATTATCACCAGACACCATGCTATAGGATATAAACAAATAGCTCACATTCTATATAGCCTGATAGTCTTGCAAATAAGTAAGTACAACATGATATGTCTTATAATCAGTATATAACAACAGACAAAGTTAATGTGAACGTGGCAGTGTGAAACTCTGAAAAGTAAAAACAAGCCCCTTGGAGGTAAGCCAATGTTGGCACTGAAGCTAAAAGTTTAAAGTTTCCCTACGTAGTGAAGGAAGGAAAATCGCCCAGACAGAAGGAATAGCATGTACAAGAACAAG
The DNA here is from genome assembly GCF_040939455.1 of Microcebus murinus. Taxonomy (NCBI): domain Eukaryota; kingdom Metazoa; phylum Chordata; class Mammalia; order Primates; family Cheirogaleidae; genus Microcebus; species Microcebus murinus. The sequence continues at coordinate 89,947,293 of NC_134106.1, forward strand.
AAGACATGGACTTGAATGCTATGCTTGGGAAATTAGAGAAGTTCTGTGTAGTCGGATTTTAAGTGATCAGGAAAATGAACCTGGAGAGATAAGTTCAGGCCAAATCATGAAGATTCTTATGCATCCTGACGAAGAGTTTAAATTTTACCCCATCTTCCACTAGGAAGCCAACAGAAGTCAAAGGTGTTTTAAGCAGGCCAACATCATTAATAGAAACAGGGGCCTTAGGAGGGGACAACTAATATCAAATGCATGTATTAATACATGGTTTGATTTCAGGCATGTTGAATTGGAGAAGTAATCCACATGGAAATGTTCAGCACATAGTTACAAAAGACACTCTGGTCTGTGGGAAAGTAGCCAGATTGAAAGATAAATTTTGAAGTTGCTGTATAAAGGTGACTGGTAAAGACACAATATTCTGGGGAAGGTACCAAGAGAGAAGGGAAGAGTTAAACTAGGAGCTAAACTACATAAACCCCATATTCAAGAATAAGGAAGACAAGCCAGCCAACACAAAGCAGAAGGAGAACCAGCACACTGGAGCAGTAGGGAAGCCAAGGAGGGGAGGCAATCAGTAGGCTCAGGTTAATTGGAGGATGAAGACAGAGCAAACAGAAACTGCTCAAACAACACTCAGTCAGAGAGAGCTCACAGGGTGCTAAGCTTGGCAAAGGTAGCAAGACAACAGGAAAGGGAGCATGAAAGGTAGAAGACACACTCCCTCCCTTTAAAAAGTCATTGTGTATCTGGAAAAGCAAAGTTAATCTTCCTTTTAAAATGACAAATGATGAAAGACAAGACATAGCTCACTCTATAATGTGTGGTACGTTTCATAAGAGCTGTAGAAAATCTGAGAAGGGCAGGTTTTCACATCAGGAAAGGTTTCATGGATGAGTTTGACTTGCCTTGGCCTTGAAGGACAGGAAAACACTGGCTAGGGAAAGGAGACTACAATGGTCCATTCTAGCAAGAGGAAATTCCTGAGCTAAGGCTGGAAGTCAGGAAAAAGCATGGTGTTTGGATGGGACAGCTAGGAGGCCCAACTGTCAGGTAGAGAACTCGAATTTGGAAATAATAGGAAACAAGATAGGATAGGTTGGAATAGGCTGGAATATGAAGAACCTTGAATGTCAGGTAGAAAAAATTGTGTTTGACAACCCAATCTTAAGTACAAGCAGACAGATGAACACATATCGTTTGTTCCATCTGGGTCTGAGCCAGAGCATAGGCATTCTTTCACTTGGTCACGTGTACACTCATCCACCCAGTAAGCGATGAGCTGGAGGTCAGAGATACAAAGATCAGGAAGGTTCAAGGGATCTAAACAATTACTTGCATTTTTCCTTCACCATAATCTGAGTGCCAGCCCAGGCCAGACACTGCTAAGATTTGATCAAAGCCCAAGACAAGCCACTGTCAGTCATCACTAAGATCCCCCATAAATGAGCATCTTCTCTGAATATACATCTTGGGCTCTTTCGCTCTCACTGAAACCTGTCTTTCCCCTAAGGACACCGCTTGTCCCATAGTCTGCTCCATGGTGGCTGGTTCTTTCCTAACCCTGTGGGCTGGAGTGGGAGTGGGTGTCTTGTCTGTGCCTGTTGCTACTTCCAGCCATTATCTCTTCCTCCTCCCTAAATTGCCACTGCTGCCTAGAAATGCCTGCCATCAGCACACATTACCCCCCATCCCTTCCTGTAGCTGTCATTTGGAAACCACTGAGACTACTGCCCACCCCATTCCCTCATGAGATTAGCTTCTGGCTTGCTGTCACTTTTTCGAGCATTATTGTCATAATTCTTGTCAATTATGTTCACAAATAGTCTTTCTAGAAGCTGTGACTCTCAATCCCCTGGTCTCTTCTCCAAGATCTTGTCTTCCATCTACCTCGGCCATCCCTCCAGAGCTATACTTGAGACCCTATCATGTCCAATTACTGTAGCCCCTTGCTAACTCAATGTCCCCCTACTCTCTGCCCCCCATCCCTCAGCTCACTTCCTCTAGTATCCTACCTCCAGTGGTTCTTCCCAGTTTCTTGGATTCCTTTTTGCCTGACTACAGTTCCATAGGCTCCAGCAAAAGCCCTCAGACTCTTTGCACTCTCTCTCTTCTACTGTACTCACCCAGGACAACCCAGCCCCCAGCTGGATTGAATTCTGCCTCGCCACCTGGTCAGTCGAATGTAGCTAGGGAAAAAGACAAAGCGTAGCGATGGATCCCACTCAAAATGTGTGGCAGCCTTGGGGGTGGCCGTGACACTGCCTGGCAAGCCCATGACGTTTCTCTCTGCCACTCTTTCTTCTGCTTTCCCAAACAAAACACCGTACCTGCTCCTCCCTGCTGAAAAGCCCAAACCTTCCATCTCTCATTGCTCTCAAATGATGTTCTCATGTCTTATTCCACTAAGTAAATAGAAACAACGCACTTCCACACACCCACATCCACCAATCTATTGGTATATGTACCCAAATATTCCACCTCCTCCACTGTCTCTGAAAGAATGCCTTGGCCAAGCAAGCTCCTAGCTAGGATTAAGTTAGGTTGGGACTAGCACACAGGACTCTAGTGATCCCGGAACATTTACTCCAGGGGGTGGGTTGGGAAGGATGGGCGGCTTCGTCAGGCAGAGGGAAGAGAGTGTGCAGGTACATAGACGTGTTGGGCTTGTCTGGGGAGCAGATTGCGGAGGGGAGTCAGTTTGACTGCATTGTGCCTGGGAGGCTTCCAGACAGTGGTGGATAAGCAAGTCTGTGTTGTTGTGCGGGGTTGAAGTATTCCAGTCAAAATGGGGAATGCACAAACACTGGAGTCAAACTGCCTTCACTTTGAGTCTCAGCTCTGCCACTTAGAAGCTGGCTACTTTAGCAGAGGTTTTCATCTTGCAGGATGGGAGCTGTGTTAGTCTTGTTCACTCTGCATCCTTCATTCCCAGGGCCCAGCACAGTGCCTGGAAGTGCAGCAATGGTGTTAAAGAACGTGGAATGGCATCTACAGTCACATCACCAGATTAACCTGCTGATGCCACACTTTACTGTCTGTGGGACTCGAGGCAAACTATATTAACTTGTCTGACCTTTAGTTTCCCCATTCATAATACAGGGCAAATAACAGTATTTCCCTTAAAGTGTTGAGGGTGAAATGAGATCATGTGTGTTAGGCATTAGCACAGTGCCTGACACTTAGTAGGTACTCAATAAGTGCTAGTCATTGATATTATTATTTCAAGACTCTATGATGATATTTTCACTGAATGATCATCAATTTCTTCCCTGTAACACAGCTTTCTTAAGCCCTACTTCTCAGAGTTTTGAGGACAAATGCTTTATAAGTAGCTAAGCCAAGCTTGTCACATAGTAGTTTCCTTTTCATCCTGTTTCTCCTATTGCGTTTTGCAACTTAGCCAAAGACCAGCGGCGAACACCACCCACGTGTGGGTGGCAGGCTCTTCTACTGGGCTCCTCCATGAAAAACAAATCTCTCCATCTCTCCTTTTGGAGGTCCCTGCTGCTCTTGCTGTTGTCGTCTTCCTCTTCTCTGCTGCCTTGTCTGAGCCATGTGTGTGTGTATGTAGTGTGTGTGTGTGTGTGTGTGTGTGTGTGTGTGTGTGTGTGTTGGGATCGGGGAAGGGGTCTTGCCTTCTTCTCCACTCAGGGTTCTAAGATTACTGTTTTCATTTTCCTGACTGTTCGATGACCGCGATGTGGCCCTCGGGCTGAGGGAGCCGGGAGAGGGTGTGACCAGCAGACCAGCAGGGATCCCATTAAAGCACAGAGCAGCCATGCAGGCCAGCCTGCTGGCTCCTTCCCGCCTGCTCCCACCACCCCGCCCCCAAATATGATCATAGCAGCACAGAGATATAAAGTTGCTTTTCATAGCGCACACTGCCTGGATCCCTAACAAGGTTCTGACTGTCGAGAAGAAAAGGAGGACATTGTGAGGAGGGGATCTAGGGAAGGGGTGACAGAGAGAGGCAGAGTGGGGGAGTGGAAAGACCCCCACCCAGCCCATGAAGCAGGCCCCGGGGGATTCCTGCTGACTGGCAGCAAGTTCCTCCTTCTTGGACCTCAGTTTCCCCATTTGTAAAATGATGGCCTCAGTCTAGATTTTTTTCATGTGCTTTCCAGACTCTAGATGCTGGAAAATGCTGTTTGACGCCAAGCAGATCAGGAGGACGTGAATGCCTGCTCACCCCACGATCTGCTGCTTGCTTGGGAATGACGTAGCTTTTAGCCAGCCCTGGGCATTGGGACCTGGAGTGAGGACACCAAGCCATGGATTTCAAACCAGAGACATGGGTGTCATCTTGGTCTTTCCTGGCTGTCATTGAAGCACTTAGATTATTCCCCACATAGCCCCACAAAGATGTTAATCTACTCAGCATCTTAGTAGTTAGTATCTACTAACACATAGTAGTTACTTAATAAATATTCATTGAGTTAATGAATGAACACACAGAGCGGGTTGAGGCTGGGTCCTTTTTTATCATCCATTAGTCATTCCCTCACTATTTACTGAGTGGTTATTATGTGCAAGGGCATGGAACTATATTAGAGAACAAACCAGACCAAGACCCTGCCCTCGTGAAGTTTACATTCTAATAAGAAAAGACAGAGGATATATAAATAAAAAATATCACTTTCTGGATGGTAGTAAATACTAGAAGAAAAATAAAGGAAGGTAAGGCAGCAGGGAAAGCAGGGCGTGGACACCGTTTTCTATATAGTGCTGTTACTGTCTTCCCTCCTCTGCTGCCTTGCCTGAGCCCCCAGTCAGGGCGGAGAGTCTTGCCTTCTGCTCCACTAGGGGCTCTGAGATTATTGTTTTCATTTCCCTGACTGCTAGATGTCCACATACTTCAGGTATTCTAGGACTCCTTGGTAAGGTGATGTTTGAGCAGAGACCTAAAAGAAGTGAAAGGGCAGCCAATATTTAAGAAAATAGTCTGCCAGGGGAAAATGGTAGAAAGTACAAAGTCCCTGAGGTAGGAGTAGCTTGGTGTGTTTAAGAAATTGCACAAGATTTGCGTGGTTGGAGCCCAGTGAGCCAGGCAGAGATCAGCAGGCGATGACGTCAGAGGCTCGCTGGTGGGGGCAGACCATGGAGAGGATTTGACTTGAACTCTAGTGGAGACCGGCATCCAGAGAGAGGGTTTGGAGCAGGGAAGAGATAAGACATGGTAGACATGCATGCACCACATAACAATAGACCACATAGACAAGGGTGGTTTCCAAAGGTTATGATGGAACTGAAAAATTCCTATTGCCTCATGATATCATAGCCCGTATAACGCTGTAATTCACAAGTTTGTGGTGGTGCTGGTGTAAACAAACCGGCTGTACTGCCAGTTGTAGAAAAGTCCAGCACACACAATTACATGGAGTACATAATACTTGATAATGATAATAAACAACTATGTTACTAATGTATGCATTTACTATAATATACTTTTTTTTTTTTTTTTTTTTTTTTTTTGAGACAGAGTCTCACTTTGTTGCCCGGGCTAGAGTGAGTGCCGTGGCGTCAGCCTAGCTCACAGCAACCTCAAACTCCTGGGCTCGAGTGATCCTTCTGCCTCAGCCTCCCGGGTAGCTGGGACTACAGGCATGCGCCACCATGCCCGGCTAATTTTTTTTATATATATATCAGTTGGCCAATTAATTTCTTTCTATTTATAGTAGAGACGGGGTCTCGCTCAGGCTGGTTTTGAACTCCTGACCTTGAGCAATCCGCCCGCCTCGGCCTCCCAAGAGCTAGGATTACAGGCGTGAGCCACAGCGCCCGGCCTATAATATACTTTTGATGGCTATTTTAGAGTGTACCCCTACTTAGAAAAAAATAGTTAATTGTAAAGTAGTCTCCAAAAGGTCCTTCAGGGGGTGTCCAGAAGAAGGTATGGTTAGTACAGGAGGTGACAGCTCCATGCATGTTATTGCCCCTGAAGACCTTCCAGTGGGACGAGACGTGGAGGTGGAAGACAATGATATTGGTGATCCTGATCCTATGTAGGCCTAGGCTAATGTGTGTGTTTGTGTTATAGCTTTTACCAAAAACATTTTAAAAGTAAAAAAAAAAAAAAAATAGAAAAATCATATAGAATAAAGACATAAAGAAAATATTTTTGTGCAGCTGTATGTGTTTATGTTTTAAGCTAAGTATTAATATGAAAGAGCTAAAAAAAATTAGAATTATAAAGTTTATAAGGTAAAAAGTTTCAGTAAGCTAAATTTAATTTATTCTCAAAGAAAGACAAATATTTTTCATAAATGTAGCGTAGCCTAAGTGTACAGCATTTATAAAGCCTATGGCAGTGTACAGTAATGTTCCAGGCCTTCACATTCACTCGCCACTCACTCACTGACTCACCCAGAGCAACTTCCAGTCCTGCAAGTTCCATTCATGGTAAGTGCTCTATGCAGCAGGTGAACCTTTTTTTTTAATCTTTTATACTGTATTTTTACTGTACCTTTTCTATGTCTAGGTATGTTTAAATACACAAATACTTACCGTTGTGTTACAATTGCCTACAGGATTCGCTACAGTAACATGCTGTGGCGGTTTGAAGCCCATGAGCAGCATGCTGTGCCACACGGCCAAGGTGTGGAGCAACTGTGCCGTCCAGGTGTGTGTGAGTGCACGCTTTGATGTACTTTCCCGAACACCTAATGGCACATTTTTCAGAATGCGTCCCAGTGGTTAAGCAATGCATGATTGTATTTTAAAAGGCAAATTGACCGAAGTGAGGAAAGAGTACCAGCAGGGAGATTAATTAAGAAGCTAATGAAATAATCCAGCAAAGGAATGATCCTGCTTTGGACCATCGTCATGAGGGAGAGGTGTTAATAGTTAGAAAGGATCAGATCCAGGACACATATTCAAGATGAAGCCAGTTCAGTTAGCATCAACTCAGTCCCACGACCTCTTCCAGAGTTGATCATTTCTCTCTCTAACTAGATCATCAGTTCCTTGAAGGCAATCATGCTGGGTCATATTTTTGTGTAGTTACCAAATCTTTGGCATATTTACTCAACATGTTGGTCCCCAATAACCTTTGTTCATTCAAAGCAGTTTCACTGATATTTACTAAGCATCTGGCCCCAACTTCCCACCCGCCCCAACCTGGTATCACACACTCAATTCATATCGAACTTCCTCCAGTTCCTCAAGCCAAGCAGATTTTATTTTATACCCTTGACTGAGGGTTAAGGCAGTAGGTTGAGTGAGACACAGGGTTAAGAAAGTCTTTGTTTTCTCTTTTCAATAATGGAAAATAAATGACCATGTGATAGGAAGTACTAGTCAAGAAAAGGAGAGGTTGAGGAAACAATTAGAGGAGGAGTAAGTGAAACAGAAAGGTTGTGAGAGCACCAGGAGGGCTGCGTGAGATAACTTTAAAGAGAAAAGGAAAGACAAGGACACAGGCCAGTGCAGAGGTTTCCATAATAGAAGAGGGAGGGACGTCTCCAATGATTGCTTTTTTACCTGCTAAGCATAAGAGGACAGATGGAGGTGGAGCTTTAAGAAAAGAGGATAATGTTTGGAATATCTACTGGAGAACAAACAAGAAACCTGAAATGCAAAGTACCATCTGGACAGCACTGAGGCATCTGTTGAAGTTCAAGTGCAGTGATTTATAGTGACCTTGATCTCTAGTCTGGAATTGATTTTCCCTTGATGGAATTCAGCACCCTGGCTGATATAAGAGATGGATATAAGAGATGGATATAAGAGATGACTGGAATCACCCAGGGTTAGTTTGTGATATGCATGTGACAGAAGGACAGCAGAGCTCTGGCATTAAAGTGATGACAGTTGTTGAAGAACAACTGAAGAACAGTGGAATCAATGGACATAAAGGTGAGAGTAAAGACAGGAGCACCAGGTAGTATAGGATGAAGAAGAAGGTCCATGAATCAGATGTCCCAACTGAAGAACCAGAAAGTTGAGAGCAAGTGAGGGAATTGGAAGGAGATGAATGTTGTGGTCAGAGAGTGGGAGGTGTGAATTTTATGACTTCCAAGGTGGAGCGTTTCCAGAATATGACCAAGTCCAGGGTGTAGGCACTAGAGTGGGTGAATGAAGTGGCTCAAAGGAGAAGCCACTAAAGGTGAGAAGAGCAAAGAACTGAGAGACCAAGGGGTCAGAATGCTCACATATATAAACGTAGAAGGCCCCCACAACAGTGGTAGCACTTAGGACATGGAGGTACGTAGAGATGGATGTCATGCGCAATGAGTGTGGGACACGCCCAGGACATGGGCTGTGGCAGTAATGTGAAGGGGGCAAAGAGGGCAGCAGTGAATCTAGAGGAGCACCAAAGGAGCAGAAATTGTAAAGAGGAGATTGTGCAACCCCGGGCCATGGATAGAGCTACAGTCTGGGGGAAGAGTTGTTGGAGATGTGAGTACCTGAGCATGATGAGACTCAGGCCAGAGGATAAAGCTCTTCCGAGACCCCCACCTCACCAACCACACTCTTTTACTGGTATCCAGCCCAAAAAGGTCGGGGGGGGGCAGTTTAAGTGTCAACTTTAGGTATAAATCAGCCAGTTTATAATCTGAATTCAACTTTGACAGTTGGACAAACTGGAGAGACATTGTACTTTGTAAATGTTGTGGCTCATGGATGAAATGACCAGAGACCAGTTGACTGGTAAACATCACTGCAGTCACTATAATGGGAATCCAAATGAGAAAAACACAGAGACATAAGGGTGTCCTAGAGAAGACAGGTGTACACAAACAAGCTAGAGGAATGGGATTGAACTGGGCCATGGAGGCTACCAAGGCTGTGGAGAGGTGTCGAAAAAGAGGGAAAACACCCAGGACAGAGAGGACACTAACCATTCGTGGCAAGAAGCCATCAGTTAAGCCACCTCTAAGTGCTTCTTAGAGCACTTGATGAAGTTCCCAGGTATTCTGCTTGTTCAGAGACTTACAAAATCTAATAGAAATCTCCAGGTTGGTTTGGACTTTATGTTGTAAGGAAAGGGAAGTCATGGGTGGGTTCTGAGCAGATGTGTGATAGGATCAGAGTTGTGTTTCTGGAAGACTCACCTGGCAGAGATGGGTGAGTTGGAGGGACACAGGAAGAATTGCAGCCAGAATACCATTTATAAGGCCACCACGGTTGCCTAAGAAAGAGGCACAGAAGCCTGAATGAAGAAGGGAATAATGAGAAGGGGGAGAGGAGAGCAGACACAAAAGATTTTGACAGAGGAAGGTATGATAGGACTTGAATGCCAGAGTAAATATGAACCATCCCTGCAAAGCAAGCATGCTCACCACATCACTGGTCAAGCTCTATTGAGTATTATTCAGAGGCTCTGAGAGTTTAGGTCAACACAAAGACATCTGACTCCAACTAAAACCAAGACAGCTATTTATGTCTTAGAAGAAAATCAGACACCAAGAAGGGAAATTAACCTTTCCCTCACAGAAGCCATAAACAGCATCCAAATGTGGATGAGAATGAAACCACCGGCCATGTGTTTAAAAGAAACATGATATCATTGGCTAGCAGAGACAAGACCCAACTGGGAAACAGTCTCCAGTATTAAAATTCTAGCACATGGAGCTTTTGGAAAATAAAAAATAGACACAGTGGGATAGAAAGACTGTATCTAAATGGATGAGGCAGGGAGAGAAATGATCTATGGAGCCACAGCAGAGAAGGCAGCTGGACTAGAGGTGATCAAAACAGAAACAGCCACCAGAAAGAGGTTATTGGCCACCAAAGAGCCATGACTCGAAAGAGATCCAAAATTGCTCCTGAGGATAGAAGTGGGAAAACAAGAATACGATCGGCCAGGGAGTATCATTTTCTCTAAGTGAGGCTGTAAGAGGCCAAGCCCCTCTTGGAAGCCCCCTAAATTGCTGCTTCCTGTGCCCCCTGCCTCTGTCCAACTCTGCCAAGGAAGCTCTGTGCTACCTGGGACAAGTGACGTCAATCGCCTGTAAACTGCAGACTCTTTATCTATATAATGAAGACAGTCATTTCCATTTTATGGAACTGGAAATGAAGTCAGACAAGAAGTATGTGTGCCTAATGGGCCTGCTGAATTTGACTTTGATAGTTAATTTATTTAAAACAATTTGAATGAAAGTCATTTTCATTTTAAATTTACTAGCCTTTTGTATTTCTGACATTACAACTATCAGATCACCCTGGGAACCAGTATTTTTATCCAGCAAGACCACTTGTGGGGGCCACATGGGTCACACAAACCTACAGCCTGAATCAAGGGGCTCTCAGTGACCTGCTGGCAATGGTATAACCATTGCTGCTACAAATTACTCTCTTAGCAGGGCATAAGTATCTTGTGGGCAAAGACCCCAACTTTGTTTTCTTTACATCTCAAGCAATATCTAGAACAATGCCAGACACAAAGTAGACACTGAGTAAGTATTCGTTGAATGAATGAATGTTTGAGTGTCCATGTAGTTGTCATAATAAACTTCACTGAGTTAGGAAACCTGTGTTCATACTCACCAACTAGCATAATGCCTAACATGGAGTGGACACTTAGTGATTATTCCTCAAATAAATGAGCAGAGTTTGATCTTAATCAGGACTGAATGCATTAATACCCAAAAGGATTTTTCTTATCTCTTTAGCATGGTTAGAAAAGGTACATTATATGGCCCAAATTTGAACATATGTATTTCCATGATTGTGAAGCACTTTCTGAGCACATCATACATGCCGCACATTCACATAGAGCCCTTGTCTCCAGGCACAGAAAACAGCGGCACCTTCATCCATTACCTTTATTTTGTCACCACTGGAATTGAAGAAATAGAGAAGTCCCAGAGAACCAAGTGGTCAATGAAAAGAATAACTTTTTCTTAGTGGCAGTCTCTGTGCTAAGTACCATGCAAGTATGCTACCATGTAAAAATGTGCAATGATCTTGTGAAATATATAAAATAATCATCCCCATTTTATAGACAAAGAAACTGAAACTCAGGAGAGTTAAGAAATTTGCCTAGAGTCACACAGCACAGCCACTGAGCTGTATTCAGTAACACCTCTTTACATGGAGTTGGGAACAACACTGCCCAGACTTCATCTGTCAGAGAGAGAAACTCCAAGAGACATCTTTCTTTGGCTCCATTGTTTTTCTTTAATGCTCTCAATCTCTGGCCCACCAGATGTGTAGTGGTCCCAGCAATTCTGGATGCATGGAGACCTAGAGGCATTTGAGACACAACAGACTGTGGAGGGGCTGGCTTTGAGCCACCCAAGGAGAAGCTACAGGTAGGATCCTGTTTCGACCATCCGTCATGCAAATAAGGCAATGTTGGCCAGAGATCATGAACCGCTCACCAGTTGTTTCCTTAATGACTTGCTAAATTTCCTTCGCATCTTCCCAGAAAGTCAAACTCTCTGGAAGGTCCCCCAGCCCACACTGATAGCACCAGGATTCCTAACCCAAAGCCAAATCCTGGTTCTCAGAGCTTTGTGAGCAGACCTGCGTGTCTTCAAAGTAACTGAGACATCATGGGTAGTGCAAAGGCTTTAGCCAAACATGGAGCTGGAGGCCAGGACCCCCTGGAAGGCGTCTTGGAGGTGCCACAGTGACTGGAGCCCAGGGCATCTCTTTTAAGAAGAGGAGCCTTTGTCCAAATGAAATCCTAAGCAGGAGTCCAATGGAAAAGGCAAATAAGAGCAGAACTGTTCCTGCTGAAGCAGAAGTGGGGGGCACACATATGCTCCACCTCAGCATCCCCCTAAGATCCCACATTGCTCCTTAAAGTATTTTCCCAGAATCCCTAAAGCTCCTCTGACTGTAGTTAAAATCTTCTGATCTGGTCCACCCCAGACCATTTTCTTTAGGGATAAGAACAAAGGTGTAGAGAAGTTAGAGAAATGAACAAGTGCTATGATCTGAATTTTGTGTTCCCCCCAAATTAATATTTTGAAAACCTCCCCCCCCCAAAGGTGATCTTATTGGTAAGTGGGGACTTTGGAGGGTGATTGGATCATGAGGACTGAGCCCTCAAGAATGGGATTAGTGCCCTTATAAATGAGGCGCCAGAGAACTGCCTTGTCTCACCTGCCATGTGAAAATGCAGTGAGAATGCGCCATCTATAAACAAGAAAGTGGGCCCCCACCAGACACTGAACCTGCTGTCACCTTCGTCTTGGACTTCCCAGCCTCTAGACTGTGAGAAATAAATGTCTGCTGCTTATAAGTCATTCAACTAATGATATCTGGTTACAGCAGCTCCAATGAACCAAGACATCCCACAGCTAGGACACACTGGGATTGGAACTCAGAGCTCCTTATACTCAACCCATGCTCAGGCTGTCACACGACTCTATTTTGGCTTCAAAGGGGGAAAAATTCTCTCATTGCTGGCTACCTTTGTGCAGTTTTCAATCACAATGCGTAACAGTCAGTTGTCTAAATGCATCTTGTTCTAAAAAGTTCTTCACATGCAGCCAGAGAGAATGTCATCATTCAATATTGGCACCAAAGGGGGGATGAGGAAAGACAAAGTGAACTTTTGTATAGCATCAAAAAGTAATGCACACCCTTATCTTTCAAAGGAAAAAAGGGGGTTATATGTGATATTTCCCTTTGCCTGAAAAGTTCTCACTCCTTAATCCTTGCCCATCTGTGAGTCTCCTGTTTTCTTTCAGACTATCTCCATGTGACCTCCCCCATGAAGCCATCTGAGGGGCATGTCCAAGCTATAGTGTCCCTGCATTTCTCCTCACCTGTTACCTCCTTAAATGTAGAATTAAGGTTCTGTGCATCAATATACCACCTTAAAGAACAAGTTTTGCATAATAACGGGGTGGATTTCTTTAATAATCCTCAAAGTTTCAGAAATATGTTGCCTACTCTGAAGCCACATTTTCTTTTATTCTCATAGAATTCTAAAATCTCATCAGTCTTGAGTTTGAGTCCTAGCTCTGCCACCTTCTAAGTGTATAGCCTTAGCCAGGTCTCTTAACTTCCCTGCAAATATCTGCCAGTTTTTTTTTTCTACTAAACAATAATCTGTTATTCATAATTATCTCACCACAGTGCTCAGTAAATGTTTGTGCCGGTCACGATTTCCTAAGAGTGACTAAGTGAATAAACAAATGAACTAATGAATAAATATTCACATGGTAAGGAACTTTAACATTCATCAAACACAACCTCCCATCGAATTTAGATTGTGTCATTTAGAACACTCCTGCAGAATGGTCTTGGCATCACTGGAGCATGCTCGCTGACTCGCACTGCCCACTGTGAGGGGATATATAATTAGAAAGGCCCAAAGTTGCACAGATATGTTCCCATCTTTTGCCAGTCAACCATCTTCCCTTGTTCTGACCTCCCACACTGTGGGCACATGGTAGATGCTCACCCTTTCATCCTGTTAACAAACATTCCTTGAGGGCCTTTTTTATTGGATTAGGAGAACTCTGGATTTAGGCTGAATATATAGTGGCATCCCTGTTCTTATGGGGCTTACATTGTAGCCACAGGCAAACATTAAATAACGAAGTGAATAATTAATTATTTAATGATAATTGTGACAAGCACATTGGAGTAGAAGTACAGGGTACCATAGAGGAAGAGTAACCAGGGATCCTTACCTCCCAGTAGAGTGGATCAAGAAAGGATTCAGCCAAAGAAGTGGTGGGAGAAAAGGGGCAAAGGTACTTTTTAATATACTGGGAGAGTCACTTCTTAATCCTTCCTGAAAAACCTCCTTCATGTTAAGGCTCTTTGTCACCAACCAATGATTATTCATAGATTCATGAAGTATAAACAAGTCTAGGCTCAAATCCTCAGCCTGTTATTTACACCGTTGGCAAGTGTCTCCATTCCCCTACGGTCCTATTCCCCACCTGTAACATGAGGATGGTAAAAGTAGCTACTGGAGGGGATTGCTATGAATATTAACTGCGAGGGTGCTTCTATGATGCTTAGCACAGGGCCATCGTATGGAGAGAGTGTTAAGAAATGGTGCCCATTATTATGATCATGATGAATATCCAAGCGCTTTATATTCAGGCAAGAAGTAGAAGTTCAGAACTGTCAAGGGTGTGACTATGGCCATTCAGCTAATAGAAGGCAGAGGTGGTACTCAGCCACAGGTCTCCCTAAGCCTAACAGAAAATGAGCCTCCCTTTCTCCTAACAGAAAATGAGGTTTTTCATATTTTTTTAAATCTCATAATCAGGAATAAAAAAGTGTATATAAACTAACACTAACATTTTCTTTAGTGTCCAGCCGTGATCATATGGAAATTTCAGAGGGTGAGCTCAAGCTTGAAAAGAAAAAACAAGTTCACTTTTTAAAATCATTAACTTATAGGTCTTTATTGGGCAAGGCTGTAGGCCCAGGATTGTTCTGGAAGTTGAATAGGATACAAGGAAATAAGACAGCTCTCTTTTTTTCAGGGGTTTTACCATCTAGTTGAATTTATCCCACAAAAAGGCCAGCAGCATGGATTCTTTTAGGATGGAAGAATTAAGACTTAAAGAGAAATGTTTTCAAACATTCTCTGGAGACCATGGCCCAAATATTTCTGGTCACCGCTTTACAGGAAAAACCTCTACTTTTAACCAACTACTCACCTTAGAACTCATCTATATTACTTAAACCAACAAAATAATTTCCACTTTGATGTCAGAAGCATCGGTAGCATTTAACCTGCAGTTTTTCAGGACATTGGCCATCACAGAGAAGTAATTTCTCTCAACTTAATAATAACCTAGTAATAGAAACTAATTATAGGTAGGTCAAGAAACAGGCATTCTGAACCAAATAAACACCTTCACGTTAGCCAGACTTCCTGAAACTATCACACACTAAAATCTATTCATTGGCCTTTCAATAAACAGTTCTTGAGTACCTACTAATAATAGCCAACCTTAATGAGGGCTTAGCGTGGCCAGGCCCTTATATAAACCTCAAAACATCCCTATGAGGCAGGAACTATTATTATCCCCATTTGACATATGAGAAGATAGAGTCACAGAGATAGCAAGTAATTTCCCCAAGTCCACACAGCTAGGCAGTGGGGGCATCAGGCTTCACCCAGGCACTCTGGTGCCAGAGTCCCTGCTAGCAACTACACTGTGTTGCTTCTGAGAAGCGAGTATTTGCTGGATGTTGCCAGAAATGCAAACATGGTACTCAGTGGTCTCTGACCTTGAGGCAGTCACAGCACCAAGATGGAACTAGACACACCAAAGATGCCAGTAAGGAGAGCCATGCGAGCAAATATTGAGCACTCACATGTGCAAGGCAGAGACCAGCTGCTCTCCTCACCCCTCCATCATCCCCCCAGTAATGCAATGAGGGACTATTGTTTGCCTGCTATACAGGTGAGAAAGGCAGGAATTTAGAGACAAAGGATAACCAGACCTGCATCAAGCAGTCTGTCATGATTGGAGCCAAGATTCTTGGTCAACCCTGTCCCTCTTGGAATCAAACATGCTTCCCGTCTCACCCGATGCCTGCTATGTTACAGGGTGGCCGAGGGCACCTCTAAAGTGGTCTTGGATGCATATAGGACAGGGTCTTGCCTTACCTGGGGAGGACACGAAGCCTTCAGAGAGAGAATAATATGACAATGGGACTGGAAAGGGAGATAGGGAGAAATTGAAGAGGAATTTTCCAGACTGAGAACATATATATACACACACATACATACACACACACATAAATATACATATGCATATGTATACATACATACATATATATATGGCATGTTTACAAAAGCACAGAGGCGGGAAAATGTTTGCACTCTCAGGAACAAAGTCTGGCTCAGGATAACTTGAATGTAGGTTACAGAGTGGTGGGGAGGGACAGGAGGAGAGGCTAGGAATGTTTGGGGGACCAAATATTGAGGGTGCTTGTATGGCATTCCACTTGGAGTTCATACTCGAGGCCTATGAGAACTGACTCATGGCTGCCCATTGTGTTCAAAGCCTCTAGACAAGAGATATCCATGACTACTCTAATTGTTTTGCTCTCTTTTGTCTGGTTAACTAATTATACACACAAAATATTTTTCGGAGTATTTGAAGAGGGTTTTGTCAAGCATAATTTTCCACTGAGATCCTCAAGGACAGGGACTATGTTACATTCACTTTTACAATCCTGACACCTTGCATTCTGTCTGCAGAAGATAAATGTTTGGTAAAAGACTGCTAAATAAGTGGACAGGTAGATGGATGGATGGATGGATGGATGGATGGATGGATGGATGGATGGATGGATGGATGGATGGACAGATGAATGAATAGATTGATGAGCAACTAAGCAAAGTAATAAATTTATGGTGGAATAGCATTACATGTAGACATATTCACTGACTAGTTACAGGTCCAATGTCAGCACTAAAGATGTGCCTCTCTCCATAGTTCCCAATGACTGGAATTTCTGTCACATGAAATAATGTATTTCATTCTATAGTACACAGTAAGATTTAAAATGCAAATATTTTGAAGAATTCTTCAATGAATCTTGGATTGATTGTTGAAAACAGGAACAAGTAGATTTGAATTCACACTAAGATGCAAATGATTGATCCTGGACTACTTCCTGACAAGGTGTTTGTATAGGAAGGGAAGCAGAAAATGAAGTCTGAGTTTGCTAACTTCTTCCATTCCATCAGTAAGGAGCTTCAGTCGTTCCTTCCTCCCCCCAAAGCCTTACCTTACCCTTTAAATACTCACCTTCACTTGAGGATATTTAATTTACAATATGGATACTGGCAAAGACCTCTAGAATCTCACCCTCCTCAACTACCACGCTTCTCTATAACATTAGCACCTCTCTATTAATCAGGCCAGGCCCTGCCTTTCCCCATAAGCCCTGCAGATTCCTGTCTCACTGTCCCGTCTGTGCCACCCATCCTTCCTCCAACACCCTCTCCCTCTATCTCCCTGTCCTCCAAAATCCTGCCAAATCCTGCCTTGTCTTCTCAACAATCTGTCCCTTCTAAAATTCCCACTGCGGTAGGGAGCAACACAAAAGCCATATTCTTCCGCTCATCCTGAACTATTTGTCATGGTTAGGGCTCCTTGGTCTAGATTATAGACGTAAATTTTGCTAATAATAATAATGTGCATATGCATTGATATAACATAGATATATAACATGCCTTTTATGCTCAGCCTCTAGATTTTGCACGCATATCTCAAACTAAGAGGTAAAAATCTAAATGATGAAAATATTCCTCTTTATAATTAGATATTATACTTAAAATGACAGCTCAATTCATATAAAACCTCCTTGAATTCTTTTTATAATGGCTGTATGGTATTCATATGTATCAGATTTTATCTGACCCTTTGTTATCTGACAAATGGAGTTTGCAGCTTTGCTTTTACAATTATAAAAAGCAGAACCATGAGAAAACTATATTTCCCCCCTTATTTTTGATTATTTCCTTGTAATAAATTCCCAGAAGCAGGGTTAATGTGTCAAAGTATATGAATGTTTTGTGCCTTATACACATTACCAACACCAGCAATGCACACACAACTCCAAGTCACAGCAACTGATCAGCAAAGGGCATGTTCATTCTGCTTTCTTGTAAGTAATGAAGCCAAATACTATTCTCTAGTCTATCTGCTGTGAGTTCTCTCATCTTATCTTTCATACATGTACCTCTTGATATTCTTCTGATTGCATATTGATGTGTTTGTACTAGTCCCTCACAGCATAGTTATAAATCCTGTGCTGGACATACTGTCTGTGCTAGACCTAAATTCACTCAGCTAATTACACTCACTATGGCAGCAAATGTTTGATAATCACCAATGATGTGTCACTGTGCTGGCACTGGGAACACCCAAATGAAAAAGACATGGGTTCCAGGAACTCAGAGACTAGGAAAATTGTCTGCTGGTTGGCCATGCAGAATAGACCTGAATTCCAACTATTAATACAAGATTCTTCCACTCATGATGGGGCGATGGAACATGCAATGGGCCATGTTGTGATTTGGATGTGGTGGACCACTAGAGAGTGCTCCAGGGTTTTAGGAGAGACAGAGAAGGGAGAGATCTGGGGCATCTTCATGGTAGGTACAAGATTTGAGCTGAGCCTGAAGGAGAGTGGGGTTTGGATGGAAGCAGAGAGATGGGACTCCTGGCTGAGAAGCCTTGTGAATCAAAGCCCACAGCTGACATCACAGCTGCAAAAGCAAGCTCGGGGAGCAGAGGGGCTGCTGGTGCATCTGGGAAACATTTTCTGCATGAAGACCCACGAGACATGTGTTTGTTCACTGAGCGGTCTGGCCTCTAGCATGGGGGTCCATGAGAACAAGACCACTCAGATGAAACTGGACATCTCTTTTCCAGAAGTTTCTCCTTGTGAAGGGCAGCTAAGTTGACCTTATCTTTAACCAGCCAGAGGGGGGCCTATCATATTCTGATCCTAATGTTCTTAATGTAACAAACAATACTTTTTCTCGGCAGCCTGGCTGCTTAGATTCAAGGATTAAAAGAGATTCTTTTCCTGAGTCAGGGAAGGGTCTGAACAAAGATATGAGGGTGAACTGCCACACCTTCAAAGTCTTTGGGAAGGGGGCTGGGTCGTGGAGCTGCTTACCTTACTTCCCAGTTTAACAAGCCAGTTACCTATGATCTCAAGCCAGCAGAGGCCTCAGTTCAATTGGATTTATTGGATTAACTCAGTTAAACAACCTCGACTCACGTTTCTCAGTGGTTTCAAGTGATTAGTGACTACTTGGGTGTTCCTTAAATCCAACCTGACAGGCTGCATTGAGTGCCAGGAGGGAACCCATCTTCATTGCCCTGTGTTCCTAATGCTGATCTGAAGAGTCCCCAAACCCAGGACATGGCCCACTGTCCACAGTGACAGGCACCAGCAGGTCATCCAACAGTGATGATGGTGAATTCTCTGGAATTGAGGGGAAGATTGTTCTCAACTACCAAAACAAGGTTCCATGAGGCTAACACAGACTCTTAAGATCACAGATAACCAGTCCTCACTGGAACTCAAAGACTGGCCTAATGGACTCAGAGGATCCAGAGCTGAAACTGGACATCTCTTTTCCAGAAGTTTCTCCTTGTGAAGGGCAGCTAAGTTGACCTTATCTTTAACCAGCCAGAGGGGGGCCTATCATATTCTGATCCTAATGTTCTTAATGTAACAAACAATACTTTTTCTCGGCAGCCTGGCTGCTTAGATTCAAGGATTAAAAGAGATTCTTTTCCTGAGTCAGGGAAGGGTCTGAACAAAGATATGAGGGTGAACTGCCACACCTTCAAAGTCTTTGGGAAGGGGGCTGGGTCGTGGAGCTGCTTACCTTACTTCCCAGTTTAACAAGCCAGTTACCTATGATCTCAAGCCAGCAGAGGCCTCAGTTCAATTGGATTTATTGGATTAACTCAGTTAAACAACCTCGACTCACGTTTCTCAGTGGTTTCAAGTGATTAGTGACTACTTGGGTGTTCCTTAAATCCAACCTGACAGGCTGCATTGAGTGCCAGGAGGGAACCCATCTTCATTGCCCTGTGTTCCTAATGCTGATCTGAAGAGTCCCCAAACCCAGGACATGGCCCACTGTCCACAGTGACAGGCACCAGCAGGTCATCCAACAGTGATGATGGTGAATTCTCTGGAATTGAGGGGAAGATTGTTCTCAACTACCAAAACAAGGTTCCATGAGGCTAACACAGACTCTTAAGATCACAGATAACCAGTCCTCACTGGAACTCAAAGACTGGCCTAATGGACTCAGAGGATCCAGAGCTGGAGTACCCATCAACCATCACTCAGTCACCAGGCCATGGGATCAAGTGTTAAATGGGCAGGAGAAACAACTGGGGCACCTTGTTAGCACCCAGATCCTGACCCTAGGCCTGAGGTTACAGTGGTAGATCTGTTGGTAGAGCTCAGGAGTCCCCTACCCTCTCAGTACCAGCCACCCTGGCCTCATTTGCTGTTCTTCAAACTTTCCTCTAACCTCAAGGCCTTTGCACTAGCTGTTCCCCCCACCTGGAATGCTCTCTCCCTACACCTCCACATGGCTCCCTCCTTCCCTTCATTCAGTTCTCTGCTCCCATGCCATTTCCTGAGAGGCCTTCTCTAGTGGTATCGTGTAAAGCAGTAGTATCTCACTTCCTCCCCTCCCCTGAACTTGCTCAACTTTCTTCCTAGCACTAACAACTACCTGAAATGTTAATTATGGTTAGACTCCATGACACCAGGGATGTGTCTTTTCTGTTTGCTGCTATGTGCCAAGCACCTAGAACAGAGCCTGGCATGTAGCAAGCTTCCCATAGTTATTTACTGAGTAGATTGATAAATTTTTCACAAGAGCCCCAAGGAGTCCCATGAGGCTAGTCTTTGAACCACAACTTGTGAGCCTCTAGCCTTGGACCCTCAAAACACATTTTACTCCTTGGAGTCTCAGTTCCACTCCCTCATGGCTCCTTTCTTGCTGCACTCTCACTTATTTCTCTAGTCCACCCTGCCTGGAGCCCTGGGGAGAATTTGGCTATATTACATGTCTCGGGAGAAGACGGGACATCAGAGAGTTCAGTGGCTTGCCCACGTGGCACAGGCACTCCGTGAGTGGCAGAACTGGGACAAAAGACCCAGGTGTTCTGGCTCCCATTTCTTTGCTCCTCCCAAAACGCCATCCTTCCTCCCTTTGCTGCAAATTGGGTCAAAAAAAGGAAACTTAAAAAGGAAAGTGTGTGTACAGCTTTTGGGGAAGGGAGCTTTTTTAAAGTAGGCAGACAAAATTAAGGAGGAAGTCCACAAATTGAACTAGGAAGAAATGCAAGGCCTTGCCATCACAGTCAATTGTAGGATGGATCCCCTCATCATGGAGAGACTCAGGTGGCCCCGATCTCTGCAGCTCCTGGAGAGTCTGTCCAAGACCTTGCCAATCCCAGGGCGCCACAGGCAAACCACAGTGACTCCAGCCAGCCCGACCAACCACATCCGACCCTGCCATGGGCCCGAACACGTGTGGCAGCACTGAAAGAAAGAATGCCAGGGGTACAGGGGAAGGAAAAAGAAAGGCCTCATAGCTAGAGGGACGCCAGTTAGGAAATTAGCCAAGAGCATGATGGACACAAGAAAACATAATAGACATGAAAAGCTGGCAGGAAAAAAAAAGGGGCAAAGAAAAGCAAGTTGGTGAAAAATAAACGCGATCCAAAAACACAACAAAACATTTTTTAAAAGTTTATTTTACCTGGAATTAATGACAGGAAAACCCCATAAACGTGAAGCAAAATGTTTAATGCCCCATTGAGTGCCAACATTATGCCATCCATCTGTCCTTGCAGGTGTATTATTTCTAGTCCCCAGGATGAAAAGAAAAGTTGCTTTCCACATCTTTTATAGTACTTAAAAATACATATTTCCAAAGCTTTATTGCCAAAGGTCCAGCTTTCTTCCAGAACCCACAATAACTAATCATGTTACTGCCACCGAGTCTAGGAATTGGAACTAATAGTCAGTGGGAGGGTTTGCTTCCATCCTATGAGTGATCTTTGCTTTAACAACCCTTAGAGTTACTGATTTCTCCTAAATATTTATTTCTCCCTGAGGGAAAGATTTCTCTAAGAACTTTCTCTCTGCCCTAAATATGCACAATTCTTGATCTGTTTTTCTTCTATTTGTCCACTTAGAGTTTTTGCTGGAATCAATTTTATTAATTTCCTTCTGAAAATTAGCAAGTCAGAGTAAATCACAGAGAGCTTTTTCCTCTCGACCATGTGACTCCCTTCACTTTCTCGGTTTTTCCCTCAGTGCTAGGTCACCAAGGCCTGGGCTTACTCTAATTTCCCTCCAGAACTTCTCTTCAAACTTAAAGAAAAAAGAAAGGAAGAAAAAGAGGGAAAGAGGAAGGGAGGGAGAAAAGAAGGAAGGGGAGGAGGAATAGAAAAATTTAAACTAAACTTAAAAATTAGTGCAATTTAAAGATGGTAGTCAACATCTGTAACTCCATCGTTTTTCTAAAAGATGCCTCCTTCAAAATGCAGAACACTTCTCTCATAATAAAATACTTTATCCAACATTGTATTTGGATGTCTCTAGTCCACCATCAAATTAACTATTATATAAAAACTTCCAGGATTGTCAGTCTTCTTGGAAGATTCCTATTTAACTTACTGGATTAATTAAATCACAGTCAAAATCATGATTCGAAGCTTACAGCATTCACTGGGTCTATGGTTCCAGGAGCTTGGGTAGGTCATTTAAATTTTCTGCATCTACAATTTCCTCCCCTGCATAATGAAAGCTCTAGACCAGATTATCTCCAAGATCCTCCTAACGTTAATATTCTGTGTGTATACTGTTTCTCAATTCAATGATTTTCATTTTACTTTATGAGAACACACTATTCACCAATTATCCAGGGACTGTACCTGGAAATTTAAAAAGTAATTTAAAAAAATAAAATAAAATAAAATAATAAAGGCTTTACTAGCTGTAGAATCTATTTCCAGAACCCCAAACCTGGAGATTCACTTTGAGGCATTCTGTGGCCTTGCGTGTTCTCATTGGCTGTTCTGGTGGCAGCCGGCTTGTTAACTGGCTTTTAACGTTTGTTTTCACAACAACCTTGAGACTCCTTAGAGCAAATTGCAATGGCAAAGCGTGTTACCCAATTGGCAGTTAGGAAGTCCAGATCTCAGGCCCCAGAGGAATGGCCAACTCCTTAATTCCAGCCTGATGAGTGGAGAGAAGTCACCAGAAGGTTAAGTGACTTATGCAATTCTATGGAGCAAGCCGGCGTCCACGACAGGATCCTGGGTCCTTGCCTCTTCGGATGGCGTTCAATTCTCCCAGCCGCACTTCTTCCCTGAATGCTTCTTAGTCTGGCATGATCCACAAATAAAGGAAATTGTGGTTTTCACATCATGATCGGGGCTATTTTTCCACTGTGAATAATAAAAGCAGAGTAGCCCATTTGTAGCTTCGAAAGGCTTCCCATTCCAGCCCGCATTGTTTACTCCTCAGCCTTTCAACAGTTTTTATTTCAAGATGTCAGTTTTTAACGCGTTTGCATAATTCTGCATTTTATTTCAGGATCCTCTGTCATAACCATTCATTTCCCCCCACCAGCTAAGTTGTTGAAAAAGAAAACTGTGTTTCCAGGCCAGTCCAATCCTACAATTTAAAAGCTGGCAGGACCCGTCTTCCTTTTCCCCCCTGGGAGGATTAATTTGCTTCTTTTTTATTCTCAAAGTTTTATGATTCCAAATAAAGGATATAATGGTGCCATTGAGAGTTGGGAAAATGTGGAAGATAAATAGCCTATGTGGGAACTGCTTAAAATGAGAATCGAAGTTTGAGGAAGGAGGTGGCAGAAGTGGAGGGGGTTTTTATCACGTGAACGTGGCCTACTAATAATAGGGATAATAATAATACTGATAAAGGAAATTTCCTCCTTCTGATGAGTCTCGCCTTTATAAACTGACATGAGGCCGAGGGGCTCCATTTGTGTCATAAACGTAAAGAAGCTGAAATCGTACTCCCAAGAATGTAATATGTTTAATTTTGAAGTTGGGGGAGCAATCGTTAAGATGTACATTATTTCTGGGACCTGCAACGTGGAGTCTGGGCTTTTAATCTTGATTTCATTGCCTGAACAGTGACACACTTAAGAAACATGCTAAAATCATCTGCAGGAAACTAATTGACCAAGGGAAGTAATTTGAATAAATTCTTTGGGTCGAGTTAACCCTAATTAATTCCTGACTTGGTAGGAGCCACCTGTGTGAAGATCCATTAATACCACCGCTCCAAGAGCCCAACTCTTCATCAAAGGACTTTCCTTAAGGGCCCTTTGAAATTTTACAAAATAAGTTGGGCAAATGTTACTAACCTCCAGGAGCTTGTTATTAAGGTCAGTGAAGCAGACATTTATGGACTAGGCACCACGTGCAAAGCACTGTGCAGAAACAGCGCTAACCAGGGCATGATTCCCACGCTTCCAGAGCTCAGGCAGAGTGATAGGAAGCCCATGCCCCCTGACTGATCTATGGTCACTTTGCATTCAGAACCCCACGAGCTGTTTATTCTGCCTGCAAATGTTTCACAGCTGAGGCTCCATTTGAATTGGGCCCTAGAAAGATCTCAGTACTGATTTAACACATACCTGAACCCTCTAAATGGCTTCCCATTGTACCTTGAATAAAATCCAGTCCTTTAACCATGGCCTTCAGAGCCCTGCACACCCTTGGCTCTGCCTACTTCTTTGACTTTATCTCTTGCATGCCCCCTCGGCTCACACCATCTCTGACTCCCAGGCCTCCAGTGTTTCTCAACCAATCTCAGCCCTTTCCCACCCTCAGCTCTGGCCGCTTTTCCAAATGGAGCATCTGCCACCAGGCCACACGGCCTTCCCTTACCCTTCCCACCTCTGCTCAGTGAGGCCTTCCCTGAGCACCCAGCATTCAGCTTAAATCCGGCTTCCTCTCTGCCAATGCTCTTTCTTGTATCATCCTGGTTCATTTTCTTCAAAGCATTTGTCACTCTCAAAAATCAGCATTTTCATTGACTATTTACTACGTGTTGTTTGTCTTTCTTCCTGCCCTACCCCAGATTGTCAACTTCATAAGAGCAGGAATTTGGGGGTTGTTTACTGCATATCTCCTGTACCAGGGCAGTGCCAGGCACTCAGTTAACATCAGTGAATGAATGAATGAATGAATGAAAAGAAAAGCAAAGATAACAGGGTGGGGCATGGGGGCAATGAACAAGGCACCAAGGTGAGGTTTGAGTGGAGAAAATATTTGGCATCTTGGAGGGAACTGACAGAAATACGACTTCAGAGGAAGGAGGCTGTGGCCTTGAAAACCACAATTCAGGCCGGGCCTCCAAGGCAGGCGGATTGCTCGAGGTCAGGAGTTCGAAACCAGCCTGAGCGAGCCCCCCCCCCCCCCCGTCTCTACCAAAAATAGAAATAAATTAATTGACCAACTAAAAATATATATACAAAAAAAAAAAAAATTAGCCGGGCATGGTGGCACATGCCTGTAGTCCCAGCTACTCAGGAGGCTGAGGCAGAAGGATCGCTGAGCCCAGGAGTTTGAGGTTGCTGTGAGCCAGGCTGACGCCACGGCATTCACTCTAGCCTGGGCAAAAAAGTGAGACTCTGTCTCAAAAAATAAAATAAAATAAAATAGAAAAATTAATTGGCCAACTAATATATATAGAAAAAACTAGCCGGGCATGGTGGTGCATGCCTGTAGTCCCAGCTACTCAGAAGGCTGACGCATAAGGATTGCTTGAGCCCAGGAGTTTGAGGTTGCTGTGAGCTAGGCTGACGCCACGGCACTCACTCTAGCCTGGGCAACAAAGTGAGACTCTGTCTCAAAAAAAAAAAAGAAAACCACAATTCACTCTCCGAAATTCAGAGATTTGGCTACACAGTTCAAGGATGGTAAAGAACTTAGGGTCTCCACCTCATCTCCGTATCATTCAAAGTTCACACTGTTGATAAAGCTTGTGCGTTTCATCGTATTTTTTTCCTTCCACATCCAATAAATATTTGCCAAAATGTGAGTTGCTCTAGCTGCCAATCTCTAGTGCCAGACTTTACAATATTCTCACGATAAAAAGAGACCTGCCACATGAACTGAAAGCCCTGAAAACACCACTTGTTCCTCAGCATGAGCTAGAGAGGCTATAACTTTAAAATGTGTGGTTTGTATCCTCCGCACTGCGGTGGACAAGCCCATCTTTAAGTGTATCCAAAAATGTCAGCTGTCATGTTTGAGGGCAGACAGCCAGTGCTGGCTGGCCCTCCAAAGGTGGGGTGTTATCAGGAGGCCATCACGGAGCACTTAATGGACCTCCACTCCTAAATAAACACGCTAGGGGGATGTGGGGTGCAGCCTACATCCTGGTTGTTTGTGTGTTCCTGTCAGGCCAGTCAAGTCCATTGGTCTGCAATGTTACATTTACTTCCTGGAATATGAGATTGCACAGATCTGCCTTCGTGGGCACTGGTGGCTGAAACGGGAACAGTTTAATGAATCTCAAGTCAGACCCTGTATATAAGGCCTGCATCACAGGGAGATGGCCAGGCCTCTGCTCAGTGCGGGGAGATTTATCTTCCCTGGGTTAGACCATGACCCTGTGCTCTCTCACCCTTCTTTTGCACCAATAACAATGTTATCTCATTCCCCAAAGGGCCCACGAGGTCTTTTTGGAGGCCCTTTAAAACCCGGAGCCAAGTGTCTGAATGATGTTTTAATTGCACTGGTCGCAATGAGGAGCCATTTTAACTCTTTCAAGGGAAAGTGCACAGTTTCCCAGAGGCAAGCTAAATTAGGAAGAATGCATTACCATTGCCCTCAACACCCAAGTCCAAATGCCTGGCCGGCCCGAAAACACTGCGAAAACACTGTGTCACCACAGTCCCTCAGCCAGGCTGTCTCAGAGGAACACAGAGGATGAGTCTACATTTAGGGCACCCCCGCCACCCACTTGCACGACAGCCACCCTCTGCTGCCTGCCACTCCCGTATTAGAGACCTTTCCTTCGGCTTAAGTCCTTGTAGGTAGCTAACTGTCATTGCATCTCAAAGTGAATGATTCCCAGTTTTAGGTGTCAGGAAGGAGTAACCCAGAGTCTGCTAACATCTTTCCGATTCAGCGAAATGTTCCCAAAATACATCTCTCATTTTTCTTCCCTGCTGTCTCTTGCCAAGTCCTCATCTCATCTCTCCTGAGCTGCTGTAACAATTGTTTTATTTTATTATTGTATATATTTAAGGTGCACAAAATGATGTTTTGATACATATATGTAGTGAAAATGATTACTACAGTCAAACAAATTTACACGTCTATCACAGCTTCTTGTCACAAACGTGTTGCACACACCGTACACCTTCCAATCTCTTGACCTGTGTCTGCACCATTTTGTCCAGCAGGAAAAAAGGCCTCCTCCCCACATCCAGCTACTTAATTATACTGACCCCAAAGTTTCTTTACTTTGGGAAATGGGGACTGCCTGTTTAGGAGAAGCTCTAAAAAGTGTTTCCCCGCTTAGGGAGTGCAAAAGTAGCCCACTTCTGGTGGAAATCTCAAGGGCTGAGATGGGCAGTTTCAGGTCTTGAGGAGAAAAGGGTTTTTTTTATTTCTCTTAATGATCTGTGTCTGGGGTTTCTTTTCCTTTTGCCCTTTCTCTCCATAAAAGCCATGCTAATCCCATGTAAAAGGTGATGCTGCTCAGATGTAAGAAAATCAAGATGCCTGCTCCTTCTTTTTCTTAAAATACAGCCTCCAAGCCTGTCTCTCCTGATCCCCATTGCTAAGAGAGTGGTATTTTTCTACTTTACAGCAAAAATGAGAGTACAGCATTTAATATTAATAAAAGGCATCTGTCAGGGAGACAAAAAGGAATGGCAGGAATCTGGGTGCCCTGGAGGGCACTTTTCCCTAACTTAGCAGACACCATTCAGTTCCGGCCAATCCAAAACAAATAAAAAAGAATTAAGGAAGTCAAAAAAACCATTTTTATGTGAAATCTTTTGATTTCTAAATGTTAGTTTAAATCTAAAAACAAACAAAAAACAATGTGGGTCAATGTACAATTGTTGCCTTACATAACAAGATCAAGGTATGGATTGAAATTAACATTCCCTAAGATTTATATTGGGTCATTAAATAGGAAATGTCCAATTTCAAATCAAAAATGTAGTTCATTATATCTCAAACAAGAAGCAGTAAAATTAACCAAAGTATCCACCTAAACTATCGACATAGTGTTGCCATCTTAATGGTAGCTTACTTATGTCGGCAGCAAAGAAGCCTAGAAAGCGAGTGGCTATGAAATTGTGAACAGTGTTTTCCACTGTTCCCAATGGGACAGTGTTTTCCAATTCCTTGTTGAGAATGGAACATTTTTTCTTGCAAGAAGTAGTCCAAAGCCTGGAAGAAGTGTTAGTCAGTTGGTGTAAGGTCTGGTGAATATGGTGGATGACAGAAAATGTCCATGTCCAGCTTCTGTGGTTCGAGCAGCGTTCATGGTGTGACATGCGATTGAGCATTGTCTTGCAAGAGGATTGGCCTGTCTCTATTGACCAATCTCAGCTGTTTAATCACAAGCATCCCCATCATTTCATCCAACTGGTTGCAGTAGACATCCATTGCAATTGATTGACCAGGTTTCATGAAGCTGTAGTGGATAATACCGGTGCTGGACCACCAGAAAGGCACCATTAGCTTTTTGTGATGAATATTCAGTTTTGGACTATATTTCAGCACTTCCTTTTGATCCAACCATTGTGCTGAATGCTTGTGATTGTCAAAAGGAATCCATTTTTCACCACATATCACAATATGGTGTAGAAATGGTTCGCCTTTATGTTGTGACAGCAAAGAAAGACAAACTTCAAGATAATTTCACTTCTGATGCTCATTTAATTCATGTAGTACCCATCTATCCAGTTTCTTTACCTTGTCAACTTGTTTTCAATGGTCCACTATTGTTAGAACAGTACCATCAAACCTTGCTGCTTATTCACACGTAGCTTGAGATGGATTCGCTTCCACTATAACTTTCAGCTCATCATTATCCACCTTGGTCTCAGGTCACCCACATGGCTCATTTTCAAGATTAAACTCACCAGAACAGAACTTCTCAAACCATTAACTTACAGTACATTCATGAGCCACATCCTTCCCAAACACTTTGTTGATATTTCAAGCTGTCTGTGCTGCATTTGTTCCGTGATGGAACTCACATTGGAAAGTAACACGAATTTTTTACTTATCCATGGTCTCAGAAAAATTGCTCTAAAAAGTTTTTCTGGCAGATAATCACAAGCCAAACCATGCATTTGAAAGACTGATGATGTAGCTTCACAATAAAAATAAAACAAGAAGTGACAAAGTGAAATGTCAGAGATACCAACTGTCTTAGTACTTAAGGAAATCGGGACATTTCATACTTAATAACCTTAATATTATGGCATTACAGATTTCTTAGGTGTTTTAGATTCCATGGTCCAATAAGCTTAAAAATTGATCAAAATGATGTGAAATAAATTTCTCTTCTCAATCTTTATACTAGTATGCATTGTGAATTTCTGAGCAGGAGATCTGGGAGGCAAAGTCTCCTACATGTCTACGATCACGCAGATCCTTTCTTCCAGGACCATCTCAGGGGACTGCTGAGCTGCAGAGCAAGTTTGAGAGTGCTGGATTAGGGAAAAGGGATCTTACACACTGCCCATGCTGCTCAAATTGCTGGCCTGAGGCCAGAGGCACAAAAGAAGCCTTTGTGGTCCACACAAGGCCTGGTCCAGCTCCCCAGGAGGCTACACTGAGGTGCAGGGAGGGGGACACAAAGTCTTTTCTAGTAATAAAGTGCTCAGTTGCCAGGCCTGGTCCATCTGTCTCCTTTGGGGTCCCCAAAGAGTGACCCCAGTAGGTCTTTCCTTTCTATCACAACAAACATTAGGTGTAGGGGAAAATAGAGATGCAAAGACACACTCCTCTTCTTGCAAAGCTTCAAGTTCTGCAGGCAGGCAGAAGTGCAGACCCAAAAATGCAGGTAGTTAAGATCATTGCTTTTACCCAGGTGTGTGCACAATGCCATTGGAACAAAGAAGGAGCATCCAGATTTCAGAATCAAGAGAGGATTCAAGGGCCTGCCAAGTGATCAAGGGAGAGAGGGTGTTCTAAGCAAAGAAATGCCATATACCAGTGGTTCTCAACCAAAGGCAATCTTGCTCCCCAGGGGGATATATATTTGGCAATGTCTGAATGCATTTTTATGGTCACAACAGAGGGGGACAGATTGCTACTGGTATCTAGTGGGTAGCAGCCAAAGATGCTGCTAAATGTCTTACAAAGTACATAACAGCCCCGACAACAAAGATATATCCCTCCCAAATGTCAACAGTTTCCTGTGGCAGGCTGGGAAGTCCTGCCACAGGAAAATCACGGAAGTGTGAAACAGGTTAATCTCAGGATCTACAAGTATCTGCTGTTACTTATTAAAGCTAGAAAAGCCCCATTTCCCTCTCCCACCATTCTCAGAGAATAAACTCCTCAAAGTCACTGACCTGCCTGCCAGGACGGTAGGGAAAGGGAAATGTGCACAGCAAAGGAAGAATGCCTCCTCCACCTGGGTCATAACTTCCCCAAGAGTTGGCCTTGGTGGTTCCACCCATAAGTCTCACTTCAACAAGTCAGCAAGACAAATGTTGGGGGCATTTCATTTTGAAATACAAATTACTTGTGCACAGAATATACATACAAACAATATTTACCATGCAAAGAGTCAGTCAAGTAAAAAAAGAAAAAAGTCAGAGGAGTCAACAACAACCTCACTTAATTCACATGGTATCCCTAGATTCGAAGTCTCTGAAATCTGCCAAGGGCAAAGATTCCACCCGTGCTGTTGGTGGAAAGCCTCACTTTCTCAGGAGTAGAGAATAAAACTTGAGAAACTGTAAGGAGGCCACAAAGTACCTGAGTTTGAGCCCCAGTCCTCAAAATAAGGAACACTGGGACTCTGTTTCAAAATTGGCCCTGTCACCTTAAATTATCCCCACTTCTTGTCTTGATACAACCTTGAAAGGCTGCTGCTCAGACGTGGTCGCATCAAAGCTGCATCGGTGCGAGAGGAGGCATATTTTAAAATGACAGCTCTAAGAAGCAAGCCCTGGGTGCTCTAAATGAATATGTTATTTCAAAGATGGAAATGACTCCTGGAATCCCCTGCAACCCAACGTTTCTCAATAAATCTATGTAATAAATTCTCCCCGGGCCTAAAGGTCTGGTCTCCGGGTAAGCATGCACATCCTGGAACCATACTGGAGAAAGAACTGAAATGCACACCACAGAGGGCAGGGGACCAAGTGTGCCTTTGAAGGTGACTCCAAGATCGCATCACCAAAGCAAGCATGATTTTAAAGGAGGGGAGATGAATGGCCAGTTTAATAAGCAGCTCCCTCAGACCACTAGTCGGCAAAGATAGAACTCTCCCATTTTACACAAATATTCCACTTGCTTGGTCCTCAGTGAGATTGGAGCCTGGGTGAGAAGGTTTTCCACTCTGAATGGCTCTCAATGTAATAATACTTAATACTCCCTTTTAAAACAGTTTCTTCTTTTTCCGAATATTTTTCATGGGACTGTAACCCATTTGTACATAAAATTGGTTGAAAGTGACATGTTGAAAAGTCCAGCAAACACTATAGCACACTCTATTTTCAAGGAATATAAAATTGGGCTCTGTCTGACACCTTGAGTGTGCTTGTGAAAACAGAATGTCACATCTCAAAGGGTTATTCTTGATAGTTTTTTAAAAAAATAAAATAAAATAAACAGACCTCTCCAGGCAAACAGCCCCTTTGTATTCCAGTTTCCATGGAAACACTGGCAATTGTACTTTTTGTGGCATGGTCTTTTTCACTTGGTAAAATCTCCAGTTTAGACAGCTCACTTGGGGACTCTCAGAATTCAGGAAATAATCTTTATCAAGCCAGTATATGATATTTTGATAGATCCTAAAGATAGCACCCATGCTGCAGGCCTACGGGAAGGAAAGAAAGTGCATAATTACTGTCCAGGTGGAAGGAAGTGGACCTCATTTTGTCCTGAACAACACTGTTATTATAATTATCCGTTTTATCCAATGTCCCTACTTTGAAAATTCCTGAATCTAAAAGATAAAATATGTATTATTTGTTATCTTCCTTACAGAAGAATTCTCGGTAATATATATAGACATTCTCCTCTCCACAAGGAGTAGTTTAATTCTCCTCCCTTGCATATGGGCTGGACCTAGTGACTCACTTTCAGAGAATAGAGTATGAAGCAGGATAAGTCATAACTTTATTGTGGAGAAACCCAGCAGACATCTCCTTAACCAAATGATGACGGTTATTGTCATCAGCGATAAGTCATTTTGACCCCATGTACTCCCTGATATGATATGATTAGAAGGGCACTCCAGATTGCCTCCCATTGCCCAGGGCATGCATCCTTTAACTGTGATTGAAATTATAATCTTCAGGGAAGCTTTGTGAAACTGCATATACCTTCTTGATTCTAAATTAGTGGATATCAGGCAGGATTCAGTCACCCACACCTCATGATGGTGTCATTGCCTCTCTGTGACAAAGCACACAGACTCTGAGTCTCTTTCCACTCCTTTTGAATCTTGGCTTTTTGTGGGTATGACTAATAGAACACAGCAGACGTGGCTCTATGGTTAACTATTCTGGTTAACTTTATGTGTCAACTTGAATGGGCCACAAGGTGCCCAAACAGTTGGCCAAACATTATTCTGAATGTGTCATGAGGGCACTTTTGGATAAGATTAATATTTGAACCAGGAACTGAGTAGAGCAGATGACCCTCTCTGATGTGAGTGGGCCTCATCCAATCTATTGAAGGCCTGAATAGTTCAAAAAGGCTGACCTTCCCAGGAGTCAGAGAGAATTTCTCGTATCTGACTGCCTTGAGCTGCATGACATTGATTTGATTTTGCCTTTGGACTGTAACTGAAACATCAGCCCTTCCTGGTTCTCCAGCCTCTGGACTACAGATCCTAGGACTTAGCATAAGCAAATTCTTTATAGTAAATATATATAACATATATAAATATTTGCAAATTCCTTATAATAAATATATATATATACACACACACATATACACATACATGGAGAGACACACACAATCACACACAAACACATCCCATTGGTTCTGTTTCTCTGGAGAACCCTGAAGAATACATTAACATACAAGAACAAGCATTAAGAGATTTACAACTTCTTTGCTTATGTATTTGGAGGGCTCCTTCCTATTATCCCACTACCACGATGTGAGGAAGCCTATGTAGTTTCACAGAGAAACCCACAGGGTGGAGACCAGAGCCCCTGAAATTCCCGCCAGAAGGTTCAGTTGAGCTCACAGATGACAGCCAGCCCATCTACCAGTGAACCTTCAGGAGAAAGCAGCTCCCAGATAGCCTCCATTTGGCTTTGACCCAGGACAATACCATGTGAAACAGAAGAACTGTCTAGCTGAGCCCAGTTAATTCACAGCATCTTCAGAAACAATAAATGGAGTTGTTATCACAGAAACCAATCCATATTCACTCCTGGAAGGATTTGATGAGGAGGTACAGATAGAGAAAGCAGTAAGGATGGAGGCAGCAAATACAGATACAGGTAGATGGGCAGCATCATGTGGTAGGGGAATCTTTTCTTTAAAAAACACTATTTAATTTCTTTTGTTTACAAAGTATTACATTGTGTTATGGAGATTATGCCAAATATGCAAAAATATAAAGAAAAAATAAAATCTAGCTTGTCAGAACTAAATGACTTATGAGCATTTTTCTAAACACAAAACAGCATTCTTCCCTGATAGGAATTTACCAGAAACTTTGAAGAATTTCTTTGTTCTTCCCACTGCTGTTTTTTATCCTGTTGAATTTATTGGGGAAGGGTATTGTCTAATGAATCTTTTGTTTATTCCCTGTTATGGGTACATATTAGAGAGCAATATTAACTCTTTATTAAGAATATCAAAACCTTCTAATATTTGTTGTAAATTTTTTCCCACTTTTATTTGCAATTTAATTTCAGCATATGTTTTTGGCTTGCAGAAATTTTAAATATGTTGGTAAATTGGCATTTCTTTTATGTTTGCAATTTCTTCCACAGTGGGTTTTTTTGTTTGTTTTTTTAAGTTTTTTACTCAGAAAAGTATTATGCATCTAGAGATCAGAGAATCACCTATATTTCCTTCTATTAATAATGTTTTTGTGGGTTCATAAATTGATGAATACATAGTCTATGTGGAATTTTCTGTGATGTATGACTTCCTTGGAAGGCCCCTCTTTTATCCCAGAGAGAATTTCCTCCTGGTCTTAAAGGCCCAGTTTTTTGAATCTGATATGCTGCAAAA
This sequence comes from Microcebus murinus, assembly GCF_040939455.1. Taxonomy (NCBI): domain Eukaryota; kingdom Metazoa; phylum Chordata; class Mammalia; order Primates; family Cheirogaleidae; genus Microcebus; species Microcebus murinus. The sequence continues at coordinate 89,981,189 of NC_134106.1, forward strand.
TCATAATTTAAATTGAATTTTAAATATTCATAAAAGAATATGAATATTTAAAGATTGAATATAAAATAAAGACAAAAATTATATAACATTTACCAGCAGCAAGCCTGCTATTGAGAACAGTTAAAAAATAGAATGGCCTCACAAAAGTTAGTAAGTATCCTCCAACTAAAAGGTTTGAAAACCCAAATACTTAAAAAAGAAAAATGTGAAAGGAATATTATATCTACCACTTACTAGCTGTGTGATCTTAAACAAAGTCTTAACTTTCCTGAGCCACAGGTTTGTTTCCTCTTCTTCAAAATGGCAATAACACTTAACTTGAAAGGTTGCTGTGAGCATTAGACATGAATCACACAGAAAATTCATCAGAGGGCCTCAAATATCAACTATTATAAATTTAAAGGTATAAATTTTTTCCTCCTCCATGTAGTTTTGAGATGTGTACTTAAACTTTGATGCTATGTTATACTGCATGTGTGTGTTTCTTGCCCATCTTCCTTTCCACATTGCCATCTTTAATGGCCAGGCTTGCAGCTTTACTTCTGTATCCCTAGTTCTCATCACAGCACCAAAGTATATCAGGCCCTCAAATAATTTGTGTTGAATGAATAAACGCCTTCAAAATATCAAAGAAAACTATGAATGAGTGCGATAGAATATCGAACTAAATGCAAAAAGTTATTGGAATATCAGGAATGTAGAGGAAACAATTTGCTAAGCTTTCAAGTAATCAATGAACACCCAAAAACAAGCTCTCTAGATATGATTAGGTAATGCCTAAAATTTTAGGTGGTCAAATACGAAATTCTGAGTATGGGAATGTTCATGGACTTCCCTTTTCCTACCAAAGAGACAGTCAAAAATTACGTTTTGGTTTTGCCCTCTCTTTTCTACCCTCTCTTGAGAAGGAATGGGCTCAGGTTGGCTTGCTCCAAGGCTTTGGGACACAAAATAGAAGAGTGAAGAGAGAAAAATATCATCAAAGGGTAAGGAGGAATTAGGGAGACATTAGGGCAATCTTCAGAGTAAAAGCTGGAGGCTGGTTGGCAGGAAGAGGAAGATATCTTCAAACATACTCAAAGGTAGAAAGAAGAGTAGAATGGGTCTCCATGTGTTCATCAATTAACTACAATTATCTACATTTTATGAATCTTATTTTATATAATTACCACCACCCCTTTTTTTGCTGATGTATATAAAAGTAAATCCCAGATATCAAGTCATTTGACCTGCAAATACTTCAGTGTGCCTCTCTACTGGTAGGGACATAATGCAATCTCCATGTTAATATTCCAAACTAAATCAGTAAGTCTTCATAACAAGTAAATTGCAGCCCATATTCAAAGTCTGCTATCATTTCTAAAATGGAAAGGTGGACTCTTTGATAGGGGAGGGGATTTTTTTGGAGAATGAGACATTTTGAGGAGGGTAGAGTATAAGAAAACTAGAAAGATGAAAAAAGGAAATATGAAGCATGTTGCTAAACATTAGGAATAGGATCCCCTTTGATCCTTCTGGAGACAAGCATAAGGATCAGGATTCTTCGTAACTAGTTTTGTGCGTTGTAGCATGCCTCAAAAGTAACCCAGTCAGGCATACATTCTGCAGGACTGCACACCGATACAACATAAGGAAACCAAAAGACAAGCCACCAATTTCCAAAAGTATTCCTTATCAGATATGGCAAAAAGTAATTAACCATTACAGTGAACAAAATAAAAGTCGTTCACATTCCTAAGAAAAAATATCAAGGCCTATGGTGAGTTCAATGGTGCCCCCCTCCCAAGAACACATACGTCCACATCCTAATAACCCAGAACCTGTTAATATTACCTTGTGTGGAAAAGGGGTCTTTGCAGATATAATTAAATATCTTGAGATGAGAAGATTACCCTGTATTACCCAGGTAAGCCCTTACCTAATGACAGTTATACTTGTAAAATAGATCTGCAAAGGAAAAGATGCATGCAGAGGGGAAGGCAATGTATAAACACAGCAGAGAGATGCAGCCATAGCCAAGGAATGCCAACAACACCCTAAGCAGAAAGAGGCAGGGAAGGGATTACTCTCTAGAGCCTCCAGAGGGAATGACACCTTCTGGAAGCCTTGATTTCAGACTTCTGGCTTCCAGAACTATAAGAGAATAAATTTATATCATTTTGAGATAGCAAGTTTGTGGTAATTTGTTACAGCAGCTACAGGAAACTAATATAAACTCAAGTTGAAACATGGGCAAGACAGAGACAGCAGAAGACAGACTGCAGTCCCTGCCTTCCATTAGAGAAATTGAAGAAGTTCAGTGGCAGCTGGAAAACTGAGTTCCAGGTAGGAAGCAGAGAGATGGGAAGAATCTAGATGGCAGCAGGAGCCCAAGGCACAGGAAGTCTTCGGGGCCACGTGGAGAAGTTTGAACGTAGCCTGAGAACAACTACAAGCCAACGAAGAGTCCATTTCAGAAGATGCACAAGATGTGGTAAGAACAGATGCCCAAAGAGAAAAAAGAAATGATAAATAAAAACCAAACATATTCATTTTCGCTTGGAATTAAAGACGTATATTAAGCCGCCTACTAAGTGAGAAGCTTATGAACTAATGAGGAAGACAGATGTTAATGAAATAATCATATCAATGGTCACAATTACAGCTGAAATGAATGTCCTGGAGACAGAAAGCCATTGCTGCCAGCATTCTACCTGCCCTAAACCAAGGATGCAGGAAGCATTTCCCTGAAGAGTTATAGCTGAGTTCCACACAGGTGTTCACCAGGCATTTGACAGGTTATTGAGATGTGAGGACCACCTCTCATTTTTTCCTTGCAATAAAACAATAAAGGAGGAGGCTATGAAAGAACTACCGTATATATAAAGATAAATGCTTATAAAACCAGGTTTCTATTTTTTATATAATACTCTTGGCCATTTCTAGTTAGTAACCTCCATTAGGGGTGTCGTTATTATTAAACAGTACCATATTTTTCTATAAAATGGGACATTCAAGGGTTAAATTCAGTGAGAAACTTTATTTTCCAACTATCAACAAGGGAGTGCCAGACCTGTCACAATAGCAATATTGAAAGTCTGGTCACCATTCAGCAAGTTCAACCCTGAAGACAAGTGAGACAGGGAAAGTCTCCCATCCTGAAATAATCTGGCCTTGCTTTTCTCATGATCTGAGGTATCAGGTAATTTTCTGTGTCGATTTGGCCTGAAAGTAGGAAGGGAAAGTTCAAACAGGGACACAGCGTCTCTCTGGCCTAGCCCTGCAGGGATGTCTGCCGTAACCATACATTTTTTATTGTCCAGTTAAGTTTTGAGTAATTCGGCTGATGGGACTTTCAGACCTGCCCATGGGCTGTGACTCATTCCACCATCAAATGAACAGTTCTTTTGGAAAATGTGCTTTCATGACTTGGCCAAAAATTTCCACAGCTTAATTTCATCTCTTTCTTCCCAGAGAAACTCTTTGAACAAGTCCAGTGATTGTGCACTTCAGAAGAGTCGTTGTTTCCAGCCACGGCAGACGCCTGACACGTTCAGCTTTCCTCAGCACCGTTCCCAGTGCCTTCCCCTTCCCTCCTTGTCTGCTTATCAACTCTTCCTCCGACGCTAAAAGTAGACTTGCAGTGTCTGGAAACGGCCAATCCATGGTTTAAAAGTTGTTTGGCAAAAGGACAAGATGCACAGAAGAATGGGGCAGGATGCCTGGGTTCTCTCTCTGATGCTCTGAGAGATGCAAGACTTTACCAAGAAGCTTTTCTTCCTGCCTTCTCCTCCTGTGAAATAATGAGGTTGGACTGGATGACTTCATGGTGTCTTCTATGAAGCCAAAGAGCCCAATTCACTCAGATTTACTTTTGTATGGTAGGAAACCATATAAAAGTTTGTCTACAGGTTCAAGCACCAGGAATGGTGTGACGTGGAGCTGACTGAGCACACTGGGATGCAGAGTCCTGACCTCTAGACAAGAAAGATGCATGTGCAGTGCCTCAGCCAGCTATTTCTTCAGTATGTTGTATAATGAGACAGTGAGAAGTAAGTGACTACCACTAATAAACACATTTTCTCATGCTCGTGGGCCCACAGGGCAGCTGGGCAACTCTACTTTGTGCCGTGGGTGAGCTGGGCTTGGTTTCAGATCGCAGGTACAATTCAGACCCACCCCACATGTCTCTTGTGTTCATGGACACACCCTCCTCATGGCAATCAATGGAGCCAAGAGGCAAGCCAATTTGTGCACACACAGTTAGGCCTCTGAGTCTACTCCATCCTCTGACAACACTCAACTGGCCAAAATATGCCACGTGGCCACGCTCAATATCAAAGGGCCTAAGAAGTATATTCCATCCACAAATGGCGGGAGAAGAATGATTAATTTTGGACAACCATTCAAACCAACACATATATTAATAGCTCTTTTTCTCCCATTTTCTCCCATTCTTCTTTGATATGATCTCTGTGTGTGTGTGTGTGTGTGTGTGTGTGCACATGTATGTGTGTATTTAGTTGACTTGAAGATCAAATAAGACCAATTTCTGGAATGCACGCTTTTGGAGGAAAAAAGTCTTTAAGAGGTAATTAACCTAACTTACAATTTTCATGAGACCAAGAGCAAGCTATTCCACTACTGTGAATAATTATGTAATAAAAATTACAATCTGATGAATGCTGACCATGTGCCAAGCACTATTCTAGGTTCTTTTCATTCATTATTTTATTTAATTGAGCTGCCATTTAAACACCTCAACTTGATATTTTACCACACACAGAATACCCTGTGAAAAATTAATCCCGAAAGAAAGATCTTTCCAATTCACGCCATTCAAAAAGGTTGGCCTAGAAACACTTCATCATTATTTGGCCAATTTGATCTGTATTCACTAAATCTCTCTGTCATTATTTGACCAGTTTCATTAGTATTCATGACATCTCTCCAAGGCTCAGTTTTCCCAACAAAGCCTAAAATAAAGTACTATCATCCGCAGGATAGGATTCAGGAAAGCAAAGATTAGAAAAGATTAAGTGACAGCTTAAAAGTGAAGGAGCAGGAATATGAACCCAAATGCCTGATGCCAAGGCCCATGACTTTCTCATGTGTCCTTATGTAACAATGAAACTGCACATAATAGCTACTTGATTAAAGTTTATAGAACGAAAAAAGGAAAGACAGAAAAAAGAAATGGAAGGAGGGAGGGGAAGAAGGAAGGAAGGAGGGACTCATAACCTTCCAAAATAGGAAAACTAAACACACCTGAAACAAATCCATCTAAAACTATGGTGCCCAAAAAATGGTAGTGTTCAACAGGGAGTTGGTGGGGGGAGACCCACATCTTAAGGAAATGGCGAGCATTATGGGGGGGAAGGGATTACCTCTATCCATTTTTAGGGGGAGGCAAAGATATACATTGTAACCAAAATGTCTGGAAAAAAAATCTGTAATTGGGAAGTGGGCAGGTGGAGGGGGGAGGAGGGAAAGGGTATGTACTTACACGGTGGGTTCGGTGCGCACCACCTGGAGGCGGGACATGCTAGAAGCTCTGGCATAGCGGGGCAGGGGAGGAGGGGCAGGGGCAAGATATGTAACCTTAACAATATTTGTACCCCCATAATATGAGATAATAATAAAATTAAATAAATAAATAAATAAATAAATAAATAAATAAATAGATAAATAAAACAAAGCAATGTCAACCTATAAACTGAGAAAAATGAAATTTCAATTTGCCAGAGTTGAATGGACAGTTGGTAGATTCATTCATTTATTAAACACACAGCACTATATCTGAACACAAGTCCCTGGGTGATAGGAGGGCAGCTTCTACCCATGCCCTACCCAAGGAATGCAACAGAGAGGAACTGGGGGATACATCAATTCCACATTTGCCTTAAAGGCTTATCAGGTTCACTATTTTGTACAGATCTCTTTTGTAAGACCTCTTTCCCAAGCTTGGCGCTGAAATCCCTACACAATTTAATCCCAAACTACTCTCTATTCATCCCCTTTCTATCCCCAGAGTCCCTCCCTGCTCAGCTTCTCACCAGTCCTTGCACGTCTCCCAGGCTCTGCCCAGAATCCATCCTCTCCTCCCATCTCTGCCAGGCAGACTTTTCCTCACCCTTCAATGCCCACCCGAATCATTGCCTTCTCAGATTTCTCCAAGAGACTCTGTTCTTCCTTCCACTGTGCCCCATGTGTGATGGTTAATTTTATGGGTCAACTTGACTAATTTAAAGGACCCCTGGATACCTGGTAAAACATTATTTATGGGTGTGTCTACGAGGGTGTTTCCAAAAGAGATGAGCATTTGAATCCACACACTGAGTAAAGTGGATCTGTCCTCACCAATGTGGGCAGGGATCGTCCAATCCATTGAGAGCTAGATAGAACAAAAAGCCAAAGGAAGGGCAAATTCCCTCTCTTTTTTGAGCTGGGACATCTATGTTCTGCTGTCCATGGACGTCAGAGGTCCTGGTTCTTAGGTCTTCAGACTCAGACCAAATTATGCCACTGGCTTTCCTGGGGCTTCAGCTTGCAGATGGCAGATCTTGGGACTTCTGGGCCTCCATAATCATGTGAGTCAATTGCTATAATTGATCTCTTCATGTACACACACACATACACACATACACAAACATTGCAAAAGGTATCACAGATCATGGGATCAACAGTCTACATGGCCATTGCCTCCATTGGATTTTGATGTCCTCAAACTATCTTATGCACCTTTGTTATCTTAGTCTAAACAGGGGTCCTCAAACTACAGCCCGTCGAGGACATTTATCCTGCCTGCTGGGTGTTTTTGCTGCCGCTGCCTGTCCTGCTTAGCAGCCTGTGAGCCGCACTCTCCAACAGCCCTCCAACGGTCTGAGGGACAGTGAACTGGCCCCCTGTTTAAAAAGTGTGAGGACCCCCTGGGCTAAAACCTAGCAGATTAGACTGTGTTGCCTTCCTACACTACAACAATAATAGGTTTTTTCTCTCCACTGGCAACTGTTTGAGAGAAGCCACCTACTGGAGAAGAAAAGAAAGGAGACATGTTTTTACACCCAGAGGTGAAGGACTCAGCCCTGTTGGCCTGGTTAAATCCTACCCTTCCTTCAAGACTCACCTTCTCCATAAAGCTTTCCCCAAGCCCTGCCCATCAGGTCTGCAAGAATTTGGGGCCACTCACAGGAACACATGGTAGAAGGTGGGGACCAGAAGTCAGGTTCAGCTGGCTGTGACTCTGAAGCTAATAGGCTAAAACCATAGCCAGGAAGGGAGCCAGCCTCTCCATCCAGGAAACATAAGAGTGTGAGTGTAACCAAAGAATTAATGACCAGCTGCCAGGCTAAAAGCTAAGCATTAAGATAACAGAATAAGGATTTGGGTATAAGACAAGAGAGCTCAATTTAAGAAATGTTATCTCTTTTATGGGACTAATCTTGAAGATGCCAGAGCTACTCCCTACTTCATTCCCTCTCTGTCTGTGGTAATTGAGGAAGCCTTTATTAGAGCACTTGTCTCAATACCTCATAACTATTTATGCACCCACTGCTCCCATTAGTTTGCGAGTTGCTTGAGAGCAGCAATCCAGCTCTGTCACCTTCTTTGTGTCACTAGCACCTAATATGGTGCGTAGGCCCTTGGGGAAGGGAACAATGGAGAAAAAAGGAAAAGAAGAAAACTGGTTAGGGAAGGAGGGAAGAGGAGGGAAGGGAATATGCTTCTCAAAGTTAACATGGTAACTGAATTCTGGATTTCTACTACCTCATAGCCACAAACCAGTTCTGCTTCCAGTATTCTCCAAATATGCCAAGGGTCCCTTTGACTACCCTGTCCCACTGACCAGAACTCAAGCAAGACCTCTTGGTCTTCTCTTTCCCTCAGCCCTCACATCCAACACCCCTCGCATCAAATTCATCTGCATAGTTGTCGACCTCCACAACAGAAAGCAAATCCAGCCCCTTCCCACTCTTGTTGGCACTTTGTCTACTCAAGTCCCCACTCAACTCTTGCAGCAGTCTCCTAACTGGCCTCCTTGTTTTCTCTCCAGCCTTCCTACAAAAGCCCAAGTGATATTTTTTAAGTGGAAGTCAGAATATATTATCTCTCTGTTCAAAATCCTCCAATGGTGTCTGATAAGCCCTAGTCAAAATCAAAGTCTTTATATTGGCCTACAGGGTCCTATGTGGTCTAAGCCTGCTTACCCCTCATCTCATCTTCTTCTGCCCCACCTGGAACACCCAGTTCTAGCCACACTGCCCTTCATTGTGCTCCTGTGCACATCATACTTGTTTTCAACTCAAGGGCTTTGAGCTTGATGACCACTCTGTCTCTGTATGGCTATCTCCTTCATGCAAAATGTAAGCTTCTCAGAGGGGTTCCCTGATGTCCCTAGTGAAAGTGGACATACGCACATGTACACATACACACACATACACACATGCACACACACATACACCACACACAAACACACTCATGTGCATACATACTTACATGCATACACATATAAACACATACATACAACACACATGCATACTTATGTACACACATGTACACATGCACATATACAACTCACATGCATACAGACACACATACTCACATCACACACATGCACACCTCACACACACAGAGATACATATACACCAATTTAAGTCATCATAAACATAAAGTTAACAGTCAGGTATACAATTCCATGCTGTTTCCTATTAAGCATTTCATATTTTATTTGTCGTCCAAAAATACATTATTTACTGTAATTTCTCAAGCACCACATATCAGCAGTAAGCTTTTTTTACTTTAAGAGCTAAGATAACCTTGGGAATAAAGGTCATTTTTCACATTTTCAAAGTAGTCTGGAGGATTGTGTTTTAAGCTCAATTTTGAGACTTTATTTCATTCTGTGGTCTCTCCCAGAAATTAGAGCATGATACTCACTTTGACAGCCTGGATCTTACGACAGCTGAGAAATGAAGGCTGGCTGGAGCTGAGGCACCTGAGAGTTAACTGTGCGATTCTCATAAACATTACGGGTCTTCTGGATCCTATGAATTGCCTCCATTTAAACTCAAAAGCCTTGTGACATGGTTCCAGGGGCCTGTAAACCCTGTGATACCAGCGTAATAACTCCCTGGCAAGGACTAAGCTTCACTTCCCGCAGCCTATAAAGGACCTTGCCTGACCTTTAATATCAATCAGAGCTAACGTGGGCCCATGAGAGAAGCCCCAGCCTGGAGCCCAGGGAACCACAGGTCGGACTGGCAGCCTGGCAAATGCCACAGGCATGCCTGCCCCAGGGTGGGCACCCCTATACGCCTCACTTTCCCCGTCTTTGGGGAGGAGATGGGACTACCCACCCACAGGGTTATGTGAGAACTAAGGAGATTCCATGACACACTGTTTTTTTGATCAAAAAACAATCCTATGCCAACCACTGTGCAACGTATGATACGGCCTTCATCTTGAGGGGTGCAGAGACTAGGGGGAGAAGAAAACTCCAAAATAGATCATTTTAATATTTTGTGGGTATGTAAACTGTATAGTAAGTAAGGGACTTGGTATATGGAAGGGGAGCTAGTAAATTTCATCTTCCCTAGAGATTCAGAGACTCATAGAACTCATCCAATGTTAGGGTGACCGTGGAACCCAGTTTGAACTACACAGAGCCAGTTTAGAGCTATTGTCCTGGAATTATCATTAATAGTGCTTCCTTTCACCATCAGAAATAAAACAGATAGGACAGCAGAGCATATGGTCACCTCAGCCAACGTGCAGCTGACCTGCAGACACGCAAGTTAAATAAACACTTACTTTTCTACACCACTAAGGTTTTATCTTGCTTGTTATGTAGCAATAGCTAACAGATACACTGAAATAATAGAAGGAGGATAATTGTTGCCCATCAAAGCTACACAAAGAGTTTAAGAGTTTTTGTGCAAAAGATGAATTCAGGAACCAATAATAAAGCTGGATGGGGGGATCACAGAGTCTAGAGGGTGGAAGCAGTGGCTCCAAATCTCCCCTCCAGGAATCTGTGGTCTCCTTAGGGTCACAGGAGTAATAGAGAGATGGAGACGTCCCAAGTCATGCACATGGAGCCTCATTTTCCAGTGGACCCTACACAGAGAAGGGAAATGTCTGTTTTGTACCACACAGATACTGAACACTTGCTAATTACCCAAGACCTTATGAATTTCTAGTACCTTCTCTTACTCATGTACTCTTTAAAAATATTTTTATATCACATTAATTAAAAAAGGATTTATGGAGTAGCTAAAACCCCAAGTCAGTATTTTAAATCCAAAACTAATATGGTACCTAAGGAGTTGCTGCAGAGGAGAGAAGGAGCCTCAGCAGGCTTTAATATCATAGATCCCATCCTAGAATCAACCAGAGGAACTCCACTTTTAATTATTTTATACCCTAGGATACACAAAATTCCACAGGAACAACAGTGAGCCCCAGGACAGCCATCCTTGCAGCAAAGATGACAGCTAAAGTCTCTAAAACGAGGAACTAAAACTAAACTCCTTGTTTTGCCCCAGCCCCCTGCCCACCCCCAAAAACACACTTACTTGTCAACCTCCTTGGGTCCCCTTCTCAAAGGTTCTCACCACCTTTCAAGCCCAGGTGGCTAAACAACCTGGGAGTTATCTTTATCCTTACTTTACCACTCCCATCTCATCTGTCTCCTAAATAAATGACAAATATATGCCTCTCTCTCTACTTAGACTGTCACCACCCTTGTTCCAACTACCACCCCTTACCTAGGATACTCAGTGGTCTTCTAATTTTAGTCTATTTCTAGATGGTTCTCAATGATTCCCGCCTCCTGGTGATATCTCCTTCCTCTGTATAATCTCATTTTCTTGAGTGACTTGCTTCTAACCAATAAAACATGACTAATGTGGTGAGGTATTGCTTCCATGAATAGGGTACCTGGGTTCTGACTTTTGTCTTACTAGTAGGAGATTCTCCGCCTTGCTGGTTTTGATAAAGCCAACTGCAATGTTTGAGCTGCCCTATGGAGAGTAGCTTCCAGCTGAAAAGCCAACAGGCAAAGGAGGTCCTAAATCCAACAATCTGCAAGGAACTGAATCCCACCAACAACTGGATGAGCTTGAAAGTGGATCCTTCCCCAGTTGAGTTTTCACTCTGATTGCAGCTTCCTGAGAAAACTTGAGAGTGGAGCTAATCTTTCTTCAATTCCTGACCCACAGAAACTGTGAGGTAATAAACATATGTTGTTTTAAACCACTGAATGGTAATCTGTTACGCAGCGATAAATAACTCAGACACCTCTCCAATGCACACACGGCCCTGAAGCAGAGTGATTCTAAACACAGATCTGACCATGTCTAACCTCTGATCCAAATCCCTCCTATAGGGTCACAGGAAGCAAAAAAGTGGCATTCACTAAGTACCTACTAGGTATTGATCGTTTCACGTGCTATCTTGTGTAACCCACACTGTGACCCAGCAAAGTCAGGCTTATTAATCCTCTTTTATGGATAAGAAAACTGGAGGATTCAGTAATTGAAAACTACAAAGCTTTGTAGTTTTGTGCAGAGTTAGGGAGATGCTAAAGCCAAGCAAACAGGGCAGATGAACCTTAAGCCCTCAGAGAAAGTGAAGTTCAATGAAATGAGGGGAAGGAGAAAATTGGAATGTTTCTGCACAGTGTCTGACTTAAGAGAGGTTTATTGATTTCCTTGGAAAATTGGAAGTTGAGCAACAACAAGCTCGTTTATTACAAATCCCAGGACTCTGAACTTCAGTGGATTTGGGGAGAGATATTTAATGCTCAAAGATAAAATTGTAGAGTCAGAATTACATGGATTCCTTAGAACAAGCCTACACTGCCCTATGGACAACTGCCTGAATGAAGTCTTCTTAATGCAGAAAACACAGTCATAGGCACTTATTCTGTCCCGTCTCAGCTTAAAGTATCCCCTTGTAGCAAAAGCACATCCTAATATTATCTCACTATTCGACACACTCTCTAGCAAAAACCTAAACCCCCTAGAAGAATCCCATTAACCTCACAAATCCCCTCCACACCAGAAGTTGCATCAGCCTTTAAAATCTGAAAGGGCAGAGGGGAAAAGCTCACAGAAACCGTACAAGGATGTCGAGGTGTTACAGGCGTGTTGTTAGAGAGGAAGTCTTTGATAAATTGAGCATGAGTCTCTAAGAGGGAGAAGAGCCAAGAAGTCAACCTCTTCCTCCCCTCAGATTTATGAATCTTCCAGCTAGAGACAAAAGCATCACTCTGTCAAGATCAAAACTCAGGGGGGTGAGAAGAAAAAAGTGACAAGACCATAGATTCCCCTGGGATGGAAGTATGTCTGTTTAATGTAACATACATGGTCTGTGTTCTAGAAAGCACATTGCATAGGAAACCCATTTTAATAGTCCCCATAAAATAAATACTTCCTTTGCATTAAGAATACAAAAAGATGGATATGCTTCTTGCTTGGAATGTAGGAAGCAAAGGTTAAAAGTTTCACTTTGTTTTCTGCTTATGGAAAATAACTTTTGGTTCATCAGCCCAGAGTCCAGATTTTTCTTGGAAGAACCAGACATGGAGACTGAGAGTATTTGCAATACTTGGGCTGGCACAGGCTGTTGCGTTAAGATACTTATTCTGTAAGGGTGTTTCTAGTCATTGAAGTCAAAAGTAGGCTGCAAAGGCTGACTTAAAAGATAATAACTACACTAGAGAGCCTTAATAGTTTGCAGAACTCTGTGCATTCTGGAAGGCTATGCATTCTGGAAGAATCTCTACATAAATACCACATGATTCACCAATTCATTGATATTCCCTCTTTAATATTTGCTATTTGGTGTGACAGTCATTAAAGGAAAGCTATTAGGCAATGCTGTGATTATGGAAAAAGAACAAAGACTGGGAGAAACTGACTTCTCAGTCCTAAGAAAAGAAACCCAGAAGAGGAAATGAAAATATCAAAGGGCCGTATGTCCCGTGACAGACTTTTCAGCCAAATGCAGGCATGTGCAAAGGGCTACTCAGCCTTGTCTGAGTAACACCTCATTCCTCAACATTTGCAGAGTTTGCAAAGGCTGAACAAGGACAAAAAAAGGAGCATCAGTATCCAGAAGATGAAGCACTGAACTTGGGGTCAAATGGTATTGCTTCTGACCCGGATCCACCCCTTCTTGTTCATCTGTGAAATGGGCCAACACTAATTCGCCTATTTATCTATCTAGTCATTTGCTTCTTTCAATCACCTTAATGTATAAGGCAATGGGGGCAAATATGGATGCACCATGGGCCCTGCCTGCAGGGTTTTCCAGTCAAGGAGGGAAGATGAGACCAGTTCATGGAAAATAACATTGCCATTGAGAGTGGTAAGTGTCATATCAAGGAAGTGGTGTCATCAGCTGCCAAAACTTTAGAAGCAAATTTGTAACCTTCTCTCTCTACGAAAGCACAAGATGATATGGCATATCATTCCTGTACCAACCCCATTCCTGGTACCATTGCCTTTTCTTATTTTTATTTTCTTTTTGCCTAAATTTTCCCATTCGTTTTAAGTTTATTTTCTCTAGCCAGACTGCCTAATCTTTGTAAATCCTTTTTTGAACAAGAAGGTTGTAAATAAAGGGATATGTAGGTGCCTTGGAGAAGCCTTCATAAATATGTGCTTGCCTATGGATTACTGATGTATGCCACGGAGTGTGCAAAGTGTTAACGGCTATACGCTGTGAAGAATGTCTTGTGATGATGATGATTATCTTAATGCATATCAACAAGAAATGTACATTTATGTAAATCTGTTTTCACACGAGATTTAACAGTGGCCCTAAGCAAGAATAAATGGTCTCCAAGTGCTCATGACTCAGTAAAGCACTCTCTGGGCACCCAGCTCAACCCAGCTGCTGGAACTCAGACTCTCCTTGTGGCTGACCTAAAAGCTCAGGAGGTAAACCTACTCCCAGACCCGGTCCCCAGGCTCTGACCTGCCTCTGCTCTGAGACCAGGACCTGCCAGAATCTTCTCCCTAGGCAAGAGGCTAGAGATAAGGGAGCAGGTGAACACACACATACACACACCCTCTGGCACTCAGGGATGAGCCATCCTCTTGATGGTCTTTGAGCCTGAAATCCTATCCTCCATGCTCTCCCTCGCTGACTGTTGCTTATCTTCGAAGCCCAGTCCAAATGCCACCTTCTGCATGTGGCCATCCTCCCCCAAGCCTGAGCAGAATGGTCTGCTATCTTCCCATTGCTCCCAGCCTCTACTACCGCATTTTCTTAGCTGTCGGTTCTCCCTCTCACCACAGTGCATGCCGAACTCCGGGAGGTGGGAACTTCCCAGAACCCACTTTACTCGTCCCTGGGATCCCTTCCCCAACAGCTAGCATGGTGTCCAGAATCTGCTCAGTAAACACTTATTAAATCACCCCCCCAATTTCATTTTTTTTCTCATATAAGATTGCAAATTATTACAACACTAAAACTTTAAAGAGAGGAATCATTAGATATTATGCTTCAGGCCAATACACAGGAACACAGTGTTGTCGTTAGACAAGGGTGGGAACAAAGGCTATAAGAAACCACATTCAATGCTCAGCATGGTTAAGAGGAAGCAATATAAGATGGCCCCAAGTGGGTCTGAGTTCAAATCCCGACTCTCTAATTTAGAATCTGCATGACACTTTGTGTCTTAGTCTTTTCAGGCTGCTATAGCAGAATACCATAGACGACGTGGCTTATAAACAACAAAAAATTATTTCTCATAGTTCAGGAGTCTGGATTCAAGATTCCTGTACCCAGGTGCCAGCAGATTTGGTGTCTGGTGAGGGCCCACTTCCTTATGGAAGGTGCCTTCTCGCTGCGTCCTCATGTGGCAGAAACTGCAAAGGAGCCGTCTGGGGTCTCTCTCATCAGGGCACTGATCCCATTCATGAGGGTCCTGCCCACATGGCCTAACCACCTCCCAAAAGCACCTACCTCCTAATACCTTGGAAGTCGGGATGTCAAAACATGAATTTTCAAGGGACACAAGCATTCATACCATAGCATTTTGTAAGTCTCTGCACCTCTTTAACTCTGCTTTACCATATAAAACTAGGACTCTTAAGGCCCAACTCCCAGGATTGTTAAGAAGATTCAATGAGCATGCACATATAACATCCTGCCCAGGCCTGGAACACAGTAGTCACTCAATAGATGTGGCTTCCTTCCTTCCTTTCCTCAAATGAGGAAACTGAGCTAAAACCATCCTCCTATAAGAGAAGGAAAAAAAAATAAATATATATATATGTGTGTGTGTGTGTATGTGTGTATATGTGTGTGTATATATATATATATATAAAGAATTATACAATGTCAGGAAGAGAAAATGCATTTGTATAAAGACCCACTCCTGCTCATGTAGGTGTAACTGAATAATTCATGTTTGCACCCAAGGCAATTAAATAGCCAAGCCCACAGACATCCATCTATGCTTAAGACATGGGAATTTATATTAAATTTTTAGTACGCTTAGGATACATAATTCTAAAACTAAATAAGATTGAACCAATGATGAAAAGCATACCATTTTCTAGAAGTCAAGTTTTGAATGTTTTTATTAACAGAGCATTAGTGTTCCTCTGTGTATGTGTGTGTGTGTGTTTGTGTGTCTGTGTATGACTTGAACCATCTGCTATATTAAAAAAAAAAGACATAACGAAAAGAAGTCCAATCTGTAATTGGCAGTAAGAAAAATTGCATTCCTCCTGCCCTTTGCTCAGGCATAGAGCCATCAAAGTATTATGCCATAAAATTTAATTTTTGAGTTTTGAATGATTTACAGTGGAGCAGAACTTATAAATCAGAACAGTAACCATTGCTATGAATAGAGATGTATGTTTTTCTAAAATGTCTAAATGAAATACTTTGAAACACACTAAAAGACCTGCACAGTTCTCCAAAGGTAGCCATAATTGAAGTTAATCATGCTTATTTGGACAGAAAGAAACTTACTGACACCCACACACCTCCCCCTGCTTAAAATGAAGTGATCAAATAGTCATCATCTCATCTTATGAAAGCAGTTAATCATGGCAATACATCATACTATTACAGCTCAGTTTCTAGCCTTGTCTGCTAAGTTTGTAAATGTTTTCTAATGTCTTTGAATATGTCTTTACTCAGACTCAATTCTTAAAATAGTTAGGATACCAAGAGCACCATTGCATGAAAGGCAACAAAGAATCTCTCTTTCTTTCACATCCCAGTATCCAATTCATCAGCAATTCCTCTGAATTTTGCCACTTCCATCCACCTCCCTATTCTGCACCTTCCTCTCCTCTCACCCAATCACTGTGAGTGCCCCTGACTGCCTCCTGCCTTCGTTGTGGGGGGGGGGGGTGCGTGGGAGTGGGCTGCACAGAATGTGAATCAAAGCGTGGTACTCCCCTTCTTTGCCCTCTCCGGTGCCTCCACATGGCACTTAGAATCAAAGCTAACCTCCTCACCTTGGCTGGCAGGGCCCTACCTGAGCCCAGCCCTCATGGCCTTCCAATCTCTCCCCATTGGTTTTTCCTATGTCATAAATATGCCACTTTGTACACATTCCATGATCCCAAATTTGTGAAAAATTTTAGATGGACAGATAGAGATGGATGGATTTATATATTGCATGCCAAAAATACAAGAAGAATAAACACCACCTCATCAATGGCCTTTATGTCTAATAGATGGGGGTTACAGGTAATTTTACATTCTTCTCTATACTTGACTATATTTTATAACATTTTGGAAATGAACATATGTTCATTCAAAAGGTTCCATGGAAAAAAGACTTTGGATATATTATGCAAGACTCCAAAAAGAAGAACTAGGACTTTTAGATGCAAACTTACAAAGGACACCAAGATTTGGGTCTTTAACTCTCTGTAGAACAGAGATATTCTAAGTTTCATTATCCCCAGAAGTCTTTCATAATGATTGACCAATCAAAAAATTCTAATTATAATTTTGATCATTCCTAGAAGTCTTTCACAATGATTGCTCACTCAAAAAAAAATCATTTAATAGCCATCCTCTGATCCTTCTCTCCTGAAATGTGGGCAAAGGGCTTTTGGGGCCAGCATGGACCAATAGACCTAAAGTATAGCTGCTGAAAACAGTGGTCAGAGTTAGAGAGAGAGTCTGAAATTACAAGGGGTTCTCAAGCATCTCAAAATACTAATAAACACTGCACTCGAATGTTTTCATCTTTCCTACTAGATTGTAAACTCTACAAAGGCAGAGATCATATCTACACATCTTATTTGTTCAACAAATATTTACTGAGTGCCTACCACATGCAAGCACTGTTTTAAGTGTTGAGAACACAGCAGTGAAGAAGAGAGACTTGGCCTCTGGCCTCATGGGGTTGCATTCTAATGGGCAGAGAAAGAAAATAAACAAATTACAAGTGGTACTAGAGAGTGATGCGATGCCAGAGAATTAAAATAGAGGAATGCAAAAGATGGGACAGCTCCTTTAAATAAGATGCCAAGGCCGGGCGCTGTGGCTCACGCCTGTAATCCTAGCTCTTGGGAGGCCGAGGCGGGCGGATTGCTCAAGGTCAGGAGTTCAAAACCAGCCTGAGCAAGAGCGAGACCCCGTCTCTACTATAAATAGAAAGAAATTAATTGGCCAACTGATATATATATAAAAAATTAGCCGGGCATGGTGGCGCATGCCTGTAGTCCCAGCTACTCGGGAGGCTGAGGCAGAAGGATCACTCAAGCCCAGGAGTTTGAGGTTGCTGTGAGCTAGGCTGACGCCACGGCACTCACCCTAGCCTGGACAACAAAGCGAGACTCTGTCTCAAAAAAAAAAAAAAAAAAAGTTTAAAAAAAGTTTAAAAAAAAAATAAATAAGATGCCAAGAAACACTTCTAGGAGCCTATGCTAGAGCTGAGAGTGGAATGATAAAAAAGAGCCAGCCCCAGGACAAGGCAAGGAAGAGCGTTCCAGGAAGGGGGAAGGGGCTGGGACCAAAGCTCTGAGACAAGAGTGCCGTTGAGGCATGAGAAGAACAGAAATAAAGCCAGCGTGACTGGAGCTCGGAGGGAGAGCATGAGTGGTACTGGTAGGAGACAAGAGCAGAGACATGCAAGGGGCCAGATTATGAAAGGTCTTACTCATCATAGTAAGGAGCTGGGGTTTTTTCTAAGTGCAATGAAAAACCATTGGGAGGTTTGAAACAGAGAAGTAAAGTGATCTGATCTAGGTTTTTAAAAACCCACTCTGACTGCTGTGTGGGCAGTGGATTAGTGGACATGAGAAAAGACCATTTAGGAGGCTATCACTAAAATCATGAGATCTTGGGATCTCAGAGAAAGGAGGTGGGATTGACCAAATCAGCAATGGACCTGGTGTTGAGATATTGAGAATAATGAAAAACAGGGGCCAGGGATGACTCCTAGGTTTGGAGCTTATTTGCAGGAAGGGTCCCGGCACCCAGCTCAGATCCTGACACAGTGAGCATTTGGTGATGACTGGGCGAATGGGTGGATTGATTCATTAATAAATGGATAGAATGACTGTGAGAAGCAGAGCCTAGAGCAATTCTATGTGTGCGTCATGGGGGCTGGGGGACGAGGAGGCAGCAGTCACGTTCCTCACTTTCTGAGTCCTTGTCAGGTGTTCTCTAAGGGACAGCAGTAGGGAGGATGGAACTCTAGAGCAAGTGGTGTTCAATGAGCCGTGGAGTCAGGTGGACCCATGTTTAAGTCTTAGGTCTTTCACTTACTGTCCTTGTGTTATTTTGTTAGTCTCTCTGAGCCTCAGTTTTTTTTATCTGTAAAATGGGGATAATCCCATCAACCTCACACTCCTCCCTCTGCTATGCAGGGTGTGTGTGGCCATAGCCATGTAAGTGCTCTGAGCCTCAATTTCCTCATCTGTAAGATGGAACATGTAACTACTACTACCTCACAAGACAGTTGGGAAATCCAAAAAAAAAAAAAAGAAACCAAAGTGCTTTGTCATCCTTCAGGACAACACAGACTGGAGCACAGCTCCCCTGTCAGCATCTGAGTCAGCAAAGCCAGGTTAGGGGAGAAGAACCCACCTGTGACCAAACTGACCTCCACGCTTGCCTGGAGCCAGCCACAAGCCCCTTTTCACAAAATCTTACATCGCCATTATTTCTGACTGTCAGGGTTCTAACAAGGGCAGAGCCATATTCTGTGGATGCCTGTCTGAATGTGAAGAGAAAAGGTTTAAAGACACCAGAAAGGAGAGGTCTGGGAGCCCCCACGCGGTGTTCAGAGCAGCCTGCGCGAAGAGCACTGCATTATGGCACTCCAGCACTAATTGAGGATGACGGGTTGGATAAATGTATTTATAGCTGCAAAACCCAGAGCTTTCTGGCTTGTGCCCCATCCTGCCCTAACTACCCTACACCTGAGGCCCACTGGGCAGGCAGGCAGGCAGGCGGGGAAGGGAGGTACCAAAGAGCATCAAGGATCAGATATAAATCCCATCCAGACTTCCTTTTCTAAACCCAGGAAATACCAGTCAATTTATATCTCATCATCTTAACCCTGCAGGTCTGGTTAATGGCTTGACCCATGTATTCTTTCTTTTTCCAAAATCTTGTCCCGTTCCCTCTTAACTTGATTTACTCTACTTACTCCAGCTGCTGACTTTGGCAGGTTTTCCAGCTCTCCACCGACCACTGCATGCGGGCATCATCCTGAATGACTTCCACTGCTGCAGCGGTGCGATTGCTCTCCTACAAGCTCGAGAAAGTGCCCACTCTCATAACTTGGGCTGGAAAAACACCTTCCCCCAGTCCCACCCCTTTTCACTTTCAACACCCAGGCACACTTTGGGGCGCAGCATGAAAGGCCAGGCTAAAAGGGACTTGTATTTTTACACCGTATTTGAGTTAGCTGTTTTATCTGGACGTGAACCTGAGCAGGGAAATGAGGGGGAGAGAGAGGGGCTTTATGAACTCAAAACCAAAATAGACCATTTAAGCAGGGCTGAGTGAAGTCACTGAATGTGCCGTGGAAAATACTTTCAAGGCATTTTATAAATTTTGCACCCAAAAAACTGCCTCGGCCAAATTGGACTAACAGCTTTCAGATACTCAAATCCTCCGTTTTTCCATGATTTTCCTTATGGCTTAGGGACTTAAGAAAACAATGAGAGTGTGCCCTGAAAAGTTACATGTTACATGAGCACATCACATAAGCTCACTTTCCTACAAATGATCCACAAAAGCTACAGGCTCTGCAAAAGTGACCTTCTCAGAATTCTATCTCTTCCTTCTTCTTCTCCTTTCTCTTCTATCACTGCTAACATCGATTAACGATTCCACCACTGGTGTCGGCCCCCTGAGCTTTTGGTTGTACCCATGCTTCTCTGGTGGTCCCACTGTTAAATTAGATACCAAACTCAGCTTGCTTAGTGGTTTCCACAAGAAATCTACCAACACAAAAATGTCATGAGTGTGACCGATTAGACTGAATTTGCTAAGTCTGTGCAGCCTCTCTCCTCTCTCACACGCCCTTGATGGAGGACAATGTCCCTTGTGTCTCACCTATGTGTCCTTTCTCCAAGTCTTTGTCCCCTTTCTGGTTAAACCAATCCCCTGCTTTTCCTCAGCCCTTCATTTTCAGCTCTTCCCACCTAAGTCCTACCCCCATCGCAAGGCCTGGCTGGATGCCACCTCTTCCAAGACTGTCCCCATCTCCGACTCCCTGAGCATTTCATCTGCTTCCCTCCCACCAAACTCGAGTCCTTTCCATCTTGGCTGAGACTTCCAGTTCATCCCAGCTGAGCATCGGAGCTCTGGAACTTGCTAGCTACATGATCTCAGACAAACAAACTTCCACTGCAAAATACAAATGATATTTGTCTGATTGAGTTGTATGGAAAGTTAATATGAAAATGCATGTGAAGCTCTCAATACAGTGGCTAGTGCATTCTAAGGTTCAGTAACCATAGGCTGTTTGTTTATTTATTGTTGAGTCATATAAATACTCCACTCTAGCCACATCACAAGCTAACTGCTATACCATATCACATTAAAAAGCTTAATATATATCCTATATCACAAGCTTCTGAAAATCAAGATTAATGTATAATTTGCCTTCGTATCTCTCACCATCCCAGCTAGAAAACACTGGCACATATATGTGCCAAGTGCTATGCCTGTTGCTTTATACAGTCGTCCCTCGGTTTTCCTTGGGGGACTGGTTCCAGGCCCTCCCTCAGATACCACAATCCATGGAAACTCAAGTCCCTCATATAAAATGGCATAGCATTTGTGTGTAACCTACCACATCCTCTTGTATGCTTTAAGTCATCTCTATATTATGTATAATACCTAACATAATACAAATAGCTGTTATAAGGTACTGTTTAGGGAATAATGGCAAGGGAAAAAGTAAGTCTGTACATGTTCAGTACAGATGCAATTTTTTTCTATATTTTCTCTCTGTGGTTGGTTGAATCCATGGATGCAGAACTCAGTGACCCAGAAGGCCCACTGTCTATGCTTGTAATGGTCAGTTTTGTGTGTCAACTCAGCTAAGCTATAGGACCAAAACCGTCAATCAAACACTAAGCTAGATGTTTCTGTGAATGTATTTTGTGGATGTGATTAATCTCTATAATCAGTAGGCTTTAAATAAAAAAGATTATCCTAAAAAAATTCTGGGTGGGTCTGATACAGTCTGGTGAAAGGTCTTAGGAAAAGATCTGAGACTTCCCAGAAAAAACATTCCACCTGTGGACTGCAGTATCATCTCCTGCCTGGGAGTCCCAGCAAGTGCTCCCTGATGGCCACACTGTGGATTTCAGACTTGCCTAGCCAGACCCCACAATACCATAAGCCAATTCTGTGCAATAAATCTCTCTCTCTCCCAACATATTGATTGATGTTTGTATTATACATATATACATACATATATAGAGAGAAATAGCAAATGTATTTGTATATATACACATCCCCTACTGGTTATGCATCTCTGGTGGAACCCTGACTGATACATTGTTAACACACTGGTAATATATTAGTATCAGTACCAGTGTGTGATGGTTAATTTTATGTGTCAATTTGACTGGGTCACAATGTCCAGGTATGTGATAAAACATTATTCTGGATGTTTTGTTTCCATAAGGGTGTTTTTAGATGATATTGACATCTGAATTTGTGAACTTTGAGTAAAGTAGATTGCCTCTATAATGTGGGTGGGCCTCATTCAATCAGTTGAAGTCCTAAATAGAACAAAAGACTGACCTCTTTCCAGTAAGAGGGAATAGTGCCAGCAGATGGCCTTTGGACTTGAACTGTAGTATTAGAACTTCCCTTGGTCTCCAGCCTGCTGGCCCACTGTGAAGATTTTGAACTTCCCAGTCTCCATAATAATTACATGAGCCAATTTCTTAAAATAAATCTTTTTCCCTATATATACACATCCTATTGGTTCTGCTTCTCTGGAGAACCCTGACTAATAATACACAGTGTTAGAGTAGGTGCTGCTATTGGAATTGTTATTACTATTGGCAATGGCGTCAGTATTGGCACAAGTATCAGCACTGGTATCACTATTAGCATTAATACACATATTGGTTTAGTATTAGTATTTGCATTATTCAGATTAAGATTAAGATTGACATCTTATTTTATACCTGAAGCTAGCTAGTGTCAGAAGGGAATATCTTTGAAACCTGAATTCTAATCATGATCTGTGAAATACAGATGTCTTTCCCACTTCCCCATCCTGTCTCCCAAGCCCAGGGGCTAACACCTGGAAGGCATTCAATAAATACTTATCCAGCCAAAGTTGAGCAAACTGGAAGATGTGCAACATCCAATTTCCTTGTAGTACGGAAATTTACAGAGAAAGACACTTCAGGGATTTTCCTTCAAACTGAGCATTTTCGTGAGTCCTAAGAAAGTCCATTAAAATAGTTTCCACTGGAGCAAAGAAAAGTCCATGAAGCCAGAACACATTATAGATGAGAGTCATCACACATATGCACTGTAGGTCAAGTATTAAAAGGATAAATGTTCTATGCAGGAAACATCTGAAATATACATGTTATGAATGGGTTTCCCGGTAGGTAGATGACAGTGATCAGCCTGGAGTGTGACTGTTTTCACCCAGCAACAAGTAGCCACAGGAGGACCTTCCTGTGATAATAGGCAGAGAGAACTCCATTCATCTTAAGTCTCCTTTTCTTCATTTGGGGTCTTTTGACTCACAAATTGTGAGTCAAACATGTGTCAACAATGCTTATATGAATGATTAATTTATTATATGCTATCT
Organism: Microcebus murinus; assembly: GCF_040939455.1. NCBI lineage: Eukaryota > Metazoa > Chordata > Mammalia > Primates > Cheirogaleidae > Microcebus > Microcebus murinus. The sequence continues at coordinate 90,004,461 of NC_134106.1, forward strand.
GAGGGCCCAAGGAAAACATTGGGATGAATTTTTTTTTCATGAAATAATTATATCTCAACTATCAAATTAAGTTGAAAATGCAATGTACAGACAAACAAACTACGTCATGATTGATGTTAGCCTTGGTCATTGACAAATGTATCTTTCTCCCAGGGGGAAGGAAGGTAAGAAAGGGGAAATCAATGGCTCTGAAGCACATTTTATGCATTAGGCACTTGGTGAAGTGCTTTCATGCAATTAATGTGATTTTCCCCTTCTCTCACCCCATTTAAAGGACTATTACGTGGTCCATGTATAGTTCCTCCACCAAGAATACCACTCTCCTCAGCCCCCATTTCTTTTTCAGCCATGGAGGGCATTCAAAAATCATCTGATATTCGAGTTGCAAGATATGCCAATAAATATGCAAATTTGAATTTCAGAAAATAATGTATACTTTTTAATATATGCCCCATGAAATATTTGAAATATTCATATTAAAAAATTATTCATTGTCTATCTGAAATGCAAATGGAGCTGGACTGTTCTGTGTTTCATCTGGAAACTCTACCTGAAATGTCTTACCTTTGTCTCTGCCTGTCCTCCCAGGAATTCTACCTGAATTGCTATAAGACCCTCTGCCCACACACCTGCACATGCCTGCACACACACACACACACACACACACACACACACACACACACAAACACACTCCTTCATTCTTTTTTGCTTTCTGACCTCTTCTCCCTGCCCTTTCAGGTACCCCGTACCTACTTTGCACACCTGCTAACAGTCAACATCTGTGGAGCAGGATATCTATTAAGACAATTAGCATTTTGTTGCTGCTGCTTACAATATTCAGAAAGAATGAACACTGTTTGCGCTTTGGTCTTTGCACTTTTCCCTCTTTCCAAGGTCAGTTGAGCCTTTGTGTCTCTTAACCTCAGGGGCTAGACCTAATTCAGAAAGTGCTTGCAGATCCTGTGGTCCCTTCTGGCTTCTGTGAAAAATGTCACTTCAGACAGGACAGCCAGCATTAGGGGTTGGGGTGGTGTGGGGGTGCGTTGAAACAATGGCACAGGGGGAGGGGCCCCAATACCAGATAGAAATTATTATTGAAAAAGCCTCCTGAGTAGTCTCCCTGCTTCAGCTCCTGCACCCCTCCCACCTTTTAAAATGGAAATCAGAGCACATCAGTCCTAAGTCCAGAAGCCTCTTGTGGCTCCCACCTCCCTCCAAATAAAAGGTGGGGTTTGATCTGCCCCAGCGACCCCATCTTAGTCCAAGCCAGGCCCTGGCTCTTCCCAGCGCACACCCAGCATGCTGATTCAGCCTCCTAGCATCTGCACATCCTCCCTCTGCCTGAGAGTCTCTTCCTCTAGATACTCACCTCACTCACTTGGTTGCCTTATTATCTAATTTCTGTCTTTGGGCCAAAGATGAGGCCCACCCTGACTCCTGCCAGCATCCTCATCCCCCTTGCCTACTTTGTTTTCTCTGTGGCAACAAATTCTTCTTGATTTTAATACAATTCACTTACTGTTTTCATATATTACCTGTCTCCCTGACTTCCTGCCATTGAGTGCCCTTAGTGCAGGAGTTTGTGTTTCTTATACTTCCCTATCCCCAGCCTCATGAAGAGTGATGCCTGGCTTATAATGGGCACTCAATAAATATTGGTGGGATGGAGGAGCGGAGGGAGGGAGGGAGGCAGGAGTACAGAGATCTGAAGACCAATGAGAGCATAAAGCAAAACCCCCTTCTTTGCAGTCCTAAGGGAGATGGCAGGACCTTTGAGGGACAGGGCCCTCTGGACACAGGTATGCTCAGAACTGAGCCAATTCTTATGCCTAAGTATGGCGCTCAATCAGTAATGTCTCCTGGGGTGCAGGGACCATGTGGCTCATTAACTAGGTCTCACAAAACTGTGCCCACCAGAGATGACACCTGGGATGTTCTTAAAATTCTAAAGAAGAGGAAGCAATTCAGACTAATTTAGAGAAGCTAATGGTATATGACATTTCTTGCAAAATCAATTAGTAACATTTATGCCAGCTAAATTATGTACCTGCTAAAAATACTCTGACCATATAAACTATAAAAGTAGTCTAGTCCTGGTGCCCCACTTGCTAGTGGAGGGACGCTGGGCAAGTCACCTCTCAGCATGCAGTATCTCATCTGTATAATCAGTCAGAGTGTGCTTGGTTATGCTGCAGTAACAAATAATCCCCAACTCTCCATGTCCTGAAATAACAATGAGGTGTTTCTTGGTCACTTTAATGTCCACCATGGGTCACCTAGGAACCTTTATTCCTCATGTTATCAGAGCACAAGCTGACAGGGCAGCCTCCTCCTGTATATTTCTGGTGGCCGTACCAGAGGGAACACGAGCTCTGGATGGTCTCTCGGTAGCAATCAAATGACCTGCCCTGAAAGGGACATATGCCATTTTGGCTCATAGTTCATGGCCAGAAAGAGTCATGAACAGTAGGGCATCAGGAAGTGCCATAATACCATGTCCCCAGAAGAGAAAAACCAGAAAATACTTGGAAACACATACCATAAAACACCACAAGGTAGATGTAAGGGTGCAATGGGTAATACATGTGAACTGCTTTTCACAGTGCCTGGCACTGAAAATGCTCACAATTAATGAAAACTACCATTGGAGATGATTGGATCCTGAGAGTTTGGAGGGGGAGGCAGGCTGAGACGAGACTCATTCTGTGCCCAATCCTTAGCTCAGTGCCTAACAGGCGTTTCTTTAATAAATGATGATTGAATTCGCTGAACACTTAACTATATTCCAGACAATAGATACGCCTTGCTCTCAAAAAGCTTATGAGGGAAAGGAACATAAACATCCATAATATCAGCAGAGCTCCCCTCCTATGCTTACTCAAGCCTACATCTTCTATGTTCTAGGAAAGTGCTCTTCCAAACCTCAGGGATACAGAAATGAAACCAACAGAAGTCCCTGCACTCAGTGAAATCATGTTCTAAGGGACAGTGAAGGAGCAGACAGTAAACACTCATGCAAATATATAAGATCATTTCTTAGTGTTGGCAAGTGCCGGTGCTGTGAAGATGATGTGGTGTTGTGCAGTAGTGGGTGAGTCTCTAGGGGTAGGGGAGGCAGTGCCTCGGTTTACACAGTCATGGAGGCCTAAGGGGTAGCTCAGTGGAGAGAGGAGATTGCCATGGGACGATCTGGTGAGCCAGAACAGACAGACAGCTGGAGACTACAAGACGTCTGTGTTTAAGAATCAGATGCTAAGTCTGTGTGACTGAATTCTAGTGTAAGGGGGAGACAGAGGATGCAGGAATCAAAGAGACAGGCAGGTCCAGTGAGCCAGGAGAAGGAAATGAGATTTCATATGAACTGCAGCAGACAGCATGTACAGAGTGGGTGGGGTACATGTTGGGAAACAATTAATAGCGCTTTAGCCAAGATAGGTTTGAGATGCCTGTAAAACATCCAGCAGAGTCACCAAACAATAGTTGGATACCAAATCTACAGTTCAAAGGAGAATGCAGAACAGAAATACATAGCTGAGAGTTATTAACACATGAAGTCAGAATAAAATGTCTTTTCGGAGAACCATAGCTGGCCTCCCTGCTGCACAGACTGCCCAAAACAGTCAGTGTTGCTTAAGTCAAATAATTAAAGAGATGTTGCAGTGGAGAAGAGCTCTCTTGGGCATGTCACTGCCAAATTAGACACTTTACTGTTCCAACTGGTAAATGCAGAACTTGTGGGCAGAAACTTGAAAGATGGTGAATTTGGTCTTACCATGAAGATGCATGAATTTCATAAAAGGAAAATCTGGTAAGCTAAAGATAAATTATATCAATCAGGACAGGCTAGGTTCTGCTGTGATAACAACCAGCATTTCAATGTAAATGATGTAATGCAGCAGAGATATGTTTTTGATCACACTACATGTCCATCAAGGGTCAACAGAGGGCTCTGCTCATTAGAGTCACCTGGGGACCAGGCTAATGGAGAAGCCACTACCTCAAGAGTAGCCATCAGCAAGGAAGAGGGCCTGGAGGGGTCTTACACAGCAATTGAATGTTCTAGCCCAAAAGGGATACAATCCCTTCCCCTCACAACACACAAGGTCCTCCCAATTCACAAGGAGATCGGGAATCACAATCCTACCATGTGCCTGTTTCCCAGCATCTGTGCCTCTTGCCACCATCATTTTACTGCAGATAACCCTCAAAACTTTCAGGATTGGGCAACTAGGAGAAATAATTCATGAATATATAACCCATGATATCATTTAATTATCACAACAAACTTACTAGCTAGTTTCTATCCTTTCCATTTTGCAGATGTGGAAATGGAGGCAGAGAGACATTTAGGAGCACACTGAAGGTCCCAAAACTAGTAGAGGGAAGAGCCAAGATTTCAGGCCAGGCACAAATCCAACACCATTCTTATTCTTTCCACCACACCAGACTGCCATTTATGACCACCTACTTTCCCTTTAAAATGAGTTGGCATCTTCATCCTGACCAAACCATAAAAAGAGAGAGGGAGAGAATGAGGAGAGGGAGGGAGAGAGGGAGGGTGGGAGAGAGAGAGAGAGAGAGAGAGAGAGAGAGAGAGAGAGAGAGAGAGAGAGAGAGAGAGAGAGAGAGAAAGCATTTTATTTGAATAGTATTTAATGTTTCTGAATCAGAGAAAAAAAATTTGTAGCAAACATTGAATTGGCTTAATTTTCTTTGGTCATCTTTGTCTTCTGTGAGGGGATAAAGAAAAGAAGGAGCATAAAACATAGGGAAGATAAAAGACCACTAATATCACTGGGGAAGCTTGTGCTTATTTTTAAAGATTCTGCAGGGATTCAGACATGTGTAGGCCAGCCCAGTCTGAAACTCATGTTTCATGGAGTTGATTTCTTATGAACCATGAAACAGTTTTCACTTGTTCCTAGTGCTATTTGTAGAAATATGTATCCGAGAGATTAGAAAACGATTATATATTCCTTTTTCAAATGGCCCCAACAAGAAGTCTGTTACATTTCTCTGTTAGGGAAGCATACAGGGAAATAATGTTTCATGTTCCTGTCAGTTGGGACTACCTCCATGCAAATCTTTTCACAAGTTTAGCTTTCGACTAGAACATAAAGGTTACCATGTTGTTTCAGGGATCTGATTTAAACTTTCTATAAATTCAACGTGTTGAATTCAGTTTCTAATATTTATTTGTGAAACATTTTCTGACACCTTGTTACAATTAATCTACACCCCCAATTACAACCTGAACCCTGAGAGACAAGTCTGAGCCACTCGACCTGAGCTGCCCGTACCATATCTTGCTCTTGCATAAGGAAGCTCCATTTCTCAAGGCTCACAGATGCCAAGTTTTAAAACAGAAGCCCCCAATTAGGGAAAATGCCCAGCCAAAATAGAACAGAATGTAGAAAAGAGAAACATTGGGTTATAAAGTTATAGCTCATAAACAGCTTAAACTATTTTTCTTTTATTTCCCAGCCCTCAAAGCAGGTCTTCTTAACTCCAATTACATGGATTGGAGTCCTCACCAAAGAACTGTCTTTCCTTTATGAGATGTACCTACCAGGTATTTTGAACAGAGAAATTTTACCATATGAGAGATAACTCATAATCTCTCCCCAATAGCAGGACTAAACTGAGATCACTTCTGAAGAGTACAAGCAAGTCATCCCATATTAGATAGGAAAGGGACCTTGAATACTGTCACATCTCAGCTCCTCACCTTACAAAAGGTACACTGGAGCCCAGAGAGGCGGAGTAATGTGCTGGAGGTATTTTGCTTGGCTTTCTAATAACACAAAGGCAGGCCTGAATCCAAGCCCTTCTAGAGAGTTAAAGTGGCCCACTTCAGGAAAGAGCTTCAGGTTGAAGGTTATTTCCCAGTTGTGAGTAATTAGCATGTGGCTTTGGATGGTTCCCAACTCTTGGAGGCCAGGTCTTCTCATCTGTGAAATGGGGATAGTAATACTTACTCCATAAAACTGGTGGCCGAGTGAGAGGAGATTATGCTTCTACATTGCAGTCTTCACATTTCTGGCATTCTCGTTACATGGAAGTGTGACATATAGCTGTCTGTCTGTGAGTCTATCCGCTTCACTAGACTAAGAGTTTCAGAGAAAGGCCTCTACATGGTTCTTTGTGTTCCTACACTTGGCACAGGTGCAGTCAAGTACTAGATGAATTAATCAAATAAATGACATATGTAAATTGTCCAGGACAGTTTTTGATACTTTATATAACTCCCCAGTTTTCCTTCAATAATAGTTTAAGACCTGCTGCCTTTTGCACTATATTATTCTGCCCCAGATGCCCAGCTGTAGAATAGAATTCTATCTAATCAACCGGAGACTCTCTAAACAGTATGAGAATAAGTTTATATTTAGGTACAATCAAATAAACATTTAAAATAGATAAATCTAGCATGTTCTTTTAACTTAGTAACATTTATTCAAAATAAATCAATCTAACTTATGTATTTTTAAATTAAGTAACATTTATTCCTATCTTAGCAGTAACGAATGCCCATTGTGGACCTCACACTTATCCCCACCACGGGCTGTTTCCTGCCACAGATCTCCCTGCCTGGGAGTTCTTCTCTGCCCCTCCTTCGATTGAGCTCCAACACCACCTGAAAGACACCAGTTATGTAGCCACCTAAGTGACATCCTCCAGGTCAGGGAGACTTTCTCTGAATTTCTATAGGGATCTTAGTTTATGCTCCACAATCGCCCAGGTCATTTTATATTTGTTATTCATTCCTTTGACTGCTACTCAAGCCACTTCATATAGTTCTCACCTATCAAACTACCTTCTAAGTTTCTCCCGGCCAAGAAAGTTTCTGCCTTCCCTTTTTTGCACCAACAGGGCTCAAAATAGTGAAGAAGTTCCATCCAATAAAACAGCTCTGATCAATTGGTAGGGGGTGCCTAGGGCTCCAGAATGCAAAAATCCAAGTTTAGCAGAAAAGTGCAGTGATTGATTAATAATGTCTGTGACAGAAACAGAACTAGAGAGGGGTGAAATTGTCCTGACTCACCCTAAATGTTAATTAGGCTAGACCTGAATACATGGTTTGTGGATCAAGCAATAAATATAGGCTTACTATAGCCTCCAAGTCCAGGAGCCAGCCCTCATGGCTACACACACAGAGTGGTCTCAGAATTAATTTAGATGATCCAGAAATTAAATCCCCTATTTTAAAGTTTAAGAAACTGAGATGGAGAACCCTGACATTCTTGGCCAAAGTACATTCAGATGGAACTGAGGGTCAAGAGTATAACTCATTGTCATTGTCCTTTAGCAACCAAGTTTGAAGCAAAAGGCAAAAGAAAGGAGAAGATAATCTAGTGGAATCAGTATCAACTGGTCTTTATCTAGTTAACTGTGTGAAAAAATCAGAGTTTAAAAAATCACGAGGCATTTTTTTCTTCAGAGCAACATGGCAAGAATATCAATTGGGAGAATCAAGGCCCTCTGAGCTTCTCGTCTTACCACACCAGTATTCTAGCAGATTTCCCTCTTCATCCCCACCATGAATGCCTTGGTCAGCTTCCCACCAAAAATAAAAAAAAAAAAAAAAAAACAAGCAGGAGGGGGAAAAAATCAGGAAAAAGTGCATGGCTGTTCAAGTAGAAATTTAAGCTGCTGTGAGCGTGTGCTAAGTGAGTGATCACAGTGACGGGGCACCGTGACCCCAGCCGGCAATGCCTCACAGCTCCATTGCGGACCCAGGGGTGAGCAGGGGCTTCTCACATCCAGCCCGAAAGGCCGGGTGCTTCACTCTCTGGGTGAGACATTTGGTCTCCTGGTCTCCTGAAAATGAAGTGCTCGCTCTCAGGGGAGCCTCGCTCGGCCCTGCCTGTAACCATACACGCACATATTTCATTCCTGGTGTTGCTGGTGCAGCACGTTAGACTGGAACTGTGAGTAACTGAAATTTGTACCACTACATTTAAGATGAATGATTTCCTAAAAAAGAAATAGCTCAAAAGAAGAAATGTCCTAAATGAAGGCACTTCTAAATAGTCCTCCATTCTTCTTTTTCTCCTAAGGAGAAATATGTGGGATTAACTTTAGTTATCCTAACGTGGGTTTAGCCAAGATGCCCACCAATGGATTAATTAAAATTAATCATAACCATCATTTATTGGTCACATTTCCAGGCAGTGTACCAGAAAATTTATGAACACTCTTTCCTTTAAGCAATCCCATGAGATGATTCTCATTACCTCCATCTTACAGATAAGAAAACAGACTCAGAGAAGTGAGTGACCTGTCCAGGGTCACACACCAGGAACAGACTAGAATAAGCAAAGTGAGGCAGCTGAGTAAGTAAAACGTTTAAGGAGGCATTCACTCTTAGGTTTGTCCAAGTGAAGGATCATCACCTGAGTGTGAGTACCACCTTAAAATTTACGTCATAAGTGTCTCTCTGGCCTCATGCCAGCCCCATTCACATGGCACAGCAGTAGTAGAGCTGAGAGCCAAACTCAGATCCACCTAACTCCAAAGACCTTGATCACACACCTATCGTCTTATAGGGACAAGCGACTCTACCCAGGATACTTTGCTCCAAAAGATAAGTCCTTGAAAGTGTAAGTGTCCTTGAAACCTAAGACCACTGGAGGACTGATTCAGCCACATGAACCCAGTAGACTGGCATGTGTGTATGGCAGGTAGATATCTCCACACATGCCTACTCTTTTTCTCACATACACACACACGTACGCATGCACATGCACCATCACAAAAGGCCTTCCTTTGCTGTAAGAGAACCAACTGTCAATCATGTTAGGTATCGTAGGATAACCCAATATTCCAATTGGAAAAACTATGTTTCCAACGGTCTACAATATGAAACAGAAGACCAAAAGAAATGTGTTCTCTGTATTTCAGACCTAAGTTATTGATCCTTTCATTCTGGGACAGAGAATAAAATGCACATTTTACATCGGTGTAGAAACCAAAACCAAAGTTATGATTGAATAGCATGCCCAACTTCCCAGCCTCAGCTCTACCCTGCTCCTGGCTTAAGCCATAAAACTTCTAATTGGTCACCAGGGGTAGAATAAAATACATTTCTTGAGAGCAGTAAGGTTGGCTGCTGTGAAGCTCAGCATCATTTCTGTGGGCCAGAGAAAGGAGAACAGCTTAGGCTTTTGCCTTGTAGAAAGCACTCTTCTCTGACCTCTTGGATGGAGGGGATGGGCAGTGGAGACTTGTGGGAATTCTACTAATACAGTGTCTGCATTCGTCAAAATTACTCCAATTATGAGAGATATTACCCCAAATGGTTCTTTTCCCTTGCCAGCCACAATTTCCCATTGTAATTTTCATTTTCATCTGAGAAGCATTATTACCAAAAATAAAATTATATATTTATTCTGAAAATGGGTGCATGCCAGATGTTGGACCTGCCTCTGGGTCTACTGGTCCTAATGGAGTTGGTCTACTCTGCATTTGTCAGAGACACTACCTCTTCTGAAGATGGTAAAGGGTGGTCAGAAGAAGGCAAAGAAGGGACATAAGGAAAAACAAAGCTTTGATACACCACACCATGGAAAAAGATTTCTAACAGTGAAATGCCAAAGATATAGCCTGGAAAAACTGACAGAAAAGTGACCTTTACATTTTACTACTGTTTTTAGCTCAGGCTAAGAAAACATGAAATTATGATATTTCAATTAGGGTTTCCCATGTATCATATAATATTTCCATCTTCTGCAGCAAAGGGACAGAGCATGGTGGAACTTGCATAGCATGCATGTTTTGTCACTTTAATTATTAAAGATTCATTTGAGCTGCAAAGCTTCTGGGCATCGCCTGGAAACTGGATAAAAATGTAGACTCTTGGTCCCTATTTCCAACCAACTGAATCAGAGACTGCATTTTAACAAGATCCCCAGGTGACTTGTGTGCATGTTGAAGCCTGGGAAGTGCTGTATTAACTCTGAGGTTAGGAATGAAAAGTGGAGAAATAATAAAAATAACAATCATCGTCACATGCTTGTGCTACACAGTGCTATGCTCGTTTCCACATATTGTCATGGAATCTTTATAGTTATCCTGAAAGGAAAGCATTGTTATCTCCACTTTACAGATGAGAAATTTGACCCTCAGGAGAGATAAATAATTTATTGAAAGTCACTATTTAATAGATGACTGAGTCCATATTACCAAAAACAACATCTTAACCTCCTAAGTCATACTGCCTTTTGGTGTGCTTTGAAATGCATTTGTGATAAAGAATCTATAATAAATCTGGTGTTACTTAGATTTGGTGATGTGATGATTCTTGGGCCTGTGAACAAAATACCACATCTCTTTATAGATCCGAAATCTTTTCTATGTGGGAAAAACCTCTTCAAAACCTCATGAGATGTGAATACTCTTAATAGTTGAAAAAAAAAGAAAGAAAAAATTGCCTACATTCTCCCTAAATCCCAGACCATAAATGTAATCAAAATATTATAAACTATTAAATAAAATATGAGCACAGAAAAATGACTTTAATGTATCAATCCACTAGAAATTATCATTTGCATAAATTATTAAACAGTTATATCAGAATTAGTATCATCAGAACTGATAAACTCTCAATAAAAAAAGTCTCTTGCCCTTAACCTCAGACCATGAGCTCCTTGGGGGCAGTGAAGGTATCTGTTTCATTTTGTACCCCTAGTTTCCAAACCAAAAATATGTAGCACCCAGTGCCCAACAGATATTTTTGTTGAATAATGAGAGAATAAATAAGTTGCATACTTTTTCAATCACTAAACACTCATTTATTCAACAAATATTTATTTGCTAAAAAGCTGAAGCTACAAACTGAGACATTGTATTAGGTATAAGTAAAACAAAAGTGAATGACACTATTCCTAAGCTTAATTTTATACTTTTTGTAGTACACAGAGTGGCATAGGCTTTGGTGCATTCTACCCCTGCTACTATAGCAACCCTACAGGTTTATTTCATCATCTATAGAATGGGAAGAAATATTTCTTAGGGTCCTTGTGAGGAGTAAGACAATGTAGATAAAATGGCGAGCATATGCTTGTCATGTGATATAAGCCCAATAAACAGTAGCTATTCTCACTGATATCATATGTTCATCATAAAAGATTTTTAATCTTTTAACTCTTTGCAAAAATGGATGTAAGCCAAAGTGGTCTACAAATTCAATTCAATCCCCACCAAAATCTTAATGACATTTTTCACAGAAATAGAAAAAAAAAATTAAGTTTTGTCTGGAACCATAAAAGACCCCAAATAACCAAAGCATAATATGCTGCAATAAAAAAGAAAAAAATTTAAAATAATAATTTAGCACAAAAAAAATAAAAAAGAATTTAGTATAGTACTTTATACACAGAAAGGGTTTGGAAAGCCTTTGGTCTTGGTGCAGAAACAAAGGTGACCATGCTAGGGAACAGTGGTCCTGCCTACTGGGTGGTGGAAAGAAGTTCAGCACTTTCCTTCCCCACCCAGCACCTGACACCCTGTATTTCAGGCATAGACAGGGATGCTACTATGGACTGAATGTTTGTGTCCCCTCAAAATTCATACATTGAAGCCCTAACCCCCAGTGTGACTGTATGTGGAGATAGGGCCTTTCTGAAAGTAATTAAGGTTAAACAAGGTCATAAGGGTAGGACTAGTGTTCTTATAAAAAGAGGAAGAGACACCAGAGCCAGCTCTCTCTTCTCAAGCACTAAGGGAAGGTCATGGGAGAATGCAGTGAGAAGGCAAGTCAGGAAGACAACCCTCCCCAGGAACCAAATTGTCTAGCACCTTGATCTTGGACTTCCCAGCTTCCAGAATGGTGAGAAATAAATTTCTATTATTTAAACTCCCCATTTTAGGGTATTTGTCATGGCAGCCCAGGCTGGCTAAAACAAACAGCAACCAAAGTCACAGGGCCCAACAAGACCAGCCCATTGTGAACACACCCTCCCTCGATGTGCCATTGTTCTCCAGAGAAATGTCTCATGCTTCTTCCTACAGAGCACAAAGAAAATGGGAATCTGCTGGGATTTAGGCCAGAGAGGATGGAGTATGTAATGCCTCATGAGTTTCCTACCACAGAAACCAAAATCTGCCATTGCAGGTTTATACTCATCTTCTCTGTATGATGTAGTCTTTTGAGGCTTAAAATAAAATGCACAAAGTGTAAATTTTTATTGGTCTGTTGTTAAAAACTGAGCTCAAGCCATCTTCCAAACTTGATTTTTGCCTTGTCCATGAAGCCTTTCCTACCTCGTCTGGGAGAACGCTCACTCTGTCTTTTGTGCCCCTGCAGCACCCCACTGGGAATTCCAGCTGCTATAACTGTCTCTTCATTTTAATCGTTTTATTTTTTGCAGAGGACATGAATGCATGTATGCAAGAAATGTGCCTTTCTTTCCTAGAATTCCAATTAATTTTTATTTTGAGCCCCTGTTCACGCCATGAGGCTCCTATCAGTCAATAAAGGATTTTCCACCCCTCTCTGCCTGATGTCTCACACACAACTTGAGCTTGATATAGAACCAAGGCTATGGGGACATGTAGGGCTGGGAGGACAGCAAGACAGATGGCCTTTGATTGTCACCTACCTGCACTTCTTCAGCCAGCATGTCCAGCATCCAGGGTAATCCTCAGTAGTAGATTCCTGCAGGACACCCCTGAGCCATCACTTGTACCCCCCTGAGAGTGACTTTCCTCTAAGTCTGTGCTATTTTGAGCACACAGAATCAATTTACAATTCCTTAGCCACTGGCTCTAGGTCTCTTCAGAGTCCTCCCAGATCCATCTGCCCAGGCACCCTAGGCAGCCATTTACTCAGCTCATGAAGGTTTATCTGGAAATAACCTCCCAGCACAGGCACCTCCATGCATGCAGCCCTCAACATCTCTTGCTGCTTCTCCAGCCAAGCCCTGCTTTCCAAGCACAGAAAGGTGAGTGCTCCCAGACTGGTCACATGGATAATCATTTAAAACTAATTCCTCACTTGTGTCAGAGAGATGGCCCTCAGACATCTGGTTCAGATAATCCCCCCTCTTGCTCCCTACCCCAGCCTGAAACGTTCTACCAAATGTTGCAAGGAAAAAAATACAACCTGTGCAGCGTTGCAGCTGGTCAGTGACCCAGCTCTGCTGGCTGACACCTGGGAACAAATCCACACCCGGCAGACAAGATCTGATTTCAGTGTGTTCATTTCCATGATTCAGGACTAAACTCTTCTCTCACCTCCTCCCACCCCATCACCCTCAGAGAAGAACACCACCCTGAAAACAGACCCTAAACCTTAAGGAATTGCCAGCAAGGGGCTGCCCCATAGCTTTGTGACACGAGAACTTTACACTTTTCATGTGATCCCTCCAAGTGCCCTGCTCCACTCATTTATTCTTTTATTTCCACCTTTGTGAGGATTCCTGGTGCATGGCAAGCCAGGCCCATGGTGGCAAAGAGTAAGAATGTCAGAGAAGGTCTAAAAATCACCTGTGATAATACATCTCCCTTTTGTTATAGATTAGTCCTGAAAAGTAAGATAAAACATCCAGAGCCACAACTTCAGTAGCATAGCCCAGACTAGAACCTTGCCTTGATGACCATCCACACCCATGAGGAAACTGAGGCCTGAGGCTCACAACCACAGCTGTCTGAAGAGTTCAGCCTAGACATATAGACTTCCTAGCTATCCTCTTCAAAGCCACCATCAGCCTCCAAGACCAAGAAAAAAATGTAAATTTTTTTTTCATTATTAATATTATTTTTATTTTCTAGAATTTCATATAAATGGAATATGGAGTATGTATTCTTTTTCGTCTGGTTCCTTTTGCAAAGCATGATGTTTTTGAGATTTTTCCATGATTTTGCATGTATTAGTAATTTGTTTGCTTTTATCACTAAGTAGAATTCCATATATATAAATATGGATAAGAGTGCTACAAACATTCATATACACTCATGCTCCGCATAACAATGTTTTGGTCTGCAATGCGTCACATATACAATAGTGCTTCAAGAAGATTATGTCATCAGGGAAATGCAAATGAAAACCACAATAAAATATTACTACACACCCACTAGAATGGGTTAGTTAAAAAGACAGAATATACTTAGTGTTATTATGTGAAGGCAGTGGGAATGCAAATAGTACAACCATCTTGAAAAATGGCTAGGTAGTTTCTTATGAAGTCAAAAATACCCTTACCATATAATACAGCAATTGCTCTCCAAGTTCTTAATCCAAGAAAAATGAATACATATGTCCACACAAATATTTATACAGTTATGTGTTACTTAACAATTGGGATACATTCTGAGAAATGCATTCTTAGGCAATTTTGTTGTTGTGCGAGCTTCACAAACCTAGATGTTATAGCCTACCACACACCTAGGCTATATATTATGATCTATTGCTCCTAGACCATAAACCTATATAGCATGTTACTGTACTGAATATTGTAGGCAGTTGTAACACAATGGTAAGTATATGTGTATTTAAACATATCTAAACATAGAAAAGTTACAGTAAATATATATCATAATCTTCTTGAAGCAAAAATGTAAATTTTATTTTGTTCCATGTGTTTCCCTAAAAATGGCTTGTGGGAGCCACAGCAACTCTACTCATGCCAGAAAACAGATCCTTGTTATTAATCTGTTTGCTAGTCAAGTAAACTTAAAAGCTTCCAGAACCTCCAGGGCACCACCATGTTTAGATTTGCCCAAGTCTTCTCAGCAGTTGTCACTTCACCTCTTCCAGTAAGAAGGCTTCCGCTCATGAAAGGTGGCTTGAAGAGGACTTCAACATTAGGGCTGCCTGTGCCCCTCACCTTCACCATAATTCTATGTGGTTACTCCAAGCTCGATTAAGTTAATCATAGACTGTCTATTTTCTCTTCTGGATCTAGAGTGCTGTACCTTCACCATCGTCTTGCTTCATACTCAGAGCCCCTCTTCTCGCTATTGCCATAGCTATTGCCACACGCTATTGCCACAGCTTCCTAGCTGATCTCCTGGCTTCCATCAACCGCCAGTTATCAGAATGATCTGTGCATAATGAAAAGCAAATCAAGACTTTACCCCATCCCATCCCTCCCTGCCTAAGTGTTCCTCATGACCCCTTGCAGCCAGAATTAATTCTGATGGGCTTAATTGGAAAGACCCTCCATGATCTTACACAAAAAGATCTATCCAGCTTCATCATCTAACAATCCCCACATCTTCTTCCTATCCCTGTGGTCCAGTGACACTAGTGACCATACCATTTCCCACAATTGCCACCCTCTTTCATGTCTTTGATACCATACTACATGCCCAGAGAGTCTTTTTCCCACACCTTCACCTGGAAATCTCCAAGTCAACCTTCACATAGTTAAATTGTTATGACATGGGTTAGCTATTCCTCATTGCCCTAGGCAAGTGAGTTGTTAGTTCATCTATTCTTATAATACTTTACCTATTTATCCATTACATTGTGCACTGTTGGCTAAATCAAACTCAGAGTCCTTGTTGAGTAGGAACAAGGCATTGTTCATCATTCACTACTTAGGCTGGCTGATACAATTACTTTAATAAGTCAATGGCAAGACTTGTATTTTTACTCTATTTCCAAATTCTTACATAGTACGATGGTATATAGTAAGCACTCAAATTTCATCTGAGAAAGAAAGGAAGGGAAGAAGGAAAGAAGAAGGAAGGAAGGAAGGAAGGAAGGAAGGAAGGAAGGAAGGAAGGAAGGAAGGAAGGAAGGAAGGAAGGAAGGAAGGAAGGAAGGAAGGAAGGGAGAAAAGGAGGGAAGGAGGGAGGGAGGGAGGGAGGGAGGGAGGGAGGGAGGGAGGGAGGGATAAAAGGAAAAAAGAAAGGAAGAGAGAGACGTCCTTCACTTATGCTTTCTTTACTTCATCTTCACCCTCTGCCTGAGTTTGGCAGTAACACTACTTGTTCATTGTGTGATTCCTTAACTTTGGAATACTCTAGATGAAGGTGCTACAGCAGTATTTGCAGTACAAGGCAGAATTTTTTCCTATATACTCCCATTAAGACCATCAGTAAATTAGATTAGTGGTTTTGACATTTTTCTGCCTACTTGCTGACCTAAGCCTCTAAATAGAGCCTCTATAGTCCTTTCTCATAGCCCATCTCAGTGTTTATAAGGTGGTAGCAGTTGTGGGACTTACCTGTTGCTGGGCCAAGGTCAGAGAGAGCAAAGCACAGCTTTATTAGACCTTGGAAAAGTTCCCAATAGGAGGCTCCTTCTCATATATATATGTTGTAACTGGTAAAATACCTTCTAGCAGCTTCTAACCCTGCTGAAAGGGTGGGCCGTGGCCAGTAACCCTCACCTAATATATCAGTGTAAATCTTATTCCTATCACTTTTTATTCCTTACTCCTCCCTGTGGCCAGCCTGTATGAGGTCACTAGGAAATTGTTCATGTTACCTTCCCCCAGGACAAAGGAACACGCTTCATGTTGCATTTCTTGCTGCTCAGATTCACTACTGGGAAGGGATTAGGAGTTTATGTCAGCGTTATGGCAGAATCAGAGGCTCCTAGAACCTGGGATACCTTAAAAAAAAATCATCCGTCCGGGTTTCTCATTTTACAATGGAGGAAGCAGGGGGTGTGCAGGAGAATGAGCCCTCCGCTGTCATTAAGCAGAAGTAAACTGGATAAAGAAGTGCTCCAAAAGCTGCTACCCACCTGGTTTTTCTCACTCTGGGCACAAGAACCCTGACGGAAACAGACAGCTCTGTTCCAGCAGCTCAAGGGTCTCTACTGAACAATACCTGGAGGAGTCTTTAACTCAGAGCCATATAATAACAGAGTTAATTCAGAAAGACTGACCTACATGCTTTAAAATGAAAACTAGCTACAGTCGTCTCCAGTGACAATTTAAGCTTGTATTCACAGAAAAACAATTAACGTGTGGTTCTTTCTTGCTAAGAAACATATGAAAGTCCTGAGCTGGACAGAGTAAGGACAGGCTCTGTGCTCTGGTCCACTCTGAATTTTTCATCTTTCTCCAGGTTATGTTAACCCTCTTAGGGCCTCACACAGTTCTCCTCTCTTGTGATCTGACACTTCCTTTCCTGAGTCAAGGTCATATTTTCAGCTTCAGCTTGTGCTTTTCTCTAAGCTTTTTTGCTCTGGCAATAAAAGGCCAGTTTTGTATTTGACAACTTTTTGCAAAATGGTCAGATGGGCGGGGTGTCCAATGTACAAATGGATTTGCTCCATTGGCTGGAAGCAGAGTGACTTGATATTTCCTGTGTAATGTTAATAAACATTCCCCTTGCGTGGAGCAGGTCAAGGTTTTTCCTACTTAACTATTTCATGCCTCTGCTCCATGGACTACATTAGCAGGGAGGAATGAGTCCTTAGGGAGCTATTGGGACAATAGGGTTTCTTTTTCAATATAGCTTGATCTGTTGCAATAAGTTTCCAGAAAAAAAAGAAAATTGCCTAAATTAACAGAATGATTTCCCCTGGACAGAGCTCTAAATTCCAGTCTGATGAGGTTGGGTTCCTTTAAACAACATTTAATCTGCCAAATTCTGGACATTAACTCCTTAACCACAAGGCATTGGGATAAATAGTTTACATCATTATTTCATTTAATTCTCACAACAACCTATGAGATAGATACTATTATCATTACAAATGATGATTCTAAGGCTTAAAGAAGTTAATCTGTACAGTATTACATACATGTTAAGTGGAAGAATTAGAGTCAGACATACATGGTTAGATACAGTTAAAGCTTAGCACTTAACCATTGTCCCAAAAAGTTCAGGCATCTATAGAAATGGAAAGTCCTGAACCTCTATATTGCAACAATGAGAAAACCTATGCTTTAAATATAAGCCAGGTTGCTTAGAAGGTATTATTTCCTGGCTGCTGGTTCAAATGCCATCACCTTTAGAATTGGCCAGTAATCTCATGCATGCTTACACCCTTGCTATCTCTGAACCATTTGTCTTCAGTTTTTCAAAATCCTAACATTTTTGTAAGCTTACCTCTTGGTGAGGCTGGAAATGAAAGTAGAATGTGTTAAATATTAATACTAGGATTTACCTGTGAGGAAGAATGAGAGATCATGACTTGGGTGACCAAGTGTGGGGTGTATCCTGATAAAAGAGAGATTCGTGTCAGAAAATTCAGCTGAATGTCTGAAGGCGCAAACATATGAACCACTTTGTCATTTTCACATCTTTTCAGTTTAAATCCATCCTGGCTTTCTGTTTCTCACTCTCTAATTATTTCCTGTCCCAATTCTTTGTACCTTTCCCACCTGATTCCATACTTCGGACCCATTTTATTCTGCTACTGTTGAGTATACTGCTCTGTGAATGTCTGTTAGATCTAGTTACTTTAAACTGTTGATCAAATATTCTATTCCCTTGTTAATCTTCTTCCCAGGTTCTATTCATTATTCAAATTGAGGTATTCAAGTCTCTAACAATTATTACTGAAGTATCTATATATCTCTTTAATTACGTTAGTTATTGTTTCACACATTTGGGGACACTATTGTTAGGTTTATTTTAGTTATGTGTTTATAATTATATCTTCTTGGTAAATATACCCTATTATTAACACATAATGCCGTTATTTGTCTTTTGTAATAGGTTTTTTTATTTAAACTCTGTTTTGTCTGATATTGATATATTCATTCAGCTCTCTAGTTACTGTTTGTATGGTATAACTTTTTCAATGCCTTGACTTTCAACCTATGTGTTTCTTTGAATTTAAGTGGATTTCTTACAGACACTATATTGTTTGTTAATTTTTTATCTATTGTGTCAATCTCTGTCTTTTAATTGGAGTATTTAATACATTTACATTTAGTGTAATTACTGATAAGGTAGAATTTATTTCTGCTATTGTGCTGTTTTCCATGCCTTACATCTTTTTTGTTTCTCTATCCTTAAATCATTGCATTCTTTTGTGTTAAGCAGATATTTTTTAGTATGCTATTTTAATTCCTTTGTTTCTTTCACTATTTTGCAGTCATTTCTTATTGTTGTTCTGGTTATTACAATATATATTTTAATTTATAACCATCTAGCTCAGATAAATACCAACTTAATTTTAATAGTATATAAAACTTTGCTCCCTCATTCCTCCTTTGTATTGTTGTCATACAAATTGTCTTTATATACTGTATGACAATCAACACAGATTTATAATTATTGCTTCATGCAGTTGTCTTTTAAATCAGGAGAAAAAAATAGCTACAAACAAAAAATGCATTCATATTGTCTTTTACATTTGCCTATGTAGTTATCTACTGATGTTCTTAATTTTTCTAGATTTGAGTTACTCCCTAGTGTCCTTTATTTCAGGATAAAGTATTCCTTTAGTATTTGTTGTACAACAGGTCTGCTGCACAATTGTCAACAGTGAAAATTTTCTCAGTTTTGGTTTATTTGTAGTGGCTTGATTTCATCTTCATTTTTTGGAGAATATTGTGCTGGATATAGAATTTTTGGTTGACAGGATTTTCTTTCAGCACTTTAAATAAGTTATCCAGTTGCCTTCTAGATTCCATGGTTTTTGATGAGAAATCAACTGTTAATCTTTTTGAGAGTCCCTTGTACATGATCATTCACTTTTCTTTTGCTGCTCTCAGGATTCTCTCTTAGTCTTTGCTTGTGATGTGTCTAAGTGTGAATCTCTTTAAGTATATGCTATTTGAAGTTCATTGAGCTTCTTGGATGTGTACATTAACACATTTTATCACATTTAAAAAGTTTTCAATCATTATTTCTTTAAATATTCTTTCTGCCCCACTTTTCTTTTCCTTTTTCTCTCTTCTTTCTCCCATTCCTCTCTCCTCTTTCTCCTCCTTCTCCTCCTCCTCCTCCTCCTCCTCCTCCTCCTCCTCCTCCTCCTCCTCCTCCTCCTTCTTCTTCTTCTTCTTCTTCTTCTTCTTCTTCTTCTTCTTCTTCTTCTCTCTCTCTCTCTCTCTCTCTGTCTCTCTCTCTCTCTCTCTCTCTCTCTCTCTCTCTCTCTCTCTCTCTCTCTCTCTGTCTCTCTCTCTCTCCTCCCCCATCCTCCTGAGGACTCTTACTATGCATATGTTGGTATACTTGATGGTATCTCAGGCTTTGCTTATTTTTTTTATTCTTTTTCTTTTATGTTCCTTAGACCAGATAATTTAAATTACCTGCCTTCAAGTTTGCATAGTCTTCCCTCTGCCTACTCAAGTGCCCCTATAGTGGATTTATTTCAGATATTGCACTTTTCAACTCCAATAATTCTATTCAGTTGCTCCTTATAATTTTTATCTTTTAATAATATTATCAATTTGTTGCAACATTATCCTCCTGCTATCCTGTAGTTCTTTAGACATATTTTCCTTTAGCTCTTGAATATATTTAAAATAGTCAAATTAAAGTCTTTGTCTAACGAGTCCAACATCCAAGCTTACTCAGAGTTTACTTTCTAATCATTGCTTTTTTCCTGGGTAAGGATTACACTTTCTTTTTTCTTTGTCTATCTCATTTTTTTGGTCAAAATTGAATATTTTAAATAATGTGGCAATTCTGAATTCTCTCCTTACAGAAAATTTGTTGTTATTGCTGTTCGTTCTTATTACCATTTTTTGTTTAGTGACTTTACTGAACTAATTCTGTAAAATCTGCATTTTTTTGTCATATGTCAACCCTAAGTCTATGTTAATTTAGTGGTCAACTAGTAATTAGACAGAGATTTTTCTAAATGCCTGGAACCAATATGTCTCCAAGTCTTTGACAGGAGTTTCATATGCATGCTAAGCATGCTTTCAACACTCATCTAGGCAATTAACAACTCTGCCTTAACCTTCAGTTCCCCCTAAGTGGGGCCTCAAAGTTAGCCACTAGTGAGAGCTTAGAGCCTTTTCAGGTCTTTCCTGAGCATTCACATAACCCAATGCATGTACATGGCCCTATAGAATCTCAGGAATATGCCAAAGCTTTTCAGAGCCCTATACAAGCATATCATATGCAGCTTTTCTTTTTAAAGCTACTGTTTGCTCAAACTGTTATTCACTACCTCAGGCAGCCATAATGTTAAACAATTTCCCTTGATTGTTTCTAATAAGTGTCCCTGAGAAAAAAACTTTTCATACTAGGTGATCTCTAAATCAGTTAACAAGACAGATTTAAGAATAGGACCTTCCATAGAACCACCAGACAGATCAAATGATAACAATTCTTTGGAGCTAGGACTTTGAAAGTGTCCCAACCCTGTTCTGCACCCTCTAGTGGCTGCCAGGCTTCTGTTTCCACTGTTCTGTTTTCCACTACAGCCTGTTCATTCTCAAGGTTACCATGGAGCTGAAAACTAGAATAGGCAAAGTCAGAACTTGTAACCAAAATGTTTGTATGTCCATAGTATCCTGAAATTTAAAAAAAGAAAAAAGACATGAGAAGAGGAGAATAGGAAAAATTAAAACTGCACTGCTCATACCAACTTTTCATACCAAGATTCAGCTGTTTTTCTTAAATAAATGCTCCCTGAATTTCTCCAGACCTTTGGTTAATTTCTACAGTCTTTCAAACATTGAGTGTTCTCTTTGCTTTTATAGAAAAGAGGATCTTCAGAGATTCTCATTCCACCATTTTCACTGAGACCCAGAACAGGCTTAGTTTATATCAATGTTTCTTTGCTCTGTTTGAAATATTTACGTGTCTGCCTGCCTCTTCTACTCTTTATTACTTTTATTTCAGTTTCCTGATTGCCTACTTTCATTCAAGACATATTATTCCTATCTCAGGTCTTTCAAATATTTTTTTTTTACTATCGGCCTTACTTAGGGGCTTTATCAGCTGTTACCCAGATTACATCAGCAGTATCTAAACTGGTCCTTCTGCAGCATGTCTTATTCTCTACTAATCTATTCACCACCCCAGCCAGATTGATCATTTTGAAACATAAATCTGACTGCCTCAGCCCTTTGCTTAAGTCCATACGTAGATCCATACCACCTCCAGGGTAAAGATCAACTGTGACCATGGTGGGGCATACAAGGCCCTCTTGATGTGGCCCAGAATCTCCACTTTTGCAACTCTTACCCCAGCCATACATAAATATACAATTATAAATAAATACTGCACTGTTTCATTAGTATTCTTGTCCCATATTCCCCTAATGAATGAATTAATTAGTTAATTCAGTACCCATTTTCTAAACACAGGGAAAAAGAAAGTGAACAAGACAGACAAGGTTCCTTTCCCCATGGATTCCACATACAAGGATGGAAACTGAAAGTAATCCAGCAAGCAAATAAATAACCTAAATAACTATAGAATGCTATCACTGCAATGAGGAGAGTAAATGGAATGCTGGAAACAGGAGAAAACTTCATTAATCAGCTTGGACAAAAAAAAGTTCTCTGTAAAAATAAATAAATAAAAATGAGCTGAGATCTAAAGAGTGAAAAAGTATCAATAAAGCATGAGAGGAAAGAAGCTCTCTCAGCACAGAAACCTTGAGACCAAAATGAAAATCAACAAAAAATCAAGATAGTGACCCCATGAAACCCAGAAATAAATTGAAATAGAAAATAGACAAACTGTCCCAGAAACCTCTGCACATTCCAGTGAGCACACACGCACACCCACACATGCCACACTTCACTTGGGTTCCTCAAGTGAGTAACTGCTGGATGGACCAGCTGACAGATGGGAAATCCTTGCGCAGAGCTACGACAAGGGGAAGTCTGTGGGAAACGGTGCTGTTATTTAGCTGGCCCACCCCTGCTGAGTGAGTCCAAAGTTTCCCTTGGATTCATTCCCACCTGAACTTCCACCCTTACGAGTTAAAAAGGCCTTTCACATTCATGTTTTATACAAAGAAAGAGATGAGGATTAAGTAGCAGCTGCTTAGGGTTGGGTGTAGAGAAGAAACACATACACATATATATGCTTGGTTGTAAAATGATTATATTTTGAAAAGAAACTTAAAACCTCCCATCCATGCTTCTCAGAGTTGTGATCCAGCTGAGGAGTGTTGGGTAAACAAAGCCCTTTATGGGAGATGGCGGGAGGAACGTGAAAGTGTTCCACAAAGAGTGGTGTTTACTGAGGAGGTGATAGACCCTTGCCACTGGCTGAGTATCCAGCCCACAGGCACAGACCCTGCTGACATTGGGGATTTCTAGTAGAAGTAGAACCATGGCCTGATGGTCCTGAGTAGGTTCTTCCTGGTACTGGCACACTTGCAATTATTAATTTAACAGATAACTAACTATGGGATGCCTACAATGTGCCAGCCCCTAATCTAGATCCAAAAACATATCTGTGAACAAATATAGATCCTGTATAGAATTATATTCTAGTGGAGGAAAGAAAGACTACATGTAACTACAGAGAATGTGTCAGATGTGTGTAAGTGCTATGGAGAAAAACTAAGGCAGGAAAAGGAATTGAGAAGTTCTGTGTCTAGCCATGATGGTGTAAAAAGAACCAGATTACCCTCCCATTTGAAATAACTAAAAATTTGGACAACGTACATGAAACAACGGCTTTCAGGTGACTGGTGATGAATGGCAGTGATCTCTGAAAGACAGAGAACCACCCAAGGTTACTGCCTGGAAAGAGTTTCTAGACTGGGGCACAAGGAGAAGGAACATAGGCAGGGCCCAGCATTCTCTCTGATTTGAGAAGGTGATGCCAAAAGTTTAGAAACACCAAGGTAGCTGAAGATTTTAAGAAGACTACCAAAGAGGACAGAACTGTTCAGAGAAAAAACCCTGGAGATCTCCAAAGGATCTACCTTGAGTATTTAGCAGAGCACTCAATGAATTTATCAGCACATGCACGTGAGGAAACCATTTAAGGCTAGGAAAGAACAGCCTTGAGGTGAAAGTGTGCCTGGTAAGTTCAAGTAGTCTAATGCAGCTGTTGTGGTCAAGGAAAGAATAGTAAGAGATTAAATCAGAGATTAATAAGAGAGATTAAATAAGAGATTAAATCAGAGAAGTAATAGAGAGCAGTTTAGGTGAGGACTTACGAATCATAGGAAGGACTATGGCTTTGGCTTCAAGTGGAACAGGAGCTATAGGAGGATTTTGAGTAGAAAAGTGGCATAATGTAACTTACATTTTAATATATATATATATATATATATATATAGAGAGAGAGAGAGAGAGAGAGAGAGAGAGAGACGAAGGGTATGTCTTTCACCCAGACTGGAGTACAGTGGCACAATCATAGCTCACTGTAACTTTGAACACCTGAGCTCAATCAGTGCTCCTATCTCAGCCTCCCAAGTAGCTAGGAATACAGGCATGTGCCACCACACTGCACTAACTTTTGTTTGTTTGTTTGTTTTGTTTTGTTTTTTTTAAGACAAGGTCTTGCTATGCTGCTCAGGCTAGTCTTGAACTCCTGGCCTCAAGCTATCCTACCTCCTTGGCCCCCCAAAGTGTTGAGATTACAGGTGTGAGCCAGCACACCAGGCCACTGATTTATATTTTAATTTAAAATAGTCACTCTGGATACTGAGTGGAAAACAGATTTTAGGGGTAGGAGCAGAAGCAATGAAGCACCAATGGAGGCTAATGGCGTAAAACAGGCAGCAATTGATGGCGGCCACGACCATGATGGAGCACTGGAGTTGCTGAGAATATGTCAGATCCTGGATGTATTTTTGAAGGACTGACAGGATTTGTTAATGGATTTATTCCAGAAAGTGAGACTGTCTTAATATTAGGAAATTTTTCAAATAGGCTTGTCTTCTATTTTATTCCTTTCTATCTACACAGCAGAAGTCGCAAGCTAACTTAGGCCTTTCTCCAAGGAAGACCAACCATTCTCTCTCTTCTATGTTTTCTTTTCATGGCATCAGAGCGTAAAGTTCTGAGACCCAAGATGGATGTTGGGTACAGAGAAATAGAAATACCAATTGCCTGCTTTAGTCAGAAACCTAACTAGCTTAGGACAATTGGTGTTCTGTGTGGCCCAGTCTTTCCCAGGGTTCTTTTAATTGGAATGTGATCTTCTTTGTAATTACCCCTTGTGCATACTTTCCCTTTAGAAACTTCACTACAAGGGTTGGCAATAACTTGAGATGGGACTCAGGTATTCCCAGTTCCTCAAACCAATTGCCAGCTACTGTCACTCCGGAGTCACACATTATTTTTAACAGCATGTTGTTAATACATAATTCATCCCATCAATGCATTAATAGAATAAAACTATTCATTTTAACAAATTTTTAAACAATGGAAACATTATTTCTAACAGCATGCTCTTAATACATATTTCATCACATCCATCAATGAATTAATAGAATAAAACCATCCATTTTAACAAATTTTTAAATAATTTACAACAAAATTGAAAATTGATTATTGTTTATTTTAAATCTTAGTAAAAAGGAATAGAAAATTTCTTTAAAAAGACAAAAGATATTGATTTTAAGATTAATTAACAGAATCATCCCTAACTGTGGGACCTCAGATAAATTCCTATCAAATTCAAAGATAAGACAAGAACAATGGGTACCCTGCTTTGATTTACCACTGTTATAGAAGTTTGGGACAATATAATTCAGATAAAATAAAGAAATACAACTTATAAATGTTAAAAACAGAGGAGAAAGCTATATTTCTTTGGAAAGTATATCATTGTATGCATAAAACCCCCCAAAAATTGAATGAAAAACTTTTGAACTAAGAAGATAGTTCAATAATGTAACTCATTTAAAAATATGTGCTTTAAAATAATTTTTCTACATATCAAAAATAATAAATTATAATATATAACTAAAAGATCCTCTTTACGGTAACAAAAATATTTTAAATTCCTATGATCAGACCTAAAAATAAATGTGCTGGGTTCGTATTACAAGCACTCTTATGCTATTGATAGAATTTATCCCGTAGTTGACACAATGTGATGTGCAAAGTTAATACTTTGACCACGAGGGAATCAAAGGAAAAGGGACAATATTAGAGGCTGGCAGGTCAGTTGAGAGGCTACTGGTATATTCTAGGCAAGAGTTGATAAGGCTCTGAATTAGGACCGTGGCAATAAGTATGCTACAAGGGAGAAAATTTGACTGATATTTAGAAGCTAGAATTTGACAAAGAGTGGAAAGAAATTAAACAAGAGGTGAAGAGAGTAGTTCAGGATAATTCCTAGTCTCGTACAAATCACTGAGACAGGGAACGCAAACGGAAGAGTAAGATCTAGGGAGGATAAAAGATGACTGTTTATTGAGATGTGTTGAATTTGAAATGCTATGAGACATCAAAGTGAAAGTCCAGGTATCTTGATGTTTGATTCTAGACTTAGAAGAGAAATGTCTTCATTCATTTCATTTATTTGATGAATATTTATTGAGATCTTAGCTAGAGATTTAAACTTAATAGTCATCAGCCTGCAGAGTTTCAGGAATAGAGGTGATTAACAAGGAAAAATGGATACATTGGGAAGAGAAAAGAAGGCAAAGAAGAGGTCTCTAGAATGAGTGGCCCAAGTGGTACAATGCAAAGCCAAGTTGGCATGGTGCCACAGAAATTAGAGAGGAGAAAGAAGGGGTTATTAACCGTACAGAATGGCAGTGAGTGGTTAAATAATACAAAACTTTAAAAAGTGTCATTGCATTTCAAAATCAGGTAGATTTTGCTTGAATAATTTCAAGGGTAAATGAGTTGAAGAATAAGAGAGAAAGAAGTGAAGAAAGAAAAAGAACAAAGAAAAAATTTCTAGTTTGTCCATGAAAAGGAAAGGAAGTTTATAAGGCTCCAACCACAGGTAGAGTCAAGAGAGGGATTCTAGTAAGAGAATTATTCTCTTGCAGTGGTGTTAGGAGAATTCTTGTCCAAAGATCAGGGGATATTTCCTTCTATTTACCATGCTTCCAATTAATTGATAAGCATTTTTTTTTAAATAAGGCATCAAGTAAATAATTTAGAATTCATAAAGGCAGATGTGTGTTAATCAAGAAAAAAATTCCCTTTATTATTCATTTAAGATGACATTATATAATATCCAAAAGTTGTCCACACTGGTTTCTCAGCCCTGGATTAACATGACCTGTTTTGATGATTTGAACTGCAAGTAACAGAAAATCCCAATTCTCTAGCTGAAATAAGAAATATTTTTATGATCTTATATATGAAGAAAGCCCAGAGGTGGGGGAACTCTATAGTTTGTTAATTGAGACAATTTAAAATGTCATCAGGTTCCACTGGAGCAAGAAGTCTGGTTTGAGGGATGAGTGGGGCTGGGTTTCTTGTGCTCCCCATAGCTGAGGGAGTAAATTTCATTCTGAGTGGGCACTAAAGCATGCTCCTTGGGTTCTCACACCTAAGCCATGTACTCCAACAAATTTGCCAAGAACAGAGATGATATTTGGACCTCTTTCCACTTGATTCTCGCCTCTACATCTCCATTGGCTTATAATTTGATCAGAGAAGAAAAGATGCTGTGTGTTGGACTGTCTCAAATTCCAGCACTAATGATGATTAGGTGACAAAAAAGAAATCTGACAAAAGAGCTCAAGCTTTACTTTCCTGACTCAGTGGTGTACATTGCCACAAGAGGTGACCAGAGTATTAATGGAGCTTCTAAATAAATTTTTATTAATTCATAGCATAGAAAATGGCCTTGAAAGCCAAGACTTTCAAATGCAAGACCAAAGCTTGAGAGAAACGTTTTGTTTTACTTCCAATAGCTTAGCTTTGAATATCAGGAGCCAGGCATCAAATAATTCCATACATAGAATACTATAAAGAAGTGTTTTTCAAACTGCAGGTTGCAATTCATTAGTGAATTGTAAAATCAATGTAGTAGGTTGCAACTAGATGTTTTAAATGAGAGACAGGAATAGAATAAAGCACCAGGGTATATTACAAATAATAAGGATGATTAATGTTTCTTGAATATTTTTTTCTTTTAAGCAAGGTGTGTGTGTGTGTTTAGCCTCAAGGTAAAATATATTTCTTACTGTAAGCTGTGTCAAAGACTTGAAAAACACTGTCATAAAAAATAAATTCAGGGACACTTTAAGGAAGAGGCAGATTGCCCAGTCTCTCAACAGACTAGATAAATAAGCCCCAACTGAGAAAATGTGTCAAACCATAGATGACAAGAAATAATTAAAAGAAGGGAGGAATTGCAGTGAGAATGCAACCTCAGACTGAGCCTGTGTTGGATATTTGAGAGAAAGGAGAGCATTCCCAGGAGGAAGAGCAGCAAATACAAAGATTAGAAGGTAGGTATCTTAGTCTATTTGGGTTATTATAACAAAATGTCATAGATGAGGTGGCTTATAAATAGCAGAAATGTATTGCTTACAGTCCTGGAGGCTGGAAAGTCCAAGATCAAGGCATGGGCAGATTCAGTGTCTGGTGAAGACCCACTTTCTGGTTGATAGATGGTACCTTTTAGCTGTGTTCTCATATGGTAGAAAGGACAAGGCAGCCCCCTGGGTTCCTTTCTAAAAAAGCATTAATCCCATTTATGATGGCTCTACTCTCATGGCCTAATCACCTCCCAAAGTCCCCCCTTCCTAATACCATCAGCTTGGGGGTTGTTAGGATTTTAACATACAAATTTGGGGGTAAAAAAAACATATTCAATTTATAACAGTGATAAAATGTAATAGATACACAGAGGTTAAAGACTAGGTCCATCTAGCTGGAGCTAAGTTAGACCAAATGATGGAGAACTGAGGTGGTCAAATTGGAAGTTCATATAGCAGGTAGGCTGCTCTCAGTGGCCAGTGGGGAATCATGGAATATTCTTTAGCTGTTGGATGCCATGAAGATAACAGGATAGCCAGGATGGAAAAGGAACTGAAAGCAAGAAGAATTTTTAGAAATATGATGACTATTAAGGTTCAGTGGAATAGACCAGATTTGAGGCAGATACCATAAAAACAACAAATATGATGTGTTCTAGAGTAAAAGACTTGAAATCTCTTGGAAATGGGCTACATGGAAAAGAAAGGTTTCTAATGATAAAAGCTGCCATCTCTTGGGCAAATAAGTCTACTTATTAGTATTGCTGGAATAATTAGCTCTGTTAATATTATATATAAGTATTTTATACCTCTCAGAGTGCTTTTCATATTCATTAGTCATTTGATTATTATAATAATCTTCAGAGATAACAAGGGGATATTGGGCTATCTACATTTTAAAGATAAGGAAATTATAGACCAGAGAGGTTATCTGGCTTCCCAAAGTCACATAGTTAGAGACAAGATTGGATTCACCAGATCTTACCCCTCTGAGCCCAGGAGTCTCTCACTTTACAATAGGCAATACCCTCCTGTGTTGTCATTCTCTAATAATGATCCATCAACTTGTTGATTAAAATTATTCCAAGAATTGAATTGGCTCAGTATGTCAGGGAGAAAGCCTATTCAGAAGGTCACTGTGGCTTGGTGTAAGTTTATTTAACAAATATTTTTCTTATTTGGAGGTTTTAATTTTAAGTATGTGGTCTACTCTTTTTGTATGATTATTTGCTCAAAAAAATTTTTAGTCAGCAACACACCTCATAAAAATTTAATATGTTTCAGAGCTCCTTTTACTGTTTAAAAAAGCACAAATCAGGCATTCTTGCATTTGAATGTGGCGCCCTGTAATTGGGCTCTCTCTGAGGAAGGTCCTTCCAAACCCCATAGTGAAATTGCCCTTTCTAAATAAAAACAAAACTCAAATGGAGGGTTGTCTCAAATCATTCCTCTGCTCCCACCGAAAGTCCAAACATCAACCAATCAGATGTGTCCTGGCCTTCCTAGTCACCTTCACCTGTACGTTTCTTTAACTTGAAAAGACTTTCTCTCACGTGTATCTTTGGCTTTTGGAGCTGAGTTCAAATCCCAGCACTGACTCTCATTAGACATGCAACCTTGAGCATGTTTACTTGCATCTCTGAGAATCCCCTTCTCAGCTCCATCATAAAGTGATTAAGTTTCATGTCACTGAACTATTGCATGGATATAAGATAGCAAACTTAAAAACAGTGAGCCTGATATGGGTTCTCATTAAATATGTATTACCTAGGAGACTGGGAAAGACAAGGTTTGCCAAGAGAGCAATCACTGGGTTCATCGTGAACCTTACTGAAGAATTAGCACTTTCATTTCCCAGCCATGCTCTTTTACCAGGCCCAGAGATTTATGCCCACACACTCTTACCTGGTCACATTCTGCAACCAAATGCTTTGAGCAATGAGCTGGTAAAGTTTATTCAAAGTCGGAGAGCCCTGACTTCTTCAATTCTTTCAATCAAAAAATATTTATTGGGCACTTGAGGTAGAGAAATAACAGACACTGGGCAATGCTCATGATTTCTACTGAAGCTTGCCTTTTATTGGGGAATACATAAAATAGGTAGACCAGCAATTAAACAAGAAGGAATATCAGATAGTGATAGGTATATTGCAGAATATTAAAATAGGGTGGTGTGATAGAGTATCCGGGTCCACATTAGATAGGGTGGTCAAAGAAGGACTTTCTGAGAAAGTGACATTTAATGTGAAAATCAACTGACTTCACCAATGTGAAAACCAAGGGAGACAGCACCCCAGGCAGAGGGAACAGCTCATTCAAAGGGCCTAAAATGGAAATCAGCATGGTATTATCATGGAATAGAAAGCACCAGTGCAGCTGGATGAGAGTGTAGCTGGAATATCAGGGCGAGGGGGTATAGGGTTTGAGTGCAGGGAGGAAGAAACCAGCTCATGCAGTACCTTGTAGGTCAGGGGAAAGAGGTAGGATTCTGTTTTAAGAGGACCTGAGACCTTTGAGGATATTAAACAGAGAAGCATAATGCCTTAAGGTTTTTCAATCTTCACTTTGCTCTTCAGAAAGCAAGGACAGAAGTGGGACGTCTCTTTGAAGGTAGTGCAGAGGTTCAGATGGGAGAAAAGAGTGATTGCACTACAGAACTGGATACATCCAGAAAATATTTTGGGAGTTGACAAGATCTGGGAAATAAATGTGGTAAAGAGAGGAACGAAGGCTAACCCTAGAATGCTAGTTTGGTCAAGTGGGTGAATTGTGGTGCTAATCACTGAGAAGAGGAAGATATGGAAGGAATGGATGGAGGGAAGGAGAGAGAAAGACTTTACGTGTTCTCTCTTGACTTCTCTAAGAGCCTGCATCTTGGAACAGCAGTGGGGACTAAATCTACACATTCAAGAGCTTTCTTCTTTGTCTCCTCAGGGCACTGGCTAGCGCTACAACCACCCAGGTATTTCAGTAATGCCTGTTCCTGTGATTGAGGAAAAAGAGCAAAGCCTTGAAATTCTACATCTGCTGCTTTATTCACAAACCTTTTAATTTCTTGGAACCTTAATTTCCCCTCTTATAAAATTGGAATAAGAAGACGTTCTTTGCCTATTCCATGGAATATTGTATAAGAATTAGATACATATGTAAGCATTTTAAACTCATCAGCCTCTGAACAAACCTACGTCTGTGAAAAGGGATTATTTTGATTCCATGTTATAAAGTCAGCTTCGCATGGATTGGAACTCAGTCTATCTTGTTCATCAACTCCAGCACCTGAAATGGAGGTTCTCAATAAATATGTGTTAAATGAATGAATGAATAAAAATGAATCCTTACAGAATGCAGGACTAGAGGTCTTGAACACCAAAGACCCTTATAACATTATGGTATGATTATTTTACTACACGTCTGCCTTCTCCAGAGCCCAGGGACCTATCTTATTCATCTTGGAAATTCCACTAAAGTCTGTCACACAGCAGGTGTGCAATGAATGCCCAGTGAACTGGACACTCTGCAAACTAGACTGAGAACCACCAGCAGCTAACTCATAAGCACTGTGCCTCACCAGATGGTCAAATTGATCGATGCCCTGGGCCACCTCCTGCTTCTTGAGACCTGCAGCCTCACCATGAAAGCGCCCTACCTCTTAGATCTGACTTGCTCACTAAGATGTACCCAGTGCTTGGGCACAGTTTGTCCTCAATCAATATTTGTCACATGAACAAACAAATTCATAAAAACATACATAAAGAGATTATGAAGCAGAATTCATGTTTTTAATCTAAACAGGATTCTTAAGAAGAATTTCAAGTTTGAAGGAGACCACATCTAGCTATGCCCTCCAGATTCCCATGGGAACAGAGGGCCTAAAATCCTGTTTCAAAACATTGTATGTAGATTCCCTTGGGCACAAAGACCGATGGCATTCATGATACTGGGCCCTACATGTATTATACTGACCATTTCTTTCTGGAAAGAGAAATTAGGCAGAAGTAACAGCTGTACCTTTGATGTTAGGGAGATGTGGGTGCATCCCCTACTCCCACATATGTTAAATGCATGGACTCCAGAAACTTACTGGCCTCACTGGGCATTGATTCCCATAGCTGTGCAACAGAATTATTGTGCTACCCAAGGCATAGCTCTGAGGGTTATGTAAGAGCTCATGTGCAAAGAGGCTAGTATGTACAGCAGCACACAGTAGTTGTAAACAATGTTAACTGCCCCTCAACTCCCCCCACACACACACACATACACACAGAGGCACGAAGAATGAGCAAAGGACGTTTTGGGTGGCTTATTAAAAAGTTTGGCAGTGGGTGATTATTGGACACATTAATCTTTGCTTTCTGCTTTTTATTTGTTTTCTTTTAATTAACCAGGATTGTGTTTTAAGGAGAAAATTGGAAATGACAAGAAAAGCTTATTTAAAAGAAAAGCCACTTTTAGGATGTGTCCTGGAAGCAGGACTAATTCAAGGAAAAACCCAAATCTAGCCTGCTGAGCAGGACAGGTCTCCGGGTCCTCATTTTATAGTCAAAGAAACTGAGTCATCGACTGGCCAAAAGTGGGAGAGTCAAGGCCAAACTCTAGGCAGTATGAGTGGATCCCAAAAGCAGGGGTGGTTCTCATCTGAACTAAATGAGCTGGTTCCAGAGACAGGAACTTGTTCTCATTCCTCCAGCATGGAAGTGGCAGAGCCACGGCAAGGAAAGCATTCCAACCATGCAGACGCAAACAGGGATGACACTTTGAATGCACAGAGCAGCTGATTAATTGGGGCAGGAGATCAAGTATTAACAGTCCTCTGAAGGCCCGGAGCAGAGCGCAGGCCTCCCTGGGATTTGTGAAGCTCTGAAGCCAGTGGCAATAAATAAGGCCCAGTGCTCAGGGACTGGAGCGCTGAGATGCTGCTCCTCTGGGCAGGACAGAGCAGACGTTTTATTGGTGGCCTGTGGGGTAGGAGATTCCCATATATGGCCCCAAGGAGATTGGGGGGCTGGGACATACTCTTAGGAGGCTCAAGTCACATTCCAGGTCTGCTTTCTGTAGAGGGAGGGTGTTTCTGACAGGTGTGCGTTCCTGCCTCCCGGATGTGTGCACTGAGTGCAGGGAGGCTCCCAGGCACCAGGGGCAGGACTTCTGCTAGAATTTCAGGAAGAGTCAGCAATGGGCCAAAGACATGTCCTTGTCCCCAGAACCTGGAGGTGAGCCCAGATAAGTGAGAACAGAACCTCCCGCTCCAATGTCCGACCCTCAGGAAGGCACCAAACTCATTCATCCATTCACCCATCCTCGCAGCCAACATCCACTAAGCATTAATTACTCCACACCAGACACCAGGCTTAGAACTAGGGCATTTGAACACTACAGGTGGTCCCAACTCAATCATTTGTTCATGCACCCATTCATTCATCCTGTGGACATTACTGAGCATGACTCCACATACTACATTCTAAAGTTGCAACACTGAGCAAGACAGAGCTCGTCCCCAACCTCATGGGCTGACAGTCTAATGACTGCCTGGGTCTTCTGGGGGCCAATAAGGCTCAGTTTTAAGCCCTTGGTCAAGTAGCTTGGCCTCTCCAAGCCTCAGTTTCTTTACCTGTAAAATGGGCATTATCCTACCTCTCCCAGAGGGGTGCTGGGAGGTTCAGAAATAAAAGATGTGAATGTACTGGATAAACTCGGATCCAAGACTCCCAGGTTGTGATGACTGTTTTGTGGGATTGGGGGGTAGGAGGGCATGCAAATTCCCCCTGAGCTATTTACCTACAGACAAAGAAGGCACAAAAAGCTATATCGAGTTACATTCTCATAAACGGGGGAATGGGGAATTTCATAAAGAGACCACTGTGAATGCAGTGACTTATTGAGTGTAGAAGACGGTTGGGGCCAGGCAGAAATAATTTCCAGTTACATTTGAACAGCATTTTGGGGTTTACAAAGGCGTTTTTGTAAAACGTAGATGACCTTGACCAGAGTTAGCCTTGCTCAGGTGTGGTTCTATTGGGGACAGAAGCTGCTTACCTGGCTTGCCCACTCTGGAGACAAGGAACTTAACTCCAGTCATTAGCTACCCTCTTATACCTGACAGGAGTCATTGAGAATACCTGGAAGTCCACGGAAAAAAAGAACTCTATGCAGATCTCTACACGGGATACAAAACAACACCTACACCACAAAGTCCAGAAGTTCTCAGACTTGTTCATGCCACCATGCTGTCACAAACAAATCACATGCCACACAAATTGCATGAGTAATGGCTCCTTCACATGTGGTAATTTTCCGCTAGTTGAGATAAGAGAGGAGACAGGGAGAGCAATGTTGAATGGGGAAAATTCGTTAGAATATGCCAAGGGCCCAGGGGAGGCAGAAATCACTTGAGAAAGTCCTTTTGGAAGTTGTGTCATTTATCCCCCTTACTAACCCAAACTGGGACTCACTGCAGAGCAGGAGAGGTTTGACGTCAGCCTGTTCCTCTGATCGGATCCTGTTCAGTGCCTGTACCTTTTCTGTCCCCCGATACTGCATCCGTCTCTAGTCTTCTCAGTGTCCCCCAATGGTCCATGATTAGCCCAGTCTGCAAAGGAGCAGGCATTTCCTCACTCTGGCACAGAAGTGCCTAATTGATGGGAATTCTCAGTCTCTTTGAATGAAATTGCTTAGTTTGGAGGGGGGGGGAGTTTAAATGTATTTTTAGGGTTCTTACTGTTGCTTTCCTACTAGCTGTAACACAGCTCCCTGTAATAACAAAACTCAGGACACCTGTTACCCTCCATCAGACACTCCACAAAGACACCTGCTGCACTTACCTGTAACCTGAGGGTGACTTCTCTCTGTTCATCTTGTGGTGTGGCAGTGGGAGGCATAACATGGAGCTCCCCGGTTTTCAGCTCTAACAGAAAATTCCTCCCTCCCTACATCAACAATACCGTGTTATTTCCAGTACTACAAAACAAAGAGAGACGTGTTTGTTCCCCATCTGAGGGAGCCTGTAGTTTTCTTGTTGACCATCTTTTGCTTGCTCATGTATGGACCATTTTTAGCGCACTGGTGTGCCCCTCCATAGCCAATACCACATCTGAGCCTCAAGAAAACAGTGTCATGGCCAGAAGATGTAGAAGTATATCCATTAAAAAACATAAAAGGAACAGAATTGTGTGGTCTTGTCTTCCCATGTTATCCAGTTCCAGGCTTACTGAGAGCCTCTAGTCAATCATTTAGCTTTTGTCATAAAGCCTCCCTGACCCTGGGTCTCTTCATCTGCATATGACCCAGATGCTTCCTGTCTCTGCATTCAGGTATCTTATTTCTGCTTTGACTTGGGCTGCAGCGTGATTCAGAAATCCACTTCTGTGCCAGACTCCACGAGAAATCCAGTTGCAGCAAGGAGTTCGTGACTTTGTAGAGATCTCATCTGAATATTGGTAGAGTCCTGGGAAGGAGGTCAGATCATGCAATGCTCCACAGCACTCCACTGAAGAGCCCATATTCTCCAAGGGTTCCATCAAGGGTTCTCTCTCTCTCAGCCTTTCCCCTCCTCCGTGCAGCCTCACTGGCCTCTCTCCACACACGAACACCCCCTCCCAACGCCCTCTACCCAGAGAAAGCAGTAACTTGCTCCATTTCTCCTAAGAGCAGCTCTGGTCCAGCCATCCCGCCCAGGTCTTATTTAAATGTTTCTCCAAACAAAGACAGTTCCTTTCAGAAGGAAGAGTAGTAGACACACATCCCTCCCCCACCACAAGAAGAATGAGAATAATGATAACACATCCCTCCCCAACCCAGGAGCTGAGGAGGACTCCATGAAGGAGTGAGTGGAAACATTCTCTGCAAAGTATTAGTCACATCTAAGGAATTATGATGGTGACAGTAGCAGCAATGTAACATTAGGTATGGGCAAATTAGTTCAGTGGTTTTCATGTATTTTTGGCCACAATGAACAGTAAGAAATCTATCTTGGCCGGGAGCGGTGGCTCACGCCTGTAATCCCAGCACTCTGGGAGGCCGAGGCGGGCTGATCACTCGAGGTCAGGAGTTCGAAACCAGCCTGAGCAAGAGCTAGACGCCGTCTCTACTATAAATAGAAAGAAATTAATTGGCTAACTAATATATATAGAAAAAATTAGCCAGGCATGGTGGCACATGTCTGTAGTCCCAGCTACTCGGGAGGCTGAGGCAGTAGGATTGCTTGAGCCCAGAAGTTTGAGGTTGCTGTGAGCTAGGCTGATGCCACGGCACTCACTCTAGCCTGGGCAACAAAGCAAGACTCTGTCTCAAAAAAAAAAGAAATCTATCTTGACACCTACACATCCTACGCACAGATACCTGCCCCCACACACAACTGAAGCAAAGGTTTCACAAAGCAATACCTACCTTGCTCTGTGCAGTCAACTTTAATTTTTCACTCTGTTCCCTTCTGTTGCATTTCAAATGCTAGTTGTCGCCCGAAAAATTTCTTTCACAATGAGCCAATGAGTTACAGGCCCTACTTATAAGAAACCTGATATAGTCCCACTCTCATTTTTTAAAGATGGAGAAGCCGAGGTCCATTCATTTTCTTAAACAAATATTTGCTGACAATCTGCCCACTTACATACTGTGCTGAACTTGGGGAGTGAGAAGATGATGATGCCCTTGAGGACACTGGAGTCCAGGGAGGGGCGAAGAGGCAAGTCTGGGCAGTGACTTGCTCAAGTTCACATCATTCCAGGGAAAGGACTAAAACTAAGACTAACTATAGTTTGTTTGTTTTTTTTTTAAATAACTTGTCTGTAGTTTTAATGGCATAATTATTATTTTAATTGTATTTTCATATTTTAATTTTTCTGAGACAGAGTCTCACTCTTGTTACCACAGCTAGAGTGCTGTGGCATCAGCCTAGCTCACAGCAACCTCAAACTCCTGGGCTCAAGAGATCCTCCTGCCTCAGCCTCCTGAGTAGCTAGGACCACAGGCATGCGCCACCATGCCTGGCTAATTTTTTCTGTATATTTTTAGTTGGCCAATTAATTTCTTTCTATTTTTAGTAGAGACGGGTTCTTGCTCTTGCTCAGGCTGGTCTCCAACTCCTGAGCTCAAACGATCTGCCCGCCTCAGCCTCCCAGAGTGCTAGGATTACAGGCGTGTGCCACCATGCCCAGCCGATTTTTAAATTTTTAATTAAAAATAAGAAATTGTGTGTATTTTCATGTACAACTTGATGTTTTGTTATATGTATACAATATGGAATAATTTATCAAATTAATTAACGTATCTACCATCTTACATACTTGTCATATTTTTGCAATGAGAACATTTAAAGTCTACTCTCCTAGCAATTTTCAAATATGCAATACATTATTATTAGCTATAGTTACCAGGTTGTACAACAGATCTTCAGTCTAACTGAAACTTTGTACCTTTTGACCAACATCTCCCTACAGTTGATGTAAAAATAAAAACTTTCTCAAAAATGTTCGTGACTTCTACTAGAGGCAGAAGCCAAACCAGAGTAGCATAAGAGAGAATGTTCAGCCTTCAGGAGCCAAAGAATACAAATCTCTAGTTTTTTTAATAGCATTTTTTAGCTTAAAATACTCTTCCATATAACACTGTTTATTTTATTTCTATCTTCACAACAATTCTACTGTATTGTTAGTCCCATTTTATGGATTGGAAGCTGAGACTCAGTCAGTGACTCGACTTACTCAACAACACTCAATGGGTAAATAGCAGGAATGATAAATCCTTAATGGGTTTTAATGGGAGGTTTTAATAAGGAGGCAGCACAGTTAGGCCCAGTTTAGAGGAAGCCTGGGTTTATCTTGATGTGACAGATGGAAATGCTGCCGTAATCCTTCATACACTCAGTAAATTTCAGTCATTGTAAAGATCATCTATGTATTTCAATATGTCTTAAATGGTCCTCATCAACTTTCCTTTTTCATCCCTTTCCTGGCATGGACTTCCAGACCAGGGGTAAACGCCAGAAAGCATTGCTCCAAGACCACTCCCAGCTTCAAGTCGCAAAGCAAGAGACCCAAGGCATAAGCCAAGAAGTTCATTGTTTCCCCACACACACACATACCCAACCATGGCACTGACACATACTCTCCACTCCCAGAGCAGGTTTCCTTCTCCAAACTGTTTATTTATTTTCAGGAATTCTCACAAGGCTAATGGCTAAAAACTGACATTTGTCTAAAAGAACTCAGACTGGGAGAAAAGACAAAGCCCCTGAAGGGACAGTTGTGTGAACTCCAGAGAGGGGATTTTAAATCCCAGTTGCAAATCAGAGCAAGGGGTCATTGTTTGAATCAGACAGGAGACAAGTTCAACTACAGTTGATCTATGCAAGGCCTAGACACTTGCAGAAAAAAATATAAATAAGTAAAGAATATACACTACTTCTATTTGTTAACCTGACAAAAGAGTTCTCTCTTTTTAAATTTACTTTGTCATTAACACACACACACAAACACACATATTTACCCACAAATAGTACAAATAGAATTTAAGATGTACTTCATTAATAGTTTATGAGTTTTGAAAGTAGCTTATGAATAGGCCATCTCAGGCCCATTAACTTATAACTTGCTTTCTACATGGAGGTAGCTCCAAAGGTTATTATTATAATATTAAATGCACAATTATAATCACGTTTTAAATGCCAAATATTTTCAGCATAGGATGGGAGAGAAGGCTGACA
Source organism: Microcebus murinus (assembly GCF_040939455.1). Taxonomy (NCBI): domain Eukaryota; kingdom Metazoa; phylum Chordata; class Mammalia; order Primates; family Cheirogaleidae; genus Microcebus; species Microcebus murinus. The sequence continues at coordinate 90,043,394 of NC_134106.1, forward strand.
AAGCAGACAAAAGCCAAATCAAAAAACGTTTTATATTGGAACTAACCAATGAACACACATGTGCACAGGGGGAAGTAAAACTCAGTGGAAATCAAGCAGGGGGGGAGGGGTGGGGGGAACCTACCTAATGGGTACAGTGAACACTATTTGGGTGATGGGCACACTTATAGCTGAGACTCAAGCATTACAAAAGTGATCCAAAAACATTTGTACCCCCTTAATATTTTGAAATTCAAAAAATGGAAAAAATGTTTTATATGGCGCACTAAGGGAGTTATCTTCTAGAAAATAAGTAGCCATTGGATAATTGTAAGTAATGATAGTTGCATGACCCTCTTTGCATTGTGAAAGGTTACCTTTGCAGCAGGTGGAGGATGGGCTGGAAGACAATAAGACTAGGAGCAACGTGGGCACTTGGGCAGAGACTGTGATATTCTAACAACTGATGATCATCTAGAGATGAGGGGAAACAATAACCCATGGGCCTTTTATGTCTCTGCACATCTAGTGAATGAGGCACTGACTGCTTTATTCCAGACACTCTCTTCAAGGATCTTTGTACACTGAACAACATTGGAAGATGAGAGATAGTGTCTCCTCCTTCCGGAACAAAGGGAAGGTTTGCTTACAGCTGTGGAAAATTGCCCACCCCACCCCACCTCTGTAAAGAGTTGGCGTGCTTACTACCCACTATAAAAGATTTAGCTTCCCTAGGCTGAGGGTACCTCTCCTGCAATGCAACTCACCATGCAGATAGTCTTCTGGCTCTCTTTGCCTCACCCTGTGGGAATGGGCACTTTGGGAAAATGGCGTCATAATGCTGACATTCTGGCGACAGCTAATGCTGTGAACAATAAATTGTCCTTTGTCTTTGACTCACAGGTCACGTGTCTTCTACCAGCATCTATGAAACTGTGGCAGTCTTTCTTGTTCACTTAAATTTAGGAAAAAATCTCAGTCTTCTCATAGTTCTGGACACGGGGATATAACTGTTGCAGCAGGAATGGAGAGAAACAAATAGACATGAAAGAAATTTAAGTGAGTTTGGGCAGTACAAAAAAGAAAAATATTAAATAAACACATTCTTCCTCTTCAATAACCTTTCTCCTTTCCAAGGACATGTCTGTGAATCTGCTCAATTCTTAGCCTATTGTGTTGCTAAAAGAGGTAGGAATGAGGGGGAAATTTGAGAGGTGCAGGTGGTTATAAAATTGACTTATATCAGAAAGAGTCCAGAGTAAACCATGAAAGAGCAAAACAGAAGGAAGAATAAAAGATCCTTTGGTTTGGGGATAATAGCAAGTTTGAGGAGTTTTGGAGATTTTTAGAGAGAAAGAAGAAAGGAGCTATTCAGGTATAAGATGGATAGATAAATAGAGCTATAGATAAAGATGAAAACAGAGAGAGAAAAGGACAAAAAGATAAAAGCAGACTTCAAAGTCTGCTGCGCATTATGAATTGCCTCTCTTTTGGATTTCTTTACAAGATTCAGTAAAAGTTTAAACTATTTTAATGTTTATTTGTTTTGAATTTTTTTGTTTGTTTGTTTCCAGACTGCTGGGTTTTATTTTTTATTATTTTTTTTTCTGATTTTAATTCAAGGCTAACGTTGAGACAAGAGCCAACAGGCCAAGATATAAATGGGTTACAGGTGCAAAACTGGTGATGTGGCAGATTTATTAGATGTGCCAGATTTTTTTAAAAAGGAGGAATCTGTGATAGCAGTTGGGTTTCTGCTTTAGATGTATATTTTTATAGGGTGCCACTTACCACACCAGAGAATACAGGTGGAGGAGTAGGTTTGGAGGTACGTTAGGGGGTAAAATTTTGGACGTGTTGAGTTGGGAGTGCCTAATGGACATGCAAGGGGAGTAGCTGGGCGGCAGTGAGTAGCAATGTCACAGCTCCTGTAGCAATGGAATTGAATGAGGGACTGTCGCCAAGGGTGGATCTTTGGAACTCCACAAAGAGACTGAGAAGAGCCAGAGAAGTAGGAGGACACTGGAAGGGGTGGGACCACGAAAGCCAAAGGAAGAGGATCAAACACTGCTGCAAGGTCCCAGGAGACAAAAACTGAGATTGTTCCATTACTTTCCAGTCAAGAGGACAGCAAGTTAGTATTTAAACAGCCACCCTCTTCTCAAACATAAAAATGGCAATAAGGCATAGAGAAGACTTTTAAAAATGTAATCATATTTCAAAACAAGGTATATGCCCCTGCAGGCCACACGTGGAAGAGAAACACTCAATAAGAAGTGGGAAGGGAAGAGAGGCCTGCAGGGCTCTAGGCCAGAAGCCACCAGGGGTGGCCAGGAGTTCACAACACAGATGGAAAAAGGCCCATCATGGGTGTGATGGAGGCCAGCGCCAGGCTCAGCACTCATGAAACCTGGAGTTGATTAGCAATTTTCCACCTGTGAAAGGTGGCTGAGATCACTGCCCCCGGCTATACCAGACATCAGCCTGCTGTCTCAGTCAGCTGGAAGCAGAGGCAGCCCTGAAGCCAACTGGGTCCCCTGCAGGTCACCAACACACTCCATCTTTGCAGCTCTCTCCTCTCCAACACAAGCTCTATCCATCCTAGTCTCCAAGGACTTGCAGCCCTGTCCTCTCAACTAGGGAGATTGCCAGACTCTGCCCAGCTTCCCCATCCCAGTACCACATCCTGGAAATTGTCTGCAGGCAGGAAGCTGGGGAAATCATAGCCCACCGCATATCTTTCCCCACTCTCACGAATGTCTGACCGGCACTTCCCAATGTTTGGTGCCTGAAAACTGTTCTCCTATATTCTGTCCAGTTTTCCATCTTCTCAGGTGTAAGGGTAAATCTGGTCCCTGTTACTCCATCTTGGCTGAAAGCAGAAATTCCTCCTGACTTTAATGCAATCTGCCTGTAAGCTGTTGACTCCCAGATTCATACCTCCAGCCCTTGCCTCCTCCTCACACTCTAGTTGTCCATCTGACCACTTCGTTCAGATGTCTAAGCACCACCTCAAATATAGAACGCCTAGAAAAGTTGTTGACTTATTGCCCCAATCATGCACATGTTCCTCCCATACCTTGTCCCAGTCTGCAGCATCCATATCCTGTCTTCTAAGCAAGGAGTTCATGATCTTTCCCACTCCTTCATCAATCCCTCCCCACTCATACACACATACATCATCACATCCAAATAATCCACAACATTTGTCCATGGTTTCACCAAAATACTTATTGCATTTTTCTCTTCCATCCCCACTGCCTCCATCCAGGTCCAGACCACCAGCATTTCTTTCCTTCAATATCACTATGGCCTTTGACTGGTCTCCTCAATCTATGCCCCTTCCACGCTATGTTCTATGTAGTAGATGAAATAATATTTTCAAAATATTAATCTAACCACATTGCCCCTCTGCATAAAATTCTGAATGTCTTTTCATAGTCTGAGAAAAAACTGAAGCCCTTTCAAAAAACTGAAGCCCTTTCTCCAAGGCATTGCATGATCTGGCCCTTGTCCCATCCCCTATCTTTCTTGGTATACCCCAAGTGCACTGGCCTCTGTTCTATTTCTTGAACAGGCCAAGTACACTGCTGCCCCAGGGTGCTCTTTACCTGGAATTTATTTCCCCTACTGCTCAGAAACCTAGCTGTTCAAACTTACAAACTGTTTATTGTCACCTCCTCAAGAAAGCTTTCATTGTCCACTCCATTTGATGTAGGTCTTGTGTCTTAGTCCATTTTCTGCCGCTATAACAGAATACCACAGATTGGGTAATTTATAATGAGCAGAAATGTATTGGCTCACAGTTCTGAAAGCTGGGAAGTTCAATATAAAGTGCCAGCAACTTGCAAGGTCCTTCTTGCTGTGTCACAATATGACAGAAGGCAACACATGGCAAAAGGGCAAAACACAAAGAGAAAGACAGCAAGCATAAGAGAGAGGGAGAGGGTGCAAACACCCTCCCATGATACCAAACCAAGAGCATCAATCCAATCAGAAGGGTGGAGGTCTCATGACCTAAACACCTTGTAAGGTCCCACCTCCTAATACCATCACCATGGCAATTAAATTTCAACACCAGTTTTGGAGGAAACAAACACTCAGACCATAGCATCCTATCCACTCTATATCACAGCCTTTGTTTGCTTCTTTCACAGCACTTATCAGAGTTGATCATGTCTTTGTGTTCCTATCTGTTCACAGTCCTATGTCTGTCTTCCCCACTCGAATGCTAACAGCAGGATAGGAACTTTCTTGGTCTTGCACATCATTCTATTCCAGCACCTAGCACAGTGCCTGGCACGATGTGTGTTGAATAAATGAATGAATCCATCAAAAACTGAATAACTTGATGAATGAACAAGAAAGTATAACTTTATCCTGAAGGTAGTGAGCATTTAAAGATTTTAAGCAAGAAGCAACACCAAATGCACTGGCCTCTGTGCATTTAGAATCATCAGTCAAACCTGTGTGTGTAGAAAGATGGAAGAGGCTGGCCTGGCAGCAGCAGAGCCAGGACTAAGGTGAAGCAAGTGAGGCACCCCATGCAAAAACTATAAGGAGGTGCTCACATTCATGGCTGTGCAGGTGTAGAGTAAGCACCTGAGAGTGAGTGCCTCCTTAAATGTGACGTTCTATGTGTCTATCTTGCCTCACCTTTGCCTTAGCCCTGGGCAGCAGAGATCCTTCTGGGGAGGTTATGAAGATAGTTCAGACAAGAATAGACAGCAGCTAAGGCAACAGACAGAAGTGGGCCAATCTGAGGGACACAAAGAGACCCGGAACCAGCAGTGCCCACTCTCCAGTTTGCACTGCACCTATCTCCTCACTCAATCTGCCTAAAGGTTGGTCTTCCTTCTCGGTTCCTTAACCTGTTTGTTTACCATTGTTTGCAAGCCTCCAGAGCCAATTATTTCACCTACATAACACCTTATTAGCCACAAGTGGCATTTTTTGGTTATAAGGGAGCTCCGCCGAAAAGATGTTAGAAAAAGGTGCGAAGTTCAGAGATTCAGAATTCTAAGGCATCATAGCAGAAGAGAAATAGAAGTCATTTATGTAGTCTAGACATTTTTGAAGCCATGCCCCCACAGAATGCTGGTCTTTTGGGAGTGGACAAGGTGTTCTAGCAAAAAAAATAATTCATAAAAATCTTCTTAATTTGTAATTTGCTGAGGGGAATTAAATAAATACACAAAAAATCATTAAATTTAAGGTTTTTTCAGGAGCACTTTTCCTAGATATTAATATACTTGCCTCTTGTCTTTACCTGATTTTAGATGCAATGAGACTTAGCAGACCATAATGAAAAAACAGTTATTTTTTTCATTTAATACATCAGTATGCTCTGCATCCTGCTGCTAGGAGAATTATGACTTCCAAGAGCTCTGTCTCCTGAACATGACTGAAAAATGTGACTCTACCCTTTCCAATATAATAAACTGAGATGGCCAAGTTCACCCCATGGGTTGAAAACAGTGCCCAAATTCAAGGATTCCCAGTCTAGTTAATGTTGTTTTTATTACAATCTGCTCTTTTCCCTGTTGATGCTTGTCCAAACACGTTTGCTTCTCCTATCAGTCAGGATAGCCTCAGTTATGCAGCTAAAACAAACAGCCCCCAAATCTCAGAGGTTTAAACAAACAAATGAACAAATATTTTACCCTTATGCATACTTCCAGTGCAGGAAGATATCGAAGGAAGCAGGAGGAGGACTTGTAATCCTAATCACTCCACGGTCTAGATGGTGGATACTTCAACTAAATCAAACGTTTGCAACAGTGGAAAGGGAATGAGCAAAATTATGCAGTGGGTTTTTCAGATTTCTGCCCAGAAGGAACACATGCCACAGCTGTTCAAATTTCATTGGCCAAAGCAAGTCACATGGCCATAGCTGATTTCAAAAAGGATTGGGAAGGACACATTTGCTATAAGAAGAAATATTTGGTGAACAGCACTACTATCACATTTCCCTACAGAGTTTATACGAAAGACACAGGAGGAGGAGAAAGAAGGGGAGGAGGAAGACAAGTAAGAAGAGGAGAGGGAAGGCAGAGGCAGAGGAAGAAGAGAAAGAAGGTTCTTTCAAGAAAAGAAAAGAAAAGAAAAGAAAAAAGAAAAGAAAAGAAAAGAAAAGAAAAATGAAACGAAACAAGGAGTAGATGCTGGAGGAGGAAAAGGAGAAGAAGAAAGAAAGAGGAAGGAGAAGGAAAAGGAGAATAAGAAAAACATGAGGAAGAAGAGGAAGAAAGATCAAAACTGCTGTGCTGGTGGATTAGGAGGCTTACATTTGCTGCTTACATTTTCATAACAAGATGTGTAATCTTGGGTAATTTGCTTAATCTCATAAAGTGTCAGTTTCCTCTCCTGTAAAAATAGGACTAATGGTCCCTGCCCCAGATGGTGGTTGTGGAGATTCAATTAAAGACTCCCTGCAAAATGCTTCCCACACCTCCTGGTTCAGAGTTCTCAGTAAGTAACTGTTATTTGCCTCATATGTTAAAGTTTTCAAAGCATGTTCAAGTCCATCAGTGTGACTAGCCTGTAAAAGCAGTAAGAAGGGATTATTACTGTCCACATTTTGCAGATGTGGAAGTGAAGATTCAACAAAATCAAGGTGCCCAAGTTGTTACGCATAGGGTGAGGTGGGGAGGATCCCAGGGCCCAGGTCTTTGTACTCTAACCCAGCTCTCTTGCCTGCATGTCCTCTTCCTCTCTCTCTTTTCTGGGGTCCTATTTAAAAAATTCACTTAAGACTGGTGAATATTTAAACATATATCAAAATGAATGACTGAAAAAAAAAAAAAAAGAATGTAAACTTGTGGATTTGGCCCAGGCCAGAAGACATAGCACCTGTGTTAGCAGAAGTCAGTGGAAAGCCTCCGGACATATTTCGGGAACATTTTTCACACATGTTAACAAAAAAACTCACTCGGGCTGCACACAGAAGACAAACATGCCCAAGGACTTCAAGGATCCTGGAATGAGATCATACCCCCCCCAGGAAGGAGGCCCTGGAGACAGGGAATCAGGCTGTTGTGTTTTCCATCCAGGGCTGCATGCATTGTTGCATTTGGTAAATATTAAGCCATCAGCTGTGTATAAGGATGAACTACGCCAAAGGCAGCTGGAAGCAGATGCAACACAAACACCTTTGCTTTTCTGTCTTAGACTAGGGGGAGGCTAATTTCTTAGGCCTGAAAGTGAAAGTAAACACTTAAGGGAGATCTCAGACTTTCCAGGTAGACAAGTGCAAGCTTCCTTGCCACCTCCTGCCCTTCCTAGCTGACTGCTCAGGGAGGGAAGTGTTTTTAGGCAAGGGCCAAGTAAGAGTTGCAGCTTTTACTCTCCAGACAGGGTCTAATGCTACACAGAGAGAAGGGGATAGGTTGGGTATTGTCCCAGCATCCTGCACATCCTGAAGAACACATTCTACATCCCTTGTGAGAACTTTGGAGCTTTCTGAGAACCCATTTCCAGATGGGTTCTTCACCATGCTGCATTTCTTCTGCCTCACAGGAACCTCACCATGGATACCTTGGTGGGTCTTCAATTGTTTTGTGTGAAATGGAGTATGGGAAATGCATTGCCCTCAATATCAGGCCAGCTGGGGAAGGTCTGGCAGCCAGGTGAGGTTGAGCCTCGCATGAAGTGACCTTGAATCTTGTGTCCCAGGGGGGCCATGCACAGTGGGGTGTAGACACATTGGGGTGGGGGGATTTAGAAAACATGAAACTTATGGTGGGAAGCCTGCAAGGCAGGAAAAGCTAGGTGCTGAAAGACACAATTCTTGTCCTTTACTCTCAAACCTTTATTAAAGTTACAAACCCCACAAAATTTACTTCTTTGAGCAGATTTTTTTTTGATAAATAAAAACGGGGGTAAAGGGGCCAAGGTCTGTTTCTCAACTGGCCCAGACCCAAACCAAGATAACACAGAGCTGCAGTAGCAGAAACGGAGAAGACCATGAGGAAGATGACACGAATTTGCAGAAATCACAAGAAAAGACTTTGGATTCTCGCCACCAAAAATATGTGTGTTCAAACTCAGTCTACCTAAAGCCCCAAGGAATAGCTGAATTACTTCTGTGTTTCTCCTAGATTAGTCTTCCCAACTAAAGTATAAGCTTTCTGAGGCTAGAACTCAAATCTTGCCTATCACTGAATCACCACCACTCCAATACCACTGCATACAATCAATGATTGCTGATGCATTAAATCATTTTCACCAGCCCATATACACCCAGCTCACGCTAGTCTTAATGATAGACCGAGGGAAATAGAATAGCCACCAGTGCCTTGAATTAGCAGTCCAGACAGCTTGGGTTTTCGTCACTGCTGTGCTGTTTGCTAGTTATGCCACATGAACAAGGTGCTTAACCTCTCTGAGCTAAGTTTCCTCATAAGTAAAATGGGCATTAAAAATCTAACTAAAGGACTATTGATTGGGTGAAGCAATGGTGAAAATATTCGCTATAGAAAAGATTCATAATCATAAATTGCTATACAAATGACTTTTTCATTTTTCTAAAATATGGCTAGCATTTTGGGAATGCAACTAATAAATGAGTTTCAGCACAAGCCCGTTGCATGTGCGCATGTCGTCCAAAGCATTCTTGCTCAGAAATACCATGCAGGCATAGTGAACACAGGTCCTCTAACATGCCTCAGAACGACCTCCACTCACCATCATCCCAGCCCCGTCTCTCTTGCTGGCCCATCTCTGTCTTCGTCTCTCTGTGTCTGTGGATCATTTCTGGGCCTCAGCATCTGACTCTCTTTCTCTCTAGCTCTTCCATCCTGTGCTCTCTGTTGCAGTGTCTCTGTGTCAGTAGTGCTCACCTTTCTAGCCCTGTTTTTGGTGTTTGGTTTTATCTTGCTGCCTCTTTCTCTGTGGCCTTGCATCTCCTCCTCCTGTTAATTCTCTCTCTCTCTCTCTCTCTCTCTCTCTCTCTCTCTCTCTCTCTTTGAAATCTTTCACTGTCTTCTTTCTTGCCTGCCCCTTCCTCTTTCAGAGCAGAATTTCTTAATTTTAATAAAGTTGAACATGCCACTTCTTTCTTTCACAGATTCTGTTTTGGTCTTGTATTTAAAAACAAATCACAAAGCCAAGATCATAAAGATTTTCTCCTATGTTTTCTTTAAAAGGTCTATAGTTTTGCATGTTACATTTTCATCTATGGTCCTTTTCTTCAGTTTTATTGAGGTATAATCAAAATACCCAAGAAAATGCACACATATAATGTGCACATCTTGATGAGTTACCTTCCCGTCTGTTTCTGTCTCTTTCTCTCCTTGTCCCTCTCTGTCATCTGTTCCTCCCTGTGTCCTTGTCTTGTTTCTGTATCTGACCTGTCCACGCCTCTCTGCAGGGGGCCACCTTGCCCCCTTTCACGCTTTCCTCAGCAGCCTTCCTGGAGTCTGAGGCCTCATCCACCGCGTGACCCTCCATGTCAGCCCCTCCCTGAACTGCCCACACTCCACGGCCATTTCTCACCAGATCCCCCAGGTCAGTCTAAATCTCCCTTGTTTTCTTTAGGCAGGAGCCAGGCTTGTTTTCAGCCCCGGTCAAGACCTGGAAGGTGGGAAGGCACGTGCCGGCCTCCACTCTGCCCAGGGCAGGAGCCCTGAGAGGAAATCAGTTCCGCGTAGATCCAACATGAGGCCCCGCAAAACACCATGGGCAACATTTATCTTTCAGCAACCTCGAGATTTTTTTTTTTCTATATTTTTTTGGCGGCCAAAATCATATGTGCTCACAGTAGAAAATTCAGACAGTATGAGAAATGACAAAGACACAGAAGGAAAAGTTACTCATTCTCCCACTGCCCAGGAGTGGCCACTGCCATCTGTTTCATCGTATTTTCTTCCAGGCTTTTTCCCATACATTTTTTCCTATCTGTACACAGAGAAGATCACAGTCGATACAGAATTATGCAATCTCTTTTGTTGTTTTAATATTTTATCGTTTTTATTTTCCTTTGCCCTTGAAAGTTTTTCACAAACATGGTTATCTCTTCTTGTGCAACGGGGGAAAATAAGAAATCTTCAGTGGTTTCCTATTTATCAAGTGGAAAAATTCAAATATGTTAACATGGCTACCACTGTGGCATGTCTTTTCCAATTTCAAAATGCCACACTCTGCACCAACTACAGCCAATGGGGCTCTATTGGTTCCCCAAATGCATAAGCTCACCTTAGCCTCTGGGCATTTGCACAAGTCCTTCTCTCTGTCTAAAACACAAACACCTGCTTTTCCTCTGGAAATCTTCCCTGATCCCTCATGTTCCCCTTCCCACACCTTGACATCTAGGAAATATGCCCCATAACACACTATAGGTTTCCTCTTGGAAAACTTGCCCATTTTACTTGGTGTTGCCCTCACTAAACCATGACACCTTGGAAGAGTATCTATACTAAATGACACCAAGGACATGCCCAGCACTAAGCAAATGCTCAGGAATATTGGTTTTAATTTATTCATACATTAGAAATTTACCACACCATTCCCTTAATATTGGACTTGTAGGTTGCTTTCAGTTTTTCTAGGTGATAAATAGCTCTATCAAGTAGCTTATTTGCAAATCTTTCTCTGTGTTTCCACTTATTTGCATAGGCTAAATATTCTCTGATTCTGTAAAATATCCAATAGTTTATATATCATCATTGTTCAATGTTATGAAGCATTCTCTTTGACAACTTAAAATCCCTGCCATAGATTTCTTTTCCTCGAAAGCTCCTGATGGATCGCAGAAAGGGTAAAGGAAACTAAATCAGTGGAATCTAAGATGAGAAAGGTTTCACTACATTGAAAACAGTTGTAAATCAGAGTGCTTGAGCCAGGAAAGAACTTACAGATCACATACCTCAATATGAGAAAAATGAAGCACTGAGTTATGGTACTTATGCAAGGTCACACAGCTCTTTTTCTGCTGATCATACCTTTAACATTCCCTCAGACAACTGGTGTACATTCATTAAACTCAACAAACATAAGAAGTTCAACAAAGCATGTTGATTGAGCCCCAGCAGTGGCTACAGTCATCTAGAAGCTCCTTGGTTCTCCTTCTCATGTGCATTTTCACGTGGCTACTTGGGCTGCTTCACTGAAAGCAGGTAAATTCCAAAGCAAAGCATCCCAAGAATGAGGACATGGAAGCTACCAGGTCAATGAATGGCTGCACTTGAAACTAGTACAGCTTCTCTTCGGCCACATCAAAACAGTCACAGACCCAGCTTAGGGCAAACTAGCTCCCATAGTAGGTGCAAATACTGGCAGACTGGGAGTCACCAAAGTCAAAGCTGGAGCTGTTACCAAACAATGAAGAGCATCTTTGGCCAACCCAGAGAGTTTGGATTCTGTGCGGAGGCAGGAAATTCTCTACCACCAGCCACAACACATTGGTTAGTCATGAGATAGTATCATCAAAAAAAAAAAAAAGGAAAAAAGCTTTCTTTATTTTTTAAATAAAGTGTGTTTTAAGGCAATCATCCACATAATGTTACTTGTTTTAGCTTGCATTCTGATGTGCTTTCTATCTTAGCTCTCGGGGGAGTGTGGTTACTCCTCAGCCCGGCGTATCTGAGCAGCAGCCTGTGTGATTGTCATTCGTGTGGCTACCTTGCTCCTCAAGACAACTGGACACCAATTGAGCAGGGACTAGTGAGGTGGATTCTGTTTTGCAAAGATCACTCAGGCTGCTGGGTGGGGCATGAATTCTAGAGACAGAGACACCATCTGGAAGGGACCAAGAGATATGAGATGAATGTCACACCAAAGTGGCAGAGGAAGGGATGAAGAAGAAAGGCGTGCTGGAGGTGGACCTCTCTAAGAGATGCCCTGGTGCCTGCATTCGCTCCCCTCACCCGTGGTGGACAGCTGCAACTCATTGCCTTCCCATCCCACCAGCAGGGTCCATTCTGCTCCCTGGACCCCTTCCCTTTTCCAGGAGCTCAACTAGGGTGTGCACCAGAGGTGTGTAGACCTGAGCCCCTGAGAGCCACACTTACACCAGGGGGACGCTCCCTCCCTGCCACTCAATGGAGACATTCTGTGCAGAATGTGACTCAGAGGTGCTGGTGGATTCGAGCCTCCATCACCTAGAGCAGTGTCTTGGATATTGTACCTTTACCTGCCCCCTCTGCTCTGTCCCCCCTCACTCTTGATTTCTGAGATCACCTCTCAAATAAACTTCCTCACCCAAGTTCTTATCTCAGGAAGAGATAAGAACCTTTGGTGTCCTGGTAACTAAGACAAATCCAAAGATAGACTTGATAGGATTTAACAGCTTCATGGACATGAGGAATGAGGGACTGATGAGCAACAAGACTACCTTGGATTGTCAGTGGACTTTTGGGGCTGATGTAAACTGAGCTGGACTTTAAACCAAGCTTAGAAGTACACCTGTCCTCCCAAACTGTGCAGTTTGGATTTCAGACAAACCAACCTTGAAAATTGTTCCAAATTGGGTTTAAATACAAATCAAGGTCAAGCTTCAAACCATTGGCCTCTTTTCCTAGGTGGTAATCCTGCTTTTGGGTAATAGGTACAACAAGGACAGCAAAGAGTGCTTCTCCTGGGAAGAATCTGGGATCTCATGTAGTTGATCTCCCTTTCTTACAGAGAAGGAAAGGGAGGCTCCCAGAGGCTGCATCATTGCCCAAGATCACAGTTCTGTATCCCCAGCTAAGGAGAGGTCATGTAAGCCAAGGTATAATGGAGCAGAAAAGGTGGAGGAACAACTCTAGGAGCAGAAAAATATATGCTCATGACATTAATCCTCACCCAGAGCAAGGACCCATAGACGGAGTAGTTGTCACAGTGAGCAAGGAGGAAAAGAACCTTCATCCTTTATTAATAACCTACTACCTCCTCATTTATTTTGCTGCATATAATGACTTGCAGGCAGACACTTGGGGAAGTCAACAGAGTTTTAGGAAAGACTATAGGAGAGAGACTTCAGATTAAGAAAAGTTCATTCGGCAGAGAGCTCAGGGGCTAAGGCTGACACCTCCTGGTCTCCAATCCTGGTTCTCCCACTTCCAAGCTTCCTCCGTAGCTCAGTCTCCTTATCTGTAAAACGGGCAGAATATTTGTAAGTACCTACAATAGTCGTCACAAGGATTAAACAAAACATGTAATACACTAGAATAGAAGAGTATCTTTAATGGAAATAATCAATAAATATTAGCTAACATTCCCATCATAATAAATTTGCTTTTTCCAAAAAATTGGAAAGGCCTGCCAATAGTCTCAGTTTGCAGCTGGACATCCATGTTCTGCGGGATCACGTCTGAGGACATTGCTCTGGTTTAACATGACTATGGGACTACTAGGGATTGCACTGCTCTGACAATGATGAACCTCAGTGGTGTGAGACTACAGAAGGATATAGAGAAAGACCACAAATTTTTATTCTAATAACTCTCTATTTTCGTTTGTTAAAACAACCTATATCACTGTTGTATTTTTTTTTTATCTAACAAAGTAAAAATCAAGTTACCATGACTTTGAAAATCAAAACATAAAATCATGATTTCCTTTTTCGATGCGACCCATATTCAGTAAAGTCAGGGTTTGAGTCCACGGAGATGGTAATAATAATAGCAATGGCTAAAAGCGCAGGGTGCTGTGCAAAATGCATAACAGGGATGAGCTCCTTGAGAGTTGAGACACATTGCACTTATTTCAAGATATAAAACCTGTATTACTGTTTTTGCAAAAAATAAAAGTGAAGTAATAGCAATAAGACATTCCTGCCTTCCTGACACAGGGCTCTGTTCTGGCATTTTCCTTATGATTGGTGGGCTACGCCCTTCAAGAATCGCCCACTCCCACCCTCCGCTTCCCTCCCCACCCTCCCCTGCCCCTCCCCCTGCTCATAAGCTGGGTAAGGGAGGGAGTGCGCACACAGCACAAGGGAGGTGGAGGACAGAGTTCACCCTGTTAAAAATCATTAATCATCCTGAGGTCACCAGCTCCGAACACGTTTCCTTCTCAAAGGCTGTCCTGTGGGTGATCTGTCTCCTAACAGGTTTTGTAATGCTGAGTTGTAAAGCGTTCCTGATGAATTATTGTTGGCACTCAGTCCAAAGACTTGAAGGCTCGAGTCCATGAAAGAAAAAGCAGACGCTCTCCTCCCCGCCTGTCGTCCGTAAGGCCGGCACTGGGCTTGCATCGTGCCGGTGGATGGTCTGGGGGCCCTTCCTCCTTGCAGCTGAGACTCCAGGAGGGGCCTGAGACAGTCACCCCTAGGCTGCACCTCCCTCATAGCGGACCTCTGGGTAAGCGGCAGGATTTATGTTCCCATTTGACCGATAAGGAAACTGAGGCTGGGGCTGTGGTACGGCATGCTACTTTGTGGCAAAGTCAAGATTAGAACTTGGATCCCTAAACTGCTACCCATTTCCCTTCCTGGGTACTACTTACCCTGGGCTCTATGGCCCCCAGTGATGTGGGCCCCCTCCCTGCAGGCACCGCCCCTGCCTTACCTAAGGCTTCTGCCCCAGCCTTCAGGTCTGCCAGATTGCTCTGCTCTCAGACCCTCCCCCCACCTGTTTCCTTCTGGCCATTCAAAGCCACTGTTTTCAGGTCACTGAGAGGCTGCGTGACCACCCGGCCAAAAATAGCCACAGGTGCTCTTCATTGTAACACCTTACTTCTTCAGAGCTCTCAGCACTTTCCAATGCTCTCCTGTTGATTGTTTGTTAATTTGTTCTCTTCATGTCTCTCTATTTGCTGTCAGCTCCAGTTCATTCCGATGGTAAGCTCAGGAAGGCAGCCACTGGGTCCATCTTCTTCTCCACGTATGCCCAGCAGAGATAGCAACTGGCACAGGGCAGGTGCTCAGTAAACCTGTGGGTAATTAAGTAATTAACAAATCAAATGCTGAACATTAATAAGGCCTTACCTTCATATAAAACCTATGCAAATGTGTGTGTGTGTATCTCCAAAGCACTTTCACAAATATTTCATTGTCATTTGTCTCACATACAGAAGGAAGAATAGGTATTATTATAATTATTTTACAGATAGGGAAGTTGAGGCTCAGAGAGAGTTAGTAACTTTTCCTCCTGACCCTAAAATTAGGAGACCAGGAGTCTCCCATGGGTCACTTGCTAGATAACCTTAGGAGTGCTATTTTCCCTCTTTGGGCCTCAGTCTCCCTACAATGAAGGATTGTAAATTCAAAGATCTCTAAGGTCCTCTCCAGGAATAACATTCTTGGGCAGTGGCTCCCAAACCGTGTGCTTGGAATCCTCGTATCTGAGGAGATGGTAGCAGGCATTCCATGGAACAGTTTGGGAAACTGTCGTAGTGCTGGTTTTAGGTTCACTTCAAGACAGGGGCTGGATCCCTGTGCAGGGAAGGTGGGTCAAGGCCTAGGGCAGAGTAAGGCATGGAAAAGGAACTGAATATATCAGCTCCTATACTGTGTGGAGTATTTCCCACGCATCATCTTATTTTACCTTCAAAAACCCCTAGGAAGTAGATATTCTTACTTCCATTTTGCAACTTAGAAGCTGAGTTTTCTCGCTGAGGAAACTCAATGAAATTATAGGTAGGGTAGGGGATAGTTGCTCAAAGAGATGACTTCAAAGGGCTCGTTCATAAACTTTATAGTGAGGAGAAAGCTTCCTCGTTATGTATTTGATTTGCCCTCAACTACAGGGAGCGGCAGCTTCACTCCCACCTCCCAAATGTGAAGCAAGTGCACCTACTAACTGCGCCTGAGACATACCTAGCAGTTGGGCTGCCAAGGAGTGTGGGAAATGTAGTTCTATAGATCTCTGCAGTGCAGGATGGCACACCTGGGGAGGGCAGTATTGACGCTGAGTGCAAATGACCACATCCGTCATTCACTCCCCAGTGAAGTCCTTTCTCAAAGTCACTCTCCTCCTGAACTCCGGGGGCCTGAGATGTGAGCTGCAGAACTGGGGAGGAGAGAGGGAACTGGTGTGGGAATGAATCTGGGCTGGGGGTGGCAACTAGGGGCCAAGATGAAGACACAAAGCTCCTGCCCAGTCTTGCAGCAAAAACAAAAGAGAGATGAAGACAAAGAAAAGGCATGGAAGTGACAACCAGGGAAGAAGTGTTCTTTGTCTCAGACAGAAGCCACTTGAGGGGTTCCACTCCTGGTTCCTCACCGAGACACACTTCTCTTATCACTTTTCTTTTCCCTACGGTTTTGAGGATCAAGTGGGTCATAGATAGCACAAGAACATGATTTGGTCACTGTTAGGGGATGCACAGATGAGAGAAACAGTGATCATCTCCCAACCAGCAGAGCCAAGCAGCCTCACCCATTTATCTTCTGAGCTGTGCTCCTTCAACCTGGAAGGTCCTGTAAGAGGCAGAGTAATCTGTCAATGTAATTTCAGTTCAGAGGAGCAGGATTTCACATGACTTTTCTTTTATAGTAATCTCATTTCTAAGAATCAATATGTCTTACTTTTTGTTGTTGTTGTTGTTGTTGGATGTATTTTTTTAATTTTTTTAAATTTTTAAAAAATTTTTTTTCTTCCTTTTATTTTATCATATTATGGGGGTACAAATATTGTTAAGGTTACAAATATTGCCCCTGCCCACCCCTATGTGCCAGAGATTCAAGTGTGTCCAATCCCCCGGTGGTGTGCACTGCACACATTATGTAAGTATACACCCTTCTCCTCCTCCCCACTTCCACCTGCCCACCACTCGCTAAAAAGTTTTTTTTTTCTTTTTTGTTTGTTTGTTTTTTGACATTTTGTTTACATTGTAAATCTTTGCCTCTCCCTAAGAAGGGTTAGAGTTATGCCCTTCCCCTCCAAAATGCTCGCCACATCCCTAAGATTGGGTCCCCCCCACCGAATCCCTGGTGAACATTACCACCATTTGAGAACCATAGTTTTAATCAGTCAATAATATGTCTTACTTTTATGAGCAAGAAAAAAATAAATGAAAAATGCAATGTCTTGATCAAAATAAAATAAAATGACCACTTATAATCTGTATTCAATCTCTCCCCCACCCACCCCGTCTCTCTCTCACACACATACATACATATTTTCAGAATCACAACTGTGACTTAGCATTGAATTATTTATGGGATCATAGAATGTAGAATGTTTGAGCCAGAAAGGACCTGAGAGGTCACGTAGCCAAGCGGTATCCAACCATGTTCTAAGGACCCTAGGAATTTACAAAGATAACTCGGAGAGCCTCAGAGCAGAAGAGGTGGTGACAACCAAGACCTCTCTTCTTGCCTTCACCAGATGTCTTGGCTTTAATCTATTTTATGTTTTACATTTGTCTATAAGATTCCACGTCAAAAAGAAATTTCACTGCAACACACATGTACGAAAACCAGAGGATGAGCTCAAAGCTATGTAGCTCTGCCATTTTTCAGATGGGGAAGCTGATGCCAAGAGAAGTAAAAGGCCCACCTATAAGTCCCAGGGAAGCGGAAAACGGGGGGTCTGGAACTGGAATCCTGATGCCTAAACTGTTTTCCCCACTGCAAGACTCCCAGGCTTACTGACCCAGACAGACGTGGCTCTGATCCAAGGTCAGATCATTGTTGGTGCTGTTTGTTTGCACAACAGTATGATATTGTTTAAGTCCTGCCTGGGGCCCAGAGACATCCCCTGGCAAGACCCTCTGCATTGGAGCCCAGAGCAGAGAGCTGCGGTCTCGGTCTTCGAAGGAGAGAGCCGCAGCGAGGACAGGGTGGCTCTTTCCAGGGGTGGTGCGCTCTGCTGTTAACGCGTCATACCCCTTCGCAGTACTGTAAACACAAGTCCACTGTATGTTTTTAAAACGTGAGAATAAGCAGGATCCTGCCCTCCTGTTTTGACATAGCCTGCAGGGAGGGAGAATGGGACGAGCAGATCTCGCCTGTGCAAAATGTAATTGCTTCCCCCACCTGATGGTTTATCTCAGGCGGGACCGGCCGTCCGACAGCCCCTCAACCTGAACCGCCCGCAGCCTCGGCGCTGAGCAAAAAGACCTGGCACCCAGACTGCGCTGCCGCTGCAGATTTGCCACCCGCGTTCGCTGGGGCCTTGGGACTCATTTTCCACACCTGCAAAATGAGAGGGTTGGCTTAGATCATCATTTTCTTTCTTTCTTTCTTTTTTTTTTTTATTTCGGCATATTATGGGGGTACAGATTTTAAGGTTTCAATAAATGCCCATTTCCCCCCTCCCCCCACAAGTCTGAGTTTCCAGCATGACCATCCCCCAGATGGTGCACATCTCACTCATTATGTATGTATATATCCGCCCCCCTCCCCCCTCCCACCTGCCCAATACCCTATTACTGTAGTACCTATGTGTCCACTTAGGTGCTACTCAGTTAATACCAGTTTGCTGGTGAATATATGTGGTGCGTGTTTTTCCATTCTTGGGATACTTCACTTAGTAGTATGGGTTCCAGCTCTATCCAGGAAAATACAAGATGTGCTATATCACCATTGTTTCTTAGAGCTGAATAGTACTCCATGGTATACATATACCACATTTTTTCAAGCTGTCGAAGAGGCTCTGGCTGGGTCCGTTTTACAGAATGGGCGTCCTGGTAAGATTTAGGTTGAAGTTTCTGCTACAGAAAGGAAGTTGGGAATCCACTAGACTCAATGTTTCTCATACTTCTTTCCCTCTAAAATATTCTAATTCGAGATTTGACTTCTCCTCAAGGTGCTAAAAGAAGTTTCGCCACCACCCAAGAGAGATGGAAGAAAGTCATGCTCCGTCTCTGGAAAGTGAGCTGAGGATCTCAGGGTCTGTGTAGCTGAACCTTGCCACGCACTGCCATCCTCTCCAACCCATAGCGTTAGTCCTCCCTCCTCTGCCCTGCCTCAGCACTTCGTGCCTTGCACCAATAACACTGCCATACAATTATTGTATTGCCACTTCCGCCTCCTGCCTTTATCCCCTGAAGCTTGTGGCTATGTCTTACTGCTAGCTGAAACCCCAGTACCCAGCACCGGATCTGGTACATCGTAGCTGCTCAATAAATGGATGTTAAATTGAACTGCATTCTCTATAATTGGCCAGACTTTCAAACTCAGCGTTCTAAAGCTAACCCTTATATATGTATGCAATTTCAAGAAAAATATTCTGGCCTGGTACAGAGGCAGTATTTGTTCAACCACTGAGCAGATGTTGAGTACCAACTATAAGCCAAGTGCTACTCTAGAGCCTGCAGGCACCGTGGAGAGTAAAACCAATTCAATCTCTAATGGAGACCTACTAGAATGGAGTGACAGAACCAAATACCTACTGAGGGTTGGGAGGAGCTCTGCTCCCAGAGAATATATCTTTCTGTTGTCATGAGTCACATTGAAAGCAAAGGTTTAATGCCCAAAGGCCTCAGGGAATGGGATGTCATAAAGACTGGTTTTCTTATTGAGATGAGGGCCTCCCAGGAAGGGGCACCGAAATGCAGATTGGAGCTAAGTGGAAGAGGGCACCACCAAGGAAAGACATAAATCAAGAGGGAAAGACTAGGCACAGTTCTTGTCTCCTGTCCCCAAAACGTGGCAAGTGGCAGGACAAGTATGGACTTCGACAGTCCTGGGTTTGAATCTGGTCACTGTTGCTTCCTTATTGTGTGATGAGCAGCAAGTTGCCTTAACCTCTCTGAGAAAGTTTTGGGGAAAAGATCATGAACTTGGTGGGCAATGTGTTGAGCTGAAAGTGGCTTTGGGATCACTAATGGCAGCAGAGGGCACAGAGACAACCAGGTCTGGAGTTCAGGGAAGGTGTTTGAACTAGGGACAGGGATTTTGGAGTTAATTTGCATGTGTGTTTTTCTCGAAGCCACTGGTATTTGTGATGACATCTGGAGAGAGGATGTAGCAAGAAGAATGGAGGCATGGGGAGGAAGGAGCCACAGGGAGCCCTCTCATTAGAGTGACCAGAAGCTAACACCTCTGGGAGGTGGGTTTTCTCCCCTGTGCCCCTAAGGACCTTGCCCAGACAGCCACTGTAGCTCCCATCGAACTGCCTAGGAAATCTTGGCTTTTATGTCTGTCTCCCTCTCACTATTATAAACTCTTTGAGGGCAGGCCAAAGTTTAAACCATCTTTGCTTTCCCAGAATCTTGCCCACTGTTTGTTGAATGAATAAAGTAGCAAATGAAGTGTAGAAATCATGCCCTGTGAGAAACAGTCCAAGAATGTGTAAATGTTGTCTTGGAGAAGATATGACTCAAGGAACCCAGAAAGAGCTGACATATGGAAAAAGGCAGAACACCATTATGCCAGTGTTGGAAGAAAATTATTTCAGCTCAACACTGGAGCTGCCCAGTGATGGAATGAGCATATTTGGTGAAGTAGTGAGACCTTCATCACTGAGAGCATGTAAGCAGAGATGCATGGCATGCTCCCAGGACTGGTGCACTGTGCGGGAGCCTGACCATGGCTGCTAAGGCACACAGCTCTGACAATCTGTGATTCCAACATGGCACCCAGGCAACCCCCGCACCTGTGCCAGGTGACTTCAGAAGGGAAGAATGGAGCCCATCAGCAACAGACAAAGAAGTGATCTCTGATGGTTGCAGGCCTTATTCTACGGAATTTCCAGAAGGCCAATTGGCCCAACCTTTCCCTTTGCATTCTGGGCCCTGAGAATCTTGTCTTGCCTGCCTCTCCAGCCTTCTGTCTCACTGAGCTCCATCCTGTAGGCACACATCTACTTATTCATCTGCTCACACCTAGCATTGAGCTCCATTGGATGGGAAGCCTTCTGGGAGGAAGGGCCCATGCCTCATACAGTCATCAGGCAGCAGTGGTTAAGAGCACAGTACCATAGTCAGACCACCTTTATTTCTCAGCCTGTGAATCCAAGACACTCATAAGACTATTATAAGAATTAAAGGGTTAATACCCATAATGTTCTAGCATGGAGTAAGTTCTCAGAAGAAGTTAGCTACTATTATTGTATGAGTTTCTCCTATTCCTAGCACAATGCCTGTCAGCAAAGGTTTGCTAAACTTAAAAAGCAAGCAAATATATTAATAACTAGAGATATTGCTATCGCCAACCAATCAACGAACATTTACCAAGCACCTAAACCTTTGCCGGAAAATGAAAAACCTTGAAGTGGAAAAAAATATCCAATTTTTATGTCCAAAGATTTTGCAATCTGATACAAAATCAAATATCATCATTTTTTAAATTAATAAATTAAAAAGACAAACAAAATCTAAGTAGGGCCCTGCTAGCCATCGCAGAACTTGATTTGATCAAGTTCTGAATTGAGAGAGACCTTTGATTAATGCTTTGCAAGGGAAAGGGAAAATAATGTGGGCTTCCTCTGTGTGAAAGGTTTGGGTTTTCTTGACAAGTGCCCTTAACTTTCTTAATATTCTACAAGTTGCTCAGAAATATTCAAACATTTAAACAAGGCAAGCTGGGGAAATGAGGAAAGGGAACTGAGCCCTAGCCATGTAATGCCCATTTGGGCTTAAACCATTTATCAGTGTTTGTTCATTTAATCCCAGCCTTAAAGCTATTAAACAGGGTGGCTTTTCCCTGGGGGAACCCTGGAGTCAATCTCACTTCTCTCCAAGGTGAAGATCCACAGAGATGCTTCCCTGGCATGGGGGGCAAATATTTGGTGGGGGCCTGTCCTCTGACCTACTAAGGGCTAAGAAGCAAAATGGGCTTTGGCCAGACACACGGAAAAGATCCCCTGCAGATCCAGCTGCTGATGGGATTATGTGGGAACTCACCATCAACGTCCTCACAAAAGAAAACATAAGCACCATTGATTACGTTCTAATAACCATTTTATTACCCATTTTATATTTATGAAAAGGCACTGGAAGAGGGCTGTTACTATTTTTCTAATGCAAAGCAGATGGGCCAGACAGAGGTAAATGGGTCTTTCTGGGTGTGGCCCTGAAAGTTTGTGTTTTCCCCCCACAAGGTTTTCAGCTGGGGCCAAGCCAGACCCAGAAGTTCCCATCTAGCCCTGTCTCAACACATGACTTTCATTAACAAAATTGCATTACTCTTTTCTGCAGAAAGTGGTACCATTACTATAATAAAAACATGTCCATTATGGATCAATTGCCACCTACGTGGTGGTGAGGAGGACTCCGCAGGGAGAGGGCAGAGACTGGTGAGAACAAAGAAAGGCTGATCTTGCAGAGGGAAGTCCCAGCCACTGGGCCTCTTTCAGACACCTAGGGCTGCACAAGAACGAGATGGCGCCGACCAGTACCTCTAGCATGATCACCCTGGCTGGTCTCCTGCAGACAGAGCATGGCCCTTAGAGAGCTACAGTTCCAACGGTGAAACCAGCCCATTCCGCTGCACACACCTAGTCAATGGAGGCCAGTACACGCGCCACCAGCTGCCCTCCTTCCAAGCCCACCCTCCGGGCCCCTTTGGACTCTCACTTTGTTCCTGACTTGACTTTCTTGCTCCATTTTAATAACTTCCCATTTGGTTTCCAGCCTCATTCTCACTTTCCAAATTTAAGGTGGATTTCTTAACTTGGATGCAGCCGTGGTGTGTACTACCCACTGGTTCCACCCCCCTCACAGTATACTCATGTTGACCCCTGCCTGAGCAGTAGCCACTCCTGTGCCCTCTGCCCAGAGGTCAGCCCAGCCCCAGCTCCAGCCATTCCCACCTTAGCCTGTCCCCTCTATGTGGTAGGAGACACTGATCATCCCCTAAGCATGTTCACTTCTTAAAGTAATTTTCTCTGATAATCTAAGATATGCCTATCTTGGTGGAGGTATTTTTATCTATACCTATAATTCTCAAGCTTCCAGGTGCATGAGAATTAGCTGGGGAGAGGTAGAAAAATGAATTCCTGAGTACTATCTTTAAAAATTCTGATTCTAGAGGTCAAAAAGGGCCAAGAATCTGCATTTCTTATCGTGATTGATTCTAATGTAGAAAGAGTCATTAGATTCTTTGAAAAGCACAGGCTTAACCTGCCCTCAGATGCCTTCCCTGGTAAGTGGCCAGTTGAGGAAATGACAACTTTTTGCATCCATGCAATGTACATCCATTTGTCCTTTCCATCCTATCTGATTCTCTCTACCACTAAGGATACTATTATGTCCAGTTCACAGACGGGGAAAGCCTCAGAGTGTATGAATCTCCCCATTGCT
Source organism: Microcebus murinus (assembly GCF_040939455.1). Taxonomy (NCBI): domain Eukaryota; kingdom Metazoa; phylum Chordata; class Mammalia; order Primates; family Cheirogaleidae; genus Microcebus; species Microcebus murinus. The sequence continues at coordinate 90,066,485 of NC_134106.1, forward strand.
GGTGTTGAAATCCTAGCATAGATTCCTGCCTCCAATCTGGGGCCTCTCCCTGCACTCCACACTAATATATCCCCCTAGCTGCTGGATGTCTCCACTTGGCTAGCAGGTGTCCAAACTTAACACACCCACAAATGAGCTTTTGCTCTGTTCTCCCAAATGTGCTCATCCTGGTGTCTTTTCCATCTCATGAATGGCAGCTCCCTCCGTCCATGTTGTCCCAAATCCTCAGTCATCTTTAATCTGCTCTTTTATAACCCCCATCTTTCCCTCCCAATATATCTGAAATCAAATCTCTCACCACTTCCCCTGCCCCACCATCATTTTTCTCCTCACAGATTTCCTTGCTTTCACCCCTGCCCCCATCTTAGTCTGACTGGCGGCTATAACAAAATACCAGAATCAAGGTGCTTCACCAACAGACATGTGCTTCTCACAGTTGTGGAGGCTGAAAAGTCCAAGATCAAGGTGCCCACAGATTCAGTCCCTAGCGAGGGCTTTCTTCCTGGGCGGCAGACAGTGGCTTCTCCTTGTGTCCTCGCGTGGGGGAGACAAAGAGAGAGAAAGAGACAGAGAGAGAGCAAGAGAGCGAGAGAGCGAGCACATCTGGGCTCTCTTCTTCTTTTTAGAAAGCCACTAATCCCATAATGAGGGCCCCACCCTCATGGCCTCATCTAAATCTAATTTCCTGCCAAAGACCCCATCTCCAAATATTATCACATCAGGGGGTGGGACTTCAATAGATGATTTTGAGAGGATATAAATCATTGCATAGCACCCACCTGGGCCCATTGTCACCCCAGCAGCCGCAGGACATCTGTTAAAGAGGAGCTCATATCCTGTTCCTTCTCCACTCACAGCCTCCAGTGACTCCCAATCACTATCTAAGTAAAAACCAAACTCTTTGCAAGGATCTGCCAGGCACTGAGCCCCCTGGCCCTCATCTCTACCCTCATTTCCTATGGGTCTTTCTTTACTCACTCCAGTCGAGGCACACGGGCCCGCCTGTCTCTCCAACACACCAGGTGCACTCCTGCCTCAGGCCCACTGCACTGTCTCTTCCCCCTGCCTGGAAAGCTTGTCCTCAGAGATCCCTGTGGCTTGCTTTCTCATCTCCTTCAGTTCTTACTCAAACGCTGTCGTAGTGAGGCCTGCCCGAACGTCAAACTGCTGCTCCCCACCTTCCCACACACACTTACACACACACACACTGTCTACATCCCTTCTCTGCTTTACTTTCTCCGCTACGTATCACCTGCTAATCTGCTATATAGTTTACTGCATTGCTTTGTTCATGATCTCTCTGCCCACTCTAGAATGGGAGGTGGGCATGTATTGTTTACCACCATTGCTCCAGTGCCAAAAAGAGCACCTGGTTGACAACAGGCACTCAACTATCTTTCGAATGAATAAACTAAAGAATAACCGAGGCTTTGAGTAGCATCTTCTCTGCCTTCCCCTGTCTCTCTACCACCTTAACAAGGACAGTACCCTTCCCACCACTCCTAGAGTAGATGCTCAGGAAAGAATCTACTCTAAGCCCTTGACCATGGGCTCCCTGGGGAGAGACCGTGTGCCATTCACCCCTGTCTCCTCCCCAGCATCTGAGAGGGGACCCAGTGCTCATTGCATGCCTGAAAAATCTATGTTGAAGTGGTGAATGCGATTTTTTGTAGGGGTATTTGAGTTAAAACATAGTTTCTTGCCCTAAATAAAATCTACTCTCTGTTGGAAAATGTTCAAGCCACAGAGAGTAGGTAGGAGATATCCCCGTGGTGACATGAGAGGCAGCTCTTGTTGGGAGCCCACAGTGACCTCAGAAACATAAGGAATAGTGTGGCTCCAGGGATACGGGCTTTGGAGCCAGACAGGGTGTGAATCCTGGCTCTGCCCACTTGTACTCTGGTCACATTTACAGTCAACTTCCAAGCTTCAGTTTTCTTCTCTATAAATAGAAACAATCCCTCCCTCACAGGTTGGTTGTGAGCATTAGGAAGCAAATTTTTATAAAGACCTAGCACTGAATAGGCACTCAGTCAATGGGAGTTTTATTAAATTCTGGTCCCTGACTTTAAAAATATAATCTAATTAGAGAGAAAACTAACACATAAGAAATTATTTAAGAAAAATGCAAGTCAGGTCATGGTCCAGAACTAAGCAGCGTGGTGCTCACCAGGATAGCTATGGGATTTTGGAGGGCAGAAGCAATTTGGAAGAGCTCTTGAAGGACAGGGGACCTCCTGGGCCTCAAAGGTAGTAATCTGAGAAGCCAGAGAATGGAAGGGGCTCTGGCTTGGGCCACAACAGGACAGCGTATTGATTAAGAAGATCATTAGAGGAAATGCACATTTTTAAAAAATTATTTAAGCCTGCTTCAATACAGAAAATATTTGAGAAGGATCAGGAACAAGCTGGCTATATTTTTTCAAATGGAAGTCAAAACCAATAATAGGAAAGAGAGTCAAAATATTCAGATCATGAAGGCTACACCACAGCTATTTGGAGGGCAACAGATTTTACCCCGAGCATCCCAGCAAGCAAAGGGAAAAGGAAACCAACCAGAGGCAGTTCTGTAATTCTTTCTGTCAAAGAGAAGTAAAAACACATATTGTTTTTCAAAAGATGAATTTTTTTTTCTAGTATTGGACTCTAAAGGAAACTTCTCATGCAAGTTATTTCAAACAATGCTTTGTATTTTCAACCAGATTCATTAGAAGTAATGAGGTCTACAAGGCTATTGTGAAGAGTCCCTCTATAAAAGATGACAATGTTACTCAAAAGCTAGCAGGACACAAAGGACAGGATGACACAGCCTCAAATCTCTCTTTCTGGTGTTTGGAATTGAGCCGGCTCTTGGGCTGCCTTTGTTGGCCACCTCCTCCTCCACGAGCACAGATGTTGAGCTTTTCAGTGGCTTCTGGTTGTTCTTCCAAGAAAATCCAGCCTCCTTACCAGGGCCTACAGGGACCAGCACGATCTGGCTCCTGCCTATTTCTCCGGAGTCTCCTTCCCACCACTCAGCAGCACCACACTCCAGCCACACTGGCCTTCAGAGGAGGTGCCAAACTCTCTCCCACCCCCGATTGCTTGCACTTGCTCACTCTGCCGAGAGGGCTCTACCCTGACCTCTTCGTGTGGCTGCTGCTCCCTTATTCTGCAGGTCACAACCCATAGTCACTTCCTCGTGGCAGTCTGCTCTGCCCAGCCTACCCCTCTCAAACAGGCCTCTCCATCATTCTCTATTCGTGCATTTATTCATGTATTGGCATCTCCCCACTAGGATGTGAGAGGGCAGGGATCTTGCCTGCTTTTTCTCTATCTTATCTCTCGGACCCAGGATCGTGTCTGACACACAGTTGCTTAATACACATTTATTGGACAAATGAAAAAAAAATGGAATGGGGGTCTCTGGGGAGAGCCTGGAGGGCAAGTTTTTCTGCATTGAATCCTGGCATAAAAGATCCAACCATCCAAGGAAATCAAGGAACCCGACACAACATTCACTTCAAGGAGAGCCGGCCAACTTCAGCACAAAGCTAGCTCAGAGATCCCTGCAGAGGTCAGATTTCTCCCAACTACTAGTTCTGGGTAGAGCAAGTTTGCTCTTTGCTGCAGTCTTTGGTAGGAGTGGGGTGGGGCACAGCAGATAGAAGGACAGTGGGATTTTTTCTTCTCTCCTTTCCAATCCAATCCCCAAAGAAAAGTTCCCCCAGTGGGATGAAAACATACCTCCAATCCAAAGGCACCAAAAAGTACTACATGGTGTAACGAAATTAAAAGAGACACTGTCTGGATATGAATGAAAAAAAAAAAAAACCTTACTTGGCCCTTTTCTGGTACCAGGGTCTGCTGGCATTAATATTCAGCTAAGGGCAGCAGCCTCTCTTGAAGTGAAGCTTCCACCCTGTCCCTGCAGAGAAGAGCATTAACCTGGGGAGAGGCCACCCACCGATGTCGGCAGCCCAGACTGAACTGAAGGCCCATTATCACACCCCGGTCCTCTCTGTTCCCTTTGGTTTCCTCTTTCTTTCCCACACTCTTCCACAGCTCCAAACAGGCCACCTTGTGCCCACACCCAAATTCCTACTCTCCAGTCTGTCCTTCTCTACAGCCACCTGGAGTTAGGAACACAACCCAGAAGGTTCTCCAGCTGGAGACCAGGGTGGTGTGGTCAGAGACTTCATTCCTGCCCAGCCACTCTCAAGCCTTGGGACCTTGAGCAAAACTCTTTCTTGCCTTGGTTTAGTCATTTGTAAAATAAGTAAACTGCTCTCATTCACGCACCACCTTCCTGCTTTCTACCATTCCTTCGTATTACTTATTCTATTTTTTAAAACATGATTATCTAGTGTTTGCCTTTATGCTTCACTTGTTAAACAATAATAACCGGGAAATCTTGGGTATGCTTTATATATTTTTCTAACATGCATTCAAAATATATAACTTTTCAAAAATTCATCTCCATCAGCTTGTATTCCATTGGTCCAATATATGCACAGTTTTGGAAATACTGTATTAATTATCTGATCTTTGAACTAAGTTCCTACAGTGCATGCCTCTAAGTATAATTTCAGAACATAGAGGAAGTACTTTTAATTCTTGAGGGTATAAACAGTGTGGCTGGGATTTCATCACAGCCAAGTCCCCAGATCACCACTGATGGTAACAAGTCCTCAAGAATAAAGGTCCTATTCTTAGAATAAATGGATTTGTCAAGTATTTAAGCCCCTATTATATGCCATGTCTGATGTTTGATGCTTGGAACAGAAGTATGGGAAGGTATAAATCTGTCCCCATTAGATGTAGCGGGAGGCAGTCTAGCAAGAGATAGCTCTGTATACTAAAAATCTCATTACAGTGTAGTAACAAGATCAGGCTGCAAACTCCTAGAGAGCAAGAACCAAATATTATTCACCTGTGAGTCCCACCCACTGGCACAGTGCCCAGCACAGGATGGAGACTTTATTAGCTTATCTGCTGAGGTTCTATAATGAGGTGTTTACTAAGTAATGCAGGGGAAGAGTGAAACAAAGACTCATTCTGCATTGGGAGCATCACAGAAGGCTCTTCTACACAGGCTTTTGAAAGATGAAGTGTTCTCTGGTGGGAAAGTCGCTCTAGACAGACAAAACAGCCTGTGCAAAGACTCGGAAGATAGGAACACAGGAGTGTAGAGATCTGCAAATTATTTAAAAAGAGCAGGATAGCGGTCTCTGTGCAGGGGGAATGATGAGGGCTGAAGACATCCAGTAAGCTGGCCTCATGGAAAGCAGGGAGGTGAGCTAAGGGAGTTGAACCTCATTTGTTAATCTGGCATTGGAACTCTTATAGAGAGAGCTTCCTGGCAGCCAAGGGAATATGCATTAAAGAGACTTTAAACCTCCCCCAGCCCCCACCTATCAACTGCAGTGCAAACTGCTGCAAATCAATGTATTCTCCTGGGTAAAAGCCACCATTTCATCATCCATATGCTTTGAATTTAAATTTGAATGTTCAATTTCTTGAACAACACTGTCAACTGACTTGACCTAATTGGCATTTGTTACATCCAGTAACATTATAATATACTTACTTTTCAAGTACACATAGAACATTAACTAAAATAGACCATATGCTATACCGTAAAACAAATCTCAATAAATTCAAGAGAAATAAAATAATGAAATTACAATATGTTCTTGAACTGTATTGGAATTAAATTAGAAATGTATAGCAAAAGATATCTAGAAAACCACCAAATATGTGTAAATTATTTCTAGATAATCCACAGGTTTAACAAGAAATCAAAAAAGGATGGGAAAATATTTCCATCTGAATGACAATAAAATATAGCATATAATAATTCATTGGATTCATCTTAAACAGTGCTTAGAGGGAAATTAATGGCATTGTGTGGATATGTTAAATGCATTCTCTTAAAGTTCAGTGTATGTACTTTTCCCTAAGTACAGCTTTTTCTACAAACCACAGCTTTTTAGGTGGGTATTACATACAAAAATAATGAGTAGACTCTGAAAGGTGGAGAGAAGACAGACTGGCTAGAGACCTTAGCAGCCAGGGAATGATACAACAATGAGTTCCTTGAGTTTCCTGTATGGCTCATATATCTTAGACTGAGTGCTGAAGAAGCCAGCACCCTAAACTCCAAGAGATACAGGCAAAAAACTAGCCAAAGACCAGGTAAGATACAGCCTAACAAGACAAAAAACTTTTAGACAATAACTGCTCTATTCCAGGCAAACAGAGAAAATGTGCAGCCCCCCCGCCCCCCTCCTGCCACTGGCAGCAGAAGCAGAGTGGTGGGCCTACACATGCACCCTCACCAGGCTGCCATAAAATACCCCAAGTCTTCCACCAGGGTGGTGTCCACCAGGAAGGCAAAGTGGAGAGCTGAAATATTCATCCCTGCTGGGCAGTAATAAGTTACGGGCACTTGAACTTCCACCCCTAACTGGCAGTAAATAAGCATTTCTCTCCACTAGAGGAGACCCTGTGGACAATCAGGACATCCACCACTGCCCAGTGGTAATGAAGCTTCTCTCTGCAGTGTCTGTGGGGGCCACCTGAGCAGCAGTAAAGCTTAAGCACTCCTGCCTCTTTCAGCCAGGGTGGTATCAGCAGAGGCCTAATGGGAGAACCTAGACTTCCACCTCCACCTCTCCCACAAGAGTGGTGTCAAAGGAGGCTGATTATAACAGATGACCTAAATAAGATCCAGATTCTCATGGCATAATGCTGCAGATGTCCAGGTTTCAATAGAAAATCACTCACTATTCCAAGAACCAGGAAAATCTCAACTGGAATAAGAAAAGACAATTAATAGATGCCCACGCCAAGATGAAACAGATCATAGAATTATATGACCAAGATTTTACAGCAACCAGTATAAAAATGTTTCAACGAATAATTACCAACTGTCTTGAAATAAATGAAAAAAAAAATGGTGGTCTTAGCAAAGAAATAAAGAAGCTAGAAAGAGGAATAAAATGGAAATTTTAGAACTGAAAAATATGATAGCAAAAATAAAAAAGAAGGAAGATTAAAAATCAATGACCAGTAGTCAGCAAACTATGGCCTGCAGATAAAATCCAGTCCTCTGTCTGTTTGTGTTCATGGTTTTACTAGAACACATCCACACTCAGTTGATTTCGTATTGTCTATGACTGCTCTGTGCTACAAGGGCAGAGGTGAGCAATTGCAACAGAGACTGTATGGCTTCCAAAGCCTACTACCTATCCCTTTACAGAAAATGTTTGTCAATGTTTGATCCAAGCTCCCATTTCTAGATGCTAGAAAAAAAGAGAAAATTAAACACAAAGAAAATGGAAGGAAATAATAAACATAATAAAGTAAAATAAAAAAATTAAGAATTCTTTTAGTTAATTCTTGATGCTAGAACAAAATATCTTAGACTGGGCAATTTATAAGCAACAGAAATGTATTGCTCACAGTTCTAAAGGCTGGGAAGTCCAAGATCAAGGCACCAGCAGATTCAGCCTCTGGTGAGAGCACCTTTCTCACAAATGGCAGCTTCTGTGCCCTCTCATGGTGGAAAGGGTGAATAAACTCCCTCTAACTTCTTTTATAAGGGTACTAATCTCCTATAAAAGAACTCCACCTTCATGATCTAATCACCCCCTAAAGACCCCCACCCTTAATACTATTGCATTAGGTAACTAGGTTTCCACACATGAGTTTGGGGGGCATACAAACACTCAGAGAAATTTCAAGAGTGAGAGAAATGCTCTGTATCTTGACTTCAATGATGATCTCATAGACTTCACATTTTTCAAAACTTATCAAAATGATACTTTTAAGACTTGTGCATTTTACTGTATGTAAAATAGACCTCTAAAAATGTCATAGGTGAGATCACGTCACTCTTCTGCTCACAACCCTTCAAGGGCTCTCCATTTCGACTGGAGTAAAAGTCAAAGACCTTTCAGGGGCCTCAAAATCCCTGCATGATCTGCCCTCTCCCACACTGCCCACCTGTTGTGCCATTTCTCTGACTCATCCTAGACTCCCCCTCTTGTTCACTCCACTTCAACTACGCCGGCCTCCTTGACATTACATGAAGACTTTAGTCACTCTCCCTTGTCAGGGCCATTGCACTGACTGTCCCCTCTGCCTGGAATGCTCTTTCTTCAGTTTCTCAAGTCACCACTTCTTCATCTCTTTTAATTTTTATATTTTTTAAGACAGTCAGATTACCTCTTTATATCTTTTAAATCTTTGCACAAATCTCGTCTTCTCAGTAAGTTCTACCCTGTTGACCATATTTAAAATGCAACCCACTCACCCCTCTACCAAGAGTACTCCAGATCCCTTTAACCTGCCCTACTTATTCACCTACAGCATCACCTTTAACATACTATATAATTTACTTATTTTTTATGCTTATTGTTCATTGTTTGTCTTCTCCTGTCATGCTAAAAAAAACAAACAAAAACAACAGTAGAATGAAATATAGGAGGTAAGAATCTTTTTGTTTCACTCACTGTTATTTCCCAATGGCTTAGAATAGTACTTGACATATTGTAGATAATAGTTGGAACATTTGCTGAATAAGTAAATGAATGGTAGATAAAGGTTGTGAAGAGAATTGAATTGAAGCAAATTGTAGGGCAGAGGAAAAATTAGTGGTCTTTTACCCTTGGCATTCACTCCTTGTGAATTCCCATCCTTTTTTATTATTTTTAATTGCTACATAATAATGGTACATATTTATGGGGTACAGTGTGATATTTTGATACATGTATCAAATCAGGACAATTATGATACCCATACTTCAAAGATTTATCATTTTTTTGTGCTGGAAACATTTAAAATTTTCTCATCAAGCTATTTGAATATATACAATAAATTATTATTAACTATAGTCACCCTACAGCACAATAGAACACTAGAACTTATTCACCCTATCTAACTGAATTTTTTTTTTTTTTTTGAGACAGAGTCTCACTCTATCACCCTGACTAGAGTGCCATGGCATCATCATAGCTCATTACAACCTCAAACTCCTGGGCTCAAGCAATCCTCTTGTCTCCACTTCCCAAGTAGCTGGGACTACAGGCATGTACCACCATGGCTAATTTTTTTCTATTTTTCGTAGAGACAGGGTCTTGCTCTTGCTTAGACTGGTCTCGAACCTAAGCTCAAGTGATCCTCCCACCTTGGCCTCTCAGAATGCTAGGATTACAGGTATGAGCCACTGACCCCTGCATAACTGAATTTTTTATTCATTAATCAACCTCTCCCTATTTACCTTCTCTCCTTACCCCTCCCAGTCTCTATTAGCCACTATTCTACTCCTTGCTTCTATGAGATAAACTTTTTTAGCTTCCACATATGAAGGAGACCATGTAGCATTTATCTTTCTGTGTCAGGATTATTTCACTTAGCATACTGTCTTCCAGTTCCATCCATGTTGCTGCAAATGACAGAATTTTATTCTTTTCTATACTGAATAGTATTTCATTATGTCTATATACCACATTGTCTTTATCCATTCATCTGTTGTGGAAGACTTAGGTTGATTCCATATATTGGCTACTGTGAGTAGTGCTGTAGTAAACATGAGAATACACACATCTCCTTGACATACTGATTTCCTTTCTTTGGATATATTCCCAGTAGTGAGATTGCTGGATCTTATGGTATTATAGTCATAATTTTAGTCTATTGAGGAATCTGTACATTGTTTTCTATAGTGGCTTCACTAATTTTCATTCTCACCAACAGTGTATAAATGTTCCGTTTTCTTGGCATCCTCACCAGCACTTATTGTTGTTTGTCTGTTTGATAACAGCCATCCTACCTGGGGTGAGGTGATATCTCATTGTGGCTTCGATTTGTGCTTTCCTAATGATTAGTGATGTTGGCCACTTTTTAATATACTTGGTCATTTGAGTATGTCACCAAGTATACATATCTTCTTTTGAGAAATGTCTATTCAGATTATTTGCTCATTTTTAATCAAATTATTTGTTTTTTGTTGTTCAGTTGTTTGAGTTATTTTTAAATTCTAAATATTAATTCCTTGTTGTCTGAATAGTTTGTAAATATGTAAATATTTTCTCCTATTCTGTAGGTTGTCTACTCACTCTCTTGCTTACTTTCTTTTCTGTGTAGAAGTTTTTTAGTTTGGCATAATCTCATTTGTCTATTTCAGTTTTTGTAGCCTGTGCCTTTGAGATCTTATGCATAAAAATCTTTGCCCAGACTATTGTCATGAATCATTTTCCCTACGTTTTCTTCCAATAGTTTCAGAGTTCCAGTTCTCACATTTAAGTCTTTAATCCATTTTGAGTTGATTTTTATATACGGTCAGAGACAGGGTCTAGTTTCATTCTTCTGCATATGCATACCCAATTTTCCCAGCACTATTTATTAAAGAGACTGTCCTTTCCCCAATGTATGTTCTTGGTGCCTATGTTGAAAATCAATTCATTATAAATAAGTGGATTTATTTCTGAGTTCTCTATTCTGTTCCACTGGTCTATGTGTCTATTTTCATTCCAATACCATACTGTTTAGGTTACTGTAGCTTTTAAATATATTTGAAGTCAAGTAGAACTTTGTTCAACTGCTCAGAGTTCATTTGGCTATTTGGGGTCTTTTGCAGTTCCATACAAATTTTAGAATTGTTTTCTTCTATTTCTGTGAAGAATGTCATTTGGTAATTTGATAAGGATCACATCAATTCTGTATATTGTTTTTGGTAGCATGGTTATTTTAACAATATTAATTCTTCCAATCCATGAAGAATTCATTTTTGTGTGTCCTACTCATTTTTTTTTATCAATGTTTTATAGTTTTCCTTGTAGAGACCTTTTACCTCCTTGGTTAAATTTATTCCTAGGTATTTCTTTTGTGCCTATTGTAAATGGGATTGCGTTCTTGAGTTCTTTTTCAGCCAGCTCATTGTTCATGTATAGAAACACTATTGGTATGTTGATTTTGTATCCTGCAACTTTACTGAATACATATGCCAGTTCTAGGAGTTTTCTTGGTAGTCTTCAGGTTTCTCTACCTATAAAATCATATCATCTAGAAAGAGGGACAATTTGACTTCCTCCTTTCCAATTTGGATGCCCTTTATTTCTTTCTCTTGCTTGATGGCTCTGGCTAGGACTTCTAGTATTACGTGGAATAAGAGTGGTGAAAGTGAGCATCCTTATCTGTTCCAGTTCTTAGAGAAAAAATTCTCAATTTATCTGAATTCAGTATAATTCTGGCTGTTGGTTTTTCATGTTCACCTTTATTATGTTGAAGTATGTTCCTTCTATGCCTAATTTGTTGAGAGTTTTTATGATAAGCAATGTTGAATTTTATCAAATGTTTCTTTAGCATCTATTGGCATAATCATATGATTTTTGCCCTTCATTCTGTTGATGTGTTGTATCACATTTATTGGTTTGTGTATGTTGAACCATTCTTTCATCCCTGAGATAAATTCTACTTGCTCACAGTCCATAATCTTTTTGATGTGATGTTGGATTTCGCTTGTTAGTATTTTTAGAGGATAAAAATAGTTCAGGATTTTTGCTTCTATGTTCATCAGGGATACTGGCCTGTAGATTTTTTCACTGTTGTTTTTGTTGTGTCCTTATCTGGTTTTGCTATCAGGGTAATGCTGGTATCATAGTTTGGAAGAATTTGTTCCCCTTCAATTTTTTGGAATAGTTTGAGAAGAACTGGTATTAATTCTTCTTTAAAAATTTGGTAGAATTCAGCAGTGAAGTCAAGTCCTGGGCTTTTCTTTTTGGAAAGACTTTTTTATTACTGATTTAATCTTGTAATTTGTTGTTGTTCATTCACGTTTTATTTTTCTTCCTGATTCAACCTTGGTAGGTTACATCTGTCTAGGAGTTTATCTATTTCCTCTAGATTTCCCAATTTGTTGGTATATAATTATTCATAATTGCCTCTAATAGACCTTTGTATTTCTGTAGTATTATGTCTTATTTTGTCTCTTTTTTCAATTATTATTCCTCCTACTGAGTTTATTTATTTGGGTCTTTTTCTTTTTTCAGTTATTCTAGCAAATGGTTTATTTTTTTCAAAAAAACAAATTACTGTTTCATTGACCTTTTGTAGATTTTTTGGTCTCTAGTTTGTATATTTCTGCTGTGATCTTTGTCATTTCTTGCCTTCTACTAATTTGAGGTTTCATCAGTTCTTGCTTTTCTAACTCTTTGAGGTGAATTATTGGATTGTTTATTTGCAGTCTTTATACTTTTCCAGTTGTAGGTGTTTATTGCTATAAACTTCCCTCTTAGTATAGCTTTTGCTGCATCACCTGGGTTTTTGGCATGTTGTGTTCTTTTTTCATTTGTTTCAAGAATTTTTTTTAATTTACTTCTTAATTTCTTCATTCACTCAATGGTCATTTGGAAGCATGTTGTTTTATTTCCATATATTTTTACAGTTTCTAAACATCCTCTTGCTATTGATTTCTAGTTTTATTTAAAGTTCCTCTTTTTATTGATTTTGAGTTTTACTTCACTCTTTTGCACAGAAGTGCATCATTCTGTACCTTTAAAAAAAACAGCCATTTTACAAAATGCAGGAATATCTTAAGCCAGTATAAAAATTCAAGAAATGTTGGATCTTTTTATGTGGTGATAGATGTGTTAATAAAGAAAATGGTTGAAAACCATTTAAAACAAATCTTGCTTTTGAATTATGACATTGTTCTGTACTTATCCTAACTCCATTAAAACAAACAAATAACTCTGCAAGCATTGAGAATGGAAAGTAAAAGGAAGTTTCTAAAAACCAGCTGGTCGCCATGAGACATACTGGCTAATTAGCAAAGAAAGAGGATTTATAGCAATTAGACAGCTGAAAATAATTTTAAAAAGATAGAAATGATATTTGATATGGTTTTGACTTTTTAAAATGTGTTGACTCTTGTTTTGTGGACTAATACATGATCTATCCCAGAGAACATCCCATGTGCTGAAGATGATGTGTAATCTGTAGTTGGATGAAATGTCTGTAAATGTCTGTTAAGCTTATTTGGTCTATGATGCAGTTAAATCCAATGTTTCTTTGTTGATTTTCTGCATAGATAATCTATCTAATGTTGAGAATGGTGTGTTGAAATTTCCAATGATTATATTATTGGAGTCTATCTCTCCCTTTAGATCTAATAATATTTCCTTTATATATCTGGGTGCTCCCGTGTTCAGTGCATATACACTTACAATTGCTATATCCTCTTGATGAATTGATTCCTTTATCATTACACAATGAGCTACTTTGTCTCTTTTTACAGTTTTTAACTTAAACTCTGTTTTATCTGATATAAGCATAGCTATTTATACTCACTTTTAGTGTCCATTTCCGTGAAATATTTTTTTCCATCCCCTCACTTTCAGTCTGTGTTCATCTTTACAGATGAAGTTGGTTTCTTGTAGGCAGCATATATCTGAGTACTATTTTCTTATCTATTCAGACAGTCTATACGTTTTAATTGGGAAATTTAATCCAATTACATTCAAGGTTATTCTTGATAAATGAGGACTTATTCCTGTTATTTTATTCATTGTTTTCTAGTCATTTTGTCTATCCTTTGTTTCTTCTTTTTTTACAGTTTATCTTCACAATTTGGTGATTATCTATAGTGATAACATTTGATTCTTTTCTGTTTCTCATTTGTATATCTGCTCTACCAGTGAGATTTATACTTTTGTTTGTTTTAATTATGGTAGTTATCATCCTATTGCTTCCAGATGTAGGATTTCCTTAAGCATTTCTTGTAAAAAGTCCAGTCTGGTAGTGATAAATTTCCTCTGTTTTTCTCTTTCTGGGAAAGACTTTATTTCTCCTTAATTTCTAAAGGATTGATTTGTTGGGTATAGTATTCTTTGTTGACAGGTTTTTTTTTTTTTCTTTTAGCACTTTGAGTATATTATCCCATTCTCTCCTGTCCTATAAACATTTTGCTGAGAAATCCACTGTTATTCTTATGGGAATTTTCTTATATGTGGCTTAATGTCTTTCTCCTGCTCTTTTTAGGATTCTTTCTCTTTGATTTTTGACAGTCTGACCATAATGTGCCTCAGATGGGACCATTTGGGGTTGAATGCATTTGGAAAGCTTTAACCTTCCTGGAATTGGATGTCTATATCTCTCCCAAGACTTGGAAAATTTTCAGTTATTATTTATTAAATAGGTTTTCCATGTCTTTTTCCATTTCTTCTCCTTATGAAATTACCATAATGTGAACATTTGTTCACTTAATAGTATCTCATAAATTTTGTATATTTTCCACAATCCTTTGTAGGTTTTGTTTTTCCTTTGTTTTGTTTTGTTTTGTTTTTGGTCTTACTGGGTTATTTCAAAAGACCTGTCTTCAGATTCAGAATTGTTTTCTCTTGGCTTATCTAGTTTGTTGTTGAAGATCTCAATTGTATTTTTTATTTCATTCATTTAATTCTTCAGCTCCAAGATTTCCATTTGATTCTTTTTTACAATGTCTGTCTCTTGCTGAATTTCTCATGCAGATCATGACTTTCTTTTCTGTTTTGTTGAATTGTCTATCTGTATGCTCTTGTATCTCACTGACTTTCCTTAAGATCATTATTTTAAATTCCTTTTCAGGCATTTCATAAATTTCCTTTTCTTTGGGTCCTGATACTGAAGAATTATTTTCCTTTGATGATGTCACTTTGGGGGGGGTTGTTTTTGTTTTTCATGTTTCTTGTGTCCCCACATTGATATTTGCACATCTGGTGTAACAGTCACCTCTTCTGGTTTTATGAAGTAGTTTTCATAGAGGGAGACTTTTTTTCTGTAGGTGTGACCTATATTATCAATTGGGTAGTGTACTTTGGCTTTGGTTCTGGATGGGTATAGTAATTAAGTCTCCATGTGATTTCTTCAGCTGTCATCAACCTCAAAAAGCAATATCTGTGAGTACCTCAGTGACTTAGACTGTAGGTGTTTGTGAAGGTGGTGGCATGGCCTTGCTGGGGGTGGGGGCCACCAGGTGAGCCAGTTTTCAAGCCCTGAGGTGTGCACACAAATGCAGCAGCTTCACCATTTGCAGGGTGGGGTTACTAGTAGGCATTGGGTGAGCCATCCCCAGTCCCTGAGGGATTTACTGAGTGGCTTGGTGGCTAAAGGGGTGGGGTCACTAGTAGAGACAGGCACCAGGTGGGCTTGCCCTAGTCCTTAGAGGATGTGTACTGTATGCAGCTATTCTGGTAGTCGAGGAGGTGGGTAGGTGTCAGGTGAGTAGTTCTTAGGCCCTGGAAAGCATGCATGTGAGCTCCCCCAGTCTTATAAATGGCCTCCCTGCTGTACTGGACTGCCTGCTCCTTGAGGTACAGGGAACCTCCTATGCTCAGATGCCAGTGTCATGGCTGTATCACTGAGTCTAACAGGGTTCATGTGAGTGTGATAGGATAACAGTAGGGATGTGGAGATACAAGGGCCATAGGTCCCCAGGAAAGGATAAACTCTAGCAGGGATTCTGTTCTCAAAATGGTATTGAGGTATAGAAGCTTGAGTCACAGGGAGTGGGGGAAACACAGTGTGAGTTCCTTCTCCGGAGCAATGCAGTCACATAGACTCCAGGTAGCTCCGTCTACTGGGCTCAGAGCCCCCAAGGACTGTGAGGCTCTCCTATAGCTAGGACTGTAAGCATCCATGTTGATAATGGAGACCACTGGGGATCTTTCCCCCAGCTTATACTTTTCCCACAATGGGGAGTTTCTTTTGGTTTCAAGCTGTTCCTGGCTGGGTATTTTGCTTCCCTCTCTATGCTGCCATTGCAAGCTTCCATGCTTCAGAGGGTTTACATCTCTTACTTGCTGAATTCACGTGTTCTCCCTTAGATACTGCACTTGAAATACAGTTATTTATTTGTTGTATTGTCCTTGGTAGGGGAGGTAAGCATTGAGCACTTCTAGTCAACCATCTTGACCCTCTTTTTTCCCATCTTTACTTCATGCTCATGAAGTCCACACACTGAAAATATACATTCTTTTATTTTAAAAAAGGAAAATACATCACTAACTTTATAAGTGGTAAATGAAACATTTTTATCACCTGGTACCCTGAAGAATTAGGGCACACCCCAAATGGCAGAATGATTATTTCTCCCAACACAATATGAAGTTTTGATATATTTTCTCTCTGGGGTGGTCTCCACCACTGTCTCTGAACTTTGATTTGAATAGCTCTATTTGCATGTTCTGTTATTACTATGTAATTAATTTTTAGCATGTTTTACAAAAAGTAGTTATGAATATGAGAAGTGACTGTCAGCATGTAGCCTTCATTTCTATACTTCTTCAATTATGTTGCAAAATAAGAACCAATCATCTCAGGTCTTATTGCATTACACCATTAAATGCTCTGAATCTTAGCATGTAACTTACAGAATCAAAAGAGCAGTCTTTATCCTCACAAGGGGAAATTGCTGTTTCTAAGACTGAAGCACATGTTACAAAAGGTGGACAAAGGAGAAGCTAATGAGCTCAGCAGGAAAGAATGATTAGCAAAGCTGACCCAGTCACAGGTTCTGTTTATATTCTGTCTGCCAACTCTCATCATAGTTTGAACCCCTGTCTGTGTTTATTGTAGGCGTTAATGCCTGTCAGTTCTGCATTTCTCAAGTGGGACCCAAGCTCAGTCAATATTTTCACATGAGAACAACAAGAGTGAACTGTGACAACTACCCTTTCCTGCCTAGGTCACAAAGACCATCTATCTCTGAGAATTTCTCTCCCCATCTGGCTGCTCCTACAACCATGTTTGTGCTTCTGACTCTGTATCTCTTGCTGTAGTCACTGGAACGCAAGTGGACACCTGACCCAAGCTCCTTGTCCTTGAACTAGCATTCTGAGACAAGCGGTTGGTCTTTACATGCAGTTGCAACTGGGCAGATACAAACTCAAGATCTTGAAGGCACTCATCATTTTTCCATCCAGATGGAGAAAAGCAGAGCAACTATTGGCAGAGAGAGAAGAACAAAACAGATGTACAAAGAAGCAAAACTGAGAGGAAAATGAAGAGTGCCTGGGTTCCTGCTCTTTTTCCAGTTCTTTGTTCCAGTCCCTTCAGAGACCTATTGCTCTTGGATTACAAGAACCGTGTAGCTATCTTTTTGACCTATTTTTGCTGAAGTCTACTCAAGCTTGTTACTTGGAAGAAATAGAGTTTGTACTGAGAATTAAAAGTTATAGTTATAGCTAAGCAAATAAGGCAACGCTGTTCAAAAGAATTAAAAATAGAACCCTAATTAATTTATTTACTAATTTTTCCCCTGGTTTGTATAGTTGTTCTAAAAATTGTCCTAAAAGTCTTCATAAAGAATTCTGATTGCAATACTCTCTTTACTGACCTCCCAGGGTCTCTCCTGTCCATTCATAATTCATCCTGCCCTCTCTTTCTTCCCTAAGCATGTGACTTACCAAATTACTTGCCAGATCCATATTTTTGACCAGTTCTTCATTGCTTTTAAAATAAATTTCAGATTCCTCTTGTTCATCATCAGATAACCATCAGACCTTTCTCCTCAGATCTTTTACTGTCCTTCACTCAGCCCACTCACAACTGCAAATTAAGGGCTCACAATGCCTTATGATACTGTGATCATGATACTAGCACTCGTTAGGGCTAAGTTGACCAACATGGCTGCCACTAGCCATGTGTCACTATTTGTATTTAAATTAATTAAAATTAAACAAAATTAGGCCAGGTGGTGTGGCTCACACCTGTAATCCTAGTACTTGGGGAGACTGACAGGGGAGGATTGCTTGAAGTCAGGAGTTCAAGACCAGCCTGAGCAAGAGAGAGACCCTTTCTCTACCAAAAATAGAAAAAATTAGCTGGGCATGGTGGTACATGCCTGTGGTCCCAGCTACTCAGGGGACTGAGGCAGGATGACAGCTTCAGCCCAGGAGTTTAAGGTTGCAGTGAGCTATGATGACACCACTGCATTCTAGCCAAGGCGACAGAGTAAGACTCTGTCTCAAAAATTAATTCATTAATTAACAAAATTAGAAGTTCATTCCCCCATGCTGGCCTCATTTCAAGTGTTCAATGCACAAGTGGCTAGTTGTTACTATACAATATGGCACAAATATGGAACACCACTTCTCTAAAGTGTCCCCTCTTCTCCTATCTCTGCTTGTCCAATCTTACTTATCCTTTCAGATCACTATATTAACTGCCACATTCTTTTCATATGAAAGTCATATAACCACTTGGTGGAATCCAAGAATGTTTCATTTCTTCTTCTAGGTAGTAAAAGATCCAGGCTCTGGCTCCTGACTAGAAATCTCTCTACTCTTTACTAGCTGTGTGACCTTGAACAATTCACTTAACCTGTCTGTGCTCAGATTCTTCAGCTGTAAAATGGAGATAATAGTTCTTAATGAGTCGCATTGTTGTAAACATTAAAGAAGTTATTAATATGTGCATTAATATACAATATGAATGTATGTAAGGCCTCTGACCAGAGCCTGACCCAAAGCTGTCATGTAGTGTTCCCATTTAGCAGCAGCAACCACAGCCCCAATCTTCTATCATTATTTAGAGACAAGTTTCACCTAGTCTTCCTTCTAGACCCTCCCTTCCTTGAATAAAGGATGCAAGTCTAATGAGGATATATAATAAAAATAAAAGAATCTCTCTAGAGGAGCAAGGTATAGAAATAATCAAGATAAATATAAAAAATCTAAGAATCATCAAAGTTCAGATCTAATTTAGACACTGGCATTTTAACCAGCTCTTTTGCAAAGGATCCTTGCCCCTAACACCCGTGTATAGAAATGGCACAGCCAACCTTGTACATCTGCATGGTGATCACTAATGACTGACCAGACTGCACTCCCAAGACCCATGGTTGGCCACCACTGGCGTCTGGCGCAAACTCCCTGGGGAGGTGGAAGGAGGTGAACTCTGAGAGACACCAAGGAAGAGACCAGCTCTGATTGGCAGTGCCAAGTCCCCTACTCCTCCAGGCCACTTCATGCTGCAGTTCCCAGGCCAACTTTTTTGGGCATTTAGCCCAAAAAGACTCAACTTGCCCCACTGGTCAGCCTTCAAAGGCATTCACTTCTAAAGAGGCCTGACACCTTGGAATGCCAGCCCTCTTAGCACCAGGATCACTGGAAAAGTAGGAAGAGGATGAGAAGAAGAAAGGGAGCTGACATCACTGGGCCCCAGGCTACCTACAGGCCTTCTGTGTCAGTCGGAGTTTGTCATTCTCTTTATGCTCCCTTTGATAATAAACAAATAAACCAACAAATAAAATCGGACTTAAAGGCACCCAGAAACCCTTGTGTTTTATCCTGCTACTAATAAAGCATGGCCCATTCAGAACTCTCTGAATCATTTTTAAGATCTAAAGGTTATAAGTATGGGTTCTGACAATATAAAAGGACTGGATTTCCACTTCATTCATTCATTCACCAATATGTGTGCAGAATTGTTCTAGGCACTGGGTATATACCAATGAATAAAACAAGGTAACTGGAGGAGGACGTTTTAATGATCTATTGCACAGCATGACAACTATAGATAATAGTAATGTATATTTAAAAGTTGCTAAGAGTAAATTTTAAATGCTCTCACCACAAAATAATGACAATGGTGGATATGTAGATAACTTGATTTAATCATTCTACAATGTATACATAGATCAAAGCATCACGCTGTAGTTCATAAATATATACAATTAGTCAATTAAAAATAATTTTTTTAGAATGTGTCTGATCTCATGGAGTTCTTTCCCTTCCTTCTTTCCCTCCTTTCTTTCCTTCCTTCCTTCCCAGAAATATTTGCTGAGCACCTACTCAGCTGAGCACCTACAATATCTAGATGTTGTTCTAGGTGTTGGGAACAGATCTAAGAATAAAAGTAATCCATCATGAAACTCATGTCCTAACAAGGGGAGTCAGACAGTAAGCAAATTATATAATATTAGAGTAAATAAATAAATAACATAATATTGGAAGGTGATAAGTGTTGGGGAAAAACTAGAGCAGTGTAAGGAGCAATTTGAGAGGCCATGGCGGGGTGGAGCAGTAATTGCAATTTAAAGGGGATGACCAGATTAGGCTTCATTAAGAAAGGTAGCAAAGACCTTTCTTAAGCAAAAGTGCTAAGAGAATGGCAGACGAAAATATCTGAGGAAAAGAATTGCAGACAGAGAGGACACCGTGTGCAAAGGCCGTAATACAGATTTGAAATATTATTATAACAGTTATTCTCAAAGTGTGATCTGGGGACCATTGGGGGTGCCAAAGATCCTTTCGGAGAGCGTACAAGATCAGCACTTTTTTCTTAATACTGTCATGTTACATCATGTGACTTGCCTTTTTCATTCTCATTCTTTCACAAGAGTACAGTGGAGTTTTCCAGAGGCCACATGACATGCAATGGCATAAGCACTAGGACGGCTAAGAAACATGTGCTGTGTAGTATTGTGTTTTTAAAAATTCTCCACTTTAATTTCTTCCCATGGGCTGAGAACTAGATGTGGGTGATGACAGCAGTCTCTGCTACAAAGGTCAGTTCAGAAATGACTGTCCCCCACTTGCAATAATAAGATAAATAAGTTCTGGAGGTCTAATATAAAGCACGGTGACTACAGCTAATACTATTGTATTGTAGACTTGAAATTTGCTAAGAGAGTAGATCTTAAGCATTCTTACCACACAAAAAATATAGTAACACTGTAAGGCGATGGGTATGTTAATTAGTTTGATTATGGTAATCATTCTGTAATGTATACACATTTCAAATCATCACATGTACACCTTAAAGGTACATAATTTTTACTTGTCAATTGCACCTTAACAGATGGTGGGGGGGAATGACTCTCCCAAGGTTACACAGCTAAGCAGGGGCATTGGCAGGATGAAGACCAGGTCTGCCCAACTCCAAAATCTACACTCTCCCTACCACACCCCACTCTGCTATAAGGAGCTCCTTGGCAAATAAAGAAATCTTTCAGAGCCAAGTGGCAGCTGAGTAAAATCAGAATCAGAAGCACTTCTGAAGGCACCACCTAGAATCTGTTCAGAGGAACGTGATCACACACGGCTATCAAAGAAGGACTTCTCCCCAGACTGAAGACCAAGGTAGCTTGACCACATCTTCAAAACAAAGTCATCGCATCAGATGCTCTGGGAATGCCTTTTCTCAACAGCATCATCTATGCATTGTCAATAACCCACCCACAACTCCTGGGGCCAGGACAGCTGGGAAAATGTCATTGCCCTATTCCTTTATCTTTAGTCAAATATGGCTTGCGTCTCTTATATTGCACAACTGCAAAAGGGACCATTATTGCTCATTGCTCTGGCATTCCTACAAGTTGAGCAAAGCCTGAGACCAAATGTAATCTGTGTGCCAGAGGACTAGCTTCTGCTCACTTAGATCACCCAGAAAATACCTTGGTTTCTCCTCTCAACTAGACAAATTGTGAAAAATGAACAGTTTCTTCGTAAACAAGATCCCAGTAGAAACAAATTTCTTTTGACAAATCTCTCAAAGACAACAAAAGCACTCACAAAAGAACTCTGAAGGCAGTATCATTTTAAATATTTGTTCTATAAAATGGAAGACAAAGACCCAAGTGGATATACACTTTGGGGTGGACTACCCCACTATTCCACTTTGGGGTGGAATTCTTTCACTTCAATGCAAGCCTGTCAAGCTACATTTCCCGTCCTTCATCAAGCTTCTTTGAGGGCAGCTTTGATGGCAGGTGGCACAAAAGAAGAGTGCTGTCTTTGGGAACCAGAGTCCCAAGTTCAAGTCCAAATGCCCCATTCTAGCTGTGAGACCAGAAGAGAGTGGCTTCGCTTATTCACCTGTAAAATAAGCATGAAAATACTGCTCATGGCCAAGTTGAATTGAAATACAAAATAAAATGATACCTAGTGAAATATCTAGCAGGATGCCTGGTCCAAATTGGTAATTTAATATGCTGTACCTGTCTTCTTAGGTACAATGAGTACTACTGATTTTTGAAGAAAACAGATATAGGCAGTGAGGATGAGGTGACATAAGCGGGTGACCAGCCGGTTGGTGGCCCTCATGGGGCATCTCCTTGTGGAATGCATCATGGCCCAGGCTCTGGTCCTCAGTCTTTGAGGTGTAGAAACGTGTTCAGCATGCCCAGAGGATCCGTATCTCACTGATACCGTGGATAGATGGTGTGATGGTTAATATGTCCACTTGACCTTGCCGTGGGGTGCTCAGATTAAACATTCTTTCTGGGTGTGTCTGGGTGTTCCTGGATGAGAATGGCATTTAAGTTGGTGGGTCAGTTAAGTAGATTGCCCTCCCAACGTGGATGGGCATCATGCAATCTGTCGAGGGCCTCAGAAGAACAAAAAGGCAGAGGACAGAGGAATTCAACCCTTTTGCTTCCCACCTGTCTGCTTGAGCTGGGACATGGGTTTTCTCCTGCCCTTGGACTGGAACTGAAACCATCAGCTCCCCTGATTTTCAGGCCTTTGGACTCAGACTGGAATCACACCTCTGGCTTCCCTGGGTCTCCAGCTTGCAGACAGTAGATCCTGGGACTTCTCAGCTCCAAAATTATTTGAACCAATTCCTCTGTTTCTCTGGAGAACCATGACTAATAACAATTTCTGTATCCTGTGGCTACTTTCTTAATTTGCAAAGAAGCCTATCCCTTCAGTGGAATGAAAAAAAAAAAAAAAAAAAGCATCCCTTTCCCGGATATCTAAGATCAGCCATCTGAATCATCACATGGTTAGTGCAACAACAGCAAAGGTACGGAGGGGGAGGGTCTCACTCCAGATGTCATCTAGACTGCTGTTCTCCGAGGATTAAATTTTCATTTAAATTGTCAACAGAAAAAAAGCCAAACTCTGTAAAATAATTTTAAAGAGATTTATTCTGAGCCAAATTTGAGGACCATGACCCGGAGCCACTGCCAAGAGGCCTGGGCAAGTGGACTAGATGTGACTGGGTTACAGTTTGGTTTTTATACATTTCAGGGAGACCAGGGTTACAGGTAAAGTCATCAATCAATACATAGGAGGCATACATTGGTTTGGCCCCAAAAGGTGGGACATCTCGAAAGCGGGGGGGCCTAAAGGTTATAGGTGGGTTTACAGATTCTTTGGATTGTCTAAATGCTTGGAATGTTTTAACATAAGGAGCTGTTATCAGAGATAAGCCACCTGACATAGATTTGTTGTGTAAATTGAGGGCCTGCAGGTTTGTCTTGCATACCCTCAGGCCTGTTAATGGGTTACAAAGGAAGTCCCCAAGAAGGGAGGGGGGCATGATAAGGCATGTCTGACCTCCCTCCTCCTGGCAGACAATTTAATTTTAGGATATTCCTTTGGCCACGAGGAGGTCCATTCAGTCAGCTGGTGTGTGTGTGTGGGGGGGGTTTCACCTTAAAATTTTATTTTAGTTCACAAAATTATGTGTTTTCTTTTGGGTGATGGTCTTTATAATATAGCGTGTATTTTAGATCTGCACTTCTATGTGGCTACTAAAATTTTGAATTCATATTAATTAAAATTAAATAAACTTTAAAATTCAGTTTTCCCATCACACTAGCCACAGCTCAATTCTCAAGAGCCACATGTGGCCGGTGGCTGCTGCACTGCACAGTAGAGTCCTGTTGGACAGGGCTGTTCTGGATCATTGGACTGATTGTTCGGTCAAAGCATGCTGCCTCAAGATTTCAGATCTCCAACTATGATTTGCATTAATATATTTATTGCTGAATTCAAGCCAAACAATACCATTTTGACAAAGACCTTTAAAGAGAACCAAGCACCTAACTAGCATGATCAATTCCAGGCAGCAGCAGCAACCATACTGAACCATACTAAAAGCTGTCCTAGCAGCGTAGAGGTGGGGAGCAGGAGTGAGAGCTGGAGGGTGGCAGTAACCGTACCTGCAGCCACTGCAGCAGAAGCAGCAACAGCAGCGAAGGTCTGATCTGTGGCTTCCCAGGCCACCCCACCCTGAGAGCAAAATAGGGTCCACAATAATAGTGAGAAAACAGGACTGTCAGGCTCTGTACAAGCCCCTGTCGTCTCCTAAATTCCTCCCAACCCATTCAGAAAGTCCCCACGGGGTGTCCCCTGTGTGCCTGAGAACACACAGGCTGCTGTTTGGAAACAGGATCCTGTTGGCTGTGGGACAGAGCCCAGTCATGTCATCTCCTCCTGCTGGGCCTGCTCAGGTGACACCCTCTGCCACTTCCTGCTCCAGATGCAGGATGCCGCTCACACTCAGGCCCCTGTGGCCTCCCCTGAGCCTGAGAAGCCAGGTTGCTGTTTTCTAAGATAGAACAAATATCCAGTAACTGCAAGGCTTTGTCTCATTAAAGGGCATCTTTTAGTCATTGCAGCAATGCATAGTCTTTATCTTTTTTCTATTGCACCTTTCTGTTTTCAGGCACCAGCATGAGTCCCAGCAAGAAGCAAAGCCAGAAACTAGCCAAGTGCTTGCTAGACACCATGCTACACTGACTCATCCTCTCCACTCCTAAAGTCCTTGAAAAAAAAAAAATACACATCTTCACTTTTTTGGCATTAAGATGCACTTCTTCAGCCTAAGTGGGGGGAAAAAATAAAAAATAAAAAAAAAAACAAGAATCTAAGATCCCTCTATATATAATTAGGCTACATATGTACGTGCATGTAAGAAGGAAAGAAATTATTAGCAGCTGTGTTACATCTGGGCTGTAGGGTTCAATTGTTCAACAAGTATTTATTGAGTGCCTTCTGGGTGCCAAGTACAGTTTAATCGCTGAGGATATAGCAGTGAACACTATAGCCCAACACGTCTACCTTCATGGAACTCAGTGGGGAGAGACAATCAGTAAAAGCAAAGCAGTAAAATATATGGTGTATCAGATGGTGCTGAGTGCCGTGGAGAGGCACGAAGCCAGGGTGGGGACGGAGCCCACTGCAGAGGCGGAGCTGAGAGGTGAGTGCTGCTCCAGACGGGGGCGCCGGGACAAGACAGCATTTGAACATTGGCCTGAAAGAGGCAAGGAAGCCCCCAAACCCAGTGGAGATTCTACAATCCCACCTCCTCCTTCAAATCCTTAAGAATCACTTCTGCCTTCCAAGTATCACCACCACCGACCAAGATTTTGCCGAGTTTTACTTTCAGGAATTTGCATTAACAAAACAATATCCTGAGTTGTTTTGTTTGGCTTTTTGTAGCATATTTCCAAATATAAAAATATGTTATAATATGAAATACACTCTTTCAAATGAAACAGCCACTGCATAGAAATTCTGATAGGCTCTCTGTCCCCCAAATAACAGCCTTATTGAAAGCAATACTTACAATGGGTTATACTTTTCCAAAGCCCATCTCAGGCTTTTGTGTTTTTTGAAAAATGTGATTTTTCACATTCTCTCTCACTCATAGACATGTTTGCATATGTTTACCCATAATAGCAGTAGTCAGGCAAAGTCAGAAAAGTACACGCCAAGTATTTGGAACAAAAGGGGAAATCGGTGCTAACAAAACCATTGGCAGAGCTGATAAAGAGCCGGTGGGCAGAGCTCCCTCCAGCTCTCAGATTCGCCTCTGTTTTTAGGGGATCAGGAAGTTGGAGGAGTCTAGAAAGATTACTGACGATGACAACTGCCAGCAGCAATGAGACTGGTCATCTGAGTATAACACCTGCAGGCCACTGCAAAGACTCCCATGCAAAGGCCAAAACCCACCGATCCACCCCCCACTGCCAGAGGAGAAACAATATTGATTCTGCCTCTGCTCACCTTCTAAATTACATCGCAGTGCCTGTCCTTGATTAAATCTAATATGGAACTTGGCTGCAAGGAATTCTGGGGAATGTCATTCAGGCCCTATAATTTAGGGAAGAGCATGGAGTTTTCACTCTAGATGAATGGGAATGGCACTGCCATTGTCAATCAACTTTCCTGCATAGTCAACTCACCATGATGTTCTACTGATAAATGTTGCTTATGTAATAGTGGGATCCCTTCCCTACTGTACCAGCTCAGCATAAGTCAGCTGATATGCTCAGTTTAGTGCCCCATGTTGAGAACTATAGCTTTTATCTCCTAGGTGTCCACAGGTCCCCTGAGTCTTAAAGCTGCCCTGAAGGAGTAGCAAGTAGGACTCTCCCAGTGGCAGAACTCAGTTCCCTGGAGGCATGGTCAGGAGTGGACTATTTATACAGTGCTGTTTCCCCTCAGACAAAGTAGCTGGCTGGCACTGACCAGCACAACTGACATTCAGGCTCTCTAATCCTGCTTTTCCTCTCTTCCTTGCAGCCCCAGCCCCATCTCATCCCACTTGACCTCCGACACAGAATGCCCTGGAGTTTATTTAATACCCTCCCACATACCCTAATATGCCATCAGAAAGAACATCAATGAGGGCCTCTTCTGCACAAAACATTGTCCAATTTCTATTCTCCTGGGGAAACATTTTCTATCCATCCTGGGAAAGACTACTCCCCACTTAGAATGGCCTGAAATATTACTTCTTTTAATTCCAAAAAGGAAAACAAAACAAGTTGAATGTTCATGTAATTCTGTAAAAGGTTTTAAGCCCATGGAGCACCCACAGCTTCAGGAGGGTTCCCAGGCACTAAGATTGAGGCAAAGAAGAAATGATTATGGATGTGAAACCTCCCTGGATTAGGACTCTCCTGCATGCCTATTGATAAAAATTGTCACAGTCATTCAGGGTTGCACATTTACAGTAGGGCAGCAGTGATCAAATCCTATCACGTGCAAATTATATTTTGCAGAAAACAGAATTGTCTTTATTTTTTCCAAGTAACTTGACAACATTCCTATCAGTAGACTGTGCAGAAGAAGTGAACCCACACACAATGTCTCTCCTAATAAAACACTAAAATCACAAACACATTTATATTGCAGAGTAAGTATTCAAAGCACACTACTGTGGATGAGGCCAAAAATGTGTTCCTGTGGAAAAACCAACTACTCCACCTTCTTGGGTGTTTAATGTAATCTAGTAGATCCATAATATGGTCCTTACTCCTAAGAACACTTTTCTTGACCTTTCTGGTCACAAATCCTTTGAGAATGTGGTGAATGGTGAATCCTGCAGTGGCCTGTTTGCTATAACTTCATCTGCTCCATGTGCTTTCCCAACCTTCTTCTCCTGGTCCCTTTGGGGACTCCTCCCCAGCTCTATGAATTTGTGTAAGACTGCCAACATCAATGTTTATGGATGGGATGCAAAGGCAACCCAGTTGATCAACCAGAATGCCCTAGTCCCAGTGAATAGTGACGGCAGTCTACATGGCCTATGCAGGAGGTAAAGAATCATTTTCTTGTCAATGAGTGGTACTAAGCTGAAAGCATGAATGTGGAGTCATCCTTAATGAACCCTGAATCAGAATAAAGTCAGAGGCCAGCTGAGTTGAGAGGTAGTGAAAGAGAGAAGCAGCACAACCAGATTTAGCTATTCTGGTAGTTGTTAGAGCCCTGGGTATGAACTTCTGGAAAATAAGCCAATAACTTACTGTTATGTTCAAGGTTTGTCTTATCCAACCAAGAAAATATGGGATTAAAGATTCACCTTCCTAAAAACCAAACAAACAAACAAAAAAACACGCATGAAACTACCCACGCATAAAATAATTCATGCAACTTCAAGAATTTGATTTTTATAATATCGGAAGCTAAAGCCCTTCTAAGTACCATAGGTTAAGGGGCCCTGTCCATCAAGTTTCCTAGATGCCCTTAGAGTAGAGCTGATTTTACTATCAAAACCTTCTCCTTCCTATGCACCAGATTCTTTTGTATGTTAAAATGTGAGACCCTTGGAAGGTAAATAACACGAACCATCACTAGTGAGTAACAACCATTAACAAACATTCCAAGGATAATAACTGCGATTCAGAATAACCTGCATAGAATTATTTGGCCACAAGAGGATCAATAAGTGACACTTGGCTCTTACGATTTCAGTTGGAGCAGTCATTTTTCCCATCTGAGGAGTTTCACTATTTATATAGTGAAAAGTTTGGACAGGTTTCTAAGGGTCCTTTCACTAATGGATCTGTTAAATTAACCACAAGTGCTTCTCCCATTTTCGATCATAATACAACTTAAAGCCAAGTTGGAAAAGAAATATTTCTTCCATGAGCATACCGCTTTGCCCATCCCCCATCTGTGAGTCCCAGTGTTATGAAGACTAGCTTTGCTTTCTTTTCCACCAAAGGAGTTTTTTAGAACAGTATGCAGAGTAACATAGCAGAATAATAAATGTATCACATTACCCTTTAGTGGCTGTTCTTTCGGTTATTCCAGAAAGACTCCAAATTCAATTAATTTCTTTGGGTTCGGCAACTCCATAGGAGGCTTGGTAAATGAATGTGCTAGTATGTATATGTAAACCTATTTAAAAAACAGAGCAAAGCATTTTAAGGTAAAATGTCAAAATGCAATAGAGTGTTCTCATTGGAGAAATAAAATTTAGACCTTGTGATTTGAAACATGGAAGTATCTTTGTGCTAGAGTCCTCAAGAGAAAATGAGTAGATGAGTAATTACAGCTGAAAATAGTGTTTTTCTCTTCAAAAGGGAGGAGTAGGATCCCAGTCTGTTGTGCCCAGCCTGAGAGATATTCACAGCTGACCATGATGGAGGTACAGTGGGATATATTTTAATATTGGAGAAAAAATAAGAGTATCCTAGTAGGGAAAAACCCACCTTAAAGAGTGTGTGCTCCTTTTTACAACTGTGGCCAGAGAGTGATGTGTTTCCATCAGGAGGGCGGGTCTAAAACAGCTCGTGCTAACTGTCAGGCAGTCCCTAGATCCTATGAACAGGGCTCCAGCCTGATTTGTGGTAAGACAGCTGCTATAACAGAGCAATAGAAGTTGGAAGAATGAAACAAGCTAAGTGCAAGGTGTCCGCAGCCCTGAAGCCAACAGCCTGGGCGACAACTGGACGTGGTGTGTTTGTGGCCAACTTCAGCAGCCTTGCTGCAGGCACTGGCGGGTGTCAGCAGCCGCTGTGAAAGCTGTGGCAGACACTTTCCAGAAGATACGTTGTTGCTTCAGAAGTCGAGAGCAATAGAAGAACATAGCTGAAGCCACACACTCCAAGAGGACAAGTTCTCAGAGCACACAAGATGTACCACCTGCTTCTTGGGATTGTCAGAACCACTTGTAAGGCTTTGAGGGTTATCTGAGGCAGTCTGGAGTTTTCCCCTGGTAAGGCAGAGCTGCTTTATTTTTCATATTCTGTGGCATTTTATGCAGAAAGCTACCTTATTTTCCCTCAAGATGGTATGCCCTGGGGAGCCATAGTGCCAGTAAGGTAAGCTAAGTGGAGCTTTGCTCAACAGTGGTCAGAAGATAATTAGAATGTGTAAATCTTGGGTTGGGTTCTAGCATTTCAGACCCTCTGCCCAAATTGATATTAGAGCTCCAAACTGAGACCAGCTGCCAGATTTCCAACTGTCTCTCCTCTCTGGATTCCCTATTTCTAAACAGATGCTATACTGTTTGCATGGATACCTTTGTACTGACACACTTGGTGATTGTCAAGTGTGGTGATGAATTGAGATTGGAATATTCCACACACAAATCAATGTAAATGATACTTTAAAACCATGGGTTTGAAATGATGGAAGGGTGGGCAGGCTTGTTTGCTGGTGATTGAATACTTTACAAGTCTTGGTTATTACTATTCCCTGGTCTGTAATCCAAGAATCTGCACTTTGTGCAACCCAACAACAACACAAAACAAACAGCCCAGTTTGTTTGGTGCACAGGACATGAGTAGATATTTATCCAGAGAAGACATCCAAATGGCCAGTAAGCACAAGAAAAGATGTTCAACATCACTAAGCATTGAGGAAACACAAAACAAAACCACAATGAGATACTGCATCTCAGAGCAGATAAATGGATCAACAAAATATGGTATATACATACAATGGAATATCATTGAACCATAAAAAGAAATGAAGGTCTTACACATGTTATGACATGGTTGAAGCTTGAAGATACTATGTCAATTGAAATAAACAAGACACAAAAGGACAAATATTATATAACTCCACTTACATAAGGTACCTAGAGTAATCAAATTCTTAGAGACTGAAAGTAAAATGTTATAGAATGGTGGCTGACAGAGAGTAGAGGGAGGAAAATTGGGGGCAATTATTTAATGGATACAGAGTTTCTGTTTGGGAAACTGAAAAAGTTCTGCAGATGAATGGTGGTGATGGTTAAATAATAATATGAATGTACTTAATGCCACTGAATTATACAATGGTTAAAATAGTAAATTTTATGTTATGGATATTTTACCATAATTAAAAAAAATGTACTTTTCCTACTTGTCACATGTCTTTGAATAATGATCATGCATCTAGGTCGACAGTCTTTGGCCTTTGTTGGCCCTGTACCATTGGTTAGATGGATGCCCTGTCACCAAGGCCTGGCTTATGTCACCCTGATGAATAAAGTTCATGCTTTGAAGGCTCTCATTTGCAGACATGAGTAAGTGGATTCACATGATCCTGCGCAACCCAGGCTACCATCACATGGCAGAGAACAGGAAGAGACAAAGAAATATTAGACAACAGTGTCAAAATGTTAAGCCCCTGCTGTCTTGAGTAGCTGAAAGGGCCATTAGAGGCTCGGTGTCTACTGGAGGGGCAGGTATCTCATCAACCAACTTCTTAGCCTACTCAGCTCTATCTCATAGATGTTCAGTTCATTTCGTAGCACATGCAGTTTACAAAAAGGAGAAGCAGCAGAAAAAAAAAATCCCACTCCACTCCATATGCTTATGAAGCCCTTGTTTAGAGCAGCTCAAAAGGGAAGTTCTTAATAATGAACGTTCTTGGCCTATGATGTCTTTTCCCTGAAATTTCCTTCAGTGTGTATCAGAATTGCCTCCTGTTTTCTACGGCTCTACCTATCTTTCTAGACATGGTATGTCAGTCCAAGCCTATATAAGTTCCAAAGGAAGCAAAGATTTTGTCGGTAGTAAATTCTGAAATTTCTCACCTTGTAAAAAGGACATTGAGTGACATGGTAAACATCGTCAACACTTCTATGGAATAAGAAAAATTACACATGGCTTTGTCTCACTCCAATTTCTTCTGCTTGCATATTGGAGACTTAGCTGAGTGATTCCACAAGACCATTTTCTCTTGGATTCTATTTTCTTTGCGGTGGCCAAGGTGGGAGTCAAAAGGTCTTCCACTTACAAACTCTTGTCCTGTGTCCTGTCATGTGGAAAAATGCAGGTACCTTGGCAAATCCAGTGAGGAACGAGTTTGTCAGCCCACACCATGAAGTCCTCCCCTCTATCGGTAACCCTACACTCAGTGTCAACACATCTGACTCTCAGATGCCTGTGGCTGCCTAAACCCTTACCCACTGCCATCTCCCATTATAGGGTCTAACTAATTGAAAAATGGATAGAAAAGTCATGTGGGATAAAATTTCCAATATAATTCATCGGGATTGACGAGGGCAACTACTCAACATGCTGCATTCAATTCCCTGCTCCATGATTTGAAGGGAATAGCAGATGACCACCCATTCTCCCTGTGTCAGACACAACAGTGAGCACAGAAACTCATCTCCGTGGTCTACCACATGCCAGAAGCCAGGGTGGGAAACTCGAGATAAAGCCTACAGAGGGAGAGGAGAAAGGAGAGAAGGGGAGGGAAGGGGAGGGCAAGCAAGGACGCATTCAGGAGCAATAAACTTTAATACAGTAAACCCAACAGTGACTAATTTAGGGTAATAGTCTATTTTTTAAAAATAATTCCACTGAGTCAAATAACAGACTGTGAGGTGTAGACCCACTTGGCTATTTATTATTTCCTAGTGCAGCAGCCACTATTGGACAACCCAACCATACTGGCATTTCCAGCCCCTTCTGTCTTATCTACAGTTTTCATATTACTCCAAAAGCTAAGACCTGATCTCTCAGCCTAGCCTGAAACTAGGGGTGGCCTTGTGACACTCCAGCTCCAGCCAATGAGATGTAGAAAACAGCCCCTGGGGAAGGTGTCTGTGGTAGGCAGAATAATAATTCCCAGAGTTATTTAGCTATAACTTTGGGACTTATAGAACATATCTGCAGATATGTTACCTTCCTTGGCAAAGGGGATTTTGCCGATGGAATTAAGGTAAAGACCTTGAAGGAGATTACCCTGGAGTACCCAGGTGGGCCCAATGTAATCACACAGGCCATTATAAGTGAAAAAGGGAGAAAGGAGAGTCAGACATGGAGACATGACAACAAAAGAAGACTCAGGACAGGCATTGTGGATCATGTCTGTAATCCTAGCACTTTGGGAGGCCAAGGCAGGAGGATCACTCAAGGCCAGGAGTTTGAGACTAACTTGGGCAACATAGCAATGCCCTGTCTCTACCAAAATTTTTTTAATTAGCCCAGCATGGTGGCACATAACTGTAGTACCAGCTACTTGGGAGGCTGAGGCTGGAGGATCACTTGAGCCCAGGAGTTTGAGGTTGCAATGAGCTATGATCGCACTACTACACTCCAGCTTGGGCAACAGAGCAAGTCCCTGTCTCTAAAAAAAAAAAGAAAACCAGAATCAGAGTGATGTGAGAAAGACTCAGGGGATGTGGACAGCCTCTAGAAGCTGGTAAAGGCAAGGAAACAGACTGACCCCTAGAGACTCCAGAAAGAGCCCAGCCCTGCTGACACCAGTCTTCAGACCTGCAGAACAGAAAGATAATAAATGTGTGTTGTTTTTAGCCCCCCTGTTGTTTTGTGGTAATTTGGCACAGCAGCAATAGGAAACTAAGACAGTGTCTTTTACCAACAGACACAATTCACCCTTTTTCTCCTTCCCCCCTTCTTGCTGCAGGGGATGTGGATGTGGAGGGGACTGCAGCCATCTTGCAATCTTGAAGCAATTCACATGAAAATGAAGCCTTTATGCTTGGGAGATCAGAGCAAAAAGAGTCTAGGTCCCCCAATGAGCCACCAGCTCTCATCTGTCCATTCCTGAACTTCTTGTCACATGAGACAAATGAAATGCATGATGGTGAAGTCACTATAGTGGGGCTTTGTGCAGTGGTGTGCTGGAGCAGACTCTTACCAGCTTGTGAGAGGAAATGGTTAAATTTTCAGGAACTTTGTGAGCCAGTTGTTAAACACAGACATTATTCAAACTTAAGTTGTAGCATCTTATAATTAAATGAATTATATTTAAAATGGAGATAATAAAGACTCAAAACTCACCACTTGCTAAATATTTTACAAAATATACTGTTATCTATGTGCTTGGGTTTACATGCATCTCTTTTGTCTGAATGCTGGAGATACCATGTATCTCCCAACACTATCCCTATATATGATAGTACTTACCATACTAGATACTGTATATCTTCCCAGCTCCACATTCAGTGGCATCACATTGGTAGGTTGAAATCGGCCATGTTGGGACAATTTACACTTTGGCAATCGGCAGACACTACAAATCAGGGCTTTTTTTTTCCCTTGAGAGTCCATCCATTAAACATTTACTGCCCTGCCACTGGTATTGTATTTCTACAACCAAATATTAATACATATCTAACACATTTCTAACACAAACAACTCTTCCTACTGAGCATGCTGCTTACAGTAAGATATGAGCTGCAACTCAAATTTTATTGTCAACTCAAGTTTTATTTATACAGAATTGGATCCTCCTAGTTTTTCTCTTTTTAAGAACATTTAGGTACTACTAGGCACCGTACAAGCCAGGTTCTTTCATTGTCTAACTCACAAGATCCTTATTGCATTCATAGAAGGTAAGTTTTATAACCCCATCTTACAGATGAGAAAACCAACATTCAGAATAATCAAGGGATATGCCAATGATCTGGGGCCAGTTAGGGGCCAAGATAGAATTTGAACATGATTTCATCTGACTCACAAATCTGTGCTCATTCTCCAGCAACACAATGTGTTTCAAACATGGTAGGCCCTGAATAAATATTTGTTGAGTCATTTAAACAAAAGGGAACTATTCTAGAGAGTTGGGGGGGGGGGCACAAAATGCTCGGTTCCTGTGCAAGGCAGCGTCTTTACCATATGTGCAAAAGACGTTGGCACCAGGCTGCTTTTCCTGAACATCAAAGAGATCCCAGAAACACTTATGGTTAGAAGATTGAGTTTCACGAAAGTATTAAATTTATGTTTTTTTGAACAGCATCACCGTGGTTACAAGTCTCTCATCTTGAAATAGAGAGTAATTTCTTCCTTTGCTGGTTGTCAGCCTGGCTCCCAATCATTGCCCCCAGAGCTGGCAGAATTTCAATGACTCTAAAATTAATCTGTGGGACAGAGAGTTTGTCCAGTGCCTTGAAATTCTGGGAGCTTTGCTGTGGTCTCAAAGTCAGTGCTTGGGATGGGAGGTCAGGAGGTCAAAGGTGAAGCCCCAATTCTTTGTCCAGTTGGGGAACCTTGGATAATCCTGCAGACATGTTTCTCCCCTAGTTTTATGATGGGAAACCCCACAAATTATTCTGAACTAGGATGATCATTAACTAACATAAATTTGCTAGACACATACGTGGGATTTTAAATTAATTTATTCAACATTTATTTGAATTCCTGAGGAAGACAGACACATGAATAGACAAACAATGTGATGTGTGTAGTGACAATGCTACGTACAGGCTGCTAGGATCACACAGAACCTGCAGGAGATTAAGCCCGGTGAGGTGGGGAGAAGAGGGCAGACAAAGCTTTCTGCAGGAGATGGCTGACTTTAGGCTTAAAGAAAAAAAATGGAACCAGATAAATGAGAAAGTATAATAGGAGATTATAGGCAAAGGAAACAACTCACCCAGCAAGCAATAAATTGGTTAAATTATAAGCCATTCAGTATTATAAACCATAAAGTGTAAGACACAGAATGGCAGAAAAACAGCTAGAGGGGCAAGCAAGGGCCAGGATCTACAGAGGACCTGGATATCACACAAGGGTCACCCGGACTTTATATCCCATATGCAATGGGAAGCCATCAAAAGTTTTAATCAGGGGGTGGTACAGGCATGTTGGTGTTCGGGAACCCCACTAGAGGCCTGGAGATCCATTAAGAGGTTATTGCAAAAGATTAGGCAGGAGATGAAGGCCAAGGATGGAGCCATGTGAGAGAGCAGAGGGTCAGCATATAGATTCAGAGATGTTTTTCAACGTTGGGCTGGGCTAGATCATAAGCCATAGGGATTGCGGTTAGAGCTAGTCTAGAATAGCCCCCTGAGTTTCTGGACCAGGCACCTGGCTGGATGATGGAGGGGTGGGTGTGTGGGGGAGAGGAGTTACAGAATGAGTTCAATAATAGTTGTGTGTGTGCCATCCCGATGGAGATGTCCAATGGGAAATGGCGTTTTCATGGAAGACCCTGCTTGATTCATTTTTGAATCCAACCTAGAGAAAATACTGGCACACACAAGGCTCTTGACAAATATTTATAGAATGGAAGGATGGAAGCCTAAATAAATCTTAGGTTAGAGGTAGAAATAGAGATTTTTGGAGTTACCAACTTAGTACGGTGGTTAATTTTATGTGTCAACTCGAATGGGATAAGATATACCCACAAAGCTGGTAAAATGTTATTTCTGGGTGTGTCTGCGAGGGTGTTTCCAGAAGTGATTAGCATTTGAGTTGTAGACTCAATAAAGAACATCTGCCCTCCCCAACCTGGGTGGTTACCATCTAATCCACTGAGGGATCAAAACAACCAGAAAGGCAGAGGAGAGAGAATTTGCTCTTTTTTCTTGAACTGGGACATCCAACTTTTGCCCTCAGACATTGGCGCTTCTGGTTCTCAGCCTTTCGGACTCCACAGCTCACATCAACCACCTCCCAGTTTCTCAGCCTTCAGCCTCGGACCAACTTACATAACTGACTTTCCTGATTCTGCAGCTGAAGACGGCATATCTTGGGAGTTTAGCCTTCATAATCGTGCGAGCTAATCCCTATAATAAATCCCCTCTTATATTTCTATATATATCCTCTGGTTCTGTTTCTCCAGAGAACCCTGACTAATACGCTGAGAGTGGTTAAAATGAGAATGAATAAAACTCCAGAGGAAGAAAATCTCTAGAGCAAGAAGAGGAGAGAGCCAAAAACAGGGTCCTTGGGAGAACCAACGTGTTAGGCAAGATAGACGAGTGCAAGGAGGTAGGGACTGAGGACACAGGCAGGGGGAAGAGGTGGGACAGAGGCCCAGGAAGCAGGGACATCAAAAGATAGGGAAGACACGTCCTACTACACACCCTGAGAAAGGCCTGGAAGAGCCCTCTGGGGGCCTTTGCAAGAGCCATTCCCCTGAGCTGGAGGAGACAGGAGCTAGAATATCCTGAGATGTGATATGGGGCAAGGAGAGGGGTTCTAGAGGGTAATAGGAAGACTCAAAGGAAAGTGGGTGATGTTTTAAGGCAGGACAGCCTCAGACATGGAGGGAAGTGTTCAAAAGTTGGAAAACAGGAGGCAGGATTGTCTGTGCTGTAAGATGCCATAGGGGGTCTGCGGGCCACAGACTGACAACAAAAGTGCAGGAAATGGCCTGAGACAGAATGAATGACACAGCTTCATCTGAGACCATGAGAAAATATAGGCTGGGTGTGGAGATTCGTCTGTGAGTGCAGAGGATGGCATCTGCATTATTGGCCATTGCCAAAAAGGTGGAGAAACGCTCTATGTCCAAATATAGGGCAAAGATTATATACTTATGACATATCTACCCAAGGAATCATTTCATACTCATAAAAAGTTATTTTTCATAGGTAACCATATGAAAAAAGTGTTATAAAGTGATACTAAATTAAAAGGATGGAGGATTACAAATACAAGAGCTGCAGTTAATTTTAAAAAGATATTTCAGAATAAGTTCTCAAATAAAAATATTAATACCGACCATGATTGTGGTAAGGTACAGAGATTTTGTGGGTGCTTCCAGTACTTTGTTTTTTATTTTCTACAATTGTATGGAATTTATTTTGAAAATTCAAAAACAAAAATTGGACTGGCTCTATAGTCAAGGTTTCCATCGGCAATAGATCTCATTCTTTCACACTAATTTATCTGAGAACCAGAGCTTCAGAAAGCATTTCGCTCTTCTAGAAATCTTTCTCCCAACCTTCAAGTTATACACAATGGACCTTCCCTTCTGCCTCATAACTTACTCCGCACCTTTTCCTTCACAGCACTTCCCCCGGAGAATGTGAAGGCTGCCCCTAGCATGAATACAGGCCTTCAGTTGGCATGTCCAAAGAACTGCGGCCAACCCAGAGGAAAGCCTCTGTGCTCGCCTTAGGGCAGGTGGCTTAGGTGCCAGCCAGCCCCAAAGTTAGTGTCTGTTCCATTTGACACTTTGCCTATGGTCTTGTCTAATTCCGAAATGTAATCAAGACAGGGACTGTAGGGAGAGAACCAAGGGATCAAAGTGAGATAGAACTGGGTTAGAATTTCCAACCCTTCCTATGAGGACAAGACCATTATGGAAGTGAAGCTTCTGTCTCTGCATTTTTCAATGGAGGTAATGAAACCTACTTCACAGACTTTTGAGAATTAAATAAAAAAGGATCACGTATGTGTGTGTATGTACATGTTTTGTTTTATAGACATGACTATATTTATATCTATATTGGCTTTAGAATTTAGCAGCCCGGGGTTTGCACTTGGATGTGTTCATTTACAAACTATAATATGTGAGACCTGAAACAAGTTACTTAACTACTTTGTATCTTCATTCTCTCATTTGTACAAGGGGAATAACATTACTGTCTTTGTGGTTGTTTTAAGAACCTAAAAAGTGTCTAGAAATAGGCCATGCTTAATAAATGGCTTTTATTATTACAAACGTTGCACATGAAAGGAGAAAAAAAAAATAGATAATGCTGTGTGTCTTACAAAAGCAATACAATTACAGCCAGGTATATATTTTTCCCTGCTTCTGCTCAACAAGTCTCCAGAGTTAGCAGGGATTCCAAGCTTGTCTCAAGTTGTCTTTGTTTTAGAGTCAGCACACTGACTATGCCAACTTGCCGAAGTGTTAGAGACCTAATCTGAGAGCAATGAGAGTGGAATCCTGTAGTGCCAGATTGTAAAGGCTATGACAAGCTGGAGAGAGGGAGCACAGCATGCAGGTATATGCGGGGAAATCTCTCTAGATCAGGTCAAATATTAGAGCCTGGCTGCAAAGAAAAGCATTGTGACACTTGTTATCAATGCCACTCATCATCCCACTCACTCATCATCTTTCAAATATCTTCCTATTTTCTGGTAAACTTCCACATTATCAGTCCCACTGCTCCAAGCTCAAAGCCATAAAGCTTGCCTTCCCAGGCTTTCTTGCACTCAGGAGGTAGCATGTTATTTCAGTTCCATCTATCGGACATGCTCCTTCAGTGCCAGCTAGCCCTAAAGTTAGCATATGTTCCATTTGACACTTTACCTAAGGTCTCACCTAATTCTGAAAAATTAGGAGGGAGCAATGTGAGGAAGGAGGTGCCATGCAGAATCAATTTGAAGGTTAAAATAGCAGCATGTGGCAGAGACACTTTCAGCAGAGTGGCAAAAATCTTTGCAATAGTGCCCCCCACTCATCATGTATGGTGCCAGGCATGGGTCCTACGACCCACTACCATGGGATCAAACCTGCAAACCATGGAGGGATATGATATGATTGTTCCTTCTTGCATCATCCCTGAGCATGGTTCTCTGTCCCTCCCAAAGACTCTAAAGGCATCCCAATTGATGCCTTTCCTTTTTAACTACTTAGAGTGGTGGGTTTTGTTGTTTGCAACTGAAAATGCTGCCCGATGCAAATGGGTTGAGTGCTTCCCTCAGAGCACATATCGCATTTCATTTTGTTGTATCCTGGGATAATACTTTGAAGTATTAACTGGGATTTTGCTCTGGTATTCCTTTTACACATGTGTCTTTCTCTCTTACATTCCAATAAATGCAGCACCAGTCTGTGCCCATTGCTTTAGGGAAGTTATAGAAAAAAAGGCAAAGGCAGGCAGAGAGAGACAAGGTGGGAGACCAGAGACATCAGCTGCCAGATCATCTGAGAAAGAAGGAAAAGTTTTAGATGAAAAAGGAATTTAAAAAAATAGATCAAGTGTAATTCCAAGGGAAAAGTGCCAGAACCTACCAGAGATTCCATGAGAAGAAATTAAAGCAAAAAACAAGAAGGTACAAGATACAGGCAGAGATCAACCCATGGGAGGCTTGGAGCCTGGCAAAAGGGTAGGTGGAGTAGTTTGTTTCTCTCTCCCTCCAATCTCTGGCAATCAGCGGGCTCCCAAGCTGCTGGAGAGCCTTTATCCTCCTAAGCCCCAAAGCTGTTGCCACCAGTGAACTGAGAGCTTCTAGAGGACAAATCACCAGGCTGCCGGTCACCATAGACTCAAGCCAAGATGGCAATGGTAAAGAAAAAAAAAGATGGTCATTACATAATATAATGGTAAAGTGAGCAAATTAACAAGAAGACATAATTTTCCTAAATATTTATGCACCTAACACAGGAGCACCCAGATTCATAAATCAAATTCTACTAGATCTAAGCAAAGAGATAAACGACAGCATCGTGGATGTGGAATCAACCTAAGTGCTCATCAATTCATGAGTGGATTAACAAAATGTGGTACATAAACCAGGGAGTACTACTCAGCCATAAAAAAAGGATGAAGTAATGCCTTTTGGAACAATTTGGATGGAACTGGAGACCATTATCCTAAATGAAGTATCTAAAGAATGGGAAAACAAACACTGCATGTACTCACCATTAAATTGGAACTAACCGATGAGCACACATGTGCATAGTGAGAAGTAAAACAGCAAGGAAGGTGGAGGAGGAGGGATGGGTGAAAGCCTTCCTGACAGGCACACTTACAGCCATGACTCAAGCATTACAAAAGTGATCCATGTAACCAAAAACATTTGTACTCCCATAATATTTTGAAATTAAAAAAAAGAATTTAAACAACAAAAAAAATTTCAAAAACAAAAGAGCAAAAGACAATGTCTCTTTACATTGTCAGGTTTAAATCCCAAAATAGATATGGTTCTGGAGATGCCTCAGCAATCAAAGCTGAGACAACCCATGAGTTCTCCGAGCCCTACTCTGCTTGGAAGCATCATGATGGTGCCCAAGGAGTGACCCGGGTGTAGAGGACAGAGCTGTTGAACTGAGGAGCTCTTGCACATGGCAATGAGACATCTCCATGGCAACCTAATCAGACTGAAGACAAGACAGGATAATGGGGGATGCCTCTGTAGACGGTGGTGAGGACAGATGACAGTAATGACCAAATGGATAAACCTCTTCAGAAAGTTTCCAGAACTTGTTCATGACCCTGGGGAAAGATGCAACAAACCACTCGGGGATAAAAGAGGCTTGAGACAAAAATTAAGTTCATTGTAAAAAAAAATAAAGGAATGTTTCTTTCACTCCTGAGTTCGTGAGTTTGTGTACTGAACATCATATGGTAATTTGGTTGGGAGGTAGAAGTGGAGCTAGCTGGCCAGTGTGGGAGCAGACAGCAAGACAACTTTTGATCCACTCCAGATCTAATGCCCTCATTTTATCAACTACTCAATGGAGGCCCAGAGAGATGAAGCAAATTGTTCATAATCACATACCAAACTAGAATTTAGGTCTTCTGACTTTCAGGCCCACACTGCTCCTGCAAATAGTTTATTTTGGTTTTTCCAAAAGAAATAGAATTAGGAACAGTATGCCCTAGCTTGTAATGAACCAAGCATTGAAGGTGAGCCATTTCCCCAAAGTGCACTTAGCACTTCAGCCTTAATGGAAAAGTCTTCCTGGGAAAGCAAAGCTAAGTCTCCACATTTCATCTTATCCTTAGTATGTCCGAAGACACAAAACTAGTGCATCCCAACTAGTTAGCCTGAGGGATTTGCATCTATAGAGTATACTTGTATCAGGTTTGGCTCGAGTAGTGATGGCCCAAGCCTATGACTACCTACTAATTGCTTCAGCTTTGTGGCCACCTCAAAACCTTTCAATGGGGCTTATTCTTCAGGCAGTGTTGCCTGTGGGAATCTCTGCTAATGAGCCTATTGAATCCTTGAACCAAGCGACATGGGGGAATTTCTAATCTAAATTATTGTGTTGCTTAGCACTACCTTTTTTTCAATGACTGAAACCTACCTGAACTAGCCTAGGTAAGCCCATGAGTTTCTTTACAGGATGCTGCTTCTCACAGTACTTAAGGACAGACATGTGTTTGGACTCCAGGGCACACTGGAACCAGGGAATCGAATGTTGTCAAAAACTCGGTTCCCATCTTTCATTTCTAAGCCACTGTTTTATTCTTAAATTCAGTAATCCTAGAAAAGGATTCATGCCTTAGCTGACCAACGTGGCTAGAGAGAGTGAGTCCCATTGGAACATTCCAGTTTCTGCTTCCATTTGAGGATGAGGTAGAGGCAAAGAGGTCCACTGTAGGCATCAAGTGCTAATTTTAGTATTTATTAAGGTGTAGGGCTCTATGCTAGATTTGGGGAGAGAAGGGCAGTGAGGGAACCAAAAGATTGGAGAAGATTCCAGATTCATCCCTCGAGGAGTCTCCCACTTTGGGAGAGAAAATGATTTAATACAGCCTAGCAAGAACCACTACCACGAGTAGATAGAATCAAATCCCATCTTACACAGGGCTTGGATTCTGAAGTTAGCAAGCAAGGCAAAAAAAAGCCTATAGGCAACTACAAATGCCCTACTTGAATCACACCCAACCCAAGGTGCTCAGGGCATGAGGGATAAGTAGAACCAAAAACAACTCAGATAACCCAGGTTCACATCTCCCAGCTCTCACTCCAGGTTACATGTGCACTGAATAGACAGGTCAGCAAAATCTCCCACGCTATTTACAGTAGTCCTTCTGCTTGTCATTGTCTTTTACCCAGCATTTGGAGGTAAATCTACAGGGGTTAAGCACATATGGGATGTGACACATCAACTTACCAAAACCAGGATGCAAGGCCAGGGGTGCCTGATTTTTCAGTCCACTGTCATGCACTTTACACCAGGATGTATCCCAGAGTTGCCTCATCCCCCATTCTCTAAGCCTTTTAAAGCTGGAGGTCCTCTCCTCCTCCTTGGAAACCCCTGACCTCCCAACCCAGGAGCAGCACAGAGCTCAGCTCAGGTGGGTCCACATGAATTGGGTTTGGTTGGACTGAGCTGAATTAGGAGGTCATCTGGACAAACACAGAGGCACACTGACTTCAGGGCAGCTGGTGGGACGCCATTCATTTTCCTAGGTTGTATATGCTATAAAGCGCTTATCAAGGGAATGTTTACAAGTGGAGGGACCTTGCTGTTTTTAACAGATTAACTGCACCATCTTGGCTCAGTGACCTGACAGCCCATTTACATGAAGTTTTAGTTTACACTTGACTCTTTTCCTGTACAGTAGGCAGATAAAGAGGCCACTGGGTTGGCAGGGAGGAGGCTGGCCATGCCCAGAGCTTCCATTAAGAAGTTAAGCATGGGCTCTTCAAGCTCTGTTACACCCCCTAGAATCCAGCCAGAACTCACACTTCACTCTTTCCTAAATAGTGATAGAAAACCTTCCATCCAGCCCTGCCTATATGACCCTTTCTGAACAACCCACACCAGGGCTCCTGTCCAAGCAACACAGAGGAACTTTACTGTTGTTGCCTCAGTCAAGTGTTCAGGTCACAACCAGGTCCGACAGGCTGAAAGGACCCCAGGGCAGGCCGGTTCTATTTCTGATCTGGATTAAGAAAATCTGCCCTCTGGGAAAGTTAACTAACAGCCACTGTGCCCTAATCTGTGTCAGCTGCTCTCATTTCCTTGTTCTCATTTAACCTCAGAACCACCCTGAGAGGTGGGTATTATTACTCCCTTCATTGTGTGGATAAGAAAACTGAGGCTCAGAGATATTAAGGGAACCAAAATAATGCAATTTACAGATGGTAGACTGGAATTCAGACTCAGGTCTGTCAGATTTGAACACAATACCACATGGCCTAATCCAGGTATCCTAACTTTCCTAGGAAAAGGAAGTGCTTGTTATTTTCAGACCCCTTGTGGTAGAAGGGGCTCAGCTCACAGCAAAATCCACCAGGCAGTTATTTTTAATCATCAGCGAGCATAAGAATCAATAAGAGAGCTTGTTGAAAGTGCAAATACCCTAGACCTAGAGACTATGGACCTGTAGTTCAGCCCAGAAGGCTGCATTTTCAATAATGAGCCACTGCACTGATTCTGGCATTGGTGGCTGGAAGTCATTTCACAACTGCAGGGGAGTCCCATTCACTCCAGGAGTGTGGGGTGTCAGCTGAGAGGGTTATCTGCTTCCGTGCCATTTCTTCTTTCATGAGCTTCACTAGCACCCGATAACTGTACCTTCATTGTCAGATTCTTTTGGATGTCTACTCAGTAGTCATGCTCCCCTTTCTAGAATGTCAACTTGGCTGTGATATTTTGGCTGAGAGCTCATCAGAGCTTTCTGGAGTGTTCATGTGTACATATACACACACACGTGTGTGTGTGTGCAACAGGGCCCCAAGTGAACCCAATTAAATCAACTTCTAAGGGTAGAACTTAGACATCTGTATTTATTTGAACAGTTTCCAAATTTGTTCTCAGCCAGAGTTGAGAATGACTGGCCCTAACCATTTCCCTGACCACTGGTCTGTGATGAACATTTGGTAAAATTCTGGCCAACGAAAGGGATGAGAAGTCTTCTGGGAGGTGGTTCTTTGGGGAACGTTTTCCTCTTTCTTTAAAAGAGATATGAAGATAGGAGGAGACCTCATTCTTCTTTCTCACCTTTGAATTTTGTGATGTAAAGATGTGAAACTTGGAGTTATTGCAGCTGTCTTGGGGTCATGAGGGAGCATCCTAACAGCCACAGGCTAAGGAAGGCAGAGAAGAAAGGACAGAACCTGAGAACTTGGTAGTATCTTTGGGCAAATTCCACAACTCTGGAATCACCTTATCCTGAGAATACTTCTTATGGGAGGTGATTAATATTCTTAAATTGTTTAAGACACATTAAGTTGGATATTCTGTTAATTGCAGCCAAAGAATCTCAACAGATATACCCACTAATAAGTTTCACCTGCTCGCTGCCTGCGTTACTTCTAACAGGGGAATAAGTACATCAGCAGCTGGGGCCCACCACGCAGTAAGGCCAACGCTTAGTCCTGTTGTCCAAAAGACTGAGTGCAGTGAGCCCTGGGCATTGCCATTAAACAACTAGTTACCTTGAGAGCTATTCCAATAATAACTGTGACATTTATTAT
Source organism: Microcebus murinus (assembly GCF_040939455.1). Taxonomy (NCBI): domain Eukaryota; kingdom Metazoa; phylum Chordata; class Mammalia; order Primates; family Cheirogaleidae; genus Microcebus; species Microcebus murinus. The sequence goes on from NC_134106.1 coordinate 90,110,784, forward strand.
GCACTCACTTCGTGCCAGGGAGCATACAAAGCAAAGTGCTGTAAGCATGCCATCTTATTCCATCCTTAAAATTACCTAAGGAGATAAGTATTATTTTTCATGTTTTACACATTAGGAAACTGAGACCCAGAGAAGCTAAGGAATTTGACCACGGTTGCATAGCTCGTGAGTGGCAGAGACAGGATGCTAACCCCAATCCGTCAGACTCTCAAGATATTTCTTCTTTCCAGGAGACCGTGTTGTTTCATTTCCCTATGACATATGAAGCTCTGTGTGTTCACACATTCACCAAAGTGCTTAACGATTCGAATAAAAGGCATTCATCATTGTAATCCCTAATGGAGATAACAGAAATATTAGCAAAGGCCGAAGTGAAAACAGTTCAAGTGAGGCCTAATTTTTCACAAGGCCAAGGAATGATTTACTTTATCACAGCAAAGAATTTTATTTGACAAATGCATACTTTATCATCTCTGGTCTGCTGGAAATGTAAGTTTACATTTTTCCTAGCCATAAAATTAAAATAATTTTGGCTCCAGAAACGTAAAAGAAATCCCATTCTGGGTTCAAGTATTTCCCTGGAAATTAAATTGCTAAATATGGAGGCTGAATAAGCACCAATTCTGTCACGCAGGGCAGACTCCAGAGTCAGTAAGGGCCCGGTTCAAATCCTGGCTCTGCCTCTCGCTGATCACGTGACCTTGGACAAGACACTTCCATCCTCCAAGTCTCAGCTTCATAATCTGTAAGATGAGAATTGCAAGTCCCACTGCCTGCCTGGGATGAGGATTAAATCAGATAGCCTGTGTAAACTTGTATGGCAAACTGCCTCTAGGGTGGAGCCCAGGTGACTCTTCTGATGATCACCCAGGTTTGGGAATCACTGATACCATCTAAAATGCTATAAGGGTTGGCTGTTATTAAAAACATACACAAAAGGCCTAATATGGTACCTGGTGCACGGTGGCTATTCAATACACCTTTGATCCCTTCCCTCTATCTTCCCTCTTCTGTTCCTCATCTTCAATTGTCTTCAGGGATGGGCTCCCAAACACAGCACCAAAACCAAACTGGAACAGACCCCCTCCATACTTGGTTATGGAAGGAGTAAGAAGACAACACCCACATCTTGGTTTGCTCAGCATTCTGGCAGCTTTTCACAGCATCATCCCTACACCCTGACCCTGCATAGGGCAGCTAGCCAGGCCGTTAGCGGGCCACCTGCCAATTTGGAAGACAAATGTGAGAAAAAGTCATAGGATCAGAGCAAGGAACAGAACAAGGGCTGGGGAGCGAGAGGAAATGGTAAAACTGGCGCAAGAGCCAAGCGTTCTCTGGGAAGCTGGAAAGAGACACTTGCCCACACCCAAGTTAGAGTGGATTTCGACAAGTGAGGGGATTTCAAGGCAATCTGGACTGCTAGTGGGAGAAGCAAAAGACAGGCCTCGGCAGGGGATTACCTGTCCACAATCTAATGGGGACCTGTTAGTTCTCTATTGGGGTTGGTTAGCCAAAACTGCACTCCAAGTTGCACTGAACAAGGCAGACAGAAAAGACCAATAGTTCACATACTTGCTTGGAACTGGTATGTTTTTCAGGCCCTTCCCCCTCATAATTGGAGCCTCATTTCTACCTCATGAAGTTCTCAGGGTAGTCACCATGGTTACCATCCCATTTTATGGAATTTGCAAACCAAGGCTCACGGCTGGCAATACGATCTTGGAGAGGTAGCTGTACAGAGAGTTTGTCTAGTGGTTCCCAAATAGAATCCAGGGCCCTGCCTCTAGGGTGGAGCCCAGGTGACTCTTCGGATGATCACCCAGGTTTGGGAATCACTGATACCATCCAACAAACTCACTGCAGACAAAGAAAAGGAGCCTGAGAGAGGGAGGAAACTGCCCAACGTCACTCAGCTGGTTAGTGGCCAAGACAAGCTTAGTCCCTCCTTCAGCCTACTATCTTCAGAACAGAGATCTTCCCAGTTTCACCCCATAGGCTGTTTAGTTATTCATGACAACCTGCATATAGACAGGTTTCATTCATTCAATAAACCTTTACTGGGGGCATTTTGGTGCCAGGTGGCAGGTTTTTGGTCTTAGAGAGTTCATGGTCTGAAGGAGAATGGGACACACCACCCTCATTGCTGCAGCAGGGATGGTGGTCCCATGAGAGGAGGAAGCTTGATATACAAGCCGGGGGCACAGAGTAGGGTTAGTAACTTCTGTCTAGTGGGCTTCAGAGGAAGGGAGTCAAAAAAATAAGCAAAACAAAGGCTCCTTATAGGGGAGGTTGGTTACTTTTGTTTTAATAAGCCACTTGTGTGCTGTGACTTTATACAACTCAAGTTAGAATAAATGATTTTGAGTGAAAGGTTTCTAAGGATATTTACTGGGTATATAAGAAACAATCTGACATTACTAAAATATGATAGGACCAAAACAGAGACACCAGGAAAACCTCCCTCTGGACATGGATCTTCACTACTGTGAGGTCATATCTGTCTTTGCTCACGATTGTTGATGACAATCAGCCCTCATCAGCGCTGTGCAGGTGACTAGACAGGTCAGCCCATCCACTAAATTTACGCGAGGAATTTACTGTTTCTAGTGTTGCCAAGGTCACAGGGAAGTGGACACTTTCATCCGTGATTAGCAAGATAAGTTAGGACAATATTTCTGAAGGACAGTTTGGAAAAATTTATGAAAATAAATATTTTCAAAATATCCTTTGAACCAGCCGTTCTACTTCTAGGAATTTAACCTGAGGGTAAATACATAAAGGCAAACATAAAAAAAAATACAAATAGGATGTTCAGCAAAGCATAGTTTATAATAATAGTGAAACATGGGGAAAAAAAAAGCAAATGTCCATAGATAAAAGTATGATGAAATAGATGATCATGCAACTACACATTTGAAAATAATGATGTCATTAATAATGGTGATATGTATTTATGCTTATGGGTGTAGGAAAATGTTAAAATGTCATTTGGTACAAAAAGCAAATTTCAAATTAGATATTTAACACGACTTATAGGTAAGTATAGTTTCCAGTTATGTGTATTTATGCATAGTGAGACATCTTGAAGATGGTTTTTCACCAGAATGTCAACCATACTGCATAAGGGAGATGATGATTTTAATTTCTTTATTTTTCTCTGTATTATTTTATAATATTTATATAATCAGAACAAATAACAGGGTTCCTTTCACTTGGAGATTAAAATTTTTGAAGATGTCTAGTCCAAGGCAACAAGAAACTCCAACCTGATTTAATGGAGATTATAATATTCACTCTTTATTTTTACAGGCTTTCCTTAAAAACTTATACTCATTTCACTCATTTCTATATTCAGTCATAAAAACGGTTTGTTCACTTAGGCGTGACCATTTAATCAGCACCTACTATGATCTGGGCACATGGACACCGAGGAGTGAGGAGCGCAGTATGACGGTAAGAAGTCGGGTTTCTGGGCCAGGCACACCTGGATCTGCATCCCCGTTGCATCCCTCCCCAGCTCCACCACCTCAGATGGGCTCTGAAACTGCTCTGAGCATCAGTTTCCTCACCTGTCAGCGATCACACAAATACCCACTGTATTAGTTTATCTATTGCTGTGAAGGAAATTACCCTAAGATTTAGGGGCTTAAAACAATGATAATAATTTATTATTATTACATCTCATAGTTTCTGTGTGTCAGGAATTTGGGGGCAGCTAAGCTGAGTGTGTCTCGCTCAGGGTCTTCCATGAAGTTACAGTCACATGAAGGCTTAACTAGAGCTGGGGGATTTGCTTCCAAGCTAGCTATACCAAAGGGTGGGCAAGTTGGTGTTGACTCTTGGTGTAATGTCTTCCCTCCATGGCCCTCTCCGCATTGCTGCTTGAGTGTCCTTACAGCATGGTGTCCAGCTTCTCTCAGAAGGAGCCATACAAATCACCAAGGTGGACGTTGCAATGCCTTTTATGACCTTGTCTTGGAAATCACACACCCTCAGGTCTGTAAGTATTCTATGAGTCATGGGTTAGCACTGATTTAATGTGAGAGGGGATAACAGAAAGCTGTGAATGCCTAAAGGCGGGCTTTATAGGAGCCTTCTTGAATACATCAAATGAGAAAAGGTTTACAACGAGCTCAGTGGGCCTGTACTGCACCCACAACAAGCCATGGTGGTGGTAAAGAACACACATTTCTGCTCTCAACAAATGGGCCCCAGATACCAGTTCTGGTCCAAAGTTCTGGTTTTAAAGATGAAGACAATGAGCCCAGAGAGGTTAAGTGATTTGACTAGTCATATAGGCAGCTGGTTTCTGAGCTTGGAGAAAAGGCAGGTTTTCTACCTTGCCTCTTCAGGGTCCCTCTTTCCCTAGATGAAATCTCAGAAAAGATGCAGAGGTGAGGGACCACTTGCTAGAACAAAGTGCTCAGCAGAGTTGGGATGAACAGATGTTTTAAAAGGAACAGTGAGGAAGCTGTTAGAGGATTCTGCATGTCAGGCTGAGGAATTCATTTTCCTTTGATGGAAATGGCTATAGGGAGCCACTGAGGAGTTTTGACTTTGAAAGCGACTTAACTCATTCTCACAGCTGTGAGTGCAGCAGACTGTGGTGATCTCTGAAGGAAGAGGCTGTTGGAGTGATCCAGGCATCAGGAGGTGCAGGCAGCCGTAGCAGGAAAGAAGGGGCCTGAGATACACAGTATCTGGGAATTACATCCATGGTGATATGTGGACTCCAGATTAATTAAAAATTGAGGGGCCAAGTCCAAAGGCTTAGGTGAGGGCGAATAAATGAGCTGGTCTATGGACAGTGCTAGCAATGTCTGCCTCCCTCCAGCCAGCCTACAGCCCTGAGTCTGCTTTAATCTGCAGCGTGGGAGGCCCAAGAACATTCAATACGACTTGGAAGCAGGACTTTAAAACAAATAGTCCGCTTTTCCTCTTGTTTTCAGCTCTCCAGCGTGGAAAACCAATGTGATGAAGGGCTAGCCAGAATAAAATGTTCTGAGCTCAGCTCAAAGGGCCCCACTCTACTGAAAGGCTCACTTCCCAGGGCTGAGGATGCAACAGTGGGAGAGTTGTCACACTCAAGGCTATCAGTCCAAGCCACATCTTTCCTTTCAAATCTGCTCTGACCACATTTACTACAAATGGATTTTCTCCTGAGACTTAGGATGCTGCAATGCCCTGCCAACTAGTCTGCTTCCTCCCCAATGTGGAAGCCCCCTGAGGGCAGACACTGTGCCCCTGCAGTCCCACATCGCCAGGGCCTTGCCTGGACACTGTGATTTCGCTCTCTGAAAAAGTTCGACAAATACTTTTCTCTCCTAATTTCATCAGTTTTATGGATCCAGAAACTAAGGTTGACAGTCACCAGGGTTGTAATCTGGCCTCTAGAGGGCTGAATCTATTCACATCACCAGTGTTGTAGATTTACCACGTTTTCAGGAATTAAAATGTCTTGTTGTAACAAAATAGTAAGACAATTTTCTACAAGAGGGATATAAAGAGACATGACAAAGAAACCCATGTTTTCTAACTGGCATGAAGGTTCTGTATGGGCTAGGAGTGACCTATTTGTACACTGGTGTTAGTTGGCCAATATAACTTTAAAACTGGATTGGAATGGCTTTAGACAGGGCACATGCCCTCCAGCTCCTCAGTCACACATCCTATTGTCTTAGGTGCTTGACTGCTATTTACTCACTGACCTAGCCTCTGAAGGCATTAAATTTGCAACCCTGCAACACCATACAACACCTCATGAAGCATAACATTCATCAGGTGTTGGGCAGGTGGGAGGGAGGGGTAAGCGGTGGGTATATTCATACCTAATGGGTGCAGTGTGCACTGCCTGGGAGATGGACATGATTGAGGCTCTGACTCGAGTGGGGCAAAGGCAATATATGTAACCTAAAATTTGTATCCCTGTAATACACTGAAATAAAAAAAAAGACACATAATCTAATCCTTCCATCTTTGGGAAGCACATGTTTGCAAGGTTCTTTCTTAGGCTGAATTGAAATCTTCACATAGCTTCTACCTATCCATCCTATTTCTGGGGTACTCTGTAGGACTTACAGTAAAATGAATCATTTTCTAAAGCACACACCCTCTTATCTATTTGAAGACTACCAATAGAGTCTCTTTGAGACCTCCTCTTTTCTATATTAAGAATGTTGTCTTCTTTCAACTGTTTCTTATGACACTGAATCCCCTCACTATAATCAAAATGTGTTTTATTATCTTCTTAAAGAAGGGCATCTGTAAAGGGAAAAATTTTGCAGGCAGGGTCTAATCCTTTGCAATTCGAAGTGTAAACCAAAAGCCAGAAAGCATTTGCATCATTTGGGAGCTTATTATAAATACAGAACCGCAGACCCACCCCAGATCTACTGAATCAAGATTCCCCAGGTGATCCATATGCACACACCTATTCAAAGAACAGAAACTCCTTTTGCGTTAATGTAGCCTAAAATTGTATTAGCTTTGGAGGGCAATTATGTTGCACTGTTGACTCTGTTTCTTATTATCTGAAATTTCTGGGTTTTCCAACATTTACTGCTAAGCCACATCTTCTTATATTGTATCACAGTTTTATTGATTCATGTATTAGTCTGATTACATTTTAATGAGTTATACATGTGCCTAGACTAAGATCTTGAGGGAAAACACAGACTGTGTTCATCTCTGTCTTTGGTATCAAGCAAAGGCCCTGGTAAATAATTGTTGCTTATGGCAGAAGAAACCAAAAAAATAAGATAAACACTAGCTTAGATGATAAAGGAAAATTGACACATGCTATTAAACAGTTCAAGGCATGGCTTGATCCTGGGCTCAAACATGGTGACAGGACTCAGGCCTTTCCCACTCTCTACCTCTGCTTCCTTGGTGTCAGCCCCGTCCTCGGGCAGGCTCTCCTGTGGCCTCGAGATGGCTGCCAGTGTCACTCAGGGCTACATCCTTTCATACTCTAGCCCAGTTGGCAAAGAGTCTTCTGAACGCTTCTAAGATAGAAGCTTTTTTGTTTTTTCTTTCCTTTTTCAGAAACCTCAGCAAACATCCCCTCCGGTTTCACTAGCTCTGAGGGGAGAGATCTCAACTCCTTTCTGAGACAACCACTGCTGTAAGGGTGGATTAATATCCTAATGGGTTTAAATTAGTGAGGATCCACTCATTAGTGAGGTAGGTGTGGCTAAAAATGGAGGAAGGCTCCCTCAGGAAATCATGAAACTGATGTTGGGAGAAGTGACATGCACACTAGGGAGGCAACTCATAGATGTCTTCCCTAATGCTTACCGGGTCTGCATTTCAGTTTCCTTTGAATCTTGCAGCTGTCTTCAGGATACCCAACATTACAGCAATCACTAGCACAGGTTATGGCCAGAAAACTTTTCTATTTTGAAATGACATGAAAAATTCTCATGCTCCATCACATTGTTTCAGTGATCAACTTTAAAGGACCCTGGCTTACCTCCTCCTGGAATAATAAAAGCAGTCACAGGAGTTCTTTGGGCCACTCCGAAAACCACTCCAGAGCGGTTGGCCGCACATAATAGAGGGTGCACTTGAAAGGCAGTGTCCAATAACCAGTTCTGGTTGAAGACTTTTGTGTTTTTCAAAAGCTCAATAAGCAGCAGAAGTGACCACAATGTGTTTGAAACTCTATAGCATATGTCTTCAGGAGACAAAGTGCCTAAAACTAGATAGAAAGACTTATAATTTTTTAAATTAAAAACTGTAGACAGGAGAGGTAACAGTCAAAGTAAAATAAGCATGAATCCTACGTTTTTGTTTTAAAAATAAAACCCGAGGTATGGGGAAAATTGCAATATGGAATTCAGAAATCTGCTTTGGCCCTATGCTGTATTGCATGTTCATTGTGACTGCCTTCCTTGAGCTAAAAGACTCTCAATGACTGGTCATGCTTAGCTAAAAAAGACATGAAACCAATGAAGGCAGGAAGGGGGTGCAGGGTGGGGGCAACTTTTGTCTTCACTTCAGTTATCAGAGAGAAAACTTACCGCCAGCCCCTGTGGACATGTGCAGCTAGCCAATGTGGCTGGTATGAGAGGGTACATGACCCAACACAGGCTCATCACCACTTCTCAAAAGGCAACTTAAACCCAAGCCTGTCTAACTCCCAGGAAGGACACTGGTTGTGTGATCTTCACAAATGAAAGGCAGCCTAAAACTGGTGTCGGTCTAGTCCATTCTCTCTCAGAAACATTTGTGTGACTCCTGGCTCTACCACTTACTCAAGGAGACATTTTGTATAACAACTTACTCTTAGCTTCAGTTTCTCCTATCAGAGGGGACGATGATTTCCCTCTCACAGATTAGTGTGAAAATAAAACAGCCTATGTGACAAGTCCCTAGAAATGTCCAGGACAGAACAAACCTATGAAGGTCATTTTCTTCCCTGCCCCCTACTCAGTCCCATTCAATGCTCTAACTTTGTAAACACACAACTAAAGAATTTTGGCCTCATAGACCTTTTGCAATTTCTCTCTGCTTCCTCTGAATGCCTGTAGCACAGCTTATACAATCATATGTATATGTTAAGTCACACCTTAAAGTACCACAATAACTGTACTGAGGAGAAAAAGGAACTTTTAAAAATCCTCAAGTTTTCACATAGATGTAAAAACAACACAAAATGACTAGAAAGAGCATGGCTTCACCCCATACTGAATGTAAACCATGGGCAAGTTTAGTTTAATAGTTGGCTTCAATCAATCACAGCTTTTAAAATAGCACCACTAACAATAAACACCTCTACCACTTGATTGTAACATCCTTGAGGGCTGAGATCTCATTTATATTTTCCTAAAGGTCCTAGCCAACTGGCCAGCATATAGCAGAAAGATGTAGAAAGGAAGGATAAATTGTGCTAGCTTGAAGGGTTTATCATCTTAGAGGGCTAAAATGGCTACTAAATTGTTATTAAATGAAAAATATAAAAAAATCAAAGTAAGGCCGGGCGCTGTGGCTCACGCCTGTAATCCTAGCTCTTGGGAGGCTGAGGCGGGCGGATTGCTCAAGGTCAGGAGTTCAAAACCAGCCTGAGCAAGAGTGAGACCCCGTCTCTACTATAAATAGAAAGAAATTAATTGGCCAACTGATATATATATAAAAAAAAATTAGCCGGGCATGATGGCGCATGCCTGTAGTCCCAGCTACTCGGGAGGCTGAGGCAGAAGGATCACTCAAGCCCAGGAGTTTGAGGTTGCTGTGAGCTAGGCTGATGCCACGGCACTCACTCTAGCCTGGACAACAAAGCGAGACTCTGTCTCAAAAAAAAAAAAATCAAAATAGAGAGAGGTTGGACCCACTGCCTAATGAGTAGAATTACAATTTTTAACATCTTTTCTTCATTACATTTCTTTTTTTAATTTTTAAAATCTCTGGACCTAGAGACAGATCAGTTCTAGTTCTGTGATTCCATGACCTCTGGTAAATTGCTTTTTCTCTCCACACTTCAGTTTGCTTAGCTACACAAGGATGTAAAATAAGTTTTCCAAAATACCTTTCAGCTCTAAGATTAAGTGTCCAAATTTCTACACACACCTGTGGCAAATCTCTTATGAGAAAAGCATTCTGCTAGGCACTCTAAGACACAGGAAAGAAAAGAGACCCACAGCTGCCCTTCAATGAGCTCATGTCTTATAAACAAAAGACAGGGACACAAACAGCTGTGATTCAAGGCAGGAAGAGGTAGTGGCCATCTGAGAGGTCCTAACATGAAACTTTTAGCTGTGGAGATGCTGGCTTTGTGGAGGGTATGGAATTAGTTACTGCTTCAATGTAGCAAATACAGAGCACCCATCATGCCAGGCACTGTGCCTTAGCACAAAAATAAATAAATAAATAAATAAATAAACAAACAAACCGCACACGTATGACCAAGACAAACAAAGCCTTGCCCTCAAGATGCCTAAAGGCTGGCTAGCAGGAAGTAGACACTTGGAGATGGGGGAGGAATCCCCAGAAGAAGGATCAAAGAAAACAGGAGCAAAGAAAGCAGGGCATCACAAAGCAAATAGGAATAAGCCCCTTGCTCTGCCTGCACAGAGGTAAGGAGTGCATAGTGAAGTGGCATGAGAAAAGATAGAAAGGGAGCATGCAACTAGTATGGAGCCCTGAAATGCCAGGCTATGGACTCCGGATTTCAATCTGTTCAAGAAGATAACCTAACAATTCTAAGTGGCAGACTGTATATTAAACTTCATAGGATCACTTTGTATCCAAATATAATTTGCATCTAATACTTCATTTTTCTGTAGGTGGCTGAAAAGAAATTCCCTAAAACAGTAATTTAAATAAATTTATTTGTGAGAGAAAAACATCTGAACATCAGGTACAGTCTGACCCACAATGATCCAACGACATGTCAGAACTCATTCTGGGAGTACTCTTATGCAGTTTGCAGGAGAAATTCCACGTGGAGCATCAGCTGAACATTTATCAAAATTCATACAGCCATCTAACCTATTACACAGTACATAATGAACATGATACAGTAATAAAAATACAATATCAAATACTCACTACTTTGTCAGTTACAAACTATAATATAAACAATTTAGGCCCCTTTTTAAAAAATGAAAAAATATTTCTGTTACAGCCTTATTTCAAGCATTTTCAGTTAGATACAGCTTTACATATTTTCACTTACAATAGATAGCAAAAGAATGCCTTCTTAAGGTAGGTAAAATATATTACTTGTTTCATGTTTGCACTCTAAAGTATACTTCAACACGTATGAGTTCAGATAAAAGCATGAAACTGCGCTGTGGCAAAATCCTGGCTGGCGATCAAAGACTTGTAGAGTTTTCGTATTTAGTTAAAAAATTTACATCAGGAAAAAAAGAAGCCAGGACATATAGAAAGCAACATCATTCTTTTTCAATGAAGCAGTCTAATTCCAGAGAATGGGCTTTGCATTTTGAATTCAAAGTGTGTGGTCCCAATGTTGAATTCTTTTGAATCCAAGGAGCTGCGGCTGTGAGGCAACACTTAATGATGAAGCGAGTTGGGAGGAAAGTGTTAACTGAACTACAGAGATGGTCACTGATAAAACAAGTTCCTAGAAGTCCTCAGGCCCACCCAGAGGTGAAGGGCAGCCAGAACTATCAACACAAAAGAAAAATGCGCTCACTGAACTGCACACATAGAGCTTCTAGGAGGGTTAACAGTTCTTGACAGAGGTTCCTGGTTGTAGTTTACAATATCTGCCTTCACCACCCTCTGTCATAAAAGAAAACAGAGTTATTATCAGGACATCAGAACATTTAGAAAGAGCTCCTTAAAGTATATTTTTATTTTCTGAACTTTGGTGAACTCCTGATGATAGATATCATAAATGACGCAGGAACTGATATTAAAAGAATCAACTAGAACAAACTAATGGAGAGTTGGATTTTTCTTTTTAAATAAAGGAGGCAATAGCAACCCTGTTATTGAGTCTTCCCTGGTTTTATGACATTAACTTGAGGTTATCACAAGTATCATAAAAAAGTGACAAATCAATATGAAAAATCAAACTCTGATTATAATTTAAAGCAGAGAAATTAAAATTAATCATTCACACATATTTGAATTCATAGACAAGTACTCATTGTTTGAAAGTAATGTCATTGTTTATTAATATTTCCATAAGTCATTATACTTAGCCATAACTTTTCTTGGAATGTTTATAGCAGTTTGTGAGTTAGTGAGAAAAGGTATAAATGTTAAAGAAGACTCACATATAAAGCAGAAATGTTTGGAGCAAGCCATTTTTAAAACTTTCCTTCCAAATTCCTAACTTACTTCCAAATAGTTCACTATTGGGTTATGAATAACAACTCTTAACAAAGTATGATATAATGAAAAATTTTTTAAATTACCTCATATTCATGTTTTTAAAATAACTGAAACTAAAAGATACTTTTAACTCTTCCCTCTTTCTCTAACTCACACTTCAAGGAAAGTCTGAACCGATGAATTTAGCAGTATGTCCTAATATTCATCTCTAAGTAATAATTTAAATTAAAACAAATCCTTTACTGTTTTCAACTATTTTACTAAGTCTGCACACAGAAGCAGACAAAAAAAGAGCAATTCAAGGCAAATTTTAAAAATACTCTTTCAATTACCAGGCTATTTCAAAAACGGTAAGGAATAAATAATGAAATAACTGTCTCAATTCTCCACTTCACTGTATGTGTAATAAACACAACCATAAAGACAAACATGTTTGAAAGTAACTGAAATGTTATTTTAATTTGTTCCCAATTTCTTGTATAATTCATAAGTCTCCTGGCAAAGGACCAATTTTTCAATTCTAAAACAGGACTTATGCAGTATTAATTCCCAATAATGTATAATAATCTGAACTTCCCTATTTATAAGGAATAAAGAACAAAATAGCATTCACTAGTTCTCCCCCCCCACAAAATTGTAATAATTTATCTATTAATACCTGCACTACTGTACTGAACAGATTCTGCTCTGAGCAGAGCTGGTATGTTGATTATCTTCTTCCGGATACTTCACTATTTCTGCCCTGACAATACGCTGTCAATTCCGTACAACATAAACAAGACAAAGAAGAAAAAAAAAAGATAAAACGGAAAGTATGTTCAATGATTAAAAATAGAAGACAAGACCAAAGTAGAAAAAGAAAATTAACACACAAATTTAAACACGTCACCAAAGAAACAGCAGAATGCATAAAAAAGGAAAGAAAATGAACGACCCAAGAAACATTATTGTTTATAATTCTATTTAATTATTGAAATAGATATATCCACTGACCTTCCTACACTGTGAGTTCCATTTTTGATAACAATTCTATACAACATGCATAATGCCCAGTCTTTAAGAGAACTATGAAGAATTATGGGGTTTTTCTATAGTAAAGTATAGAAAAAGTATTAATTCAACTTGTAAAAGTATTAATTCCTTTGTAAAAATATTAATTCCTTTCACAAACTTGACTGAGGATCCACCAAGTGCCCATCACTCCAGACTGGGAATGTACGGGTCAATTACAGAGTCTAATGGGATGAGAAACACACACACTACTAATTGTCACACAAGTTAATTAAGCACTTTACTAGCAGGTTTATAATATGTTGTGGGAACACAGAGGGAGGAGTAATTATTTTTGAAGGTGAGAAGAGGAATGCCATATGCTATTTATAATTTTATGTTTAATAATTATTTATTTGTCCAAGACTTGCTTTCTATGGTCACTCCCCCATTCATCCTAATTCTAACCTCCATGCTTCCAAAGTCCATAAAGAAATAAATTAAAAATGTGGTTGTAGGTCATGTAAAAAAAATTCATGAAATATAATATTTAAGCACAATAGCTGTTGCTTTCAAATATCTAAGAGTTTTGCTAAAGAATTATTTTTTATTACATTGTTATATTTTTAATGGCTATAACCCTTAGGATGAAAAGACCACATGGGACAAATATGTATATAGACATAACATGCTGCCCAATGTTTTTAGATTTGAAACTATCTTTGCTTTTCCATATGATTATAAATATCTTATTTTAGAAACCTGCCCTTCATAATAGCATCTATTAATTTATTAGCATGTATAGAAAAGTATCTTGATATGGGCTGCTGTTTGTGATGACATTCATAAATAAAGATTCAATAAACAATTGAGAGTAAATCAAGAGGGTGCTAACATACATTAATTAGCCTTAGGTGGCTTCTGCTTAAGTTCTCTAGCAAGCAGTATTAACTTTTGGACAAGACTCATGATTTACTAGGCACTCTGCCTGATGCTATCAACAGAAGCATTACCAACTGCCAAATGAGGTATGAGAGGGGTACATCAGTGAAATATTGTACACCACTATCTGACCTCCGCAAACCTAATTGTTTCATGCCAAATTATGGGTTGCAATGAAGAGAAGGGATTTTCATAATCAGTAAGCAACTCATTAATCCAACAAAATGTTGGTTTAAACTCTATCCTATAAACACAACCAGGTTGCTGATCTGGTGCTCAAGACATTTTGGTCAAAGTACTGACTAACATAAATGACTTGGATTTTCATTATTAATTTTCATCAAATTAATGAGGAATTAACAAGGCAGCGTCTTTCTCAAGGGTCTTGACTGTTCAACGTAAAGCTTTGTACAATGTTTCTGAACTAGAACTCATCATACTTAAGGCTCTACAAATTTAAGACTTTGCTTTCTATGAGTAGAAAAAATAATTTCCATATCATAAACTTCATGGTAGGTGGTTTCACTGTAGTTCGCTTGTTTATGAGTCACTTACTCAAGTTTTCAGAGATAATGTTACCTATAAAACACCAATGTTTATTTTCGGCACCACAAAGCACACTTAATTATTCTCTGCTATTAGTCAATGGAGTAAAAATAATGAAGTAGTCACAGAAGAAAGGAGTTGTGTGGGTAAATACCAGCTTACTCCTGATTTTGTTAGAGCATTTGCAAGTGGATACTGGAAATGGAAGTGGTAGCTATCCAGAAATATGAAATATAATATTTAAGCACAACAAAAAAGTGCAAGGAGTATATGTGGACTCTTGGAAAGACACTAAAAAGATAAATTTGGTCAATCATGCACTTACATCTTAATCCACGTAGTAGTAACGTATTTATCATTGCAAAAGCCATAGTTTGTCATGGAGTCACACACCTTGAAAGCTAAACCATTTGTCACTATCATTCATTCAAAACCTGTCACTATCCTAGGTATGGTAGACATTCAGGTAAATAATGCATGATCTCTGTTTTTGAGATGCCTAAGAATCTAGCATGGAAAACAGTAAATCATTAAAGAATGTTCTGATTGATATACATTAAAAGTACAACAAGATTATAGATCACCAGTTAAAGCATGGAGATAGCATGTTAAAAAGCATACTTTGTTGCACACAGTAGGAGCTTAAAAAAAAGCTACTCTTCTTCTTCCATATAATAAATGAGCCATTTTATGTTAGCAGGAACATTCATAACTTTGGGAAAGTTATTTCACCTCTTCGGTCTTCACAATCTCCTAATCTATAAAAACAAGGTATATCTAGATGATCTCTGAAGTCCCATCTGCTTTTGAAATTTTATTTAAAAAATTTAAAAGATGAATAGAAAAAAATAAAAATGGGATATGGAAACCCATTAAGCAATGTTCAATATCTGAAGGTTAGAGTAGTATGTAAGATATGAGTAAGTATATTCTTCAAGGAAGACAAGTGGTGTTTAGGATAAGAAAAGAATTCTAGTACAGTTTTCATAAATATATTGGAGAAAATAATAAAAAACATTAACATCTGGGTAAGAAGAAACTAAGTTCCTTAAGGAGTCCTTAAGAAAAGTCAATATTCAGTAAAGCTGAAAAGTAGGGAGGATCAAGGGTTAAATGGGTGCTTTTTTTGTACAGTTCTGTGCTAATTATGACTCAACTAAAATCTTGAGCATACCTCCTATTATATGCCAGGCCCTATGTTAGACACTATAATATGAAAATAATCTGAAGGGACAATAAGAAGTACATATTTTTAGCAAGTTTAGTGAATATCTTAGACATGACAGAAATTTTTGTTTTTAAGAAACTAATGCATACCTAGTTCAAACCAAACAGAAATTCACAGTTTATTAACTGGCAAACAAAAATGTCAAGGCTTACAAAGGTATTAAGACCTGTTAACACCAAGCATATATGCCAAAACCTCCTTGCAATTCAGACTGAAAAAGACATGATACAACACTATACATTGTCTTCATAGATTATCTAATATGTTATTAAAGAGCTGAATGCTGGACTTCCCAGACAACAGCAGTTATACATTTATTTTTTTCTCTAAAGTTTGATCACCTTACAAATAAAAAGCATCTGAACAATCTGAGAAACTAGAACACTTGGTAACAATAGTCCCAATTTTTACAATAGTTGGGAGGAAAAAGGGGGAGACTAGATAAATAATGCAAATAAAACTATTAACTAAATTGAGGAGTGTGAAAAATGAGTCTATAGTACACCTGGTTGTTTAAATGTTTGGCTGCTCCATTTATTCTGACATCTCCTTGAGGACAGGGTCTCTGTATCTTTAGATTTTGGTATGGTCCATGGCATAAAGTCGACCCTCAAAATATGTTTACAGCAATAATAAACTACATTCACTTTTTTTTCCTCCCTCTTCTTTTTCTTTCTTGCAGAGCTCGCAAAATTTGCTGATAACTCATTTTATATGACTCCCAAACAAGAACAATCTAGATTAGAAATAAAACAGCAGAATCTCTTTAAATAATCAGAGAATGGAACTAAGACTGAAACCTCATTATAAATATTTATGTCACAAGCTAAATTACCACAGTACAACATCAATTTCAATGTGACTGGTGACTGGTCTGCCATTTAACTCCTTCTCTATAAAACAATATAAAGTATTTTCAAATCCCCTCAGTAATTTTTCAAATGTCATAAAAAACACAGAAAACATGCAATATATATATATGCTGTCTGAACTTCCTACTGTTTTAAATGAACTTTCAAAAATGTTTCCACTGAGAAATATCAATTGTGAAATATATAATTTAATGGTAAAAAACTAATAAGGCTTCCTGCTATATATAAGGAATTTGACAAGCATGGAGGAGGGCTCTAGTAGCTTGAATTCAACTTCAAAGTAAATTCCACCAGCAAACTAAAGACAGAATTAAACCTCAAAGCATAATAAACAAGGTGGGTGTGCAGGGATGGTTGAGAACTACGTAGTTAACACATCTAATATCTCTTTAAAGTATGCCTGGATATTAACTTCATCTCTAAAGTCAAAATAGTAACTTTGTAGCTTTTGTGACAAGAGAGAGCTGACAATACTAATAAAGCTTCTCCAAAATATTGCCTTTCAAAAATACTTTGGTTACTCCCTCACTCTGGAGGTCTCCCTGTATCTGAGTACCGCTGTACAGCTCAGGCAGCACATGGAATTCTTCCTTCTGACAGCTTGCTCACCTGTGATGCACCAGCACACCTTCCTCTTGAGAAAGAGTTCACCAATCACTGTTTTTCGCCTTTTTCCATTCTTCCAGGCAAGAAATTTCAGGGTTATCTTAGACTTCTCCTTCTTTCTCTTATCCAATCATTCCATAAGCCCTATTGATTCTTCTCAGAAATGTCTCTTACATCCTTTCCCTATCATCTTGAATCTGGTCCTTACCAGATGATAGCAGGAACTCAGTCTCCTTGTTTGATCTCCTTCCCATCCAATCACACACAAAAATAGCCCATTATATTAACCTATCTAAAAACTGCTGCTGTTTATTTCCCTGCCTAAAAATGATTTCCCACTGTCCATAGGTTAGATAAAATTCATCAACTTGGCATTCATAAATCCCCATAATCCGTTCTCAAACTGTCTTTATTTTCTAACAATGAATGGTCATTTATTTTAACCAAAGTGCTCTTCTGTTCCCAAAATACAACCTAAGCTTTTCTAGCCAGGAATATTGTTCATACCAGCTCCTCTTTCAGCCCTTTTCTTCCTCTTCACTCCAAACTGCCCAGTACACTTTCCCTGGAGGGGAAATGCTAGGGCACTGTGTCAGATAGATGTAGGTTCAAATTCTAGCACCACTACTGCCTAGCACTGACTAACTGATCAAGTTACTTAACCTCTCCAAAGTTTCAGTTTCCTGACCATAAAATAATGACATTTCATCTGCCCCACCAAGTTATTATAAGGATTAAATAAGATAACACAGTCCTGGTATATAATATATTAATTTTCTTCACTGAAGTCAGGAACTACATTTTAAAGTCCTTTAAATCTTCTTTAGACCCACCAATATACTGAGTATATATGATCAATAAATTATTTATGATTGCTTAATAATCATTCATAGACTCTCTCATCAAAAACAAACAACATTCAGAAAGAGAAGTTAAAAGGAGAGCAATCACTTGACCTCTAGGGTCTGCTGAGGTCTGTGTGATCAAGCAGATCATGGTGATTTCTCTTTCTTGTATTCTCTAGGCCAAAACCTTTATGTATCCGGGAGTTATTTAAACAGCACAAAATATCTTAGCGCTGTGTCTGGCCATAGCAAATACTGAAATAAATGTCTTTGAATGATGAGAATTAAAAGTATTAAAGTCCCAGAGATCCAAATATTTTAATCAAGTTCTAGAAACAGGCAGTATAACAATTTTCAACTGATATTAGCTTTAATTGCTTTAATACACACACACACACACACACACACACACACACACACACATATATATACAGTAACCATGAGAATAAGACACAGAACTAACTCCAGAAGAATTAAAGAAAAATTTAAAGATGGGAAAAGATAATTATACCTTTTTAGCTGCATTGGGTGGGGATAGGGTAGAGGAAATTGAGGGAAAATATAATTAGTTTGCTGCTTCTAACCAAACTGCTTCTGAAACTTAACTTTAAACTATAAGCTCTTTCTCTGATTTTTCATTCTATCAAACATATGAATTAGTGTGCAATTATACTGGTATTTTTAAGTTCTTGACTGTTGGTATGCATGTTTATTTCTTAGTCTCACAGACTATCTAGGAATAGTGAAAGAACTCAGAAATCCACAATAATTAACAATACTATTAAACAATAAAATATATTAAGAATTCCTATTACAGTGGAGGATGATTAAGCTCTGAAAGAACTTACATAAAGAAGTACAAATCAATATGGTCAGTACCTTAACCCATTAATTAACCACTGATGAAATATTTATTATATTAGTATCTTTTTTTCCAACAAAAGGGACAAAATGAGGTTTTGAGGGTATCATAATTTGACAAAAAGTTAACATTCTTCATCTTCTACAATAAAGACTGATCATACACACACAAATCTTTTAGGGATATGTACATAGAATACATAAATGGGAAAGGATTCATAGGTGGAAATTAATGTCTAGCAATAAATCAATTAAATTTTTAAATATAAGTTCTAGATAATCACCTGTGACTGCTCTATTTCTGCTTTGTTTAATTTGATTCCAAGGATTTCAGCAGCAACTTTCTGAAAACACAGGAAGACCTACATAACAAAAATAGGTTTAAGTGATTTAAAACAGGCATGTTTAAGTTACCTTCAAATAAATTTAATTTTCTGAAAAATGATAAACAGCAAGAATTGCAAAAATAAAATGTAGTGATTCCAAAAATAGCTTTAATCTGTCAAATATACAGACATTTTAAATGTAATAATTTTTTTAAATGATTAAACCATAATTTGAAACTCTAAGCAATTCACTGCATTGCTCTAAACTTACATCTATCTCTAAAACACACACTTTTAAAGATTTAACATGACAATTTCAGCTACCACTTTAAAAAACAGCAAAAAACAACTAAAAACTCCACACCTACCAGCATAACAAATTCCCATAATTCCTGAGTAACATGAAAATAAATCAATCTGTACTTTACTACCCTGGTTTTTCCCTACCAGTTCTATGTTTGCCTTTTGAGCTAATTTTAGCCTATCTTAAAAGGTCTTATTTGCTAACCCTTTAATAATCTTTGTGGCTTTCATGTCAATTTCAACTCAAAAGTCACCATATCTATTGAGTAAAGCAACTTTGGTATTTATCCTTTACTGTATTTTATCAGTTCAAAAAACAGAAACAATATATTCCATTATACTTGAACAAAAATCTACAAATACTTTTCCATAAACAGCCTTTCATAGTCAGCTCATGTGGGGTCAACTATGAGTATTAGAGCTCCAATCTGACACTTACTATAACTTACCTTTGCTTCATAAATGCCCTGCCATATTCTTACCTCTATTCATCTCACGAATACTTACTGAATATTTACCACAAGTTTACTAATTTTATTTCTAATCAAAAAGAGATACATATCCCTGAAAGGCTTATACCATTTGTACCCCAGAAAACATAATATATTTTAGTTCACTGATGGTCAATATTCAAAGAACAACAGGAAAGCTACTGTGGTGAAGTGGAGACAAGGAGAGTCATTATAGAAGAAGGTGAGCAAAGAGATGAAGAGACTACAATGCATGTACGATCTGGCAGGCTATTGAAAGACTCTGGCATTTACTGTGAGTGAAACGAAACCCACGGGAGAGTAACCCAATGTGATTTTTATTTTAACGGGATCAACCTAGCTGTTGTATTGAACATCACTAGAGAAGATCAAGAGTACAAAAAGAAAAATCAGCAAGGAGACTAATGTAAGAGATTATGCAGGCTAAACCAAAGTGGGAGAAGAAGAGATGATAAGATGTGGTCACCAGGTTCTGGATATATTTTTTAAGTAGAGCCAGCAGGATTTGGTGATAGATAGATGTGGGGTATGAGAGAAGGAGAGGAGTCAAGGACAACTCCTTGGCCCAAGCAACTGGTAGAATAGATCTATTATTTGTTGAAGTGGGGAAGGTTGTGAGAGATCTGAGGAGGGAACAGTAAGAGCTCAGTTCTGGATGTGTTAAACCTACAGCCTAATACACATCTAAGTGAAGATGCTGAGGATACATGAGTTTGTAGTTCAGGGGAGGTCTGGGCAAAGCTGTGAGACTAAATCAAGTCACTAAGGGAATAAGTTTAGGAAAAGGAATATCCAAGGACTGAACCTATATTTAGGGGTTGGAGAGATAGGAAGGAATTAGTCAAGGGAACTGAGAGAGTAGTTAATGAGGTCAGAGGAAAACCCAGGAGATGAAGTATTCTGGAAGTGAAGCGATTAAAGTATTTCAAAGAGGAGAATGTGATCAACTATTTTATATGCTGCTACTAAATCAAGATGAGGACTGAAAACTGACCATTGGATTCAGCAAAAAGGATAACAGGAGTTTGGGTAAAATACTGGGGCAAAAGCCTGCCGGAAATGTTGAAGAGAAATTGGAAGGAGAGGAACTGGAGACAAGTCTTTCAACACATCCTGCTGGAAAGTGAAGGAAAGAAATAAAGCAATAGCAAAAGAAAGATGTGAGATCAAGAGTTTTCTTGTTTTTAAAATAAGTCATAATATTTTGTATGCTGAAAGAATTATTCAGCAGATGGAAAAAAATCTGATGCAGGAAAGAGAGAGAATTACTAAAGCAATATGCTTTGATTAGGCAAAGAGAAATGGAACTATTACATAATGGAGGAGTTGGCCCTAGCTAGGAGCATAGATCCCATGGTAACCAAACGGAAGATAGAAGATATGAGAACAGATGGGGTTGGGGGGTAGGATGAGGGTAGATGTGGTAGCTGGAGTATGTGGAAATTGTCTTCTGTTTGTTTCAAATTTCTTATAAAATAGGAAACGGAATAAGGTCATCATCTGAAAGAACAGATGAAGATGTTCTGAACATTTGAAGACAAAAGAGAAGCTATGAAAACAGTCACTTAGGTGACGGGGAGAATGATAGACTACGGATATATGGTATATTTACCAAGCAACATTAAGCGTCCACTTGAGGTTACTGATTGTGATGTAAAGTGAAACGTCCAGCATGCCTCTGTATTTTTCTCTGGTATGTTCATGGATGCAGCCATAGAAAAGTGGAAGCTTGGTTTACATCAGAATTAAGGTTTAGCCAAGTGAGTCTGACAAAGTAAAAGAGGGGAAGAGAGTTGAGGGTGTATGTATGCATGGCAATAATTTTGACTGCCATGAGATTTAAGTTTTGAAGAGAGGAAAATGAAGAATGGAATGTGGTTAGAGATTTCGAAAAAGTTTTAGGATCAACGTATTGTAGGTCTTGCTAGGCTTAAAGAATGATTGGGTTCTCTGTCTCCAAGAATGTGAGACAGAGGATGGTTGGTGGTTAGAGAATAGGATGCCTTATATTGAGATAATAGAAGGGCAGTAGTAATTTGTAACGATAAGATCTGTGGTATACATGGGAGTGAGTGGCTGTGGTGATGTGGACGAGAAACAAGGGTACTGAAATCACTAAGAATTATGACAGAGGTAGTACGAGAGAAAGTATAGTAAGCTAGGAGCTCAACTCCTCAAGCAATGAAGGACAGTAACCTGGATCTGGAAATGATTACCAGTCTTAATGTGATTCCACAAGAACAAATCAATTCAAAGTAGCACTTAAAAAGAAAACAATGAGACTTTTTAATAGTGGTTAAACATAAGTACACAAAAAATATCAAGTAGCTAAAAACAAGCTAAAATACTAAACATTAAAATAATTCTAAAACAGCAAAAGACCCCTAGGAAGTTAAGTGAGGGTAGAAGTCCAATCAATTCATGAATGAGTTTATCAAGAATTATTGATATTGAATTTTTTTAAATGGCATGTGTGGGTATGTGCCCATGTACATATTATCCTGGCAGAATGGCTTCCAGAAGGCCATATTTTTAATGGGTTTGACCCCCCCAAAAAAATTAAACACCTTTTATATTATTTAATATTTATCCTATGCATAAAAATTATAAAGGATATCATAAATATAAAACATCAAAAAGATTAAACCATAGAAAAATTTCAAACTTCTTTTGGTTGAAAAATATCAGGGAAATTAACAAAAAATGGGGCAGTGGGGAATATTTGCAAAAATTATGACAAATGGCTGTTATCCCTAACATAAAAATGGTCATAGAAATTAATTTTTCTAAAAAATAGAAAATTAAAAAAAACGGTAATAAGCAGAAAATAGTTAATAAATTTTTTAAAATTTCAACCTCAACTGTAATCAGAATTTAAAAACTGAAGTGGTGTACATATATATATATATATATATACACACACACACACATATTTGGCCTACCAATGTGACAAAGATTTAAAAATAAATAAATAAATGAATCCTGAATGTTAAAAAGGCAATACACAATGCTAGTGATAGTATAAATTAATTTAGCCTTTCTGGTGATAATTTTGTAATGTTCAATCCCCTTTTAAGGACTTTATCTAAAGAAAATAACCAAAATATCAAAAGCTTATGCATAAAATTTTATATTTAGAACATTAGGTTCAAAACTTAGAAACACCCTATAGTTCAAGAATAGGAACATGGTTGAATAAATTTTTGAACATTTATTTAATAGATTATTAAATCTATTTAATGATGTTAAATAACATAGAAAATTTTTCTACATACAAAAATATTAAGTAAAAAAGTTAAACAGACTGGGCACGGTGGCTCACGCCTATAATTCTAGCACTCTGAGAGGCCAACGCTGAGGCAGGAGGATCGCTTGAGGTCAGCAGTTCAAGACCAGCCTGAGCAAGAGCAAAAACCCATATCTACCAAAAAGAGAAAAAATTAGCCGGCCTCATGGTGGGTACGTGAGCCAGCTACTCAGAAGGCTGACGCAGGAGGATCCTTTGAACCCAGGAGTTTGAGGTTGCAGTGAGCTATGATGATGCCACTGCACTCTACTCTGGGGTGATAGAGTTAGACTTTGTCTCAAAAGAAAAAAAAAAAGTAAAACAAATTATATTTCTATTATGATCCTAACTTTTTAAATAAACATTAATTGTGGTTAAGACGGTGAGCCCTGGAGTGTCACTATTTGGGTTCATAAATCCTATAGCTGTGTAACCTGGACCCCATTACATAACTTCTCTAAAATGGAGACAATCAGAGTAGCTAGTGCCTATAACAAAGTAAACACTCAATAAATGCCATCTGCTAGCAGCAGCAATCAAGAGCACTAGTATTTTTGAGTATCAGAAAAAGATTAGATGAAATCATATGAGATTATGAATGGTCATCTGTACACGCTGGGATTATGAGTGGTTACATTCATTTTAATTCTCTGCATTTTAAAATTCCCTAAAATAACCATAAAATTATGTTAAATGAATTATAAAAGAATATAAACAGAATAGACATGTTATAGCTCACCTATTTTAAGTCTTCAATAGGAATTAATTTGCTCCAAAAGTAATGGAAACATACTTTCTATGAATGTTAGTAAATAAATGTAGAACAACAGTTTTAAAATGCAATATTCATTATTTTACTTACAGAGTCTCCTGTCTTGGCTGAGACAAAGTGACTACTAAAACCATTTTCCTGGCAAAACCGTAAGTGTTTTTCAAGTTTTACTGTTCGCATATGCTCCAAATCAACTAGAAAGGTGTTAAAGAGAGAACAGAACTCAATATTAGTCAATCAAAACATTTTTAACATGTTTAAATTTGACTTACTTTCCAATATCACATCCCAGCTTTGACACTAGCTATGTAATCTTGGGCAACTTATTTAACATCTTTATACTTCAGTTTCCACATCTATAAAATGAGAATAATAAATATATCTATCTTGTATAGAGTTCTTTGAGAATTAATCCATGTATAGTACACAATGACTAGCACATAACTGCTAAAAAAAAAAGTGGTGCTATCATTATTATCTATATAGGTTCAGGCACATTGATGTTGTTCAAAAAAGATCTACTTAATATAGTACATTTAAACATGGTGATTAATTGAAGTCAAGGTGTGCTTACCCAAGCATATTTAGTTTGAAACAGTTTAATCACTTTAATAATTACAAGAGTTATATAATCTCTATAAACTTTAGTGTTAACACAAATATATAATTAATTTTCTGCTAAAAAGCAATCAAAATTACATTGCATATTTAATTTGTTTATAGCCGCCATGGTTTAATTTCACAAAAATACATTTCAGTTGCTTTCCAAACTAAAGTACCAATTTTGAAAATAATGGGCAAAGATATATTTCCTGGAATAGCTGTAGGTGCTTTAAAGCAAAGCATGGTACTCATATCCAATATTACTTGTATCCGGGACAGTCTATTTTTTCAAATGTGATCCTTTATTGAACAGTTTTCTTTTTACAACACTACAGATCCTATAAGGGTGTTGACTCAATGCTGTCAATTATAAGGCAAATATATTCATAGAATTTAAGGACAACTAGGCTCTTTGAGTCAACATAAGAAAAAAACTTAAACTGATTTCCTGAGGAAGGGACCCAACTGACTTGTAAAAACTTGTAAATTTGCAAATCTAGTAAGCCTACATAATAGTGGCAATTGATTATCAACTAAAATATGCTCTCATACTACATAAAAGGCTTTATGTAAAATTATATTGAAGGCCTGCAGTTTGTAGGCTCAAGAGATATTTCTCTAGGAGATTTTTGATCTGGTGGGGGGATGCCTGAGCCCCATTTATGTTGCTTACTTTGGAAAATACGTAGTTTTTTTTCTTTCCTGGACACAAGTTTCTGTTCCTTAAACATCACTGAAACTTTATAAGAACAGGCCGAAAAACGTCCAGATACCGCAGGCATCAATTTGTGGAAGACTAAAATACTAATCTATTAGCACTGACATTTATACATCTAGTTTATCATAATATTGACATTAAAATACTTTCCTAACTCAATAAGAGTAAGAACAAATCATGTCACTAGGAAAAATCTCCAATGAGGTCACTATCCAATTAAAAAGACATAAAGTTGTGTCTTTTAATGTGTGTGTGCATTTGTCTTTCTAATGGAATAGTCTATCTTTGTTGTTTTTTCTTTCCGTTTTTTTCTCTCTCCCTCCTCCCAACTCTCCATCCATCACATAAGTTTATGTATAGCACTGAGGGATTTTACTATTCAAACAAAAGTTTTTTTCCTAATAATTATAACCATGAAGAGAATCATACTATCACTGCTCAACCAAAAGAAATTACTTATTAAATAAACGTTTATTGAGCACCTATTGGTATGGTGGTAGTCAGTGAGAATCCAAACATGAAAAATAACATAATCCAGTACCTCAAAAAGTCACCACCAGTATTATGAACATAAAAGAACATTAAGAATCATAAAAATTATTTTAAATAGCTGAGATTCTCACAAATGAGATAGTAGATATAAAAGAAAAGGCCCTCATAGCACTTTCCTACAAAATTTTCCTCTGTTGTGTTCGTATTCAGTAGGCAACACCTAAGAGGACTCAGTTACCAGATGCTATAGTCTGAATGTGTTCCCCAAAATTCATATACTAAAATGTAATCACCAACATGATAGTATTAAGAGGTGGAACCTTTAGGAAGTGATTAAGCCACAAGGGCTGAGCCTTCATGGATGGGATTAGACCCGTATAAAAGGGCTTGAAGGAATGTGCTTGCTCTCTTCTGCTCTTCTGCCATATGAGAACATAGTGTTCAAGGTGCTATCCTGGAAGCAGAGATGAGACCCTTACCAGACACCAGACCAGCCAATGCCTTGATCTTGGACTTTTCAGTTTCCAGAAGTATGAGAAATAAATTTCTGTTACTTATAAATTACCCAATCTTATGTATTTTGTTATGGCAGTGCTAAGCCTAAGTAACTAGAGTACCTCATTCTAAATAATCCAGAGATGTACATTATGGAAATGAAGTTACAGAGAGACACTAGAAAAATCTTTCTTTTCTTTTACTTTTAAGAGTTCTTTCTTTTCATATATTTTTAAGAGCATCCTTAAAATTATTTTCCAGTACCTATCAAACATGTGATAACATACTTACTGTTATAATGATTTAATTTCCTTACATCCTTCAGTTAACTACGTCATTTTTCTAGATCTTACATTTTATTTTTCAAATGGAATTAAAATTTCTTGGTAACAGTAATATATGCTCATTTCTCAAATATTCAGAAAAACAATTATAAAAATGAAATAAAAAATGCCATTAACTAAAGACAACTACAATTAACATTTTGGCATATATCCTTCTAATATCTAAGCAACTAAAGAGACAAGGGCATTAATATTGTATATATGTAATTTCTTTTACTTCAACATTACTACCCCATACTTAAATACATGCTTAATAATTCCAATGGTCAACTGCCTTACTGATCATTCATTCAACAAATATTTGTGTGTCTTCTATGGCCAGGTACTATTCTGGGTGTTGCAGATATAATGATGAACTTACATTTTAATGAAGACAAAAGAACAACAAGTAAAATATATAACATGGTTAATGCTGACAAATGTTATGGAGAAAAAAAAAGGTACGTGAGGGAAACTACTATTTTAAATTGATAGGTCAAAGATCTTAAGCAGGCTAGGGAGCAAGTAAATCTGAGGGAAGCCTTCCAAGCAGAGCAAACCACAATGACACAGCCCCTAATGCAGGATTATGCCAGGCAGATTCAAAAAATGCCAGGAGGTCAGGATGGCTAAAATGTTAGCAGGAAAGGGGAAAAGTGAAAAATGAGGTTAGAAGCTCCTAAGGTTTGGATGTGGTTTGTCCCCTCCAAAACTCATGTTGAAATTTGATTCTCAATGCGACAGTGTTGGGAGGTGAAGTGTTTGGGTCACAGGGGCAGATTCCTCATAAATAGGTTAATGCCAGCTTGTAGAAGTGAGTTCTTCCTCTCACAGGACTGGATTAGATACAATGAGAGATGGTTGTTTCTGCTTGTGTTGGGCCTCTTTGCACACACACAGTCCCTCTTCTGCTTTCTACCATAAGGTGAAGCAGCATGAGACCCTCACCAGATTGGCTGCCCAATCTTGGACTCACTAGCCCCCAGAATTGTGAATCAATTAAACCTCTTTTCTTTATAAATTATCCTGTCTCAGGTTTCTGTTTTAGCAACAAAAACCAGACTAGGACAGAGGGGTAGTAAGCCAAGAACCAGATCACATAGGGCACAAAGGCCACTATAATAGAGATGGGAAGTTACTGGAGGGTTTTGAACAAAAAGGGGAGAAAAAAGAAGATGTTATCTGACATATTTTAAAAGGTCCACTTTGACTGCTTTGTTGAAATTAAACTACAGAAGGCCAAATGTAAAGCAAAGAAACCACTGAGGAGGCTACTATAAAAATCCAGAGAAGAGTTCATCCTTTCAAACTCTGTCACTGCTTTAACAACTAAGTTTATGTAATATTCTACACCCTTTGTAGTCATATCAACAATGTTCACAGCATCTTCACCAGTAGTAGATTCTACCTCAAGAAACCACTTTCTCTGCTCATCAATAAGAAGGAATTCATCATTCGTTTAAGCTTTATTAGGGGGTTGCAGCAATTCAGTGACATTTCAGGCTCCACTTCTAATTCTAATTCTTTTACTATTTCCACCACATCTGCAGTTACTTCCTCCACTAAAGTCTTGAACCCCTCAAAATCATCCATGAGGGTTGGAATCAACTTCTTCCAAACTCTTGTTCAAGTTGATATTTTGACCTCCTCCAATGAGTCATCAATGTTCTTAATGGCATCTAAAATGGTGATTTCTTTCCAGAAGGTTTTCAATTACTTTTTCCAGATCCATCAGAGGAATCACTATCTATGGCAGTTACAGCCTTACAAAATGTATTTCTTAAATAATAAGACTTGAAAGTCAAAATCACTCTTTGATCCATGGGCTACAGAATAGACACTGTATTAGCAGTCTTGAAAACAACAAGTTTTCTAGTTTTCCTTGTACATCTCTATCAGAGCTCTTGGGTGACTAGGTGCATTGTTAATGAGCAGTAATATTTTTAAAGGAATCTTTCTTTCTGAGGAGTAGGTATTAATAGTGTCCTTAAAATATTCAGTAAACTACGCTGTAGAAACATGTGCTGTCTGTCATCCAGGCTTTGTTATTTCATTTACAGAGCACAAGCAGAGTTGATTTAACATCATTCGTAAGAGTTCTAGGGTTTTCAGAATGGTAAATGAGCATTGACTCCTACTTAAAGTTACCAGCTGCATTACCGTCTAACAAAAGAGTCAGTCTGTCCTTTGAAGCTTTGATGCCAGACATTGACTATTCCTCTCTACCTATGAAAGTCCTAGATGTAATCTTCTTCCAATAGAAAGCTGGTTTGTCCACACTGAAAACCTGTTGTTTAGTGTAGCTACCTTCATCAATGATCTTAGCTAGATCTTCTGGATAACTTGCTACAGCTCCTCCATCAGTACTTACTACTTCACCTTACACCTTTATGTTATGGAGATGACCTCTTTCCTAAAACCTCATGAACCCAACCTATTCTAGCTCTAAACTTCTGCAGCTTCCTCACCTCTCTCAGCTTTCACAGAATTGAAGAGAGGTAGGGCCTTGCTCTGGATTTGGTTTTGGTTTAAGGAAATGTTGTGACAGGTTTGATCTTCTATCCAGATGACTAAAACTTACTCCATACCAGCAATAAGGTTGTTTTACTTTCTTATCATTCGTGTGTTCACTGAAGTAGCACTTTGAAATTCCTTCAAGAACTTTTTCTTTGCATTTACAACTTGGCTAACTGTTTGGCACTAGAGGCCTAGCTTTCAGGCTATCTCATATTTCTGCAAGCCTTCTTCAGAAAAGTTAATCCTTTCTAGCCTTTGACTTAAAGTGAGAGATATATGATTCTTCCTTTCACTTGAACACTTAGAGATCACTATAGGGTTATTATTTGACCTAACCTGAATAATATTGTGTCTCAGGGAATAAGGAGGCCCAAGGAGAGGGAAAGAAATGGGGAGAATGGCCAGTCAGTGGAGCAGTCAGAACACATACAGCATTTATAAATTAAATTTGCCATCTTACATGGATGCAGTTTGCAGCACTCCAAAATGACTGCAATAGTAACACCACAGATCACTATAACATATAGTAACAATGACAAAGTTTGAAATTTTGCAAGAATTACCAAAATGTGACACAAAGACACAAATAAGTACATGCTGTTGAAGAAATGGCAATGGTAGACTTGCTTGATGAAGGGTTTTCACAAACCTTCACTTTGTAAAAGATGTAGTATCTATAAAGCACAATAAAGTAAAGCACAGTAAAATGAGGTATGCCTGTATTAGGGTTTGAGTTATGAACTAATGCTAATACAAAATTATCATGATTAGCAAGACAAGGAAATTAAGCATTACAATTGCCTCTGTGATTCTGGTCATGTTATATGCAATCAAATAATCATAAAATTACATAAATTTAATTATAAACTGTATAACCTCTTTTGTGTTTTTTACTTAATAGGGAAAAATAAAACAAACAAAACTTATATTATTAGAGAAATGTTCTTTCCTCTGGCATTAAATGGCTTAAATGATACATGAAAAATAGCATGAAAACAAAAACACATTCTCCATTGACAACACATTTTGTTGGAAGATACAAGGAAAGCAAAGCTGGAGTATTAGAAGCTAATATACAGTGTGGAAGGTGTGCTATACATTTAAATGAAAGTAGAGATGGCTTGAACACATCAACTTAGAGTATTCGCTAGATTCTCCTCCAACAATGAAGTCTAAAGAAGATGCCTTTTTGTGTAGAAATAAAGAAAAAATGTTGTATGTTCTCAAGACGATTAATTATTCAATTAAAAAAATTATTTGGATGGAGTGGCTACTTTGAGTGGAATGAAAATACAATTCTGAAAAGACAGCATGACCACTTTTTGAGTACCAGAAAGTATATGTCCTTCTAAAGACACTGCCCATTCAATGAAAAAATAGTTAAGGGAACTGCTCATTTTTCTTTCCTGCTTTTCCCCAAGTCAAATTATGAACTTCATAACCCAAGAAATCCCAATGCCCATTTTCACCCATCACTATCACTCAGTCTCTTGTAAAATCTCTTAATAAATGTGGTGTTATTCTAATATGCTTCTAGACAGCAAGATTTACTTGGAGAGCCAAATAAGTCATAAAAGAAATGCCATAGCCTTCCAAATAGAACAGAGAGCCCAGAAATAAACCTCATGTATATGGTCAAATGATCTTCCACAAGGAAGCCAAGACCATTCAATGGGAAAAGGACAGTCTTCAACAAATGATGTTGGGAAACCCGAATATCCACACACGCACAAAAAGAAGTTAGACCCTTATCTTATACTAGGTACAAAAATTAACTCAAAATTAATTAAAGACCTAAATGTAAAATCCAAAACTATAAAATTCCTAGAAGAAGAAAAAAAAAAGTCCACACACTCCTTTAAAAGAGGTAAAACTATTTCTCAAATTTATTAAATAAATATAAGTATCTATTATATGCCAAATACTATGCTAATACACAAGCAATAAATTCAGGAACAATATAGACATTGCCTTTACCCTCAGATTCATGAGGAAGAAAAAATCATAAATAAGTAAAATATGTAAAGATGTAAATAACTGAGGCAATTACAATGATCATAATCTGAAATGGGGGTGGTGGGATAGGAAGATAACCAGATAGAAAGTAACAGAGAAAGAGAAGGACAGGAGCCAAGATAGCAATTATGACAATTTCATATAAGGTAGCCATGGAAGACCTTTTAATCTGAGATCTAAAGGACAAGAATAAGCCAAACAAGTTAATAGGAGATAGGAGGGAAAAAAAATGTTTCAATTACTGGGACAAGGTCAAAAACCTGGATGAAGAAAAAGATTGAGTAGAACTGAGGAAAACAAAGAAGCATAACGAATAGGAGTGGTACCTGTAGTATAATGAGGATATTACTCAAATATAGCAATGGAAAGCCATTGGAAGGTAGTAACCAAAGGCACAATATAATCTTTGCATTTTAAAAATTACTCTGGATGTTTTGAGGAGAAAGGATGTCCAAGGGTAAAAACAGAAGAAGAGAAACCACTTTAGGAGATTTCTGAAACAACCTAAATTCTTTTAAAATTTTCAGAACCCTTTGGGACTTCATAACAAGTTTGGCAAAGAGATAAGTATTGTTCTAATTTCACATGCAAAAAAACAAGGTGTAGGGTGACTTAAGCAAAGTCCCAAATCTAGTCATTGGTAGCACCAGATTTGAAGCAGATAGCATGGTTCAAATCCAGTTAGATGCTCCCAAAGAAGAAAGAGTATCAAGTTTAGGGATGATCACTTTACAACTGACTTTTATTTAGAATTTTAATTAAAATAATAAAGATATATAAATCTTACATAATCACTAATTTAAAAAGTGAACTATTATATAGCTGGTGGTTTACCTCTTAGTGCTTTAAGAGTATTAATTAATAACAATAAATCATAAAACTGAGGCCATAAGCATTATGGAAGAATATAAGATATGCTTTGCCTTAGCGCTTGATTATATAAAGTCTTTTACAAAGTACTTGCAGCTGTACATACAAGTTGTGAAATTACATAATGTTTAAAAATGATCCATCATGATTAGCCCAAGCATGACATGTAAAATTCCCTTAACAAGTTATTAAATTTGATTTACATGTACTTAAAATTATGTATATATTTTGACTTCTAAAACACACACTAATGCTAACAGCCGAGTATATGACAACTTCTCTGCTTAAGTCCTATTTGTTTACTGGCATTCAGGATTCCTTCCTTATTCAGGATCTCCATTGCATCCACCTATATGATTACTGGTAACAATGGACAGAACAGTCTCTAAAGATACAGTATTAAATGTAATAGCTTTTTAAAAACCTAGATACATCAAATGTATTATAATCAGGGCTACTGATCAGACTAAATGGTGTAAAGTTTTAAGTTAAGTAAAATTTTATAATTCTGAAACACTTTACAATAGTATCTATATTATTTGGCCTGAGGCATTATAATGTTTCTATTTTCCCAAATATTTATTTTTCAACATGCTGTAAAGAACATATTCTATAATAAATATGACTTTTTTCATTCAAACTAGATTAGTTCATATTTTTAAAAGGAGAAAGCATTATATTATGTTAATTAATTATATTATTATTGTCTACTCCCTGTCAATGGAAAGAAAGCATTAAAAGTATAAACTACTTTTGCTCCTCAGTCCATATACAATGGCAGGAATAGAATATTCTTGGTGAAATGAGTGTGAAAAATGTCACTGTCTAACTTAAAAGAAGTAAAAGCAAAATATAAATATAGCACTTGTACAGATTTTCACAGTAATTTTTAGGTTATCAAGGAAACATCTAGAGTGTTGATCTGGTTATACTCAATTCAAACAAACTACTTGTCACATTAACTACCTCCAGGAAGTTACTCCAAACACAAAATAAACTGTTTATGCCCCTACTCAGATAGATAACATGACAGATTGTTATTAGTTGAAGACAGATGAAATACATTAATTTGATTGTGAGCATGTGTTTAACTTTACCATGTCATGTACACTCTTCTAATGCTGTCTTTCTATAATATGATGGCATAGTAAATTAGGCCATATTAAAAGAATTGCTAATGCAAAAAATTAAAAAACTACCAGAAATTGACTTTGTAGATTCTTAAACTAACCTTCTTACAAATCTAACTGCCTGAAGATCACTGGGTTCTACAAACAGATAAAGATAAAAAAAAAAAAGTCATCAAAGAAATTAATTTTTAATATAAAGACCTCAATGCAGTTTAACATTTTTTCTGTATACTAGCTTTTATATTTCTTTGTGAAATGTCTCTTCCTTCCTATTCCCATTTTCTACTGAGTTTTAAAGGTTTATGTAATCAATTTGTCTAAACATTTTCTATAATAAGGACACGTGCCATATTTGTTCCAAACATTCCCCTCAGGTTAAGATTCTCCTTTTGAATGTTTCATGGGGCTTTTGAAACACAGAAATTAAAATTTCATGAAGTCAAATGCTCTAAGATAATATTAACAAGTTCACTACTGTTTAAGCTATGCTTACTTGGTTCTATTGTTACATGCAACTAAAAACAAAAAGAAACAAAAAAAGCACATAATAGCCACTCACAAAGTATTTGTTGAGTGAAGAAAAATACTTTTAGTCTCTTAAAATAAATAAAAATTGTCAATTTGTCTAATATTTATTTCTTCACTTTACAGGAATATTATACAGGACTGAAAATCAATGAACTAGAGCAGCAGTCCCCAACCTTTTTGGCACCAGGGACTAGTTTTATGGAAAACAATTGTTCCACAGACTGGCGGGGGTGGGGTTGTCTTTGGGGTGGTAGTGCAGGTGCGGAGCTCAGGGGGCAATGTGCAACCCGTTTCCTAACAGGCCAAGGACCGGGGACTGGTACCAGGCAGCAGCCTGGGAGTTGGGGACCGCAGAACTAGACTGTCACACTACAACAAGAATGAATTTCACAAATGTAGTGAGATATGCAAGACACAAAGGAATATACATAAATGATTACATTTATGTGAAATTTTTAAATGGCAAAACTAAGTATTATTTGGTGACACATAACACAGATAATGAAACTAAAAAGAAAAGCAAGGGCAAATTCAGGACAAAGGATAACAGCTGCTTTTGAGGGTAGAAAGGAGATGGATAAAGGCACCTGGTAGGCCTCTGGGATGTTCTATTTCCTGACCTGGAAATAGTTATTCTTTAAACTATATACATATTTTGCATACTTTTCTGTATGTATATCTCATTATATTAAAAAGCCCTACTAAAATTATAATAATATCACATTCTTCTCTTCAAATCTAATTTTTCATATAATCATAAGTCATTGTTGCAAAAATAATTATGGTTTTCATTTTTTCCAAAGACCTGTACTGATCAATAATAATCATATTGTACTCTTTTGACCTACCTATGTATGTCATGAACCTTGTGAGTTTTCTCTTCGATTATTATCTGCCAGATCTCATTTGTTAATTTCTTTGCTTCTAGCAATTCTCCAACACTTTAATAGATTTTGCAAATTGTTGTAAGATTTGCCTAATCAATTTGCATTGTATTTATACTGTACAGTCACATAAGTATCCACAAACCAACTTATAAGGATTCTGAGAGAATAATAATGAATATTCTTAACTCCGTAGAGTCACCCAAACAATACCAACAGCAGCCATTATCAAGAGAACAAAGAAAGGAGTACATAAGAATTCATATTTCCTCAATTTCACTAATCAGGATACCTAAATCTCTTCTAGTAATGGGTAATGCATAACTACTTCTCCTCTCATCTCAAGTTAAAATGAAATAAGTCTAAATGAGGACACAGCACTATCTAGTAAGTAAATCTTTCTATGTTTGTGGCTGTCTACAACTTTTGTTGCTTTGTATAACATTTGTGCATAAATCAATCATGAAGATTATCATTTGCTCACATACCAAATGCCTAAAGGAACTGGAAAATTAATAAATTGCCTTTACTTATTTTAATTCATATATTATACATTTCCCATAGGAATTCTTATTAGACAATTTCATAGAGGCACAGTACTATATAGATTTATTTGCAAAGTTCTATATAATAGGTAGATATAATAAGGCCTAAATTCTCTTACACCATTCATACATAGACTTACATGAAAAAAAAAAAAAAAAAAGAAGTGCATTGTCCTGCCTAGACACTATTATACCCTGGCATCCTGCAAAGAACAGAAGCCAAAGTAACAACTGTCTCGATTGGGCAATTATATTACGGCTGTTTAATTCTTTTCAAAAAGTTTTCTATTTTCCAATTACCAACAATGACCATATATTAGATCTATTGGGAGGGGAGGAGTAATAGAACATAATTTAAAATAACACTGAAAAGTAAAGAGTAAACAGAAAACTGCCCCCCAAATAAAAGAATTCAGAGTAATGACAGTTGTATAGCGCCACACATAGGAACTTTACGTGTATTAAATCATTTAATCCTCACAACAAGCATCATTTGACAAATGAGAAAACTGAGGTATGGAGAGGATAACGACTTATATAATGTTACACGTCCAGTAAGTGGTACAGTCACAACTTAACCTCCAGGCACTCTAGCTCCAGAGTCTGCATTCTTAACTACCCACTGCTTTTTCTTCATATGTGTAGTCTTTTGGGTCTGGTGTTTTCCACACAGTATTATTTCATCCATGTCATCCCAATGAAGTATAGTTCATTCATTGTCATTGTCATATAACACACTTTTGTATGAATCTAATGCAATCTATACATCTCTTCTCCAGTTGACGAGCACTTAAATTGTTTCCAACTGTTAAGTACTAACAAGGAATGAATTTCTTAGCACATGTCACCTAACAACATGTATAGCTGGCTCTCTAAAATATATAGCAGAGTAGAACTACTGAATCATAGTCTATAAATGTTCAACTTTACAGAATGCCAAATTGCTTTCAAAGTAGTTGTACAATTTATAATCTATCTAGCCATGAATATGAGTTCCTGCAGATTCACATTAATATCACTGGTTATTTTTAGGCTTCTAGATTTGTGCCAATATAGTAAGTTTAAGTATCTCATTCTGGTCTTATGTTGTATTTCTTTGATTCATGATGAGATCTCACTTATTTTTTCATGTCTTTGGGCTATCTGTCTTTCTTCTTCTGTTAAATTCCTTTTTATGCTTTATGTCCTTTTTTTAATGAGTTGCCTTTCTCTGATTTGTAAAAGTAAAAAGTATACAATTATTATTTGCCTGTTATTTGTGTTATAGAAACCTTCTCCCAGTTTGTAGTCTTTGTGAATTTTCTACTGTGTCATTTCATAGAATCAAATGTGTTTATCTTCTGTAGTTGATATATTAAATATTTAAATTTAGCAACTGCATCTTGTTTAAGAAATCTTTCCACACCCCAACATAGGAAAGATATTTTTTTTCTTCTAAAAAGTTGTGCCATTAAGATTGCAACTTTTAATCTATTTGGAACTGATTTTCGTGTATGATGTAATACTCATCTTATTTTTCTCCATAAAAATAAACTACTTATTAAACATTCTCTTCTTTTCTTCTTTCTCAAAGATTTTTGATGCCACCTCCACTATAATATTCAACATGAGGATCTGTTTCCAATGTCTCAATTCTGTTTCCTTGGAAGAATTCTCTATTAACTTTATAACAAGCTATTGCTAAAAAGTCTTGATAATCAGCATGGCAAATGCTCCTTACTTGTATTAATATTTCAGGAGCCTACTGACTATTCTTCATCCTCTATTCTTCCACATACATTTTGGATCCAGTTGGCTTAAACACCACACACACAAATACCATTTAAGCTTTTTATTGAAATTCTGCTGAATGGATAAATCAATTTGAGGAAAACTGACATCTTTATATTAAGTCTTTGTATCTTTGAATATGGTATTTGCCATCTTTCATTTACATCTTATTTTTGTTTTTATGCCTTATATTAAAATTGTATAATATCTCTATGTAGCTAATTATACCATCTGAGAATCTAGTAGTTTTATTTCTTCCTTTTCAATCTGTATGTCTTATATATCTTTTTCTTGCTGTTTTGTAATACCACGACCTTATGAATAGTGTTGAATATGAGTGGTTAAAGTGGATTTCCTTGCCTTGTACCTCATCCTAAGTGAAAAGCTGATTTACTCTTTCACCATTAAGTATGACATTAACCATAGGTTTTTCACAAATGCCATTTATCAAGTTGAAGAAGTTTCTTCTCATTCCTGGTTTGCTGAGTGTTTTGCTTTTTCTAATCATGGGTGTTGAATTTTATTAAATGCTTTTTATGTATCTATTTAATCAGCATATGTTTTTTTTCTTATTTAGCCTACTGATATGGTAAATTACATTAAATGATTTCAAATATTATATTAGCCCTGCATTTCCAGGACAAACCCCACTTGGTCATGATATAGTACCCTTTTTAAATATTGCTGAATTCAATCTGTTAATATTTTATAAAGGTATCTTTGCATCTATGTTCATGAGGGAAGTTGGCCTGTGGTTTTCTTATAGTGTCTTTATCTGATTTTAATATCAGATTAATTATCTCAATAGTATCATAAAATGAGTTGGGAAGTGCTCCACCACCTTTGGTTTTCTGGGAGAATTTGTATACAAATAGTATTATCGCATACATGTTTGATAGCATTTACCAGTAAAACCATCTGTTTTCTGGAAGAGTTTGCATACAATGAGTATTATTTATTTCATACATTTTTGAAAGAATTCATCAATAAATACTATAATTTTCTTTGTGGGAACACCTTAAATTATGAATTCAAACTTCTGCATACATACAGCAGTATTCATATTACCTATTTCTTCTTGAGTGAACTTTGTCAGTTTGTGTCTTTAAAATAGTTTGTTCACCTAATCTAAATTGTCAATCAGTGAAAGTGTAATTTTTCATAGTATTCCCTTACTCTCTTTTTATTGCCTGAAGGATTTGTAGTGATTTCCCCACTTTCATTTCTGATATTATAATTTGTATCTTTTTTTCTTTTTTTCATGGTCAGTTTGGCTAGAGGTTTATTAATTTTATTGATTTTTTCAAAAGACAAGCTTTTGGTTTCATTGATTTCTTTATTGTTTTTATTTGTATTCTTTTACTTTTTCCTTTCTTCTGCTTGCTTTGGGTTTAATTTGTCCATTTTTCTTAAGTGGAAACTTAGGTCACTGATTTTAAGAAGTTCTTTCTTTTCAAATATAAACATTTAATAATGCTAAACATATTTCTTTAAGCAACATTTTAACTACATGCCATAAATTTTGACATCTGGTATAGTGTTCTCATTTTTGTTCAATTCAAAACTTTTTCAAGTTTTTCATGACTTCCTCTATGAACCATTGGCTATTTAGAAGTAAGTTGTTCTATAATTTTCTGTTTCTGATTTCTGGTTTAGTTCCATTATTGTCAGAGAATATATTAAATTCTTTTAAATTTGTTAATGCTCTTTTTATAGGCCAAAATATGGTCTATCGTGACAAATGTGCCATTTACACTTAAAAGCAACATGTATTCTCTTGTTATCAGATGGAATGTTCTATAAATGTCAGTTAGATCCAGGTGGTTGATGATATTCACAGCTTCTATATCTCTATTGATTATCTGTCTACATGTTCTGTTATTGAAAGGAGCATTGAAATTTCAGCTGCAATAATGATGGGTTTGTCTATTTCTTTCTGTTTTATCAGTTTTTACTTTATGTATTTTGAAGTTCTGTCAGTAGCTTTACATACATTTAGAATTATGTTTTTGTGAGTTGACCTTTAGATCATTTTGTAATATCCTTTATCTCTACTATATTCCTTGTTTCTGGTGTTAATATAGCTACTCCAACTTTCTTTTGATTAGTGTTTCCAAAATATATCTTTTCCCATCTTTTTGCTGTTACCTGTTATATCTTTTAAACTACTGTATCCTTATAGTTACAGTGGGTGTCGTATAAACAGCATATAGTAGTTGGGTCTTGCTTTTCTATCCAATGTGGAGATTTATACTATCTCTATATTTCAATTGTTATATTTAAGCCAGATACCAGAAATATTTTTCTGTAAAGAGCCAGATAGCAAATTATTTTAGGCTCTGTGGGTCATACATTCTTTGAAGCAACTACTTGACTCCTCTAAAAGCAGCCATAGAAAAGATGTAAACAGATGTTGACTCTGTTCCAGTAAAACTATTTATGGACATAAAATTTTGATTTTCAAATTATTTTCAGGTTTCATTAATTATTATACTGCTTTTGATCTTTTCCCCCAACCATTTAAAAATGTAAAACCCATTCTTAGATAGTGGGCCATACCGAAACAGGTCACGGGCCATAGTTTGCTGACTTTTGCTCTAACTGCTCAAATCACCTCTCTGCCTATAAACCTTCATTGGTACTATAGCGCTTATGATACAATCCAAACTACTTAAATAATTTCGTCTCTGTTTCTCAACTCTTTCTGCCTTGTACTTTCTGCTCCAGCTGTGGAAAAATGTTATAAATTCTCCTTATATTCCAGACTATCTCCTAACTTCTGTAGTTCTATTCATTCTTTTACTTCTTCCTGGACTGTCCTTTCTAACCCTTCTCTTTATGGCATATTTCCACATATCCCTTAAGTTTCTGTTTAAGTATTCTTTCTGCTGTAAAGGAACCTTCCCTTATCACTACTTCCTATAAAATGCCTTTATATACTAAGTATGTCACTCTAAGACAACACTTATCATACTGTCTTTCTTATCATTGTGCTTCATATATAAAAGGTACTCATGAATGAATAAATATTTTAAAATATAAAAGGAAAATATGTACAAATGCTTAGAATACATAAGAACAAACTAAAATTCCAACATATATTATGTATTTAAAATCATCAAAATGCATTTTAACCAAACTAATTTTTAAAAACTTTTAAATTCCCAAACTGAAATCATTTTCTCAATTATAAGATATCCCTTAGATTGTTACTGTAATGTAACAAATTCTCAGAAGATGGTGCTAGCCCAATACATTAATAAGCAGAGAAATAAATAATAAGACAACTGTTCAAGAAAAATGCATCCTCCAAAAACAATAGTGGATCTGTTTAAGGAAAAGGCACAAGTAAAGATAATTTTCTAACAGTAAACCTCTTTTGAAAGAGGAAAAATCCATTCCTCAACCTAAGACTAAATATAAAATATCAATTTTTATCAAAACATAGAATAAGGATCAGTAAACTTTAGTGCTTAAAAAGGAAAAGATCTTAAAGAAAGAGGGAACTTGATTTCAATCCTAGAAAACATTCTTGGTTTGAAACATCTCCATTGCAAAGAATTCAGTTCATAGTCTCAATACATTAGCATATCAAATTATAACTTTATGGATATAAATGGCAGTGGTGAGGAAGAAGTTGGAATAGGAAGGAAACAAAATTACACCAGCCAATTCTGATGTCCAGTTTTAAACCAAAGAATACCTTTTTACAGAAACTAAAATGGACAAATTCAGTTGTTAAGTTTTAACAATACTAATCTGTTTCTTGTTTGTTTTCAGATACCCACCATTTTGTTTGGGTTTTGTTAAAACTGAACTGGCCACTTTGTACTTTTTGGTTAATCCCAAATTGCAGAAAATTCTAAAATAGAATTTGATAATCACTCCTGAAGATTGTTAAAACTCCACATGCAAGTATTCATTTTCAAAAGATTCAGCATTTTTGTACAGTATTTCTGACTCCTAATGAGAATTTTAATCCATATTTGAGAAGTAAATGGCTTATTCTGGAAGATCAACTGAAAATTTGCTGACTTGGGAGGAGACAAATATACATAGTCAAAATCTCAATCTAAGAATATCTGATTTAAAACTAGTAGTCTTTCTTTTACTGGGGTGTGTTACTAAATGATACACTATACCTCTGAAATACATTCAAATATAGCACATGGTATTTCTCATTTAAAATTAAACCTCAGAAGCATATCTCATGGGTGCAATATGTTCTATGGAGCTGAAACAATAAACATATGCATTTACACTTAAAAGAAACAAAAGAAAGCTATCCACTTATAAGAAATACATAGTAAATTAAAGAGACCACAGAAAAAACACTTGAAAACTACAGTTCTTTGGATAGGTAACTGTTCTTATGTTAATGAATCATCCAGTTTTAATTGAGACTGTCATAAAATACACTACTTTTACTGACTACTGCAAGAAAAAAACTTTTAATCAGAAAAGTTGACAAGCTTCCTTCCCATTATATATAAAAAATACAATCATTATTTATGGGCCAGGCATAGTGGCTCATGCCTGCAGTCCCAGTGCTTTGTGAGGTCAAGATGGGAGGATCACTTCAGGCCAGGAGTTTGAGGCTGCAGTGAGCTAAGATAATACCACTGCACTCTAGCCTGGGCAACAGAGCTAGACCCTGTCTCTAAAAAAAAAAGAAAGAAAGAAAGAAAGACAAATACTATCAGTGTTTACAGATAAAATTCATAAATTTCTTAATTAGTTCTATAAACATAGGGGAGCAATGAAAGGAGAGCTACTGAACGCTGATTCTCCTTTTGCAGAATATTCACTATTTGAAGAATAGAGGAAGACTACACTGTGAGAATTCAGAACAAATAAGCATTACAGCTTTTCAGGTTAGAGTACTAACAAGTATTTTCCATTCCTCAGCAGCTAATTGTCTTACTTTCTCAGTTTACTGCGATCTATTATTCATTTAAGTTTGACTCTTGATACATTTTCCTCTTGATAATACATTATCAAAGTTATTTTTTAAATTCAGAAATAATTACAAACAGAAAAATGAAAAAAGTATGGGCAATCCAATCAAAGAACATTTTAGGTAGCTCTTCAAAACAAACCTTTTAAGGAACCTCTATAACGATATAAAATATGTAGGTTAAAACCCTTGAATTAAAAAACACATATACATGAAAAAGATTGAAAAAGTACACATATATATTAACAAATGGTTGGCTCTGTGGGATAGAACTATAAGTGATTATTTTTTTCTTCCTAGGTTTCTGCATTTTCCAGATTTTATAAATTGAATATGTACTGGTAACTCTCTACTTTACAATTATTAAAAAAATACATATATAAATCCTAAAATATATATATTAGAAAATAATTCCCACTGCATCAATATCTTAAAATTTATTACACAAGTGATATATTTTAAATAATTTGCTATGCTAATATTTCAAGAGTCACAGATATATGTAAATAAAAGTCCTTTTAAAATAAGCAATCAGTAATGTCTTACATGTTAAGAAGTTAGGAAGCCATTTCACCAATATTTAATAGGATTTTAATTAAATTTAATAATATTTTTGGCACCCCCCCCCAATTTGGAATTAATGCAGTCAACAATTATTTATTACACTCTCTTTTAGACATAAGTACCTCAGAAGAAAATAAAGCATTATAATAAAATTTTATTTGGGGCCAAAAGTGACATTAATTAACCTGTATAGACAAACAATTCTGCCTATTTCCAACAAATCCAATGCACTCTGAAAAAGCAAAAATAGATCTGAAAAAAATGACATTGGTATTTTAATGGAGATTGCATTAAGTCTGTAAATCACTTTGGGAAGTGTAGATATTTTAACAATGTTGATTCTGCCAATCCATGAACATGATATGCTTTTCCATTTGTTTACACCCTCTGTGATTTCCTTCCTCAGTGTTTCATAGTTTTCCATGTACAGGTCTTTCACCACCTTGGTTAAATATATTCCTAGGTATTTTATTTTCTTTGTTGCTATTGTGAAAGGTACTTCATCTTTGATTCTCAGCTTGACTGTTGTTGGCGTATACCAATGGTACTGATATGTATACATTGATTTTTTGTTTTAATTCAGGATATTATGGGATAACAAACATTTTGGTTACATGTAATGTGTTTGCCTCGCCCAAGCCAGGGCTACAAACACGTCCTTCCCCCATACGGTGTGCTCCGCTTCCATTAGCTGTGGGTTTACCTCCCCAATCCCCCAACCCGCACAACTGACCAGCAACCAGTGAGTATTAGTACCATGTGAACACCTTAGTGTTGATCAGTTAGTACCAATTTGATGGTGAGTACATGTGGTACATGTTTTTCCATCCTTATGATACCTCACTTCGAAGGATGGGCTCAATCTCTACCCAGGATACTATAAGAGGTGCTAGTTCATCATTATTTTTTGTAGTTGAGTAATATTTCATGGTATACATATACCACATTTTATTAATCCACTCATGTATTTATGGGCACATGGATTGTTTCCAGATCTTTGCAATGGTGAAGTGTGCTGTTATAATCAGTCAAGTGCACATGTCTTTATTACAGAATGTGTTTTTTCCTTTGGATAGATGCCTAGTAGTAGGATTGCTGGATCAAATGGTATTTCTATTTTTAGCTCTTTGAGGTATCTCCAAATTACTTTCCACAGGGATTGTACTAATTTGCAGTCTCACAAGCAGTGTAAGAGTGTTCCAGTCTCTCCACATCCACACCAGCATTTGTTATTTTGGTACTTTTTGATAGAGGCCATTCTTACTGGAGTTAGGTGATATCTCATTGTAGTTTTGATTTGCATTTCCCTAAAGATTAGAGATGTTAAGCACTTTTTAATATGTTTGCTGGCCATTAGTCTGTTTTCTTTTGAAAAGTTTCTATTCATGTCCTTTGCCCATTTATTGATGGGGTTGTTTGACTGTACATTGATTCTGTAAGCTAAGATTTTGCTGAATTATTTATCAGTTCCACAGTATGTTAGCAGAATATTTGGGGTTTTATAAATATAAGATCACATCCTCAGCAAAGAGCAACAGTTTGACTTCTTCTTTCCCCATTTGGATACCTCTGATTTCCTTCTCTTGCTTAATTGTTCTGGCTAGGACTTCTAGCACCATGTTGAACAGAAGTGGTGACAGTGAGTAACCTTGTCTGGTTCCAGGTCTAAGCAGCAGGAATGCTCTCAATTTTTTCCCATTCAGTATGATGTTGACTGTGGGACCAGAAAAGACCCTGAATAGCCAAAGCAACCTTAAGCAAAAGGAAAAAATTGGGAGGCATCACTTTACCAGACTTTAAGTTATACTACAAGGCTATAGTAACCAGAGGGCATTACACTGGCACAAGAACAGAGAG
The DNA here is from genome assembly GCF_040939455.1 of Microcebus murinus. NCBI lineage: Eukaryota > Metazoa > Chordata > Mammalia > Primates > Cheirogaleidae > Microcebus > Microcebus murinus. The sequence goes on from NC_134106.1 coordinate 90,154,926, forward strand.
CTAGACCAATGGATCAGAACAGAGAACCCAGATATAAAACCATCTTCATATTGCCATCTGATCTTTGACAAAGCAGACTAAAACACACACTGGGGAAAAGAAGCCCTAATCAATACATGGTGCTGGGAAAATCAGATAGCCACATGTAGCAAACTGAAACAGGATCTGCACCTCTCACTACTCACAAAAATTAATTCATGATGGATAACAGACATAAACCTAAGGAAGGAAACTATAATTCTAGAAGAAGAGATTGGAAAAAAACCTAACAAATATCAGCCTAGGCAAAGAATTTATGAAGAAGACTACAAAGGCAATCATAACAACAATAAAACTAAATAAATGGGACATGATCAAATTAAAATCCTTCTGCACAGCCAAGGAAACAATGAATAGAGCGAATAGACAAACTACAGAATGGGAGAAAATATTTGCATGCTATAGATCCAATGAAGAGCTAATAACCACGATCCACAAAGAACTCAAGCAAACCAGCAAGAAAATATCAAACAATCCCATTAAAAAGTGGGCAGACGGCATGAACAGAAGCTTTTTGAAAAAAGACAGAATGGCCAATAAGCACATGAAAAAATACTCATCACCTCTAATCATTAGGGAAATGGAAATCAAAATCACAAAGAGGCTAGGCTCGATGGCTCATGCCTGTAATCCTAGCTCTCTGGGAGGCTGAGGCAGGAGGATCGTTCAAGGTCAGGAGTTCGAGACCAGCCTTAGCAAAAGCAAGACCCCATTTCTACTAAAAATAGAAAGAAATTAATTGGACAACTAAAAGTATATAGAAAAAATTAGCTGCGTATGGTGGCACATGCTTGTAGTCCCAGCTACTCCTGAGGCTGAGGCAGTAGGACTGCTTCGGCCCAGGAGTTTGAGGTTGCTGTGAGCTAGGCTGACGCCATGGCACTCTAGCCCAGGCAAGAGAGTGAGACTCTGTCTCAAAAAAAAAAAAAAAAAAAAAAAAAAATCACAATGAGATATCACCTAACTTCAAAGCAGACAAAAACATACACCAGGGAAAAGTTTTAGATACTACTTTATAATTGATTGCATCACATTACATTATATATATACAGCATAATGTGAAAATACATCTGAATGTTGGTTGTCAAACACCATTCACTAAACCTTTATCATAGTGCTGATTTAAAATGACACTTCTACCTCACTCTAGGCCATTTAAATGTAAAAACTTCTTTCGGCTTCTTTTTACAATCTCTAGCTCACTGTTTTGTTAAATGAGTCTTTATCTTGGAAAGACTACAATGGTTTTTACGATTGTTACATCTGTTTAAATGTTTTAAAAACTAATAATCAAGCACAATGATAATTTTTAATGTAAACTATTAAAATAATCAAGGTTCAAAATACTAATGATAAACCAGATGAAATATTGAACATGAGGATAGCAGCACTGAAAAAAAATAGAAAAGGTGCCAAGAACAGAAGAGAAACATGAACAATTTCTGGAAGATAAAATTAGCTGGTAGAAATATTCTCTAAGTAGGGGATCTAATATAAAGGTATATTATAAACCCTAGAAATAGGTAAAGCGTATCAATTAGGGTTCTATTAAAGATGTAGAACCATTATGAGTGATTAAAAAAAGAAGAATCTTTTTAATAGGGTTAGACCTTCCACAATTATCAGAACTGGCAGAGCAGATGTAGGCTATTTCTTCTGCATATATTCTTGAGCCTGAAGCCACTATAGGTCAGCTAGATCAGCAAGCAGAAAGGGAACTGGGTAAGGGAGAAGAACAAGGACAAATTAGAACCTGCAAGGATAAAATGGAACTGATAAAGACAACTGAAATCCACAAGAACAAACTAGAACCTGTGAGGACAACAGGAACTAGCAATGACAAACAGGAACTCACATATCATCTCTCAACATCTCCAACCCTGATGCTAACAGTGACCTAAGGGAGAAGCTTGCATCACTCACTAGGGAGTTGCACATGCGGGGCAAGTACTCAGAGAAGCTAAAGGGGTAGATATGGCAGGAGCTAGAGGAAATGCTGGTCCACATGCTTTCTCACACTTACAACGTGAGCTAACAAATCCGTTACACGGTGTGAGAGCTACTACCATACCTGGTACTTAGCACTGACCCTCAGAGAGTCAAAAAGTATGCCTGATACTTCACTTCCTCCTTACAAATTTTGTGCAAAATGTCTCTTCTGGCTAACACTAACCAGAAAAATAACCAGAAAAATACAGATAAGAAAATTCTGAGAATGTGTTTCCAGATAGCCAAGTTTACCTAAAACATAACAGTGTCATCAAAGAGAGAAACAATTCAGTGTCCATGTAACCTAAAGCTATTAAAAAAGTAATAAAAAATAAAGAAAGAGCAACTGGACACAGTGGTAATATACCCTAAATCAGTCCAAGGTAATTCCTTCCTACCTTCTATAATGGTCTGGGGGGGGGGGGTGTCTCTGTTTGCCAACCTATTGCCTGCCTACATATCCACATTAGGAGCTTGATTGCCAATATGCTACTGATACTTTATAGTCAGCGTAAAATATACTGCAAATTTTCCTGGAAGAAGTCATGTGCTTGGAGTTGCAAAAGGTGAGAAAACTAAAACCAAGACTAGTAAAAGCCATGAATCTATAAGAAATTCTATACATCAGCCAATGAAAATGTCAAGCAAGCTTACCATCAAGCCTTAGGTCAAAGAAAGTTTCTTCAAATATCCATAAGAAATCAGAACATCAAGCCTTTCCCCCTTTCTTATTCTCAATATATATAACTGTACTAATAGTTTCCTAGGGCTGCTATAACAAAGTATTACAAACTGGTGGTTTAAAACAACAGAAATTTATTTTCTCATAGTTCCAGAAACCAGAAGTCACAAATCAAGGTGTTTACAGGGCCACGTTCCCTCTGAAGGCTCTAGAGAAGAATCCTCCATGCCTCTTCCTAGCTACTTGTGGTTACCCACAAACCTTGGCATTCCTTGGCCTGTAGCTTCAACACTCTAACCTCTGCCTCCATCTTCATGACTTTCTTTCTATGTGTCTGTGTCTTGGTCAAAATTTCTCTCTTCTTATTAGTCATTGGATTTAGGGCTTACCCTAATCAAGTATTACCTCATCTTAACTGATTACATTTGCAAAGACCCTATTACCAAAAAAGGTCACATCCACAGGTACTAGAGGTTAGTACTTCAATATATCTTTTGGGAAGACACAAATCAACCCACAACAAAGACTATGACTTCTATTTCACTGAGAAATTAGAAACAGTCAAGAGACCTTTTACATGTCACCATATCTACACACCAAACATAGTAAAGACAATTACCTATACTCCTGTTGCTATGGATCAATAAGTGATCTATGCTGTTACCTAATAAAGCCAAACCATCTATTTGTACACTAGATCCCATCTCCTCTCCATCACTCAAACAATAGTAAACTCTACCTAGATCATCAATTCTTCTCTACTATTTCATTTCTATCAGCATGCAAACATATTTCTTCCATCTTAAAAATGAAAGCAAAACAATTTTATAATTCCTAACCCAGCTCCCTCCCTTCTATTTCTCTGCTTTTTTGATAGCAAAATCCTCAGAAGTATCCTCTATACTTATTGCTGCCAATCTGCCTTTTGTTCTCACCACGTCACCAAAATTCTTCTTATAAACATAAGCAATGAATTGTTGCTAAATCCTATAGTAAATTATTGATCCTCTTTTATCTATCAGCAGCATTTGACATACTGATTTCTCCCTCCTTAAAACATTCTCTTCACCGCATTTCCAGGATATAATACTCTTTGTTATCAAAACCAAAAAAACCAAAATTATTTGCTGTGTTCTAGAAGTAAAATGAAATGTAGTACCTTTAAAGCATTCTTTGATGTTACAATATGAATTTTATCAAGAAGATCAGCAAGCCTGGCAACTAATTCAGAAATTATATAATTTCCCTTAAATTAATACTAAACTTAAGGACTGAATCTCATGTAAAACTATTTCAACGAATGTTTTCCTGAAATCCTTCACAGTAAGTTAATACAGATCTTTCTGCTTTAGAAACTCCAACATTAGCAGATTCAATTTCTAGCATAATGAAAAGGACCCAAGATCCCTGCATTAGAGCGGTATGTGTGTGCATGGGCACACATATGTACACATGCAATTGAGAAGGAATTCTTAAAGCCAAATTTGGTCCATATCCATTTTCTCAAGATCCTGATGATTTTGGAATTACAGGAGGATTAATAAAAACTTTTAACCTCTAGCAAAGTTCTTGGCTTTTATAGGTCCTGGTAGTCTTATTTAAATTTAACACATGAATATATACACTTCTTTGGCAACACAAATCTGACAGTACAGCAATCACACTTTGAATTTGCATCAGTTGTAAACAATATACAAGTGACCATCCTCATAGGATTAGCAGTTTGAGGTACTACTTCCTCCTTCCATTTCTGTTGAACGCCTGCTTGTATTATTGTATTATTGTAGTGGAATACAAAATAAAAAGAGATAGAAATTAAAGTTTAAAGGCAAGATTGGATTTAAAAGGTCACACCAATAACTTTAAGTTTTATGACTATCATATTACAATTATAATCACATTCAATATCTCTGGAGATTTAAATATGATAATGTTCTAAAACGAGGAGAGCAAAAATTTGCCTGATTGCTTAGCTTCAAACTAAAGACCGGCTCTTTGAAACATTCTCATCTTTTTGATAAAATTCCCATGAGATTTTCATATTCAATGCAAAAGCCTTAATGGGGAAAATAGGGCAAAGCAGAATTCATCCTCTTTTTAGTCTCAGGTTACCAGCTAGTCTCATCCAATCTGATAGGATTCATGTACTTATTTGGATGCAATCTTGAAAAAGAATCTCTGAGGAGGGGACCATGGAGGGAGACCTTGATACAATGAGAACCATGAGGAAAAAGTTTAGATGCTTTCATAAGACACCAAACAATGCTCTATTCATGTCTATGATTTTGACTTTTGTTCTACAATAGTTACATGGCACTGATCCTATACCTCAATCCCCATTTAATATCCCACCTTCCCCTCTTCCTTGTCCATAAACTTGCCACTTTCTATTTTTAATCCGACAAATCCAACCTTCCTCATAATTTTATGGCTATACCTTGAAAATGTTGTCCTTAAGTGTACAGACCATGTCATATTCTTTTTACTTTACAGTCTTTTTTTATTTCGGCATATTATGGGGATACAAATTTTAAGGTTTCAATAAATGCCCTTTCTCCCCCTCCCCCCACAAGTCTGAGTTTCCAACATGACCATCCCCCAGATGGTGCACATCTCACTCATTATGTATGTATATACCCCCCCTCACCCCCCCACCTGCCCAATACCTTATTACTATAGTACATATGTGTCCACTTAGCTGCTGCTCAGTTAATACCAGTTTGCTGGTGAGTATATGTGGTGCTTGCTTTTCCATTTTTGGGATACTTCACTTAGTAGTATGGGTTTCAGCTCTAACCAGGAAAATATAAGATGTGTTATATCACCATTGTTTCTTAGAGCTGAATAGTACTCCATGGTATACATATACCACATTTTATTAATCCATTCTTGGATTGATGGGCACTTGGGCTGTTTCCACAGCCTTGCAATTATGAATTGTGCTGCTATAAACATTCGAGTGCAGGTGTCTTTTTTGTAGAGTGTCATTGGATCTTTTGGGTAGATGCCCAGCAAAGGGATTGCTGGATCAAATGGTAGATTCACTTGTATCGCTTTAAGGTATCTCCATATTGCTTTCCACAGAGGTTGAACTAGTTTGCAGTCCCACCAGCAGTGTAGGAGTGTTCCTCTCTCTCCACATCCACGCCAGCATTTATTGTTTGGAGACTTTCTGATAAAGGCCATTCTCACTGAAGTTAAGTGATATCTCATTGTGGTTTTGATTTGCATTTCCCTGATGATTAGAGATGTTGAGCATTTTTTCATATGTTTGTTGGCCATTCTTCTGTCTTCTTTAGAAAAGTTTCTGTTCAAGTCCTTTGCCCATTTTTTAATAGGGTTATTTGATTTTTTTCTTGCTGATTTTCTTGAGTTCTAAGTATATTCTAGTTATCAGCCCCTTATCGGATGCATAGGATGCAAAAATTTCCTCCCATTCTGTAAGTTATCTGTTTACTTTCATGACTGTTTCTTTGGCTGTGCAGAAGCTTTTTAGTTTGATCATGTCCCATTTTATTTTTGTTGCTGCTGTGATTGCCTTTGGGGACTTCTTCATAAACTCTTTGCCTAGGCCGATGTCTAGGAGAGTGTTTCCAACTTTTTCCTCTAGAATTCTATTAGTTTCATACCTTAGGTTTAAGTCTGTTATCCAGCGTGAGTTGATTTTTGTGAGAGGTGAGAGGTGTGGGTCCTGTTTTAGCCTTCTACAGGTGGCTATCCAGTTTTCCCAGCACCATTTATTGAAAAGGGATTCTTTTCCCCAGCCTATGTTTTTGTCTGCTTTGTCAAAGATTAGATGGCTATATGAGGATGGTTTTATATTGGGATTCTCAGATCTGTTCCACTGGTCAATATTCCTATTTTTGTGCCAATACCAGATTGATTTAATTCCTACAGCTTTGTAGTATAGTTTGATATCTGGCATATTAATACCTCCCATTTTGTTTTTGTTGCCTAGAATTGCTCTTGATATTCGGGGTCTTCTTTGGTTCCATACGAAGCGTAAAATTATTTTTTCTATATCTGTGAAGAATGCTGATGGGATTTTAATAGGTATTGCATTGAATCTGTAGATCAGTTTGGGTAGTATAGACATTTTAATGATGTTGAGTCACGAGCATGGTATGGGTTTCCATCTGTTTACATCCTCTGCTATTTCCTTCCTCAGTGTTTCATAGTTCTCCCTGTACAGGTCTTTTTACCTCCTTGGTTAAGTATATTCCTGGGTACTTTAATTTCTTTGTTGCTATTGTAAAGGGAATTGAGTCTTTGATTTGGTTCTCAATTTGATTGTTGTTGGCGTATATGAATGCCTCTGATTTCTGTGTATTGATTTTGTATCCTGAGACTTTACTAAATTCATTTATCAGTTCCAGGAGTTTCTTGGTTGAATATTTGGGGTTTTCTAAATATAATATCATATCATCAGCAAACAGTGAAAGTTTGATCTCTTCTGCCCTATTTGGATACCTTTGATTCCACTTTCCTGTCTGACTGCTGTAGCCAGGACTTCCAGCACTTTTTAAATTCCCAGCATTTAGCATGATTTCTGGATATAATAGGCCCTCCACAGATGTTTGCTAAATAAACATACTACCTTACCGTACTGATGAAATTACATTCACATTATGCAATAGGGTTAATAAAACCATTTGGTTGGCCTTTAAAATATCTTGTTAGTTTTAATCTTGGTAACCTTTATTTTCAACATAATGAGTAATGAGAATATTTTTACCCTATGGCTAGTCTAACTTCATCCAGAGGCTGCAACATGTACTTTAGAGGTTTGGGTTTTCAAGGCCAGCCATTCCTTTAAAAATGTTTTGGTTTGTGTGGGTTTTTAACCATCATTAACATCCTACTTTTCATCTTAATTTTGCATGAAATTGGGATGTGTATGATTAAGAAAATGGCTCAGTCTCACAATCCAAATGATCAGAATTCCCCATAGACCTGATATTCTAAAATGAATTGATCTACTACTGAGGTTTTCTAATTGTTTCTAATTTTTGAAATTTGTTCATTGAAAACAGCTATCCCCAAATGTAGGTATAATTCATAATTTATTTGAAATGTAGATCGGACGATACAAAACATTTTGAAAATACAAAATATTTGAAGATTTAAAAACTTTAAAATACTACTGCTTACAGTTTTGATAGAATAACTAGGATAAAATTCTCCTCTTGGTGTAAACAACTAGAAAATTGGACAAAATATATAAAGCAATTGTTTTCAGAAACTGAACATCAGGCAAGATAAGCATATGAACCCTGAGAGATAAGAAACAAACAAAATGAGCTTTATAATCACTTTGACTTAGTACCTAGAGGTGCTTACCATACTAAAGAGAACACAAGAATATGGTGAGCTTGCTAAATACAGGGAGATGAAATTGCAGTTCAAATCAGTGGAAATACCTGGGATTTTGTGAAGCAGATTACCAGAAAGGAAAGTTGTACAAAGAAAAAAAGGTCCTGAAATCTTTATAAGAGTTTCCTTCAGTCTGCTCTTGACTACTAAGCAGCATATGTATATGGCAAAACTCCATGAGACTGGGCAAAGAAGAACTAGGGAGCTACAACCAGAAAAATTCTCAGAATGCAAACAGATCTGAGAGATACTTAACTGGGAAAGAGGAAAGAATTCATTCAATACTCAGGGTATTCAATGGAAAACAGAGAACAGCAAAACCTTTGGAATGGGGCTAATCTAGGCCTAGAGTTGGCACTCCAACAAAGGGTGAAAACAAGCCTTGCAATAACAAGTTACAAATAATTAAGTGCTTGCCAAAGTACAAAAGAGAAAAAAATCCAGCACTCAAGAATATAAAATGTCTAAAACTCAATAAAGGATTATTACACGTGAAGAAAATAAAAATGAGCAACAAACCAGGACAAAAATCAATCAGAGACACAGATCTAGAAATGACAAAAATCATGGAATTAACTAACAAGCACTTTTTAAAGGAAAAATTCACTACAGGAGCTAAATAGCAAATACCAGCAGACAGATGAAATAATCTGTGGATCTGAAGATAGATCAACTGAGATTATCCAGTCAGAGGAACAGAAAGAAAAAACAAATTAGGAAAAATTAACAAAGCCTTAGAGAACTGTGGGACACCACCAAGTATCCCTTTCCAGGAATACTTGAAATACAAGTATTTCAAGAAATACTTGAAATACAAGAAAAAGGCAGAAAGACTATTTTAGAAAATAATGGCCAAAAACTTCCCAAATTTGATGGAAAACATTAATCCACACATCTAGGAAGCTCAGCAAACTCAAAGAGATCTATACCTAGACACATCATAATCTAACTGAAATAAAGGAAAAATAAAACAAATGATTATCTCAATCGATATATAAAAAGCATCTGATAAAAAAATCTAACACTTTAATCTTATATATTGAAAATCTTTCAGAATCCACAAAAAAAAAATTTTAGAGCTAATAAACTAATAAACCTTCAGCAAGGTTGTAGATATAAGAACCATTCACAAAATTCAGTCTTGTTTCTACTGTGTTTCCCTGAAAATGAGACCTAGTGATGAGTGTGGCTACACAGCATATTTGCACAACCCATGCATTTCATCGTGGATCGGTAAAGAAGACAAGCAGCCCTTCTCATCTGTCCCATGACAGCTCTATTGCTCGACATGACAGATTGGGGCCAATGGTTCTAAAGGAAATAGAGTCACAAAAAATTCAGGATGGAGAGTTATGATGATGCTCCAGAAGAAGATGACAACTATATTTGAATAAATGTAGATTGTTGTATCATAACACATCCCCTGAAAATAAGCCCTAGGGTGTCTTCTTGAGGAAAAATAAATATAAGAACCTGTCTTATCTTCAGGGAAACACGGTATACACTATCAACAAACAATTCAAAACAAAATTAAGAAAATATTTTCATTTACAATATTACAACAGCATTGTTATCAGGATTATTGTAAAAAGAATAAATTACTTAGGAATAAATTTAAAAAAAGAAGTGCAAATTATATACTTTTAAGACTATAAAACATTGTTGAAAAAAATCTTTTTTAAAACTGTATGAGTGGAAAGATTTCCCATGTTGACGGACTAGAAGACAATATTGTTAAGATGGCAATACTCCCCAAATGATCTATATATTCAATACAATAATGATCAAATTCCCAGCTGACTTCTTCATAAAGTGACAAGCTCATCCTAAATTCATATGAAAATACATGGGATACAGAATAGTCAAAACAACAGGGAAAAGAAAAGTAGAAAGAATCATACTTCCTGATTTCAAACTTACTGCAGCAATCTACTTAATTCAAAACTACTTAATCAAATTAATTTCAAAACTTAACTACAGTAATCTAAAGTAAATTACACTAACCAAGATAGTATTATACTGATATAAGGACAGATAAATTAATGAAATATCAGAGTTCTAAAATAAACCCATACATCAATAGTCAATTGATTTTTTAAATAATTTTTCCTTTTATTGCCTCATATTATGGGGGTACAAATATTATTAGGGTTACATATATTGCCCCTGCCACCCCTCCCTCACCCGCCATGCCAGAACTTCAAGCGTTTGAAGACCATTTAATGGGGAAGAAACAGTCATTTCAACAAATGATGCCAGCACAATAGGATGTCCACATGCAAAAGAATGAATTTGGACCCCTACTCACACCATATAAAAAAATATACTCAAAATGGATCAAAGACCTAAACATAAGGGCTAAACCATACTTCTCTTACAAGAAAACACAAGTATAAATCATCATGACCTTGGATTAGGCAAGTGTTTTGTTTTTTGGGCTTTTTTGTTTTTTATCTTTTTAGAGAAGGGATCTCCTGTTGCCTAGGCTGGAGTTCAGTGGTGTGATCATAGCTTATTGCAGCCTTAAATTTCTGGGCTCAAGTGATCCTCTTGTCTCAGCCTTCTGAGTTGCTGGGATTACAGGTATAAGTCACTGAGCCAGGCAACAGTGTCTTAAATATTAACATAATATCTAAAGCATAAGCAACCAAAGAAAAAATAAATTAAAAATTCTGTGCATCACAGGACATTACCAAGAAAATGAAAAAGGCAGTGGAGAGAAAAAATACTTATAAATCATATATCTGATAATAATATAATATCCTATAAAGAACATTTAATATTCAACAATAAAAGGACAAAAAAAATTTTTAAATGGACAGAGGATTTCTCCAAAGAAGATATACAAATAGCCACTAAGTGTAAAAAAAAAAAAGAAAGAAAGAGCTGTGCGAGGTGGTTCACACGCATGTAATCCCAACTACTTGGGAGGCTGAAGCAGGAGGACCACTTAAGGCCAGGAGTTTGAGACTAGCCTGGGCAACGTAGAAGAAAGGAAAGAAAGGAAGAAAGGGAACAAAAGAAAGCAAAGAAAGGAGGGAGGGAGGGAGGGAGGGAGGGAGGGAGGGAGGGAGGGAGGGAGGGAGGGAGGGAGGGAGGGAGGAAGGAAGGAAGGAAGGAAGGAAGGAAGGAAGGAAGGAAGGAAGGAAGGAAGGAAGGAAGGAAGGAAGGAAGGAAGGAAGGAAGGATTTTTTTAAATAAAAATACACGAAAAGATAATCATCATTAATCATTAGGGAAATGCAAATCAAAACTACAATGAGATAGCACTTCACACCTGCTAGGATGGCTAAAATCAAAAAAAGAGTAAAATAACAAGTGCTAGTAAGGCTGTGGATAAATTGCAGCCCTCACACATTGCTGGTAGAAACATAAAATAGCGCAGCAGCTATGGAAAACGGTTTGGCAATTCCTCAAGATGTTGCAGTTGGGCAGTTCCTTAAAAAGAAGGAGAGCTACATGACCCAGCAATTCCACTCCTAGGTATCTTTCTAAGAGAAATGTTCAAAACAGTATTATTTATAATAGCCAAAAAGTAGAAACAACCCAAATGTTTATCAAGTGATGAATGGATAAATGGGGAAAAATGGATTATTTGGCCATAAAAAGAAATGAAGTACTGATATATGCTATAACATGGATGAATTTTTAAAATATTATTATAAATAAAAGAACCCAGACACAAAAGGCCACATATTTCATGATTCCATTTATATGAAATGTCCAGAATAATTAAATCCATAAAACAAAAAGTAGACTAGGGGCCAGGGAGATGAGGAGAAGGGGAGGGAAAGGTAAGTGATTGCTAATAGCTGTAAGGTTTCTTTTTGGGGTGATAAAATGATTTGGAATTGGATAGTGGTAATGGTTGTACAACCTAGTGAATACGCTAAAAACTGTATACTGCAAAATGTTGAATTTTATGATATATCAATTATATCTCAACAAAAAAAGATCCCATAACTATAGCATCTTAAAATTTTTAAGGTATAATACAGTTAACAGTCTCATGGTATGATAGAAAATATTTTGATTCATATTTTACCAATATGGATTAATACAGGACAACAAAACTTTAAATTATGTAAACAAAACTCCTAAGACCTCTCTTAATCTTCAAATTTTAAATACAAACATGATGAATAATACCCCCAAACATAATTATATATTATATATACAATTCCCAAAGCACTAGATGTATCTCCATCCTCTTCTCCCTCTCTCTGTTTAGAAAGTATATCGGAATACAAGGTATTGATAGATTTATATCTACTTTATTATTATTACATTATTTGTAGTACAGAACACAACTAATCATAACATACCAAGTGTGTCATGACTGCCCTGTTACACCTGATAATTTTCTCTGGGACAATCCATTTGGGGGAAAAAAGCTATCAACATCAAAATATTTGGTTATGTAGAGACTGAAAAGTTATAACAATACTGATTTAAGTAGAGCATCTTATTAAAAAGTTACCCTTTATATGTGTCCAATAGATTCTTGGATTGTTAATTTATACCTCACCATCTTCCAAAAATGATTTAAAGGTGATGTTCCATATGCTTCATATTTATTGAATCCAAGAAAAGTGGCTGGGCGTGGTGGCTGACATCTGTAATCAATCCCAGCACTCTGGGCGGCCAAAGCGAGAGGATAGCTTGGGTTCAAGAGTTCGAGACCAGCCTGAGCAAGTATGAGACCCCATCTCTACTAAAAATAGAAACAAAAATTAGCCAGGCAACTAAAAATAGAAAAAATTAGCCAGGCGTGGTGGCTCATGCCTGTAGTCCCAGCTACTCAGGAGACTGAAGCAGGAGGATCATTTGAGCTCAGGAGTACAGGACCAGCCTGAGTAAGAGTTATACCCTGTCTCTACTAAAAACAGAAAAATTAGCCTGGTGTGGTGGTGTGCTCCTGTAGTCCCAGCTACTTGGGAGGCTGAGGCAGGAGGATCACCAAGAGTTTGAGATTACAGTGAGCTATCATGACACCACTGCACTCTAGCTAGGGCGAAAGAGCAAGACTTTGTCTCCAAAAAAAAGGAAGTTTGCTACTGGCTTTTCTGCTTAATTTAAAAGTATTTCATTTATTGTTTTAGGACTTGTTAATAAAGGCCATTCTCACTGGAGATAAGTGATATCTCATTGTGGTTTTGATCTGCATTTCCCTCATGATTAGAGATGTTGAGCATTTTTTCATATTTTTGGGGGCCATTATTCTGTCTTCTTTTGAAAAGTTTCTGTTAGCAAATTGGTATTAACTGATCAATACCTAAGTGGACATATAAAAATAACATTTATCAGGTGTAGGGCAGGTGGGGCGGAGGGGATGGGTATATACATACATAATGAGTGCGATGCGCACCAACTGGGGGATGGACATGCTTGAAGCTCTGACTTCAGGGGGGAGGGGGGACAAGGACAATATACGTAACCTTAACATTTGTACTCACATAATATGCTGAAAAAACATTTTAAAACAACGTATTTCAAATAAGGGAGAACTCAGACTATGCCTTTAATTTAATATATATATATATATAATCACACACAGAGTTGAAAGCATACTGAAGAATCACTTCATTTAGCCTAATTAATCACCTAATAATTGTTTAAAAGTAATTATTAGATAAAATACAGACCATAATATTTATTCTTATTTTTTCCATTGTTAGCTATATATCTCTGTTATAGTCTACAGTAATCTCTACCATTCCCTGAATGATAATATATTTTCACAGTAGCAATTGGTGACATTTCTATAAATCAATGTGCTACAATGATACCTAAATAAAAGCTTATTTCACTATAATGATGCTTCCAGGCTTCCCTAAAGTCAGGTGGTTACTTGCAGTTAATGATCTGTGACATACCACACAAGAAGTCCTAAAAAGACTTATTATCCATTGCATGTGCAACAATATTTGCTTTATGGATGGCTAAATGAATGAAGACATTCAATGTAACTGTAAAAGTAAAATCAAAAGAAAACTTACAAGTAACATGTTTTCTTTAAGTAAAAGGGCTATGACCATTTTCCATTAATACTTAACCTTTTGCTGGAGCAGTGCAACCACATATAATGTTCAAATCCATAAAGCCCAAGAGCTGTTCTGGGTTAATGCTAATTAACTGCCCCCAATCAAAAGAGCAGTAACTTTCCAAAAATTTGAGATCATCAGCCTCTATTGCTGACATCAAAGTCACATCACAAAGCTTAAAAAACACTAAGACAAATATGCTTTACATATAACTTTAGAGCATATCTTTTAATCAAATTTATATATATAAATCCAATACAAATACACCAGAAAAAAAAAATTATGCAGTACACAAAATTTGCTGATCTCAAATACTCAATCTTTCATAGCTGCCAGACTTTGTAGGCATTCACATATTTACCATTTATAATTTTATTTCATTTACTAGACTTAGCTTTTGTCCACCATATGTCCACTGCGGATTAACTATTCCCTTAGGTACAATTAAGGACTTTCCATTTGTTGTAAGAGGAGCTAAGTGTGAAGGACACAGCCAGAAATAACATTTATACCTCAACCAAAAACAGAAGCACATTCAAACTCAAATGATGGTTTATGCAGCATCTTTTTTTTTTTATTAGACAAATGTCTACATAGCAAAATAAACTTAAGATAAAAATTCATGGCAACAGTACAACACCTTTCACCATTCAGATTAGATATCAAAATTATATCATCTCCATCAATTGAATTTAAACAAATTTTCAGGAAAATATACTTTTAAGCTATAAGTTAACTGGTAGTTTAGCTTCTAAACATTAATTATAACAAACATTTTAATCATTATGTATGCATTTCATATCATAGACATTTCACAAGATTTTTAAAGTCTTTGATTTTTAAATCCTTACATTAGAAAAATACATATATTTAATAGGACCTCCTCCCATTACTCGTAAGTAGAAAACAGGATTTGAAGTTAGAATAGGCAAGACAGTAACAGCTAACACATATAGCCCTATTATATAACAACCATGGTTTTAGGAGCTTTATATACATTTAATTTTTACAACTTCCTTATGAGGTAGATACCATTATTAGTCCCACTTTACAGATGAGAAAACTGAGATACAAAAAGGGTGAGTACCTTACCACAGTCACAGAGTTAATACATTAAACTCATATCAGAATCTAAGTGGTCTTATTTAGGAATCTGTGCCCTTAACCATACTACTCATACTGTCTCCCTCTATTAGATATTAAAGTAGGAGAATACACTATAAAATAAATAGCCTTAAAGAAAAATATAATTTCTCATCTTTTTAAACTTGAAATTGTGAATGAAAATTAAGAGATTAATTAGGGTTAAGAGTTTAGTTATCAAAACAGCTATGTGTGTAATGTAAAATGCTTTTCACATGATCTTATGTGGTGCTAAGTCATAAACACTAAGTTAGGCTCTTATTATTTTCCCCAGATTTATTAAAGTATAATTGACAAATAAAAATTGTTTATATTTATCTTGTACAACATGATTAGTATATGTATAGTTGTAAATGATTAAATCAAACTAATTAACATATCCATCACCTTACATACTTATGTTTTTATATTTATCTTGTACAACATGATTAGTATATGTATAGTTGTAAATGATTAAATCAAACTAATTAACATATCCATCACCTTACATACTTATGTTTTTATGGTGAGAACATTTAAGATCTACTCTCTTAGCAATTTTCAAGTATGCATTATTGTTAACTATAGTTACCATACTGTACAACAGTCTCCCAGAATTTACTCACCCTGTCCAAGTGAAACTTTGTACCCTTAGACCAACATTTCCCCATTCCCTGCCTCCCAGTCCCTGAAAACCACTATTCTACTCTCTGCTTCTTTTTTCAACTTTTTTAAGATTCCACATATAAATAATATACTATAACATTGTCTTTCTGTGTCTGGCTTATTTCACATAGCATGATGTCCTCTAAGTCCATCTATGTTGCCCCAAATGACAGTATTTCCTTCTTTTAGGCTTGAACAGTATTCCATATCTGACCTTTTTTTATTTTTAGCCATTCGTCCATTGGTGGACACTGAAGCTGACTCCATATCTTGGCTATTGTAAATGATACTGCAATGAACATGGGAGTAAAGATTATCTCTTTAACCCACTGTTTTCATTTCCTTTAGATATATAACCACAAGTAAAGTTGCTGGATCATATTTTTGGAAGAACCTCCATATTGTTTTCCATAATGGCTGTACTAATTTATATTTCCAACAGTGGACAAGGGTTCCTTTTCCTCCACATCCTTACCAACACTTATCTTTTGTCTTTCTTGGAATAGCCATTCTAAGAAGTGTTTAGTGATATTTTTTATGGTCTTAATACTCTAAAGCATGGGTATAACCCAAAGTTAAATCTCTCTTCTTAAACTCACTTGTTTGGTAAAGTTCATACAGTCTCATAGCTTTAAATATCATCAAGATATTGTTGATGCCCCAACTTTTACTCTAGACAGACTCATATATTCAACCACCTACTAAGGATCTTCAAAAAGATGCTTACTAAGCACCTCAAACTTAGTATTTCCAAAGCAAAACTTTTGATCCTTACTTAAAACTTATTCCTCCTGTAATCTTCCTCATCTCAATAAATACTTTAGCCTTCCAGATCCTTGGGCCAAAGTATTCTCTTGTTTCTTTTCCCCTCTCCTCCAAACCAATCTTTGAGAAAATCTACCAGCAATACCTTTAAAATATTTCCAAAAGCCAACCACTTCTCACTATTTCCACTGCTGTCACCCTGGTCCATGTGACCATTATTTGTCATCTGGATTATGTTAAAAGCCTACTATCTAGTTTCCCTGCTTCCACTATTTTCCACTATAGTACATTCAAAATAAGAGCTGTAGTGATCCTTTACAAATACAAGTTAAATCACTTCACTCTTCTCAAAACTCTCAGGGCCTTTCTATCTCATTTAGAGTAAAAGCCAAAGCACTTACAATGGCCTACAAAGTATTTCTTGATCTG
The DNA here is from genome assembly GCF_040939455.1 of Microcebus murinus. NCBI lineage: Eukaryota > Metazoa > Chordata > Mammalia > Primates > Cheirogaleidae > Microcebus > Microcebus murinus. The sequence goes on from NC_134106.1 coordinate 90,172,035, forward strand.
TCCTCTACCTAGATCCTTCCCAAATATCTTTAACTTCTTCTCCTATACTATTCCTTTCATGGAAAACACACCCTTTATAGTTGGGGGTGGGGGGCAGGGAATCAACAACCAAAATACTACCTCAATGCCTTGCACCTATTGTTCCTCTCTACTTGGATAACTGTCTCCCAGGTATCTGTTTCCCAGCATGCCTGCCTGCCTGCCTGCCTGTCTGTCTGTCTGTCTGTCTCTCTCTCTCTCTCCTCCCCCCACTCTCAACTTCCTTTACCTCTTTGGTCAGAGGTTACCTTCTCAGGCTCTCCCTGACTTCCATATTTAAAATCTTAACACTTTCCCCCAAAACTTTCTTTTTCTCCTTTTTCTGCTTTATCTATCTCTATAGTACTTATCACAATTTGACATATTATGTATTTTACTTATTTCTTTAGTGCCTGTCTTCCCCACTGGAATACAGCTTGATTAAGTCAGGGATTTTTGTTTGTCTGTTCATTTCTGTATCCTTAAGACCTAGAGGGATATGTGCTAAATAAATATTTATTGAATGAATGAATGAGAAAAGAAATAAAAAAGTAAAGAAACAAAGAAAATACTTGCTGAGATATAACTAAGCTAAAGATCTTAAGATGCGATTATTCTGGATTTAAATCCCATGACTGGTGTTCTTATAATTGAAAGGAGAGGGAGATTTGACACATGCAGGAAGCCACATGAAGATCGAAGCAGACAGAGATTGGAGTTATGCTACCACAAACCAAGGAAAGCAGTAGTCACCAGAATCTAGAAGAGCTAAGGAAGGATTCTCTTTTAGAATCTTAAGAGGCAGAAAGGCCTTGCTTATATCTTGGTTTCATATTTCTGGTCTTGGTTTTATGCTTCTGAGCCTTGATATAATAATTTTCTGTTGTTTAATTAAAAAAGAAAATACTTGTTGTATTGCTTTATTTACACTGAAAAACTAGACATTCATTTGAAGTTTCAGAAAATAATGTCACATAAAATGGAAAGTAATTAAATTCTAAATTCAGGAACAATTTTAAGAAAAAAAAGAAAGAAAAGCTATTTTTAGAGCTCTCCCAAATGCCCCAAAGTTGGTAGTATTTCAGAGTGTGCCTGACAAATAGTGAGAATTCAATAGCTGTAGGTTTATTATTATTAAATAGTTATATTGTGTGTATATATATATATACCCATGTACTATATATAAACAGGATTCTTAATAATAATCAATTGAATGAAACATGTGTCAAAGAAATCATCTCTATAAAAATTAAAAGAACAGGTTAAAATTAAACTCTTTTACAAACTGTTAATAACCATGTTCAATTAAGCAAGCTTATAACTAAACATAGTTGGGTCATCAAATTTTAGTAGTGGAAGTTACTTAGGGATTACCTTATACAAACTCCTCATTTTATACATGGGGATGACCCTAAGTGGTTACATAAATTGCTCATGCTCACACAGCTAAATAAAATGACAACACCAGAAATCTCAAGTTTTCTGATTCCCAATATACTGTTCCTTTAAATTATACTGACTTTGTATACCAGGGAGTACTACTCAGCCATAAAAATGGTGATCTATTATCTTTTGTAACAACTTGGATGGAACTGGATACCATTCTTCTAAGTGAAGTATTGCAAGAATGAAAACACAAACACCACATGTATACTAAATTGGAACTAATCTCAATCAACACTACATGCACATATGGAAGCAAAACTCAATGGAAATCAAGCAGGTGGGAGGGGGAGGAGGGGATGAGTAAATTCATACCTTATGGGTACAATGTACACTATCTGGATGAAAGGTGCACTTACAACTTTGACTCAAACTGTACAAAAGCAAATCATGTAACCAAAACATGTATATCCCCCATAATATTCTGAAATTTTTTAAAAAATTATATTGACTTTGTTCCACAATCATTGCAAGTAAAAATTAAAATATATTATCGAAGGGGCTTAAATTATATTAATGAAAATTTCAAAATTCTCTTTTCACAAAAAAATCTGTTTTTATAACTCTGTTTATTTAATATTAATTTAGTATTTAATAATTGCTTCTAAAATTTAAAATCTGAGATTCATCATAAAAGAAACAAAAATAAGATGGATTATGTTTTTTTAAAGCATCTAGCATTTAATAAACCTTCTCTTTGTGACAAAGGGAAGATGGATAGAAATAATCTAAACAGACTGTTATGACCAAAATGCTTACACAACTCCCCAAAACCAAAGAAAACAAAACCACAAAAACCATAGTACTTCTTAGGCTAAGTAAATTATAGTACTGTCAAAATGGTATGGGGTAGGCTATCAAAAAAGCAACTATGAAATAACAAAAGAGCATCACTTCAACAATGGTCAAGTGAAAATTAGTTTTTGATTAATATTATGAAATAGCACTCATTTGATATACTCTTCCCCAATAGTTCCCCAATAGTTGTCAATAATACCACCAGTCTGAAGGTAAGCTCATGCATTTGACTTGGAGATTCTACTAACCAATTAAACTTGAAATGCTATCAACATGTTCTGAAAGTACAGTAGGAGTGTGAAGTATCATGTAAAGAACTTAAAGAACAGCTTAAGTATATATGTTAAAATATTTTCTCACTCGATTTATAAAAATTCTCTCAGTATTTTCCAGTAAGTAAATGCTCATTTGAAAAATTTACATGTAGAAAGAAGTTTTAAAGAGAGAGAGAGAGAGAGAGAAAGAAAAGAAAATGCAGCAGAAATAGAAATATTGGGTCCATCTTCAAAAGATACTTGAATCTGATACTTTGGGACTACTATTATCTGGAACAAAAAAGAAGCAAAGTAATAAAAGAAATGGGGGATAGGCAGAATGTTTTAGTTTAAAATATACAAACAGAATGAACTTTTCAAATCCTCGAAAGAGTTTTTGTTTGTCCTTTATAAATTACAAGCTCTGTTAAAAAATATTGGTAACAATGACTTGTTCACTTTGGTATAATATTGTAGGGGATGAATTTTATAGAACTTGATATTAATCCTTCAAAATAAGAATCAAATTAAATATTATATATTTAATAGTTTCACATGTCTTCTCTACAGATAAGAACTTTTGAATACTCAAAAAAGTCACAGTATAGGCAAGTACTTTCATGTAAATTCCAATGAAGCTTTTCAAATTGGATGTATAACCATTTCTTATATTTCTCTATTACTGAGAAAAAAAAGAACAGTCTTTTAAAAGCCTGCTGATAATTTTATTGAGAGCATCAGTAAAATTTTCAACTTGAAATTTACTTGTTTTACTAATACATTTCCATTGAGTTTAGGAATACAACTTACAGGATACATTAAAATGTAACCTTTAAACCTCCCAATGTAAAACATCACTTCCTGAGCAGAGATAGTACTCTAAGAACAATCAATCACTGTTAAGAAGAATATACACTCAACATTGTTAATTAGTGTTGATGCACTCTTCTCTATGCCCTCATCTGTCATGAAGATTGTTTAAAAATCTGAGTTATTAGTCTTTATTTGCGAAAGGATCTGGTTAATATCTTTAAGAGTAGAAATCACTCATCCATCCACTCTATACTGGAGCGTGATAATTCCTACCTCCAATACAAGTTACTGATAACCACCACCCCTCCACTAACTAAGAAGCTATAAATCAAGAAGAGGGCAGCTTCTATGCAACCCCTGTTAATTCTGTTTACAATCTATCCAACTGAGAATGTTAGCTAGTCAGTAGAGAAACTAGCTGATGGATCAGATAGTAGAAAACCATAACAGATTAAAGATAGAAAATAACAAAATGACACATTAAAACACCAGCCATGTGATTATAAAATATGGATTAAATTTAAAATTAATCTTTTAAAAAATAACACATCTAAATTTTCATTTCAATTGTATCTTTGCCTGAAACAATGAAAGAAAAATTAAAACTGTACTTCAGTGGAGATTATGATTTTTCAAATTAAACACAAAAATAAAACCCTTGTAAATAAAAAGCCAAATGTGTAAGTTTCTAATATTATGTAAAAGTCTCAAGTTAGGAAAAAAAGCAAACTTCCTAAAACTTTTACATTTATTTAACCTAAAATCATGACATAAAATCTATGACATTTTATCTCATATATGATCTAGTATAATACAACTGCGATATATTTCCTAAGAAAGTCACTGACATTATTCACCAGGGTGGAATTCAGCAGGACAGTTGGCACTGAGGGCCATCTAATAGATTCCCTATAGCTACATATGTATTTTTCCTCATTAAGAAAATCATTTTCCCTGAATATCACATCGAGGGTCATAAACACTTCTAATTTCAACAATCTTCATGAAAAGGCTTTTATTCATTCATTCAGTATTCATTCAGGCATTGTTTTAAGTGATAAGGTCCTTAGCTTTCACAAAGCTTAGATTTTAGTGAGAAAATAAAGGTATTTCAAAGCAAAAGAAACTCTAAGTACAAATGAACTTGGAATATTTTAGAAACAGAAAAAAAAAAAGAGATAAATGTGCTTTGCACTTATAGCAGGCAAGGAAGTGTGTAGAAGATGAGGTCTGTGAAGTAGGTAAGAGCCAGATTAAATAGACCTTGGTAAACTAGGATAAGGAGTTAGGATTTCATTCAATGTATAATGAAAAACCACCAAAGGGTTTTAAACAGAAGAGTTATATAATGTGATTTGCCATTTGGGAACTGGATTGTAGGAAAGCAAAGCTAGGAGCAAGAAGACCACTTAGGAAGCTACTGTAGTAGTTTGCATGAGTGGTGATGTTGGTATGTTAGGCCATGGCCAGGCCTACCCATGATAAGAGGTTAGGTGGACATCAATTAAAAACCCCTAGGCTCTGCAGTGCAGGCTCTGATCAAATGAGAATGCCGCAAAGTTGGAAGAACAAAACTTTCAAAGCCAGGAAACCAGGTATTAAACCTCACAGATTTGGCTCCCTGCCTTGCAGAAGTAGCCTTACATGGCAATATATTAGTAATCGTCTTCAGGTGCTATCTGAAAGGCTGGATCTGTGACCTTTCAGATATCTCACTCCATATGGGGCTGCAGAGATCATTAAATTCAGTCAAACTGTGATACGCATAGAATAAGTAGATGACTTATCCTCTTTCCCAATCTGAAATTTACCTACCAGGAATTTATTTTTTACCTTACTAAAGTAAAAGTATGGCCTTTCATTAAGATTTAAAAATAACTGGTTTTTTCTTATTAAAAAATAAGTTCAATTAAAAAATTGAAATATAAATGTACATATTAACAGGATACATAATGGTGCTTTGATATATATAATATATAGTAATCAAATCAAGGTAATTAACATACCCATCACCTCAAGCATTTATCATCTCTTATTGTTGGGAATATTCAATATCCTCCTTTTAGATATTTGAAACTATATACTATTACCTATAGTCATCCTATAGTGGTATAAAACACTAGGACATATTCTTCCTATCTAGCTATAATTTTGTATCCTCTAACAAATCTCTCCCTATCCCCCTCTTCTCCCTTACCTTTCCAGCTTCTACTTTCCTATTTTACTTCCGTGAGATCAACTGTTTTTACTTTCCACATATGAGTGACAACGTGTGGTATTTAACTCTCCATTCTTGACTTATTTCACTTAACATAATGTCTGCCAGTTCCATCCATGTTGCTACAAATGATAGGATTTCCATTCCTTTTTATGGCTGAAGAGTATTCCATTATGTATATATACCACATTTTCTTTATCTTTCATCTGTTATTGAACACCTAGGTTGACTCCATGTCTTGCTTATTGTGAATAGTTCTGAAATAAACATGGGGGTGCAGATGTCTCTTCAATATATTTATTTCCTTTCCTTTGGATAAATGTTAACTAATGGGATTGCTGGATAATATGGTATTTCTGCTTAGAACTGTTTTTTGAGGAACCTCCATACTATTCTCCATAGTGGCTGTACTATTATAGTCTATATCCCTGCCAACAGTGCATAAGAGTTCACAATTCTCCACATCCTTGACAGCATTTGTTATTTTTTTTTCTTTTTGATGCTTCTAAACTGGGGTGGAATGATAAATACCTCATTGTGGTCTTGATTTGCATTTGCCTGATGACTAGTGATGTTGAACATTTTTTCATGTATATTTTGGCTGGTAGACGAATCACCTCTTTCATCTTTATGGAGTAGGTTTTGTAGGGAAAGACTTATTTATAAAAAGCCCTACGTGCATATCTGATAAGGGCTGTTTCAGCAAGGGTGTATTAGCTTTGGTTCTAGGTGAGCATAGCAGTGTACTCTCTATGTAGTTTCTTCAATTGTAATCCATGCTAGTGACATTTGCAAGTAACTCAGTGTCTTAGGCTAAGAGAGTTTATGATGGTGGTGCAGTTTGGTTAGGGGTGGGCTTGCTGGGCTGTTACTCAGCTCAAGGGTGCATGTGTGGACACAGTAGGTCAGCCAACTTTGGGTCTGGCTCACTGGGGGTTGGAGCCATGTGACTGTTACTCTGGCTTAAGGCATAGGCACATGGCTGCTTGGCCAGGCTGGGGACACGCCTGCTAAGGGCAACCTGTGGGGCTGTTTTTAAGACCCAGGATATGGCTGTGTGCTTTCTAGCTGGCTGAATGCATATCTGATAGGGCTGCTTCTCAGGTCAGAATTGCTAGCTCAAGACTGCTTGGCTGGCCTGGGAGCATAATTGCCATGGGCAAGGTAGTTTCTCAGGACCGGAAAAAGGGTACACTGCTGCTCAGCCAGTCTGGGACTATATTTGCCAGGGACAGCCTGCAGTGCTGTTTCTCAGGGACATGGCTGCTCAGCCAACCTGGGGGCATGTCTGCCAGGGATGGCCCATGAAGCTATTTCTCATGCCCTGATTGTAGGTGCGAGGCCTTTCCGCAGGTCATGGGCATGTGGATAGGTGGGGGTGCCACAGGGCTGTTTCTCAGGCTCTGGGAGCAAATGTGTAAACCATTCCACCAGCCTGAGGGTATTAGCTGCTCAGTAGCTCAGAAACCTTTCCTGCCTGGGTATGCAACTGTTTGGCTGGCTCTAAGGTAGGTTCACCCTGGGCAGGACTGCCATACTGTTCCCCTGACTTGAAGTGCAAGCAAAGGGGGTCAGTTTCCCTTCTGTGTAAGACCAAAGTCACAGTCAATCCTCAGCCCAGACTCTGAGCAGCTGGGACTGTGGTGTGCAGCCACATACATGAGGTTGCTGGAATGCATATGGTGCCCCAGTGCTGGAGAGGTGCAGTGGCTAATGACCCACAAAGGAAGACACACTCCAAAGGTGGCTCTGGTTTCAAGATGGTACCATACTGCAGCAGCTTGGCTACTCACAGAGTGTGGGTAGGGGGTGGGGAGTACATACCTGTGCTCCTAATCCAGAGCAATGCAGCTGCATGAATTCCTAGCAGCTCAGGGATTGCAAGGACTGCAGGATTCTCCTACAGTAAGGACTGTAGGTATTTGCAGTGGCAATGTGAGCTGGAGAAGTTCTGCTTATCTTTTCTCCTGTCTCAGGGCCGATTTGATCCAAACAGAGAAGGGGCTGCACAGGCTGAATGCCTTCATGCTGCCCTCCTGTGCTACCAATCACCAAAGGAGCTTCACGATTCCCCTGCTGAACTCTAACACTTTCCCTTTAACACTCTAATCAAATCTTAGCTGTTTATTCACTGCGTTGGTCCTTTCTTGTGGAAGGAACAAGTGCCAGGCATTTTCAGTCAGCCTTATTGTTAACATCCATAACTGTAATGATTAATCTCAACAACCAGACAGAGGAAAAGAAAGGCAGTCAGATTTTTAAAGAACTTGAAGATGGCAGACAAAAAATAAATAAATTTAAAATCTAGGTTGGCAGTTCCCAATCATACCTTAAGAATTATCTTTGGCTCAACATTTGAGCAAATTAACAATGGCTAACTTAATATATTGATATAGTTTGGATATTTGTCCCCTCCAAATCTTATGTTTAGATAATGGGCATAGTAATCTGGTTTCAGATGTCTTTCCATGTGTCTCCTGCTTTGCCTTTAACCAATGTGAAAAGTGTTTAATTTTCCTGCTTTTTAATATAATTATATCCCCATACTATGATGCTATACTAATATAACATCAATTTGAAAACAGAAATCATAAAATATTCAGGAGACTCAGAGTTAAATCCCTAATAGGCTTAACCACAGAAGGATCTTTCATTACGTGATCACATGAAATTGGGCCAGTGACAGATTATGCAGTAAATACTATCCAGGAAAATATTCATCTATCTCTTCATTTTACATACAACATTCTGTGTGACTGCATACTCTGTTATATGATCTCATTCTGAAAGACAGTATTATGAATACATACAAGAAAAGGGTTATAGCTAAGTCAAAAGTGACAAAACTCTTGACTTTTAAGGTAGATGCTTCACGGGATAGAATAAATATATAACATAATGTATGTGATTATACACCACTATACCTTTATCCCAAATAGTGGTTAGAATATACACTGAAAGAAGTGAAAATAAATCCCAACCCCTCTCTCCCTGCTCTACTCTATAATTCCCCATAAGGTGATGGGAAATCTCCAATAAGGCACAAATTCAACCCTAATGTAAGCCAATGCTTTATATGACAACCGACAAAAGAAATATCTCCTAAAATGAAAAGCTGCACCCAGAAACAGAACTTAAGTTCATCAAAACTTACAATTTGTAAAAGAGGATTTTCAATGAAATAAAAATCATCTAATTCACTCAATTAAAAAGAATTATTTATAAAACAGATGAGTAAAATTGAACTAAAGCTTTAAAAAAAGCAAACTAGTGATCTAGCATCGCTTATATTTTCCTGGATTGAGCTTGAGCCCATCATCCGAAGTGAGGTAACACAAGATTGGAAGAATAGGCTCCACATGTACTCGCCATCAAATTGGTACTGACTGATTAACACTATGGTGCTCACATGACAGTAACATTCTCCAGGGATTGGGTTGGGGTTGAGGGTAAACTCACAGCAAAGGACACAGTGAGCATTCTAGAGGGGAAGGGTATACCTCTAACCCTTGCTAGGGAGAGGCAAAGATATAAAATGTAATCAAAATGTTTGTAGTCTCATAATTTCCTGAAATAAAAAAAAAAGAATATTAAACAGAAAGTTTCCTAAAAGGTACAAAACTTTAATCCTGGTTTAAGGAAAAAGCTATTAAAAACAGAAGATTAGAAATAAAAATCCCTATCGTAAAGCATAAAAGTATTCAGAATATAATCTCTGAAATGCAAAAAGAATAATATGATTTCAATAGATAATTGGAAATTAATTTGTATTCTAAGCAATTGTAACTGCATAATTATATTTAAACAATGAAATTCAAGTGAATCATGCAGAAATTAAAGTTAATAACTGGTATGGGAAAAAAAAAAGCAAACTAGAATTTCTACCCAAGCCACCCCATTTTGTGATATTGTAATACTGTTTTCTAGAGTGCATGACAATGTCTGTATTTTTCAGTCTTCAGAGAAATGACATTTGCACCTGTTTCACAATGATTTTAAATCAAGGCCTGGATTTATTAAATGCTCATATCAGTGCACAAAACTACATAATGCAGAAATCTGGGTTTGGTCCTTCAGGAAGCACTATTTTCTAAACAGTTACAGAGGGAAAAATGTACTATATTTTAAAGACCTTTGGAGAAGATAATTCTCATGGTAGTATAAGTATTTATTTAACAGTGCTTGTAGTCAGGAAATAGTTCCTGACCTAAATCCTCCATGGTACAATTTGAATTCATTTTCTCTTTTTCTGACCTCAAATAAGTTGTAGATCAGGTTATATCATAATATTTCACATACAGTCATGTACTACATAATGATGTTTCCATCAGCAATGGACTGGCATTATATGATGGTGATCCCATAAAATTATAATGAAGCTTTTATACTGCATTTTTACTATACATTTTCTATGTTTAGATATACAAATATTTACCATTGTGTTACAATTGCCTGCTGTATTCAGTACAGTAACATGCTATACAGGTTTATAGCCTAGGATCAACAGGCTATACCACATAGCCTTGGTTTATAGTAGGCTGTACCATCTAGGTTTGTGTAAGTACACTCTATGGTGATAGCACACAACAAAATTGCCTATGAACGCATTCTCAGTATGTATCCCCACTGTTATGTGGCACAAGACTGTATCTGAAAACCCTTATTAGTGTCTCCTTTTCCAAGTTACTGCATTGTAGAACTATGAACCAAATAACAGTCATGTACTGTGTTCAGTTTTATGATTTTTATATGCTATATATCATAGCCCAAGAGATGGATCTCAAAAATTACTTATCTATAATTTTTACCAAGAACTGCTCCTCTCCCTAATATAATCTACTCTTCCTCAAAAAGAATTATCTATATTCAGAACAAACCTCAAAATTTCAGAAAAGGAAATTTATAAGAGATGGGAGCAAGACACAATGCTTATAAAATTCTATGTAGACACCGCTTCTTTCCCTAAAATAAGGGATCATTTAATGAAATATATCTCTCAACACCTCTGGGACACAGCTGAAATTGCAATATAATATCATAAAATCTGCAGCTGTGTTACTGCTCTTAATAGTCCATGCTGCTTCCTTAGACCACAGGAAGCCAAAACACATAGTTTCAGAACCGAATTTACCTTTACAGGAATTGGCCAAAGCAGCAGAGCAGTTATGATAGATCACGCATCAAAAGAGTTATCAAAAAGATCATATACACCCTTAGTAATTTTCTATTCAATTTGCTCACTCCAGAAATACTGTTTCTAAATATAAAATCTTTTTTTCAGGAATAAAAACCGCGGGATACGCAAAAATGTCTTAGTAAGTTTTAAGTTCTGGTGACCCGAAAAACAAACATTATTTCTCACAGTTCTGAAGACCGGGAAGATCAAGATGAAGGTGCAGGCAGATTCAGCGTCTAATGAGGGCACTCTTCCTGGTTTACAGATGGCCATCTTCTTGCCGTACTCTCACATGGCACACAGAGACATTATCTCTCTCATGTCTCCTCTTACAAAAGCATTAATCCTATCCACAATGGCTCTGTTCTCATAATCTAATATCCCATAAAGGCCCCACCTCTAAATACCATCACATTAAGGATTGGGTCTTCAACTTATGAATCAGGGAGGTAGGAGGACACATTCAGTCCGTAATAGCAAATAAAGTTTACTATACATAAATAAGCAGGAACAACTTACTTTTATTTCCAACCAAGGCAACCAGTGGTTGAGCTTCTGACTCCTCGCTCACTTTCTTCACCACAGTATACCAATCTTCTAAATTCTCAAAGCTTTGATGATTTGTAATATCATATACCAAGAGGATTCCCTGTCACAAAAGAATTACAAAATATTTGTGAAGTGCTACTTGGGGAAAAAAAGAATACTCCTAAGTAATGCTTCAGATATGTCAAATTGAGTATAAAATTATAAATTGAATGTTTTATATACAAATTGATTTCAATTTAGTTTCTAGCAGATAAATAATACTAAAAGTTTTTATTCAAGATAAATCCAGCAATGAGGATGCAATGCAAGCTGAAATATAATTTTATCAAAACTATAAGTGGTTTCCCAATAAGATATCTGGAATATGTTTGGTAAGTTACAGTAAATATAAGAAAATCATATCACATAAGTTGAAAAGGCTGAAAGGCTTACAAACCTGCCTCTCACTTTCATGATGTCAAACATTTAAACTTTTCAATAAATAACCATCTGCTGCTATTCTTTTTAAATGTTTTCAAAAATGGATATTCCATGATATCCCTTGATAGTCAATTGTAGTATTTAACACAGTTTTCTTTAAATGAAATGTCGATTTCCTCTTTTAGTCCTCTGTGCATTTGGAGAAAAACTTGAGAGTATCCTTTTTATAATAACCCTTCATATACTTGAAGATAGTTAAGTAACTCCTTTACAGTCTCCTTTCCAGAGTAAACAAACTCAGTTCCTTATGCTTTCCTCAAAGGGCCTATTTTCTGTCCCTTTAATCACAGTTGTTGATTCTTCCCAGGACACACTACATATAGTTTCTTGACATCCTCTTTAAAATGAGCAATGTAAAACTGGACATAATACTGTAATAAGAGTCTGAGCAAAGCCAAATATAATAGAGAGATTGCTTCCTGCCTCTTATATATCATATTCCTTTTAATTTATCCCATTATTTTGTATGGGAAGGATGAAGAATGCATACACACACAAAAATAACAGTACCACATTCTTGATTCTCATCCAGTTTGTAGTCAAAAACTTAATACAAAGCTCTACATGTAAGTCTGGACCCTAATGGCACTTATGTCTACTTTTCAGATTATAAAAATAAAAATCAACTACTTTTTTGCACCTACTATGTACAAGAAATATGTCTAGGTCTTTTCATTTGTGCTTATAACAATCATGAAAGGTTGGTATTATTATTCCCATTTTACTAATAAAACAGAGGTTAAAATAACCAAAGTTACACAAATAGGTAAGTGATGAAGCCAGGATTTGAATCAAAGACTAAATGAATAAAAACACTTTGTAACTATACTCCAAGCATTGTGCTGGATGCTAGGAACATAAGTTCCAAGCCTCAAGGAACTCACAGTCTTGCAGCAAAACCAGACAAGTATTTAAGACCATAGTCACGGCCAGTGATATGCCAGTAAATATTAATTGACTGGCTTGGGATTCAGGGCACATTGGGGTAGGGTGGGAGTATTATTTGTTACATTTGCCAATTTGCATGGTTTGAATACTGCCCTGTGGCCATTTTTAAGCTATCAGTATGACATCACTGAACATGGAGTTAGTTAAGACACCATTATATAACATTTCTACCAGACAGATATACATGTAAAAAACCTCAAGAGCATAGATAACAGAAATATATACCAAAATAATTGGTAAATGCTATCTTTTGAACATATATCTTTGTTTCAATATAATTTATGATTATTTTTATGCAAAATCACTTGTCAAGTTCATTTTGGTACCTTGGACATCTATTATTAATAATATTTCTGTCTCCCATGATGCTTTGAAATACTATCCAACATAGAATTACCTAAAATAATAAGAATAATATCACTTTTTTTTATTAAGAATAAAGCCCCAAAACTGACCTCTGAAAAAGCCTAATCTTCAATCTACTGACCCCATCTCCAGTTGCCAGGAGTGATACTAGGTATATATTGTTTGTTGAAAAGAGCCCTACCCTGGAATTCAAGTCACTATTGGATGCCAGTCCTGGCCCCACCATCTACTGATCTTGGGCAACGCTCCTGTTATTTCACTTTCAAAATAATGGACATGCCTATGTGGTAAAATGAAATAATAAAAATAGACTTATTTTTAAATTAATATACAAACAATTGCAGGGGCTTTTTTGTTGTTGTTATTATTCTGAGTGAATGAGAATTACATATTTTGGCAACTTTGAGATCGGCTTTAAACTCATAAATAGAGCCTAGACCTACGATTCTTAAACTTTAATATTTTTGGAACCCTGCTGATTAACATGCAAAAATCTTCATCCCAACACAGGATAATATCTAAATATGAGAAACTATATGCAAATAAAACATGGCCACCATCTATTGATAATCAGTATTAGACCAAAGATATGAAACAAATTAAAAACTACTGATCTAGACCACAGGTCGTAAAATATGGCCCACAGGTCAAATCTGGCTCACAGCTTGTATTTATAAACTTTTATTGAAACATGGTCACACTCATTTGTTTAAGTATTATCAGCGGCTGCTTTTATGCTATAACTGCAGAGTTGAATAGTTGCAACAGAGACAGTATGACCTGAGAAGCTTAAAATTATTTGCTATCTAGCTCTTTTTAGGAAAACTCTGCTAATCCCTGATCTAGACCAGTATGTCCCAATATTTTTCAGTCAGTGATTCCTATGAATCTTTCAGGATTCATAAAAAAGATAGAAGGAAAAACTCCTATTCACTCATCTAGCTATCCACTAACCCAAACATCTCTGTGTTCATATTCTCAGTACTGTTTAGTGTAAAAACTATTATTTTGTCTTTGCTCTTACCATCACAAATAGTACCAGTTTTGATCTCTACCACTGTGGTGAAAATCTGAGAAGGAAAATGAGAAAACCAAAAATATTAAAATATAAAAGGAATTTCAGGACTTTCGGTTTCAGCCTTGACTGCTGAAAGCTTGCAAGTCATCACCCTTGTCCTTACAATAAGAAAAAGTCTGAATAAACTGAAAATGAAGGACTTTCTTGGACTCAGCAGGGAACTGAGATTGCAGGGCAAATCGCCACCCTGAAATGTGTAGAGACAGGCAAACCCAGAGAGTTATAGCCAAGATCTGTTTCCCTGGAGCAGCAGCCACTAGAGGTAGTAAATGATAGGAACATCTAAATGGTATTTTAACCAATTGCTGGAGGCTGTCTGTGGTCTACCTTAAGAGTGAGAAACTCCTAGGAGCCCAACAGTCTTAGGGGCAACCCCACATTTTTATGGGCTTTGTCTTCAGAAACTCCACCATATCCTCATGGTAAAGGATCAAGAAAGATCCCCTCAAAAAAAAAAAAAAAGAAAGAAAGATCCCCTCATGATCTGATCAAATTAAAAATCTTCTGCACAGCCAAGGAAACTATCATTAGAGCAAACAGACAACCTACAGAATGGGAGAAAATATTTGCTCTCTACACTTCTGATAAAGGTCCGATAAGAATCTATCTAGAACTCAAAAGATTTAACAAGAAAAAATCAAACAACCCCATCAAGAAATGGGCAACAGAAATGAATAGAAACTTTTCCAAAGAAGACAGAATAATGGCCAGCAAAGATATACAAAAATGCTCAACATCTCTAATCATCAGAGAAATGTAAATCAAAACCACAATGAGATATCACCTAACTCCAGTGAGATTGGCCTCTATCAAAAAATCCCAAAACAACAAATGCTGACAAGGAAGTGGAGAGACAGGAACACCCTTACACTGCTGGTGGTACTGCAAATTAGTGCAACCTTTGTGGAAAAGAAGTCAAAGAGCTAAAAATAGAAATACCATTCAATCCAGCAATAGCATTATTAGGCATCTACCCAAAAGAGCATAAGACATTCTATAACAAAGACATCTTTATCCGAATGTTTATGGCAGCACAATTCACTATTGCAAGAAAGTGGAAACAACCCAAATGCCCATCAATTCATGAGTGGATTATTAAAATTTGGTATATGTTTACAATAGAATATTACTCAATTCTAAGAAATGACAGTGAGCTAGCACCGCTTATATTATCCTGGATTGAGCTTAAGCCCATTATCCAAAGTGAGGTGACACAAGATCGGAAGAATGGGCTCCACGTGCACTCACCATCAAATTGGTACTGACTGATTAACACTATGGTGCTCAAATGGTGGTGGATTCAGGAGTTGGGGGTAGACCCACATCTGAGGGATGTGGTGAGCATTGTGGAGGGGAAGGGCACACCTTTAACACTTCATAGGGAGAGGCAAAGATATAAAATGCAACCAAAATGTTTGTACTCTTATATTTTCTTGAAATAATAGAAAAAAGAAGGCAGACATTTAGGCAGTCTGATGTCTGATGTTAATAAATATTAGTCAATTAATTTGATTTCACTAAAATTGGTTAATTCAGTAAGGGAAGAAATCTACAGTTTTTGGTCAAAAACAAAACAAAATAAAAACCAATAGAAAAAAAAATCCCCTCATGACTCTGGCATGAAGAGGGAGAAGGTAACCATTGTGAAATATACCCATAGCATTATCCATAAAAAAGGCATACTCTCCAAAAGAAAAGGCTTAATTAGAACCTTACAGGGTATGAGGTAAGGGAAGTTCCCAATTCCAGCCCCCTCTAGCCATTCTGTCTCATCTAAGTGGGAGAAGCAAAGAAACACTTGTGAATCAAAGCCCAGAGACAAAGGTCCACTAAAAGACTGAGACTTTATAATAAGAATATAGAATCTTTACCCTCCCCCATACTTTACCACAATGCCAACAGGTTACCAGTATAATAGCAGTGGATTATGGCTGAAAGAGCTGCAAGACACAGACTTCAGCTATGGAGGAGTTCTTTAAGATATCCAAAAAGAACTGGGAGAAAACAACAAGGACACTAGAGGAATCTGATACCTGTTGGTACCTACAGCTATAGTAAACATTAAATGCAGAGTATTTCTGGCCAAATCAACATAAAACCTCACATTCCAGGCCTATTTATGTGAATTCTTATTATTCAAAACATCATGTCCAGCTTTCAATATAAGATTATGAAGCATTCCAAAAGGCAGTTTGAAGAGAAAAAGCCAGTATCAGAACCAGACTCAGATATGATATAGACTACAATTACTAGACAAGCAATTTAAAATAACTATGATTAATATGTTAAGATTCTAAATGAAAAGGTAGACAACATACAACCAACAGGTGGGTAATGTAAGCAGAGAGATAGAAATACTAAGGAATAATAAAAGGGAATGGTAAATATCAAAAACATTATAATAGAAATAAAGAATGTCATTGGACACAGCCTAGGAAAGAATCAGTGGGCTTAAAGATAGAACTATAAAAACTTCCAAAACTTAAATGTTCAAAAAAAAAAATGAATAAAACTGAACAGGACATCAAAGAAAAGTGTGACAATCCCAACCCTAAGTGGACTATCACACAGATAACTAGAATACAAGAAGAACAGAAAGTTCAGCTTAAGAAATATCTGTAGTGATATTTGCCAAGAAATTATTAAAATTAATTACAGACACCAAGCCACATATCCATGAATTTCAGAGAATACCAACTAGGATAAATACCAAAATTTATCTTTTTGCATATTCAAACTGCACAAAAGACAATTAAAAAATCTTGAAAGAAACCAAAGGAGGGGAAAAAACACCTTATCTATAAATGAACAAGGATAAGAATTACAAAAAAATTCTCATCAAATAAGAAGAGGATAAGGTGAAATATTAAAGTGTTGACAGAAAGAAAAAAAAAAACTGACCTAGAATTTTATATCCAGCAAAACTATCAGAAGTAAATGAGAAATAAAGACTCTCATAAAAAACAAAAACTGAGCCGGGCGCGGTGGCTCACGCCTGTAATCCTAGCACTCTGGGAGGCTGAGGCGGGCGGATTGCTCGAGGTCAGGAGTTCGAAACCAGCCTGAGCAAGAGCAAGACCCCGTCTCTACTATAAAGAGAAAGAAATTAATTGGCCAACTAATATATATATATATAAAAAAATTAGCCGGGCATGGTGGCGCATGCCTGTAGTCCCAGCTACTCGGGAGGCTGAGGCAGGAGGATTGCTTGAGCCCAGGAGTTTGAGATTGCTGTGAGCTAGGCTGACGACACGGCACTCACTCTAGCTGGTCAACAAGTGAGACTCTGTCTCAAAAAAAAAAAAAAAAAAAAAAAAAACTGAAGAAATTTATCACCAGGAAATCTGCTCTAGAAGAAATATGTAATAGTAAAAGAGATTTTTCAGGGAAAAGGAAAATGATATGGGTCAGAAACTAAGTTGTACATGGGAAGAAAAAACAAATAACCAAAGCAAACATGAGCAAAAAACAAAACAAAAAACAAATCTGAGGGATCACGCTACCTGATTTCAAACTATACTACAAGCTATAGTAACTACAGCAGTATGGTACTTGCAAAAAAACTGACACATCAATCAACATGTACACTCAATAGATTTTTGACAAAGGTGCCTAGAATACACAATGGGAAAAGCATAGTCTGTTCCATAAATGTTTTTAGAAAAACTAGATATCTACATGCAGAAGAAAATGGACCCTTATCTCATACCATATACAAATATCATCTCAAAATGGTTTAAAGACTTAAACATAAGACCAAAAACTATAAAACCACTAGAAGAAAACATAGGGGGAAAACCAAACAACATTGGTCTGGGCAATAATTTTTTGGATTTGACCTCAAAAGCATAGGCAACAAAGGCAAAAATAACAAATGGGATTGCATAAAACTAAAAAGCTTTTGTATAACAAAGGAAACAATTAACAGTGTACAAAGATAAACTAAGGATTAGGAGAAATTATTTGCAAGCCATACATCCAGTAAGGGATTAATATCAAAAATATACATTGAGCTCAAACAACTCAATAGCTAGAAAACAAAAAATCCAATTTAAAAATGGGCAAGATTTTGAACACCATAGTTTTAGGCTAAAAAGAAAAAAATAAAATAAAATAAAATAAAATAAAAATGGGCAAGAGACCTGAATAGACATTTCTCAGAAGACATACAGCCAACAGATACATAAAAAAATGATCAACATCATTAATCATCAGAGAAATGCATATTAAAATCACAATGAGATATTTTCTCATACCTTTCAGAATGACTATTATCAAAAAGATAAAAGATAAACACGGGACACAATGTGAAGAAAAGGGAAGGCTTTTACATTATTGGTGGAAATGTAAATTAGTACATTAAGGAAAACTATATGGAGGTTCCTTTAAAAACTAAAAATAGAATTACCATATGATCCAGCAATCCCACTTCTGGATATTCACCCAAAAGATCTGAAATCAGTTTGTCCAAGATCTGTCTGCCCTCCCATGTTTATTGAGGCACTATTCACAATAGACAAGTTATGGAATCAATCTAGGTGTCTATTAATGGATGAACAGATAAACAAAATGTGGCACATAAACACAAAGGAATGTTTTCAGCCTTACAAAAGGGAAATTCTGTCATTTGTGACAACATGGATGGAATTTGGGAACATTATGCTAAGTGAAATAGGCACTAAAAGATAAATACCATATGTTCTCACATACATATGCAATCTAAAGCAATCAAACTCATACAAGCAGAGAGTAGAATGGAGGTTACAGAGGCTGGGGGAGGGAGGCAGAGATGGGGAGATAATAATCAAAAGGTACAAAATCTAAGACAAGAGAAATAAAGGTTTTTTGGGTTTCTTACATCTGTTGCAGAACATGGTGAATATAGTTAATAATGGCACAATGTACATTTCCAAACTGCTAAAAGAGTGAATTTCAAATGTTCTCAACATACACAAAAATAAGTGTTTGAAGTAGAGAGTATGTAAATTAGCCTGAATTAATTATTCCACACTGAATTCATAAATCATAACTTCACTTTGTATCCCATAAATACAACTATAAATTATCTATTGACAATAAAATAAAAACATAGAAGCACACAGAATGTAAAAAGACAGAAAGAGCATTAGAGAAGGAATAAATGAGAGTAAAATTTTTTTTGTTGTTAATTGATCTAAAATGGAACTGTTTAAAGAAATAATAGCAACAATGCATTGGATGATTATAGCATATAGATAAGTGATATGAATAACAGCAGTGTCATAAGGGACAGAAAGAATGAATTAAGAATACGCTGAGCAAAAATTAGCCAAGCATGGTGGCGCGTGCCTATAGTCCCAGCTACTCAGGAGGCTGAGGCAGTAAGATCGCTTGAGCCCAGGAGTTTGAGGTTTCTGTGAGCTAGGTCCATGCCACGGCACTCTAGCCTAGGCAACAGAGTGAGATTCTGATTAAAAAAAAAAAAAAAAAAAAGAATATTCTGAGCTATCTGCACTATATGTGAAGCAACATAGGGTTATTCAAAGGTGGACTTAGATTAGTTAAAAATGCATATTGCAAACTCTAGGATAACTACTAAAAACAATTATAAAGAAGGATAATTGCTATGTTAAGAGGAGATAAAATACTCAAATAAAACCAGAGAAGGCAAAAAAAGAGGGAGGATAAGAAATGAAGAACACATGCAAAAAAACAGAAAACAAACATGATAGATGTTAACCAATAACTACTTTGAATCTGAATGGTCTAAATGCACCAATTAAAAGACAGAGATATCAGAATAGTTGAGGAAAACAAGTCTCAACTATATGTTGCCTACAGAAAACTCACTTTAAATATGAAAAAACAGACAGGTTGTAAGTAAAGGGATAAAAAAAATACCATGAGAACATTAATGAAAAGAAAGCTGGAGTAGCCATATTAATTTCAGACAAAGAAGACTTCAGAATAAGGAAAATGATCAAATATAAAGATTGGCATAACAATAAAGAGGTCACTTGTCCAAGAAGATATAATAATCCTCTATGTATATGCACATAACAACAGACCATCAAGTTACATGAGGTCAAAACTGACAGAAGTTCAAGGAATTCCAAATCCACAGATCCACTATTACAGCTCGACATACACCCTTTTTCATTGACACATTATACAAACAGAAAATCAGCAAGGAGATAGTTGACCTAAATAGCACTAACACGCAACTTCATCTAATTGACATTTACAGAATATTCAATCCAACCACATCAGAATATTCACTCTTCTCAAGCTCTCATGGAACATTCACCAAGATAAACTACATTCTGGGCTATAAAACATACCTCTTAACAAATGTATAAGACTAAATATTGTGCAAAGTATGTTCTCAAACTACAGTGGAATTAAACTAGAAATCAATAACAGAAAAATAGCTTGAAGAACTCAAAACATTTGGAGATTAAAGAATATATTTCTAAATAACACATGAATCAAAGAAGTCTCAAGATTAATTTTTACATATTTTGAACTGATAAAAATACAATCTACCAAAACTTGTGGGATGCAGCAAAAGCAGGGATTATAGGAAAATGTTTAGCACTGAATGCATATAATAGAAAAAAAGAAAGGTCATTAATCTAAGCTTCCACTAAAAAAAGAAGAGCAATTTCAGCCTAAAGCAAGCAGAAGAAAATAATAATAAAAATTAGAGCAGAAGTCATTGAAATTGAAAAGATGAAGACAATAAAGAAAATTAATAAAACCAAAAGCTGGTTCTTTAAAAAGATCAATAAAACAGACAAACTTCTACCCAAGCTAATGGAAGAAAAAAGCTGGGGGTGGGGGAAGACACGTATTACCAATGAAATGAATGGTCATCATTACTGATACCATAAACATTAAAAGGACAGTAATATGAACAACTTTACGGCCACAAATTTGATAATATAAATAAAAGGAACCAATTTTTAGAGGACACATATTACCAAAACTATTGGCTTCTAGGGCCTCTACTCACCAGTCTCAGCACAAAAAGGCCAGACTTCTAGGTACTTACCTCTTTGGAAGCCTATAATACAAGGACCCTCAAATCCCTACTACATCTCTCACCACATCAATCCAGAACTCTTCTGACTCCTCCAGAAAACTATGAGAATATTCCCAGCTACAAGAAAGTACAACTCTCTCAGAAAAACCATACTTTGGCCTCAACTGAAGTCTGTGAACAATCTACTTGGGGATCACTGGATCTAATTTTCTTGGCAAACTTATGGTCATCTAAACCTATCACCATGTCCCATGTCCCAGATACTTCTGTTATCACCCATCTATCTGCTGTTTATCTTTCTCCTATGTCTTCATCCTCACACCACCTTGTGCTTCCTCTTCCCAATCTATCCTTCAACTGCTTCTCTCCCCAAACCTTTACATGACCTTTGGAAACTAGATTTCAAGTTTTAAAAATCTTCAATCTCCTCCATTTTTTATGCTTTAACTGCACTTCCCCCTGCCCTACTGGCACTTTCAATTCCCAGAAGATACTACCACCCCTTCTCTTTGTAAACTTCAATACTGTTAGTAAATATTATGTAAGGTTAGTTTATGCAGTACTTTCTTTTCATCTCCTTCGCTTATCACCATATGTAATAAGAATGAAGAGTCAGTAAATCAAATGGATACCATTTTCAAAGTAATAACTGGCAGAAGTTTTTTAAGGAATCAATACTGGTGGCAACATTTAATAGTCTTGTAAGGTACTGCAGAGATTTAGTTCTATAACCTTAATAGGCGCTAAACACAGTACACACACTATTTATCTTTCTCAAAAATGAAAAGTTCCCCCATTCCCAAAATGTGGGTTATTTTTTCCCCTAATCTACAAAATAAATAATCTAGTTTGTAGTCATAAGCAGAAATGAAATGAATCATATATATTATATAATAGCCATAAAATATATACCTTGCTGTATAAAAGTGCAACCTGTAAGAAACACTAATGCAAAAGAGGCCTATAAACATAATTAGTTATATGTTGGCAAATATACACCAAAAGTTCACAGTAAAAC
Organism: Microcebus murinus; assembly: GCF_040939455.1. Classification (NCBI taxonomy): domain Eukaryota; kingdom Metazoa; phylum Chordata; class Mammalia; order Primates; family Cheirogaleidae; genus Microcebus; species Microcebus murinus. The sequence continues at coordinate 90,194,218 of NC_134106.1, forward strand.
GATGGGTCTCAAGGAGTCCCGTTTTGACATGTGTTCTCTCCCCAGTCGTCCTATAAGCACCAAACTCTTTTGCTGATAATTAATAGGCAGGTTCATCTATGTGGGAAACTGGCACACAATAGTAGTTGTGTTCTACCTCACAAATACTACACTTCATTGAGTCTATGCTCAGTGGAGCAGTGTTTGCAAACTACTTAGATTCCAGAGCAGAAAGAGCTACAAAAAAATGAAACATCCAGTCCTTTTCTGAGGTTTGTTATTAGCCTCTGTTAGCCAAAGGTTACAGGGCACTAAACACTATGTACTGTGTGTTTGCTCCTAACCACTATGAAAAATAACCTATAACATCTTTCTAAAGACTCCTAGAAATTTTTAAGTTAATTTAAATCTGGGACTTTAACTGGGATATATTTCAATTCTTACAACTAGTTCTTGTCAAAATACCTCCCTAATTCTTTTTTGGGTGTCAATTCAATTTGGTTTCACCCAACACTTTCAATAGACTATTACTAAAGTTTAATGCTAACCAAGGGTGGGGAGGGAGTAAAGAGGGTAAAATAATCAGTTTTATTTGGATCCAAGTTAACTTGTAGCCTACAAATAAGCTTTTCTCTGGATGTTAATAAATGATTTTAAAAAGTGGATTCCTTAGTTTAATAGCACAGATCCATATAATTATTTCTATATGTAATATAGAAATTAGAGATCCTAAAACAAAATCCTAAATAACACATTAAACTGATATCCTCAAAACAGCTTGTCTAAATTTACTTGTGAAATATTTCTGTCCTGTAGCATGGGTACCAAAAAACAAAGTATTCACGAGATAGGCAATATAAATAAAGCATCTGCAATTCTAGAAGCAATATAGATCTCCTATGAAGAATAATTATATGACTGTAAAATATAAAGTTATTAAGTATATTAAAATACTATTAGAATGTTTTGAAAGTATTATTTTTGAAAAGTAACATTTTTCCTAATTTATGGTAGTAAATAATGAGTCAGAGTTTCTGTGCCCTGGATATATAATTTAAATACATTTTAACAAAACAGACTACTGGTAATATACTTCACATACTTTATATAACATTTAATTTGGAATCCTGGAAAGCAGAAAAAAGTTATTATATTAGCATAAATTTATGACAATTCATCATCTCAGAATTCCTAGTTATCTGGGATAATTTCATGAAAATGTTCATGAATTTCTCAGAAATACTGTACTACACTATTGTTTAATAAAAACAGAGTATATGCTTGTAACAGTCACAGAAATCGCATAAGTGTAAACAAAACAAAGTATCAGCAAAAGAGAAAAAAGTCAACATGTACCTTCAAGAAACCTTATATAACAAGTTCTAAGAAGGACTGTAACATTTACTTTCCCCTAAGAAATAAAGAAACTTAGAAGAAAATAGAGACATTTTACTAAACTTACATACTCTTGGAAAAGATGAAAATCCTTCAGATTTCTACAAATTTTTCCATTAATGCCTGCTGAATATAGGCAGCTATGTAATAACATAAAATATACACTGCCAAAAACTGATTTAAGGAGATGGTTACCCAATACTGTGAACTAAATCCCATTTTGGAATGATTAATTTTATGATGTGATTTTCACATCAATATATTAATTTTTATATAATAGTAAGACATTTTAAATAATTTGAATAAATTAAATAATAAATTTTTAAATGATTTGTAATAAGGTGAAATTAACAGAATCTAATTAATGGGCATTATATTCCCCTAATTTTTAAGTGAAGAAATATACATTAATTGAATTTTATATTATTATTTACCCTAAGAGGCATAAAGTCCTCCTATTCTCCACTAACTCTAGCTATACTTATAAATCATAAAAGGCTATTCTATTTGACACCAAGAGTCAAACATCATTAGAAGTTAGGCCAATCTAATTTTACATCTTTTTAAAATCCTATATATGGCCTTGAAGACAAATTTTATGAAGCAAAGAGAAAAGAGTGTTATTTTCAAATCCCATTTTTTCAACCATGTGAGTGAAACATGGACTGTACTTTTCTTCGGATTAGTAACCACTTTAAACCTAATCAGTTTAAAACAGAAAAAATTAAACAACAACAAAAAAGCCAGACACAAAAATCTGAAATGTACTTTTTAAAAGAAAAATGACATGCACAAAATATCAAGTCATTTGATCACAGATGAAAATCTTAAACATGAGCAGAAAGATTTTGTAGGAGACATTAATGTAAAAGAGAAGACAGGGGAGGGGGGAGGGGGCGGGTATATACATACATAATGAGTGACATGTGCACCATCTGAGGGATGGTCATGCTGGAAAATCAGACTTGTGGGGGGGAGAGGGGGAAAGGGCATTTATTGAAACCTTAAAATCTGTACCTCCATAATATGCCGAAATAAAAAAAAAAAGAGAGAGAGAAGACAAAGAAGAAAGAGTTGTAAGAACCAAATCTATATATCAAAAATTCAAAACACAAAACTCTAGGGCCTTTATACATGATTCAGAACCATATTAGCCTCATTTATCCTTCTCTGCATATTTTACAAAATAAGTCAGAATCTAGTTTCCATCTAAAATTAAGGCAGTGGTATTTGACAAGAACCCAACTTTGTACAGCAAAGTGCTTAACATTCTCTATCTTTTTCCTACAGATTCATTACTTATGAGCAACATAACTCCACATCACCAAGTTATGCTTGTGCCACTGAAAATAAGTCCAATAAGGACCTAAATGAAAATTTTGAAGTATTATCCTTATAATGTCTCATGATGATGTGAAGATACACACTAATTAAAAGCGGAAGAAAAAGCAAAAATAAAGAAATAGCATATCACAGAGTATTATATACAGAGCCTCATAAGTACCATGTACTCCATATTCAGCTATATACCATATACTCTACATCAGGCGTCCTCAAACTACGGCCCGCTGGCCACATGCAGCCTGCCAAGGACATTTATCCTGCCAGCCGGGTGTTTTTGCCTCTGCTGCCTGTCCTGCTTAGCCACTGACTCTTCCTGGGATCACAGTGCACATGTGTGGAATGTGCGCCACACTCTCCAACGGCCCTCCAACAGTCTGAGGGACAGTGAACTGGCCCCCTGTTTAAAAAGTTTGAGGACCCCTGCTACATCATCAGATGATTACATTCAATTGCATTACCATATTTCTAAAGTCTTTGTCATTAAGTCCAAAGTACTCTGCCAAAGCATTAAGAAGACAATTATTCTTCACTGAACATGTTCAGAGAGAAATAATTAAAGTTTTCAAGTATATTACAACTATGTATACTTTCTATATATATAATACTTTTGTATAAAAACTCAAAAATTATGTCTATATAACATCATGTTGCCAAAGAATTATGTAATTATTCAAGTGATTTTTCTTGTTCTACATAGATTTTCTTCTGAAAATACAGCATTAGCATATTAAATTATTATAAGTGCTTCATATATATAATTAGTCATACTTAGTTGTTTGATATAAAATATTGATATTCTATTAAATCTGAAAAATGATTATTTAGTAGAATTCATAGCACAAAAATATAGACACATAGATATGCTTTTCATCCTTGCAACTTAAAATGAAATTAAATTTTCTCTTTTCATTCAGTTTATATGCAAGTAGTAACTACAACAAAATCAGCTAATAAATATCAAAATACCATTTATCACTGCATTTATTCGATTGCTAACAATAATATCTAGTAATACAAGTAGCATATGAATGTTGTTAAAAGTTTTTCAATTTATACCAATTTCATCACCCAAATCATTCCAAACATAATTTGAGGAGAATCAAACCAAAGGATTATCACAAATATAAAATTAGTCTTTCTACATATAAGACAAAAATCCAGTAAGAAAGAACGTGTATATGTGTGTACATCAGCATGTGCGCTTATTAAGGGGAGTATTTTCATTATTGGAATGATCATAGAGTTCACGTCATACCTGTGCTCCATAGATATATTTATCCAACATTTTGCCTCCTATTGTCTGCCCTCCTATATCCCAAACTTGAAGAGTAACATTCAGGTTTCCTAGAATATAAAAATAACAATACAAAAAAAAAAGTTAAGTAACAATATAACAACTGAACACAGTTTCACAGAACACTAAGTCACAATGATAAACTCTGAACCCAATTTGCCTTTATTCTGCAGGCTCCTATGATCAGATGTTTAGAATTGTGAATATAATGCTGTCAAAAGAAATCATAGTAGGGAATCTACATTGATCCTTTCACTTCCATGGAACCACACTTATAATCACCTTCAAAACAAAAGAAAATAAAGTAAGCTTTAACTTATAAACTTAATACCTTAAATTTTTTCTCTTAGAAACTACAACAATAAAGCTCATGTGCATGGAGTAAGAAATACACTTTAAAAATAAAAATTGAAGCTTGATATATTCACCCACCCAACTGTACATATGAATTTTGATGTAGGTTCTAAACTCCATGGGTTCTAAAACTTACAGAATAATAGCAGACTACAAAAATGTACTCATAATTTCAACTCAAATGAATAAATCTTTTTTTTAATTTGAATGTCAGCTATTATATATGATGGCAAACAAAATTTTAAAAGTACATGTTTTCAAAGGTAAACCATAAAATAGAAACACCTTTGATAGCCCTGTTCAGAAATAATGAAGGAGACATACCGAGTATATCACTAAATATTGTGATGCATTCATACCTGTTCAAAGCATTTCCTTTGAAACAAATTATATGTGCTTCCAAGCCTTCATAAAATAATCTTCTTCCCCATACAAGCACTATAAAAGCATTCTAAAACACTAAAAGGAAATCTTTAAAATTCTTTTGTGCATTTTGCAAGATATTTGATTCTTATAAAAATTTGAGATAAGCTATTCTCTCTTATCAATGCAACTAATGAATGAGCTACAAAAGGCAAGGAGCATGTCTGATATGCTTTTGAGTTTAACATTTCAAACTTTCTCATAAAATTATGTAGTTGGCTCCAAAGTCTCAATTACCAGTTTCTGAATGATTTGCAAATCAAAAAAATTCAAAATAAAAACTTAGAAACTGAATAAATGATCTCACTTCAAAAACAAAAAACAATTATAAAGACATAAATTTATATATCAATGTAAAACAGAAAAATCAGAGAATGTTAGTCACATCATTTAACTACACAACTGAAAAAAATGTAAGACACCGGATTAACCAGCACAGTTTTACCTTAACTCTAAATTTTTGTGGGTTTGTATTACAATCTCTCCATTATTTAAACATAGGTCTGTTCTATATACCATGCAGAGGATTTCCATGAGGAACTTCCATTAGCATTAATGAGAGTTACTGAAGTTTATCACCCGTCATCATTCCCACAGACACACACTTTCAACGCTCACAGAGTAATGACCAAAACGTTCTTAAAGCTCTATGAATACGAAAACCAAAATGTCACAGACTAAGATTTGTTCAACATCTTGTACAAACCCAATTTCTTAAAAACCTAAATTTTTTGAGATTCAAAGATAAAATCATTCTCCTATAATGCTGTCTCAAATTAAGCAGGTGAGAAAGGGCTAGCCATTACTAGGAGTATTTAAAGTACTTTCAGATGCCCCTGCCCCTCCTGGATGGGCAGTGGTCTATTCATTTTACTTGCACAACTCTTTGTAGTCATTTGCCTATTTCAAAAGACAGTGTTTAACAATACTAACTTTCACAGAGTAAGATTTCAGGCAACAATTTAATATAATTATTAAAAGGTATTTATTTCCATTTCTTCAAGGCCAATAATCCCTATCACTTAATCTTGCATCAAGACAACTTTTTTTCTTTCCTTTTAAGTTCTGATACTTAGATCCTACCTGAATTAGGTATTGTGAACACTGCAACTATAACTTTCAGAACATGATATTCATTATGTGTTTCCAAATTCTGACTATAATCAAAATTGTCTCCCATCTAAGAAGTTCATATTCATGTGTTAAGGGTACTTTTTAAATCCATACCTTTCCCAATAAACACTCTTGCTATTGTTATTTGCTTGTTTTTTTTAAATACATAAATTTTAGTGACTCATAAATAAAAACAGCTATGTACTACTAATAATCCACTAATATAGAATGCTAGAAAAAAATTACTATCATTATAGCTTCAACAAATAATTTCATGTTGTTTCATATATCTAGAAATATATTTTCTAACTTCTACATTTGAATTGTAGGCTTATTAACACATAAAATTAAAAATAAAATGTGGATTCCCTATTTGAGGAACAAAAATCACATAAAAGATATGATACAAATCGATATTCATTTTAATTTTTGCAGGAATAAACATATGAAGTCTCCTAGTATGTTTTCAAGATAACATTCCTATAAAGCTATATAAGAATATTCAAATAAACATTATGAATTTTTTTAAATCAAGAATCCCTCTAATGCAAATTTCTGTCTAATAAAGAACATTAAAGAAATTGTCAGAAATCTAATCCCAAATGCAAAATGCTACAAAATTCCTGCTCCTCTGTAAGAAATGGCATGTAACTAGAGGAAAAAATAAAATAAATGAGGTGACAAAACACAGGTAAGTTGCTTTTGGTATGAATCAAAGCCACCAAGAGGATCCAACAGTGACCCTGTAAAAGTACACTTGGTGCCTTGGTTAACCTTACTTAAAGTGCTGCATAGTCAAGATGGAACTAAAAACACAAGTCTGCCCACTTCTTGTACTAAAGACTCAGAAATCCTTTTCACAGTAGAACGCTGTTTACTGGACTGTACCCACAAGCTTCCTGAAAGTATTTTGACTAAGGCTCTTAAGAAGCTCTATCAGCAGAATCTCTGACTAACAGATACACTATTTTAAGCAGTAAAATCTGCACAGTGGTTGCAGCCAGACTATACAGCATACCGGATCATGAAATATACTAAAATGGAGGAATATTTCCAAAGTAATGACCTTGAAAACCTGCACGAAGAGAATGTGAATAGATGGACAAGAGGTTTACATCCCTAATAATCTGACTGGTCAGAAGACTTAACAAGACTACTAACAAACACTAAATTCATCAACTATGCTGCTTTACTATAAATTCAATAATGCTGCCCATAATGTTTTACTTAGTAAGTGATACAAATATTAATCACCCTACATTTGATACTTACAATGAATTAAAATTAGGATTAAAGTATATAAAGGATATACTATAAACCTTGTAATTTATTCACCTCATTTCTTAATATACCTACTAATTAGATAAAACAAGATAAATTAAAACAATTTTTTCCTACTGAAATTTTGACTATAATTTTGACTCTATTATGTAGCATAAAACCAAGTGCTTTTAAAAAATATAGAACTTTTTTTCCTGGAACTCTGCCCATCAAAATAAAAACTTAATCAGAAAAATTAAAATGTACATTAAGAATATACATGTCCTGATGTCATTTTTTAACTTAAATACTAAGTCTAAAATATTATACTGTAAATTTGGATTTCAAGAATCTCAAATTGTTTTTTACAAAGTAATCAAAATTTTAGAATTGGTAGTACTCTGCAACAGGTCAGAAATCATCACATAAACACATGTATAAAATGTCTAAAACCAGTCTTTGTTTTTAATATTTGAGTAGGTTCTTGTTCTTTTACTTAAGCCTTTCAACTAAAAAATCAGAAAAATGAAAACCAATGAGACAAAAAATTGGTGCTTCTGCCAATTAAGCATCAAAACAAAACAGCTACTAACTAAATACTACTGTGAAGCTGTCTGTGTATAACAACTTCATATCTAAAAAAATTATTTCTTTAAAAATAAGTTTTCAGCATGTATATTATGTGATTTATACATGTATTCTTCTAGTAACTGTTGTAAATATTCTGAATGTAGCAATGATTATCCATAATGGTGAGAATAAAACTGAAATGAGATTTGCAGTTTTGAATACATTAAAAGAAAATACACATGAAACAAAATACACGTTTCTCATGAACAAACCTCTTGTTGAACAAAAACTTACTAATGGAAAAATTGGAATTTTTTTGTCATGCTATATCTCCTAATCTGTTTTTCTTTGGTAGCCAAGTACAAGCCATCACAAAATATAACAGAGTATATTACTAATAAGATATGAAGAATACCTCCAATTACCAAGAGTTTTCATTAGCTGCTCGAAAACTTTCATTTGGAGTTGTCTGATAGATGGAGTGTTTCAGAGCTTAACATATTTCAATAATATTGGAATTTATTAAACTCCTTGCCACTACATCACTCACGTTCCAGTATATGAATCTGACATTACATTACCCTTGCAACTGTTTTATTCAAATGTGTTTCCTCACAGAGGAGAGGGATGGACAGCTTTTAAAGTCAATCAAGATAAACTGCCTTTAATAAAATACCATAAACATATAATTTAACCATTGAAATTGAATGGATAGAGCATTTTAAAGCCCCAATTGTTCAGAAACTAACTTAAAACATAAACCACTCTTTTTTGTTGTTATTATTTCCCTGTATTTCCCCCAAAATGTGCTGCAACTGGCATCTAAATAGTTTCTTTGCATGGTGAACTGAAACATCTTGAATGCTCAAACTGTATTTTTATGAGTGCCTAGGGACCCTAAATTTTAGTGGTCTATTAAATGCCAGCAATTTCATGCTGCCTTGCATAAAACAGCATTCACATATTAGAGCACAGTAGTTCCATAGCTACATTATACTTCTGTTCCAACATTTAAACAAAAAACTGAAGCAGAGGTGAAACAAAATAATATTTTAAAAAATAATCCTTCCCAATCTTTTCACATTTAGTTAATATAATATCTGTTGACAAATACATAGCATTTAATGTTTTAAAAGCTTTTTAGAATTTTATAAGGACCTATTGTTTATTCTTGAAAAATGTATAGAAGCCAAAAACAGTGAGGGGGTGGGGGAGTGTAAAAGCTTTTTCTCATACCCATGCACAATATGTCTTCACAGTAGATTTTGATGAAAGTTAACCTCTCTAAGATAAATTTACTGGTTACATATATTTTCATGCAAAAGAGCCCCAAAATTTACTTTACACATTTCTGCCTTATGCCACTTATTGCAAGATTTATACAGTCTTCTATGTCAAGACTTTTTAGTCTCTTACCTGGCAATGTTATCCTTCTCAAAAAGAAATCCAGTCCTATAGTTTGTTTGTACTGTTTCCCAAAAGTTTCTTGAGCAAAACACGTAGCTAAGGAGGTCTAAAAAATTGATGCACAGAATATCAAAATTAATTTCTTTGTTTAAGAAATGTAAACATAAAACCACTACTAAATCTTATTAAGTAATCTTAACATTTATACTGCAATTAATCCAACAAGCAACTTTAAGCAGTTCTAATCAATTACAAGGGGAGGAGGGACTTGATACCACCAGATAAATTTCACTTGCCAGTAGCTATCCGTGGGGACAACAGACTAATCAGTTAGATCTCTTTAAATCCCCTGATTGCCAAGCTCCTTCTCCTTGCTGTAAATTAGAATTTGAGAATTATCAACAGAAAAATTGAAAACAACATACTTAAAGATCAGAACCTTACACATAAGTTCAATAAAAATTTCAGAGAACACTAATAAGTTTCATTTCTGAGGTTAAATAATCTGAGGGTAGTTGTATCTTCAGTTAATAATAAGCAGCACTAATTAAGGAAAGGAAAACCTGCTTACAGAATTTCTTTTCTTTTGTCCCACAAGAAAAGCAACCTAAGTGTCTAATTTTTCTCTACATTAAAGATGTTAAGTGAAAATTATTCTATAGAATGATTGTGATAATACGCATCTTTTAAATAAAGAAGTTGGTACTTTTAAGATTAATATTTAGCAGGCCCAATAAATATTTTCTATCCAAGAACCATAATATGAAGAAGTCACAAGATATAACCACATCAGATATACATTTACTGTTTTTTAATAACAATTCAAAGTTTTATTCAAAAACTCTGAATCTTACTTTGAGAGTAGCATTTCTTATCAAAGCAAAATCATCATTAATCATTCTGGTAACTAAAATAACTCAATAACTCAAAGACTTCTTAAACATTTTAAATTCACTATTATTTGTAAACTTCCCCCCCAAAAAGAGAAAGGCAGCTTCATTAAACTTTTATGTTCGCCAAGATAGACTCCCAAACTTAGAAGGAAATAGCCCTTTTTCAATTTTAAAAGTTAAAATTAGATGTCAACTCTTAATGAAAACTAAGATAAAATTTTCAGGATAGCTTAGTATAGTTAATTTTGATATAAGTACAGCAGTGCAAAAGAACACTTGGTCATATTTCAATTCCTTTTAACATGATCTAAAATTCCTTTTACATCAAACCACATTTTTCACACAAATGGCAATATGCACACCCTCACTCCAAATTTTTTAATATTTAAAAATATGTAATAAATGTATAGAATATTTTGTATATCCTTATTTTGTAATAAATGTATAGGATATTTTGCCAAGTATTTATTGAGTACTACCATATGAAAGATGTTCTGGGAGACATTTAGAAAAAACTCACTACATGTTACATCCTTGAATCATGTAAAAATATCCTTGAAGCATGTAACGATACCAAAACTGAGAGATAAGAATTGAAAAGGTCAGAATCTCTTTTTAAAGACTTCTGTTTTTCATTTACCTTAATTATGCCATTGTGCTTGTCTAACTTAGAGCACAAAATCATCTGTGAACAGGTTCAGAATTTTAGAGAGAAGTAACTATCACTACATACACCATTACAGGTATTTCAAAATGTTTAATATATAGATGACTGAAACACTTAAAAATCAAAGACAAATTGAGGAGACATGTAACATCATCATAATCATATCATTTAAGATAATTTTTTACTCTCATTAAAGATTCTCAGAGTTCAATATTTTTATATTTAGGAATATTCATAAAAATGCTAAGTAAGGTTCTTTTCTTAGAAAAAGGACATCTAGATTTTAACAGCCCTGCCCTCGCGCTTCTGAGGCAAACATAAAGTTATGATTTTCAATTGAAATAGAGTATAAAGTGTCAAAAGTATAGGTCATTGGATCACACAGAGTATTAAAATAAGTTCTTATTATACTATTTCCTGACATCTTGCTAAAAAATTAAACAGAGAATCAACTGAATCAGTGGGGTCACTTCCTCTTCAATAATTTAGATTTCATGCCATCTTTCACATTCAATGATTTCTCACAAGTCACTGTATAAATACCCTTCTTAAATAACTATATGTATGAAGTGAACAACCAGATACCATATCTGAAATATTTGTATCTGATTCTTTATACAACCATACCACATTTACCAACACTGAAAAGATAACAAAATAGAATATTTTGCCTCAAACAAACTTGAGAAAATGTGTAAGAAAAGCAAAAGTATGAATCAGAACAGGAAAGAAAGAGAAACACATGTTACTAGAAGGAGGAGCTAAATTTCTCTGGAAGAAACTGTTAGTAGTCATCTCAATATTCTATTGCTTCTATCAGTGTGTACAAAAATGCCAGAGTTAGAACCAGTAGGAAAAAACTAATACTAGAAAAAATGGCTAAGAGTTACCTCGGGATACAAACAATGATGAAAGAGAGGTTCAATTCATAGAAAAGGACAGTAAAGGAAACAATAGGAACGTTTGTAGCTGCCAATAATTTGAGAGCTGAATAAGGTACGGAGGAAAAAAATGCGGGGTATAAAAATAATGAAAGATTAGGTGTCAGATGCTTATGTCAGGAAATTTCTGGCAGAAAAAGCTGTTCCAGTTTTAAAATAGATTATTTTGTCAAGATGATGAAGACTTAAGTCAGAGCACCATAAAAAATAGCACTGCTATTCTTTGAAGCAGAAAGATAGTCCTAATTCAACATTATGGAAGTGAAAAAACTATGCTTTACCCTACACCAAGCAGAATTTTAAACAGAGATGAAAAAACCATAATTATTCACACTAAATAAGCAATAAAGGGAAAGCACGTATGATAGACTAAAGCAAAAACTCAGATACAAAATTATGAACAAGTATCAACTGAGTGATATAAGTATGATAAATACTGGAAGAAAAATGAACAAAAGTTTAAAAAATTATAATAACATGTAGAATAACAGGAAAATTTGTGTCTTTTTATAAATGTATTATGTTATAGTCATTATGATTTTAAATGCAAAATAAATTTGGTTGTGCAATAAGATTTTGAAAAATTAGGCATCCTTCAAAAGAAAACCTAAATGATAAGAAAATTATAAAAATGTAATGTAAAATTTTTATTCAATTAAGTTGTCAGAAACAATGCTGATTTACTTATATACTTAATCATTAAAAAAATTTAAGCATAAAAATCCATATAATACTTTATAACGACTCCAAGTTCTCTTTTTCCCCAAAATGTTTAAACACAATCAGAGCATATTAAGTTGTTTTCCTCATTATTAAAAACTGATAACAAAGTATCTGGGAAGACAAGAAAGAAATACACAGAATACTCGAAATTTTGCATGTGAATGACATCTTTCCCAGGGGCCCTCAAACGTCAGAACCAAAGGCAGAAGCAGCTGTTCAATGCCAATTGCCAGGGAGAATGCAAAGAGAAGTCGTCGCCACAGAAACCAGGGTCCAAACTACACCAGCAACACGGAAATGTGAAGCTGAGAACAGGAAACTGGCAGGAATAAGAACCTACATTTCTGAAGACTATGGTTGGGGAAAGGGAGAGGAATAGAAAGAAAACAAACTTTAGCAATATTCCCAGAAAGAGTTTTGGCACCTTTGACAGAAGCACAGGTATGAAGGCATCCCAAGGGAGGGCTCTTCACTTTATTTGGGAAAAAGGGATCATAGACCCCTCTGAGATCTTATGTTCCCTTTTCCCAAAGCAAGTACCGGGCAACGTTTACTTCATTTCAGGAGTTCCACAACCATGGGTTAAGAAACCCTGCTGAGGAGTTAATGGGGACTGACTAGCTGCCTGACATTCTCACGCACCCATTCATTCAACCGGCCCTCACAAGGGGCTAGACTTTAAGGCTGGGATTCTCTCTGCTATGCTGGCAGCTCTACCTCAGCATCCAGCCCAGAAGAAAAGTTCAACAAACGTTTGTTGAATGAATGCTTGTACGCACAGGTGCTGTGCTGGGAACAGAGATGATGAACAGGTATAATACCAAAACAGCAACCAACGTTTATTAAGTGCACACTGTGTTCTCACAGTTTTATGTGTATTTTCACATTTAATGTGCATTTCCTCATTTCTCCCCTCGCGGTGGCCCCCATCAATACCCATCTTACAGATGAAGCACAAACAGCTTAGCAATTTGCACTTCAATCACCCATCCAGTAAGTGATGGAGCCCCAATCCTCACCCAGGGAATCTGATTCCAGAGCCAACCTCTTGGGAGCTCACAGTACAGAGGAGGCATCAGACACGGTGAGGGGGAGAGGGAGGGAGGAGCAAAGTGTGACCCGGTCTGCAAGTAAAAGGAGGTAGTAAGATGCCCTGGCAGATCCTTGCCAGTCCTGAGAGGCGAGAAGCTGCAAAGCTGCCCAGGGAGGCGCGATGCTGGCCAGAGTCTTGAAGGAGTTCGCAATGTGAAGGCAGGGAGCTGGGAAGTGACTTTTTTTTTTTTTAAGGGGGCGCTGGATAGCTCTCGTCGGGTTTCACCGAGCGCCCACTTGGTGTCCGGCCCCAGGTCTTAACCAGACGGGCCCGGGCCTAGAGGCCCCAGGGCTCGGGTTAACGAGACGACGCCGGGAGGCGGGGAAGAGGCTGGGGGGCGCCGGGGCCGCGCCGGGGTTCCTGCAGGCGTGGGACGGCGGGCCCGCTTGAGGACTGACCTTCCCGGAGGTGCCGTCCCCCAGCACGACGATTTTCAGTTGCCGGTCCTGGCTCTCCTCCTCAGAGTCCGACATGGTGTCCCGGGAACCAGGCCCGCCCCCCGAGGTGGAGTGAGGAAGGGAAGGAGGAGGCCTCCAGGGGCGGGGGAGAGGAGGAAGGGAAGCAGTGGGGGCAGGACCCCCCGCCCCGGTGTCTCAGCAGCCGCTGGAAGGATTGGAGAGAATTACTCGCCGGACGCCATCTTGCCCTCCGCCCCTCCCCCCTGCTCGGGTCCCGCCCCCTGCGCGTCACGTCGGGCGCGCGCCCCCGCCTCGGCACCAACCCGCGAGGACCGCGGGGCTCCCTGGAGAGCCGCACCACTCGCCGCCCGGGGCTGGGGGAAACGCTCGAGCGGGAGAGAAGAGCCGATGCGCTCTTTGCAGAAGTGGTCGGCTAGGGGGGAAATAGAAGTGTATCTTTCAGATTACGTGGGAAAAAATGGGAGCAGAGTAGCTCGTAGGCGTTCTATCCAGTTCCCTTGTTTCCCTCCCCACTTTATCAGGTCCCTGACGTGAATGGTTTAGCCCGAGGGGGGCGGAGGAGGGACGCCTTGGCTGCGCACCACGGTTGCCATGGAAGCCAGGAGTCCGCGGAGAGGCGGCTGGGCGGCGTCTGTCCGGGCACCCTGGACGTGGGTTGCCCCGCGGAGCGCTCAGGGGAGAGGCCCCTGGAGCTGGTGCGGGCTCGGGAGCTCGCGTGCCGGAAGAGTAACGTCTGGGAAGAGGGCGCGGCCGGCCGGAGAAGCGGGCGGCTAAGGGCCGAGGCTGCAGGGAGGCTGCAGTGGCGGCCGTGAGGCCTCTCAGACTCTCGGTTTCTCGTTCATTCATCGAGCATTACCAAGCGCTAACCCCGTAGCCCTCGGATTCTAGGACAGCAGTTCTCAAAGTGTGGTCCGGGGATAAAGTCAAAACAATTTTGATAAGAATACAGACACTTTCTTTGCCCTTTTCACATTCATTCTCTAACAAGCTTGCAGTTTTCCGGAGAATACGCGTAGTGTATGACGTCATCACAGCTAAGGGGGCGTGTGCTTGTTATTCTGTGTTTAAACATTTCTCAATTTTAATTTCAATGCAGTAAAGATAGGTATAACCCACATAAACATAAGCTCTTTGGATTCCACGGTAATTCTTAAGCGTATGGAGGGACCCTGAGTCCGAAAAATTTGATAACTGCAGCCCTGAATGATCTCAGTTCAAGAGGGTGAGTAAATGGCATCCTTGAAAATTACAATATAGTGAGATAAATTCTACAATAATAATGCAAGCCCACTATGTTTGTCTTGTTAATCACTTTACATGGATTATTACCTTTACTTCTTATAGGAATCCAAAAAAGTACGTAGAAGTATACCCATTTTACAGATGAGGAAGCTTAAGTTGCAGGAAACTTAGCTCAGACTCAATGGCCCTGGAGAGAATATGGGAATTAGAATCGGAAAGCAGGACAGTTTAACGAAATGCCCAGCCCTGGAGGCAGCACTGGAGTTGTATTCACCGACCTGCACTTCCTACATATGTTCCCTGGAGCCACAATTTCCTCATCTGTAAAATAGACTACTGCCTCTGTAGGGTTGAGAATTAAATGAAATAATCAGTATAAAGTAGCATACAGATCATGATGCCTGGCATGTAGTAAACACTTAGTATTAACCAGTGTGATTTAACACCCTTATCATCATCATTAACCATGTTGGAAGCACCACTACTTTCTAGCCATGTTACCTTAGACAAGTTTCTTATGTAGAGCCTCGGTCTCCTCATCTGCAGATATGTCTGGGCCACGATAAAAGGTACCCAGTTGGTATTAGCACCCAGTTATTTCCCCACTCTCCCACTACTGCTGCCACCACCAACCTTTCTAATCACTGGATTTGTTAATGAGAATCAGAAGAAAGAGAGTATGTGAAAGGCTTTGTAAACTTCTTTATTATTGTTGGTTTGAGGAATCTGCTTTTTAGTGAGGACAGACTTAACCCATTCTTGTCCATGCGGAAAGTTAAAATGCCAGAAATTTGCTTTTCCACCCTTCCTTGATGGAGATGGCTATGTGATCCACCTGACCAATGAGATAGAAGACAGTGTCCTTTGGGATACATTTGAAAAAGATATCCCCCAACCCTACCCCCCCCAGGTTTTTTTTTTTAAAGAAAAGGAAAACAGGAGAGATGCAGAAGAGCCTTCCTCCTCCCTTCCCTTGCTTTCATTATTGGGTGAAAAGAGGACATTTGGAACTACCACAGCTTCTTCAGCCTGTC
This sequence comes from Microcebus murinus, assembly GCF_040939455.1. Classification (NCBI taxonomy): domain Eukaryota; kingdom Metazoa; phylum Chordata; class Mammalia; order Primates; family Cheirogaleidae; genus Microcebus; species Microcebus murinus. Next base: position 90,210,369 of record NC_134106.1, read on the forward strand.
ATCTAGGCTTCTTGTTATGGGAAATAATACTAAGACACTGTAGTGATGTATTCTATTACTTGCAAACAAAAACATCCCAACTGGCACAACTATACTACTTTGGCCAAAATCTATATTCAGCTAAAGTCATAGGACTGATTTTCATGTGTGGAATTATATGAAGAGAAATCTAGAAGAAAACTTGCAGTATTCTTATCATCAACTTCCAAGATGACTGCCCTGATGGAAAGACAACTTTTATGTGGATATGGGTATATCTGGGGGGTATTGCTATATAAAGCAAGAAGTCAGTTGCATTATTTTAGTGACCCTACTTTACACATATATGGCAAGTTTCTGGGTTTAAAGTTAGAATGTGAAGACTTAGAGCCATTTTTGAAAATTAAAAAGAAAAATATCTTCTGCATAGAGGACCATATTAATATTGAGAGTTTCCAGTATGGTACTTTAACATTCTAAAGAAAAATAGAACTGATCCACAGGAAAGGAAATGTCTGTGTAGATTTTCAGGTATAATACCCATAACAGGGTCATAGACTAGAAGAATGGTTTTCTGTGGTTTTAAAACAAATAAACAAAAGGTTTAGATAAGTATTCTAGACATTTCAAGAAATTAGGCTTCTTTAGAACCCTAATTTTAAAATATATTCCCTAGCATCCCTGACAGATAATCATCCAAATTTTATTTGAATACATCAATATTCAAGGAGTTTATTCCTTCATGAAGCAACCTGGACTATGATGGATTGGCTTGGTCATTAGAATAATCTCTTTGATGATAAGCCAAAGTTTATAATTATAAATTCCAGCTAATGGTATTAGGTATGTCCTCTGGAGTAAAACAAAATCTCCCCATTCTATAGGAAGATGTTCAGAGTGATTCATTAATAATTAGTGATTAATGTGATAAATGTTTAATGAATGCCTATTTTGTATTAGGATTCTTATTCACAACTCTTCTAAGCACTGATGCACAAAAGTGAACAAAACATACAAGGACTCTGCTCCCATGGAATGTATAAACTGGTAGAGAGGTCTAGTAAGCTGAATAATAGCCATGCAGAGATATCAGGCCCTAATCATTGGAATCTATAAATGTTACTTTGTTCTTTTATTTTAAAAAAAAAAAAAAGCATCTTTCAGATGTGATTAAATTAAGCCTCTAGATGGGGAGGCTATCCTGGATTATCTGAATAGACCCTGAATGCAATCACATGTATCCTTATTAGAGAGAAGTAGAAGAAGATTTGGCCCAGACAGAAAAGAAGGCAATATAAACATAGAGACAGAGACTGCAGTGATACAGCCACAAGGTAAGAAATGCTGGCAGCTACTAGTAGCTGGAAAACGCAAAACAAATTCTCTCCTGGAACTTCTGGAGGGAACACAACCCTGCTGACTCCTTGATTTCAGTCTAGTGACATTGATTTAGGACGTCTGTCCTCCAGAACTGTGAGAAAATAAATTCATGTTGTTTTAAGCTACCAAATTAATGGTAATTTGTTACAACAGCCACAGAACAGTAATACAGGAGATCTTCAAAAAGTTCATAGAAAGTCCATATTATGAAAATCTATGCATAAATTTCAAAAAAATTTTTACACCAAAATAACTTATAGTAAACTTGTTATAACTTGGCTAAACAGGATCTAGTTTCAGGCGCAAAGAAGCCCAGGCCATCAGTTTGAAAGGAAACCCTATCAGAACAACATGAATTCTACTGAAATTGAAAGAAGGACAAATATCAAATTGATAATGAAGGTTGAACAGAAGGATGGTGAAATCATGGAAACTTTGATAAATCACAGAGTGTGTGTATAATAGTATATCAAAGAGGGAAGAGGTGACAGTTGGAAACCATATTGGAAAAGAAATAAAATTGGAATTCTACATTTCATTATACACACAAATTAATAAATTCCATTTAAATAAGAATCTAAATGTGAAAAATAAAAATACTAGGAGGAGGCTATCTTATCTTAGGATTGAGAAGGATTTCTTGATCAAAACACAGAGTTCCTCATAAAAGAAAAAATTCAAGAAAATTGCATTAAAATTAAAAACTGTTCATCAAAGCATATTAAAAAGTGAAAGTATAAACCACAAACTAGGAGGAGATATATTCAATATATAAAACTTATAGCCATTGTTTGAGCTCAGGAGTTCAAGACCAGCCTAAGCAAGAGCAAGACCCCGTGTCCACTAAAAAAAAAATAGGTAAGAAATTAGCTGGAAAGCTAAAAATATAGATTAAAAAAATTAGCTGGGCATGGTGGTACATGCCTGTAGTCAGAGCTACTCAGGAGGCTGAAGCAGTAGGATTACTTGCACTCAGGAGTTTGAGGTTGCTGCAAGCTAGGCGGACACCACCGCACTCTAGCCCAGGCAGCAGAGTGAGACACTGTTTCAAAAAGAAAAAAAAAAAAAAAAAGCTTATAGCCTATTGGTATCCAGAATCTACAAAAAGCTACAAATCCTTGAGAAAAAAAATTCTCAAGAATTTTTTTGAAAATGAGCAAACAAAATGAAACAACACTTTAGAGAAGAAAAAACGTACGGTGAATAAACTTATACAAAAATATAAGTTAATATAATATAATCAGAAAAACAAAAAGGGTCTTCATGAGATACCATTTCATACCTAGTATATTAGCAAAAACTAAAAAGTCCAACAATTTCTTCATCAGTCAAGAAAATAAAAAACACACAGGTAGGTTAACAAACAGAAATAATACAGGGAATTGGTTACAAGGTGTTGAAAGGCAGAAAAAAACAAAAAGGAAAACGGGGTAGCACAAAGTTACTGCAAGAAGCAGTTACAACCTTTTAGACTAGGGGAACAAAGGGAAGAGGTTTGGGTTATCATAACTTTGAAGCTGAAAGGAGAAGGCTTGGAGATTTGAGACCCAGAATTTTGCTGCTGCTGTTCTTTACGAATATGCAGGAAGGATCCAAGGGCCGAGACCCAGAATTGTGAGGACGAAATTGCATTGGCTGCTACTGGCCATACATTGGTAGATCCAATATTTAGGGGTCCCACAGAGCTAGAACTCACCCCTAAGGAGAGGACCCTGCTCAGCTGCTTCTGGTGCCTCTAAATGAGCGCAGTGAGGCTGATTCAGGGAATGTGGCAATAATCACCGCTATAACCAGCTACTGCTGCTCAGGCAAAATGCCACTTTTGGAAGAACACTAATAGGAATACCAAGCAAACAGGGAAGAAAGCCCCTTCTGCCTCCTCCTACTTTCCAAACTCCCTCTTGTGGCCCCCATTAGCAGAAACTAAAAGGAAGCAAGCTGGCAAAAGAAAAATGTAAATTTGGAAAGTATTAGCCCCATCTTAAGTCAGTACAGAATATATGTAAGTTTGGAGGTTAAAGCCAATACCTTTATAACTGGCACAATACCAATTGTTAAGGAGCATGTAGATCAACAGGAACTCTTATTCACTTCTTGTAGAGAGCACTTGCAACCACTTGAAAAACAACTTGTCATTACTTCGTAAAGTTAAAGATCTGCATGACCTGTGACCCAGCAATTCCACTCCTAAGCATGCACCCTGGAAATCTCATGTATATATACAGCAGGAGAAATGTGCAAGAATTGTCATAAGCTCATTTGCATTAGAAAAATAATCCAAAAGCCTTTCAAAAATAGATTTTGGCATATTCACACAAGAAAATATTATAGAGCATTAAAAAAATGAACGCACTACAGCTATGTGGGTTTATCATAGAAACACAATATTGAGTGAAAAAAAAAGCTAATCTGAAAAGACCTCACAAGGTATGATACCATATTTATAAAGCTCTAAAACAAGAACTCAAAATTAAATGTAAATATATATGTATGTATGTGTGTAATGAAAAAAAATCCAAAAAGAGAATGGTAAAAGAAAGTGGATGAAGGCCGGGCGCGGTAGCTCACGCCTGTAATCCTAGCACTCTGGGAGGCCGAGGCGGGAGGATTGCTCGAGGCGGGAGGATTGCTCGAGGTCAAGAGTTCAAAGCCAGCCTGAGCAAGAGCGAGACCCCGTCTCTACTATAAATAGAAAGAAATTAATTGGCCAACTAATATATATACAAAAAATTAGCCGGGCATGGTGGCGCATGCCTATAGTCCCAGCTACTTGGGAGGCTGAGGCAGGAGGATTGCTTGAGCCCAGGAGTTTGAGGTTGCTGACGCCACAGCACTCAGTCTAGTCTGGGCAACAACGCAAGACTCTGTCAAAAAAAAAAAAGAAAGTGGATGAAACAGAAAAGGAACAGAGGGGGAGATACGGGTTATAATTATTTATTTTGGGGGTTAATGTCTTAGTCATTTTCTGTTGTTTATAACAGAATACCAGAAACTGAATAATTTATAAAGAAACAAATTATTTCTTACAGTTAAGGCTGAAAAGTTCAAGGTTGATGGGCTGAATCCAGTAAGATCCTTCTTGCTGGTGGGGACTCTGCATAATCCTGAGTTGGTACAGGGCACCACGCGGGGAAAGACTGAGTGTGCTTATGTGCTAATGTGCTAGCTCAGGGGTCTCTTCCTCTTCTTATAAAGCACCAGTTCCCTCCCATTAATCCATGAGTGGATTAATCCATTAATGAAGGCAGAGCCTTATGATCAGATCACTTCTTAAAGGCCCCACCTCTTAATGCTGCCACATTGGTGATTAAGTTTCAACATGAGTTTTGGAGGAAACATTCGAACCATAGTAGATGGTGGTTGTACAAATTCATTATTTGATCATGTTATGTAACTTATTTATATCTTAAATTATTTTCTATATATGTAATAGAAAAATGATGCCTGTGTAATCTTTTAAGTATTGAAAACAAATGAGAACTTCAAGATGTTTTTAAAAATATTATTAAACTACCAAAATTAAAATTGTGTGGAATAGACACCAGAGTAGATAGATGTATTCTTTCAACAGAAAAGTTTAAAAAGGTCCCAATGTATGAAGAAATTAACTGATTAGTAATGGTAGTGTTTCTAATCAGTGGGGAAAACACGGGAATAATTTTTAAAACTAAGTATCCTGGGCTAGGGGTGGTGCTTTATGCCTATAATGCTAGCATTGTTGGAGGCCAAGGCAGGAAGATTGCTTGAGGCCAGGGGTTTGAGACCAGCCTGAGCAAGATCGACTGCATATCTACGAAAAAAAAAAAAAAAAAATTAGCAGGAAGTGGTGTCATGCCCATAGTCCTAGCTATTTGAGAGACTGAGGCAGGAGGATCACTTGAGCCCAGAAGTTTGAGGCTGCAATGACTTAAGATGATGCCACTGCACTCTAACAATGGAGTATCTACCTCATTCCTCACTTCAAAATGAATTCTGCACGAAATTAAAGCATATTTTAAAAATGAAACCATAACAAACTAGAAAAAAGTAGATGAGTATTTATAATCTGACGTGGAAATATCTCCTCTAACCATGGCATGAAGCTCAAGTCACAAAATTAAAGACCAATAATTTTTGTATATAAAATTTTACACATCCATGTAGCCAAAAGCACTATTAGGATCATATAAACTTCGAGCAAAGATAGATTAGATGATTTGTACCAATCTTCCCACTGAGGACACCTAGAAAATCTAGACATAATATTTTTTATTCTGTTTGAAATTATCAGAGAGCTAATAAATTATAGTATGAGAAATTGTGGGGCTAAAATTTAGGTGAGGATAAAAGCTCAAAAAGCAGCATTGGGGGCAACTCTTCCCAGACAGTATCTGCAGATTCAAAAAGTAGAGCTGAGAGATAGAGAAGATAAGTAGAACTTTTAACACCCTCATAAAACTGGGAGGAGAAGAGCTTACCAATGGAATTAAAGGCACATCAAGGAGGAGGGGTCTTAGTAAATTAGACCCCTGTTCTTTAGATTGGGCCCCTGAAAAGCAACATCTTAAAAGAAAGAGTGGATGTACCAGAAATAGATGGTCTCCATGGGAACTGAAGCCAATTTTTGAGTTATCTTAATTTCTGATTAAATTAAGATGATCTGGGGGTTGCTGGTGTCCCTAAGTGAACCAGAGAAGCAAAGGTACAGTCTCTCTGGATGAATATAATATCAAACTATCTTTACAATTTTCCATAATCAATATATGATACTCAGTCCAAAACTTGTAGTATGAGGAGCAAAACTTTGTGACTTGAAATCGAAAGAATTTACGAACAAAAGGAATCCAGATATACCACAGGAATCCAGATAATGGAGATATAAAATATGGGCTTTAAGACCCTAATATGTTTAAAGTATTAAACAACAAGACTGAGAATTCTGTCAAGGAAGTTGAAACTATAAAAAAGAATCAAATGGAAATTACTGATAAAAATATAATACCTGAAATTAACCCAATAAATAAATAAGTGTTACAACTGGTTAGATACAATTAAAGAGAGGAATAATAAGGTAGAAATAAATTGGAAGAAAATACCCAAACTGAAGGACACAAAAATAATAGAATAAAAACATAGAAAATATGATAAACATATAGAGTATGGTCAAAATGTGTAACTGGAGTTCCAGAAGATATATGTTTTTTCTTGACTCATCACAAAGTTGGCACTCCATAGTAGTGAGTGAGAGAAGGACTTTCTTTTCAATATATGGTCTTGGGCCAATTGGATATCATATAGAACAAAAATGAATCTTGAATCCTACCTTATACCATATTCAAAAATCAAAATCAATTCTAGCCATTTCATAAAATTAAGTATAAAGGTGAGAAATCTTTTAAAAGATTACATGAAATATTTTGGACTGGCCAAAAATTTCTTAAAGGAGACACACATACACACACACAAAACAACCTTTAAGGGGAAAGTGGATTAAATGAGTAACATTAAAATTATTTTAAAATTCTGCTCATCAGAAGATACCTTTAAGTAAATTTAAATGAAAACTTCAGAGCAGGAGAAGTTATTTTCAATACATATAACTCACAGATATTTGTGTCTAGAAGTAGAAAGTACACCTGCATCAATAAGAAATAGACACAAATAACCCAATAGAATATTGGACATGAAGCTAGAGAGGCACTTCAGAAAATAGACAGTACTATGAAAAGGTTCTCAACTTCATTAGTAATCAGATAAATGGAAATTAAAACTGCAATTAGCTATACTACATATCCACCAGAATGGCTAAAATTCAAAAGTTGACATTGCCAAGTATTGGAGAAGATGTGGAGCCAGTAAATTGTCCATGCATTACTCATAGGAACAGAAATTTCTGTAACCACTTTGGAAATCTGTTTGGCATTATCTAGTAAAGCTGAATATATGCATCCTGTAGTCTAGCAATTTTATTTCTTAGTACCTACCCTAAAAAATACATCCAAGGATATGTATGAGAATGTTCATAATGGCATTATGCATAACCCCAAAACTGGAACCAGTTCAAGTGTCCATCAGTAGTTGCAGGGGAGGCATGGGGGTACACTTGTACTCCCTTAATACGCTAAAATAAAAAAATAAAAATATTACAGCAACATAAATAAATAAATACAAATAATTCAGTTGTGGCATATTCACACAGTGGGATATTATGCAACAATGAAAATGAATGAATGGTTATATGTTACAATACCAAAGAATCACATCAATATAATATTGAATGAAAGAAGCCAAACTAAGGAGAGCATCCTCTGTGGTTCCATTTATAAAATAAAGTTTATTAAAAAAAACCACTAGTATTAGCAAAGTAATAGCTACCTCTGATTGAGAAGCTTTAGAATTACTGGTAATGTTCTAGTTCTTGACTTGGGTGGTGGTCACATGGGTGTGTCTAGCTTATTATAATTCACTAAGAATATGCACTTAAGATTTGTACAATTTTCTGTATGTTTTACTTACATTAAAATTATAAATAATACATATATGGTTGATAGTAAATGTATATAAAATTAAATCTAGAAGAATACAAACCAAATTATGAATGGGTATTAATAGCAGTGAGGTTATAGGAAGCTATCTTTTTTCATGTTACATTTTGGTATTGTATGGATTTTTTACAGTGAACACAAATTTGATTTGAAATTGGAAAAGAAAATTAATCAATAGGTCAACAATAATGAAAGACTAATATTAACAACAGTCCTTTTCTCAGTGGGTGGAAAAGGACTTGGTCATTTTAATCACATTAATTAGCAGTAAATTCTGCTAATACATACAAAACCTGTTCGTTTAATAACCATCTAAATGCCTTTGTTTGAAAAGAAAAACTCTTACTTGTAACAGAACCCCAAGCTGGTTTGTGAGCTGCAATTTTCCAGCTGTCCACAGTTCTGCCTCATTGCTTGGGGATGTGCTTCATTGATTCCTAAAGCATAGCTCCAGACAAAACTAAAAATCTGTAGAGCAGGAGAGTTCTCAAATCACCTCTACAGCTGTGAAAAAAGACCTAACAGAACTCACTGGCAAAGCTGGAATGGTTAAATAAGGTAATATGTGTAGAAGTGTTTTGAAAAATAGGAATTGTGGTACAAATGCAAAATATTATTTGAAGCTTGATTGTGGGAGCTTTCAGGACGTGAATTTCCTTGACCATCAAGAACCAGCATAAAGAATTCAGTGATTCTAGGGAAACTCTCATTTCCAGAGTCCATATGAGGGCAGTGCTACAAATGTTCTGTAAGTCACAATATCCCTTCCTTTGATCCCTTCTGAAACCTTGTTTTACAGACCTCTCTATTGCATAACTGCATTACCTATGATATCCTTTAGCTGTGTCATCTGGGTTTCCAGTTTATCTGTGTGGGTAAATTTAGGTTTAAGACATTCAGACAAGTGGGGTGTTATTATAAAATGTTATCTTAATGTTGGGATGACATTTCCCAAAAGTAAGTTCTTTGGACACTGATTGCATGAATTGCTGTTCAAATAAAGTTTGAAAACAGCTATAGCTAGCCCACATTTGGAAAGTGACAATACAATTAAACAGATCATAGTCAGAGAAATATTGCAATAAATAATATCTTTGTACCTTTTTAACCTGATATTACTTGGAAAAAGGGTTCTTTGGCCAAATAAGTTTCTGGAAATTTCCCAAACTTACTTGACCAAAGAAACCTTTCCCCAAGTAATATTTACTAATATTATATGGAATTAATATTGCATAAAACATCATTTCAGAAACCATGCTTTAAAACTAAAAAACTCCAGGAGAGAAAGAAATGTTACACATAGTGAAGAAACTGATTTCTAATATCTAAATCCTCATTACAGAAGGGCTCATATGCAAAAGGCTTCAGTGTGCCCCTAAATATATGGAGAGTTCAGTTTTATGATATACAAATATTTTGATTCACAATGTGTTTAAAGCTTTCTCAGTGCCTTAGTCATTATTACTAAAACAAATTAGTGTATCATAAGATTATGAACAGATGTTCAAGCATAGTGGTTAAAACAGTAGCTTAGATTTGAATAGATCTGATTTTCATTTATAGTCATGTTTATGACCTCGAACAAATAATCTATATTTTGAGAGCTTCAATTTTCTCATCTATAAAAACAGAAATTATAGTAATAGTACTTACTTCATAGGATTTTTATGAAGTTTATCAACAATACACATATGGTATGCTGTGTATAACACTAAATGTATGCTAGAACCTATTATTAAAATGTCTTATTTTGATCAAGTAAACACATTAGAACATAAATATTCAAATGAGTTTTGTCTGTAAAGAATTCACGATGGCAGGTTATCCAGTTAAGCCAGTGGCGCTAATATTTTCCAAATATCTTTTTTACAAGGTGAGTGAAGGGGGAGATAGAGTAAGGTTTCTGACTAAATATGAATAAAGTTTGGTGTGATACGGGAGAGTCATTTTCCTAAAGAAATGTAAATGAATTCAATAAAAACATTGTATATAGTTCATGTACACATAAAGCCGTGGATTAATATACTACATGCTGTGTGATGGTTAATGTTCAAAAACTGAGGTTTCCTGGAGAAGAAGAAATTCTAGCTTAAGATAGCAACAGTTTAGAAATCCTGACTGAGTTTCCAGCCAGCAGCCTGCTCTACAAATTTCAGACTTTCCAGTGTCCAAAATTACATAAACCAATTCTTTAAAATTTCTTTCTTTCTTTCTTTCTCTCTCTCTCTCTCTCTCTTACACACACACTCACACACACACACACACACACACACACACACACACACACACACATAGACACACCACACTAGTGGTTCTTTTTCTCTGAAGAATCCTGACAGGCACGTGCTATGAGAGATACAAAGATGAACTATGACTTCATTTGATTAGTAGGTATGCTCTTTGCAAATAAAAGAATTTCCCAATTTTTCTTTTCTTCAGCACCCATTGTGAACCACACACCTCATGAAGAACTAGGACGTACATTATCTAACTTCCTTCATACTAATCCAACAAAAGTAAGATGAAGTAGATCTTAAATTAGTTTATAATTTATAAACTATTTACAACTTATAAATTATTTCATTTATAAATTGTAATTTATTAATTGCTTTACAGAACATAAATCCCTGAAAGAAGCAGTGGAAATGGAGGAAAAAATAAAGCAGGAAATAAGGTAATGTAGAAATGAACAAAATAAGTAGGAAAAAAGAAATTACCTTGAAAATCCATTGTCATTTACTCAGGAAACATTTTGAGTTCTCTTAGGCTGAGCCTAATTAGCTTTTTCCAAAAAAAAAGGTTTAATTTCTATTATATATAATGGATTAAAGCACACATTTTCCTAATTACTTGACCCTCTGCTGCTCCATGGCATATTCATAAAAGTTATTTAAGGATATATACTAGAAAAAGTATAATGAAAGTAAAAAAACATGGACTTAATTTCAGCTCTACTTATTACTAACTTGGAAGTCTTGGATAGACCTCTTAGCTTCAGTTTTTTTACCCATAAAATAGAAATAAAAGACCTCACAAGAGTACTATGAAGATCAAATTAAATACTGCTATTTTAAAGAATTCCAAGGGAGACGACAGCACCGTGCTCTCAATAAAAGCCTTAGATAGCATAGATATTTCAGGTTTTCTGATCTTGTTAAAGAACTACAATGTGTGTGGTGGTAGCAACTGACCGCACCCAGGAGGATTTAGTATTATGAGGGGTCATCACAACAGAATAAAAATAAATAAATATAAATACTAGATAAAGAGGATCTGTATTATGCAAACCATGGTATATTTCAACAATACTAAATAGACTTATCAACTATCAGTCCCTTACATTCATTAAACCACTATGTCCAGACATGGCTAGGTGTCAATCTTTCTAAATTCTTTAAACTCATGTGTATAGTCTGCAATAAGAATTTATTGCATTTCATTTTGGTAATCTTGTATGCATGCTCCTCACAATAAACAGGCATCTTAAGCAAAAGATTAAATATTTAAAAAGTAACTCTGTAAGTATACAAGGATATGTATGTACTTGTTGGTTTTGTTCATTTGAACTTCCTGGTTATTTTATTTTCTTTGCATGTACTTTGCATGTACTACCAGAGATTTAAGAAGAAACTAAATTCTGATTCTAGCACTTTTACAAACTACAAATTCTATAAATTTCTCCCAACTAAAACTAATGACTTTTAAAAACTAAAACTCTGCTTTTTTAAAAAAATGGAACTTTCAGAATTGAAAATTACAATCATTGAATTTAAAATCTTAGTAAATGGATTAAATGGTACATTTGAAACAGCTCTGTAACTGGAAGATAGATATAATGAAATTACCCAGAATGTAACACAAATTTTATTAAATATATATATTTTTAAAATGAAAGCAGAATTAAGAAACATGGAGAATACAATGAGAAGTTATAACATATAACTAGAGCTGGAGAAAGAGAAGAGAGACAGAATGTGGAAGAAGCAATAAATTAAAGCCTGAGGATTTTCTAGAACTAATGAAAGGAATTAAAATGCAGATAAAGGCATTATAATATAATAAATAATAATAGAAAGTGACACCTAGATTCATTGTGGTAACACTCCACAACTTACCAAAAACTGGGAAAAAACTTTGTTATATTTTGTATATGCTAATCACAGACTCAAATTAATTAATTTTTCTGTAACCAGGAAAATGCAAAATATTATAATATCATGTGTGATGATGCATTTAAGTGCTATTTTTAAAGCATTTGGTCCTGTGTTTTTTAAATTTTTTCTCTCTTTCTCTCTGTATCAGGCCAATTCATTGCATGCTAGAAGTTATATAGCACAAAGCATTTTCCCCAACTATTTATGTTCTTTCCTTACTTAGGTAAAGTAAATCCCATACTTTCTCAATGGGGTTAAGGTCAGGACTCTGAGGGGAGCCACTCCTTCCTAATTAGTTCCCCAGACTCCTCTTTTTTCTCCCCTTTAAATGGCCACAACAGTCTAGAAAAATGTTTGGAGTCATAATCCCCCTGATAAATGAATCCCTGATCAAGCAGCTGGTTTCCAGAAGGGACTCCTTGCTGTGCTGCAATTATGTTGAAGCTGAACTCCAGTAGTTAGGTCACAGCTGAAGGACTAGAGGGAAAAATACCTATCTCTGAGCTCCACTGTATGACACACTAAGCAAAAAGACTCCTGCTTCTCCCCTCTGAAGCCCTCACCATAAAGACCAATATTCTTGTTAGTTACTGAGAAAAATATTTAATGATGTAAAAACGTGCAGGTCCCCTACTGGTGACCCATGGCAGGGGAAGATCCGTGCTTTCAGTGAGTACACGCAATTTAAAACTCATCCTAGAAATCTTGAAAATGATTTTCTTTGTATTAGATAATGCACTTAATTTCTGAGCTACTGGAACAGTCATCTATCAACAGTTAGTGGAGACATATTATTTGAGATTTTGCAGTTAAAGTCATTCCAAAGGAAAATATAAACTTATATGTCATACTGAGAAACATAAGATACAGGGAATTAGAAAAGGCTACATCTTAAATACTAGAAACAATGGCACTTTAAAACACACACAAACACAGAAACACACACAGAATTTTTCACCTGGACACTAGCTGAATGTATAGATTTCAGCAACCTTTTCATAACTCTTATACATTTATCTTCCCTCCTTGATTCTTCTATTCTTCTAAAATGCTGTATTCATGTTCCATGTGAAAGTTCAGTTCTTCCTCATTTGATACTGTCAATAACGTTATATCAAATATGAAATTGATTTGTATATATGCCAAGAAACAATGTTAACTTCTTTATTTTAAGTGTGTCTAACTAAATGTACCTTTCCATGAGACCATTAGGAATATTTTTATCTTAATTTTTAAAAAAATTCAAATCTTTCTGGAAAAAAAACATTTTAAAAGACAATGAGTTTTTTTTTTTTCATTTGTTTATTTTTTGTTTTGTTTTGTTTTATTTTGGACAATGAGATTCTTATTGTGTAAAAAAAGATGACGATTCTCCCTATTCCACATTAAAAGACAAGAGACCAGAGTCAAGTGGGGATTCTGGGCAAGATGGCTGACCAGAGAGACACCAGCTGCTAGACCATCACAATAAGAAGGAGAAGTTTTAAATGAAAGAGAAAAAACGAACAGACAGAAAAACATAGATCGGATGTGGGTCTGAAGGAAGGGTGCCAGAGCCTCCAGGAGACTCCACAGGAAGAAATTGCAGTGCAGAATAAGAAGGAGCAAGGTATTGGCAAAGATTAACCCCTGAGAGGTTTGGAGACCAGCGAGAAGGGCAGGTGAAGTGGTTTATTTCTCTCTTCCTCACATCTCTGACAGTTGAAGGCTTCCTGAGCTGCTGGAGAGAATTTCTGCCCACATAAGACCAGAGGCTGCTGCAGCCAGTGAGCTAGGAACTTCTTGTGGACAGAGCACAAGACTCTCAGCCCCCTTGGGACACTTTCCACCCCCATAGACCTGAGCCAGGATGGCAGGCACCACCTTGCCTCCCCACCCACTATACACCTTTGGCCTCCCCAGGGCACTTCAACTCCTTAGGTGCATCCTGCTCATTCCCACACAGACACTTCCCAAATTAGGTCCAGACTACAGGAGCCATGGGCATTCAGTGGGTCCTGGGTGATCTGCATGACTCCAGAGCCTGGACATCCTGGGCAGACTGCCTCCCAGAGAGAGGGTTGGAGATGACCGGAGTGCTAGCTTTCTTCCAGCCAGACTGTTTTTCTCCCCTTCATTTCCCCCACCACAGCTACTGAGAGAGACAAGTGAGCTACCACATTGAGGCTTCCATGGAGAATGGAGCTCAGGCCTTTCTTCTTGGGGTCTTGAAGTGGACAGAAGGGTGCTCAGACTGTGAACTCCCTGCTCGCTGTCCCTCTCTGGTGCTGCTTGCCTGGTGACTCCATCAGAGCAGGGTATGGCCCAATGTGGAGGGACAATGATCCTGCTCAGGCACCCCATGGACGGCTTAAGACCCATGTGCTTTTCCCTGCCATGGTCAGGGATTGAACTTCTGGGTTTTGGGAGGTGAGGAAGCCCACATAGGCAGATCTGGGGGCAGAGGGCTAACTGTGGCATGCTGGTGAGGCACCACTTCCCCCATGAGAGGGCCACACTATCAGCTCAGGCTGGGATCCTGGGTGGGGAACCTCCAAGCCCACAACACAGTCATGGGAAAGCTCAGCTGTCTTGGGCTCCAGCCTGCCAGCAGATGCTAGGGGAAGACTGTGGAGCAAAGGAGGGAAGAGAACAGTGAGGCCCACTGCAGACTGCTAGTTTGTGAATCTCAGACAGAGCTGCTTCCACAGCAGACTTTTTGGTTGGGTGGGGCCACTTCAGTCCCTCTCTAGTGGCTCTGCCCAGCAAGTGAAAGCAGACCTTTGACCCTTGCCAAAACATCTATCTTGCCAGCTTTTGTGCAGCCTGAGGGCAAGCCCACCCAACCCAGCCCGGCCCAGCCATGCTTCCCCACCCACCTCTGCTGTGGCAGAGAATAAGAGTTCAGTGGGAAGTTCCAGGGCCCCACCCATCAACTGGGGCATTTGAGTGCTTCTTCTGAGAGACTAGAGACAGTCACAGGACCCAAAAAGAACATTGCAGATTGTTACCTATGGCAAGTGCCTCCTACTGACAAGGAGGTCAATTTCCATGCCCTTTACAGCATTTACTGACTCAATTTTACAGGATGAAGGGGTAAAAGGAGTGGCCCTTTGGGGGACTGCCTACAACTCCCCACAGAAAAACTGTGCTAATGGATAAGGGTAGAAAGAACCAAGCCCAGGACCTTGGAATACAAGTCTTTAGCCTTCTCCCCCATGAACAGCCCTCCCAGCTTGCCTGGACCCTCCTATCAGCAGCTCCCCGGAGTGGCCAGAAAAGCAACTTCTAAGCCCTCCAAGGCTTGGCAAAGCCTTTCAGGCTCCCACAACCTAGCCATGAACTGCCTTTTTCCTCCCTACCTTAGTGGTGGTGGAGATCAAGAAACCCCCTGGGAGCTACAAGGTCCCTTCTAAAGCTTGGGGCACTCAAGTACTCCCCCTGGGGTACCAGAGTCTAACACGGACACAAAAGAGCATCATGGCAGCTAGCTCTATCACACAAACATCAACCAATGACAGGGAGAACAATGCTATAGCACATCATAGAATCTTCTGACTCAAGCAAACAGAGTGTGGCTGATTCACACAAGTAACACATTCCATCAGGAAGAGTAAACTGGGGGACATAATTCTCTAAATGCTGTTGGGAAGAGGTGAAGACAGCAGGTCACAGGTAATCCAAGAGGCACACCAAACCTGCTAGAACACCTCATAGTCAACTCAGGACTAGTGCTTCTCTCCCTGGCATGCTCAGGGATAAATCTTTGGGGACCAACAGACAGGCTCATAAGCCAGGCCTAACACCTTCAGGTCTTGACCGAGAGGCCAGATGAGAAAGAATCAGTGAAAGAACTTTAGAAACATGAAAAATCAGAGTGAAAGGACACTCCCAAGAGAAGAAAAATAACTTATTACCAATGGATACCAACCAAAATGAAAAGATTGAAATGACAGATGAAGAATTCCGAGTATGTATTGTAAGGAAGTTCAATAAAATGCAAGAGAAAATAGAAACCCAACACAAAGAAACCACAAAAGCAATGCAGGAAATGAATGAAAAATTTACTGAGGAAAATGTATTATTTAAAATAAAACAGAACTTCTTAAAGTGAAAAACTCATTCAAGGAAGTACAAAGCACAGTAGAAAGCCTTAAGAATAGGCTAGATCAGGCAAAAGAAAGCACCTCAGAGCTTGAAGATGACACCTTTGAGTAAAATAAGTCAGTCAAAGAGAAAGATCAGAGAAACATGAGGAACAAATGAAACCTACAAGAAATATGGGATTATGTAAAGATGCCTAACATAAGAATCTAGGCATCCCTGAGGACAAAGAAAAAACACACCACAGTTGTAAAACTTATTTGAGGGAATAATTGAGGAAACTTCCCCTGGCCTTGCTATAAATCTAGATACCCAGGTACAAAAAGATCGAAAGACCCCTGGGAGATTTATTGTGAAGAGGCAATTGCCATGACACATCGTCATCAGACTGACCAAAGAAAACATGAAAGAGGTCCTCCTATGAACCATAAGGTGAAAGCAGCAGGTAACTTACAAAGGAAAACCCATCAGGCTAACTGTAGAATTGTCAACTGAGACCTTATAAGCCAGAGGGATTGGGGCCACATTCTCAGTCTTCTCAAACAGAATAATGGCCAGACTAGAATTATGTATCCTTCAAAATTAAGTTTCTTATATTAGGGAGAAATAAAGACTTTCTCAGACAAGCAAATACTGAAATAATTTATCAAGATTAGACCTGCCCTGCAGGAAGTACTCAGTTCTACATTATACATTGATTAGCATAACAGACACCCACCAGTGTAAAATCACTCAAAAGCTAAAGGTCAGACCCAGATACCACAATGGCTCAATAGGTAAAACAAGGCAATAAAGTTCTATTCAATACGATGAACAGAAATCCACCCCACGTATCAATTCTTTCAGTAAATGGGAATGGCTTGAATTCACCACTCAAGAGACATAGGTTGGCTGAATGAATAAAAAAATACAAGCCAAGTATCTGCTCTCTCCAGGAAACACATCTAAACCACAAGGGCTCATTCAGACTCAAGGTGAAGGGATGGAAAACAATATTCCATACAAACGGAAACCAAAAGGTAAGCTAATGTAGTGTATCATATAAAATAACATAAACTTCAAATCAGCAAAAGTAAAGAAAGACAAAGATGTCATTATATAATGGTGAAGGGAACAATTCAACAAAAAGACATAACAATCCTAAATATGTATGCATCTAACACAGATGCACCCAGATTCATAATGCAAACCCTACTTGATCTAAACAAAATGATAAACAGAAGCATTGAAATAACTGGGGACTTCAACTCCCCACTGACAGAATAGGACAGATCCTCGAAGAAGAAAATAAGCAAAGAAATGATGGACTTAAATGGAACTCTAGAAAAAATGGGCCTACAAGATATGTACAGAACATTCTACCCAAAACAACTGAATATATGTTCTTCTCATCAGCTCATGGAACATTCTCTAAGAATGATCACAGCCTAGGCCACAAAACATGTCTCAACTAATTTTAAAAAATTGAAATTTATACCATGTATCTTCTCAGACCACAGTGGAATTAAAATCAATTCCAACAGAAATGCTCAACTCTATACAAAGTCATGAAAATTAACAACCTACTGCTCAATACTTATTGGCTCAATGTGGAAATTAAGATGGAAATCAAAAGATTCTTTGAACTAAATGACAAAGTGTATAAGAGTTATCAAAATATGTGTGATTCAACAAAAGCAGTCATAAGAGGAAAATTCATAGTGATAAATGCCTACATACACAAAGACAGAAAGGTCACAAATCAACAATCTAATGAATCATCCCAAGGAATTGGAAAAGGAGAAGCAAACCAATCCCAAACCCAGCAAAAGAAAAGAAATAACTAAGGTCAGAGCAGAACTAAATGAAATCAATAACAAAGGAATTATACAGAAGATTAATGAAAGAAAATGTTGGTTCTTTGAAAAGGTGAACACAATCTACAGGGCTTTCCCTAGATTAACCAGAAACAGAAAAGAAAGGACCCTAATAAGCTCGATCAGAAATGAAGAATGAAATATTACAACAAATACCACAGAAATCACAGAGGATATAAACCAATGGAAAGACATATCATGCTTCTGGATCAGCAAAATCAACATTGTTAAAATGTCTATAGTACCCAAAGTTATTTACAGATTCAATGCAATCCGCATTAAAGTACCAATGTCAGGTTTTGCAGATCTAGAAAAAATAATTCTATCCTTCATATGTAACCAGAAAAGACCCTGAATAGCTAAAACAACTTTAAGCAAAAAGAAAAAATTGGGAGGCACCACTTTACCAGATTTCCAGCTATGTTACAAGACTATAGTAACCATAACAGCATTGTACTGGCATAAGAACAGAGACCTAGACCAATGGATCAGAACAGAGATCCCAAACATAAAACCATCCTTGTATTGCCATTTGATCTTTAATAAAGCAGACAGAAACATATACTGGGGAAAAGAATCCTTATTCAATAAATGGTGCTGGGGAAAATCAGATAGCCAGACGTAGAAGACTGAAACAACATCTGCACCTCTCATCACTCACAAAAATTAGTTCATGATGGATAAGACTTAAACCTAAGGCATGAAACTATGAGAATTCTAGAAGAAGAGGTTGGAAAAACTCTTACAGATATTAACCTAGGCAAAGAATTTACGAAGAAGACCCTGAAGGCAATGACAGCAACAACAAAAATACATAAATGGGACCTGATCAAATAAAAAATAAGCTTCTGCGTAGCCAAGGAAACAATCAATAAAGTGAATAGACACCCTACAGAATGGGAGAAAATATTTGCATGCTATATATCTGATAAAAGGAAAATAACCACAATCTACAAAAAAAATCAAGGAAATCAGCAACGAAACATCCAACAACCCCATTAAACAATGGACAAAAGACATGAACAGAAGCTTTCAAAAGAAAACAGACTAATGGCCAATAAACATATGAAAAAATGTTCAATGTCACTAATCATCAGGGAAATGCAAATGAAAACCCCAATGGTATATCACCTAACTCCAGTGAGAATGGCTTTTATCAAAAAGTCCCCAAACAACAAATGCTGGCATGGATGTGGAGAGAGGAACATTTATACACTATTAGTGGGTTTGCTAACTAGTTCGACCCCTATGGAAAGTAGTATGGAGATACCTGAAAGCACTAAAAGTAGATGTACCATTTGATCCAGCAATCCCGCTCTGAGTATTTACCCAAAGGAAAAGAAGACATTTTATAAAAAAGACATTTATATTTGAATGTTAATATCAGTAGAATTCACAATTGCAAAGGTGTGGAAACAACCCAAGTATTGATCAATACACGAGTGGAGTAATAAAATTTGGTATATGTATACATGGAGTATTACTCAACCATAAAAACGGTGAACTAATACCTTTTGTAACAACCTGGATAGAACTAGAGACCATTCTTCTAAGTGAAGCATCACAAGGATGGAAGAACAAAACATTTGTACGCCCATGATATTCTGAAATTTAAGAAAGACGGGAGACCATAGAAGAGGTTTGCAACATACAAAATAGTTAATTTTTAAAATAGTTAATAATTAAATAGTTAATAGTTAATTAACTATTTAATAGTTAACTATTAACTATTAAATAGTTAATAATATTAAATAATTAACTAATAAATAGTTAATTATTAAAAAATAATTAATAACCAGAATAAATAAAGAATGCCTACTGTGATAGGCTTTTTTAGGGCTGGTATAACAAATTACCAAATATTTAGTGGTTTAAAACAACATAAATGTGTTCTCTCACAGTTCTAGAGGCAGTAAGTTCAAAATCAAGCTGTCAATAGAGCTGCACTTTCCTCTGAAGGCTCTGGAGGAAAATCCTTCCTTGCCTTTTCAAGCTTCTGGTGGCTCTAGGCACTCCTTAGCTCCTGGCTGCATTATTCCTATCTCTGTCTCCATCTTCAGAGAAGGACCCTCTCCTCCTTTTCCCCATAGGTTCCTCCTCTGTGTGTCTCTTAGAAAGATACTTATCATGGATTTAGAACCCAGATAATCAAAAATGATCTTGTCTTAAAACTTTGAACTAAATTGTATATACAAAGATGCATTTTCAAATCAGGTCACATTCACAGGTTTAAGAGGTTAGGACATGAGCACATCTTTTGGAGGAGGGTTCCCATTCAACCCACTATACCTATCAATCAGAGTTCTAGTTAAAATAGTTCTATAAGCTTTTGATTTGAGGCAATTTCCTTTACTATATACATATAAAATTAAATATAGAAAATATAAAAAAGAATTTAAGGTACAAATCATAGTGTATCAGAAGATTAAAGCAGTAAATAGAACTGAAACTACAGGCATAAATCATTTTAGGTCATAAAAAGACTGAACAATTTAACTCTTTAAAGATTATAGACACAAATAATACCTATAGTGCAATGCAGTGTTAATGGTGGGTATCCATCCTTGTATTGTCCAGATATCAGAAAGTTTTCAAAATTAAAAATTTCATTTCTAGTCCTAACTCTAAGTAAATGCTATATTTTATCAAACATTTTTTCAATGAGGATTGTCATCAATATTTTTATATAGTACATTGAATTGATTATTTCTGAAATAATCAACCTGGTCATAAAAAATCACAGAGATCAAAAGTATGTTCAACAAAATCTGTATTGATTTGTAATTACAAAGGAAAACTTCTAAAAGGGAACTTTTTTAATCTGATTTTTTTAAAAAAAAACTCTCAAAGCCTTTTGTAAACATCACACTAAATGGTAAAACTTTTGAAGCATTTTTAAGTTGGGAATAAACAAGCAAGGAAGCTTGCCATTATCTTTTCTATTCAGCACTGTAAGAGTAATAAACATTGGAAAGACAACATTGTCTCTGTAGATGATATGATTGCCTACATAGAAAAGACAAGAAAATCTCCTAATAAACTCACATAACTAAAAAGAGCTCATTAAGATTGCTGGATAAAAGATAAACATACAAAAAAGTAATGATATTTCTAAACACCAGCTAAATCAACTAGGAAGTATAAAGAAAAACAAAAAGATGACATTCACAAAGAAACGCAAAATTATAAGGTAATGAGAAACAAAATATGTTCAAAAACTTTGTGGAACAACTATAACACATCATTGAAGAAATAGATGACAATATATACCATATTCATAGATGGAAAGACTCAATATTTTTTAAAAAGTTATTATGATAAAAAATAAGCCCAAATCTACACAAAATCTGTATAAATTCAACTGCAATTCAATTTCAAACTATTTTTAATGTGGTACTTGGTGCAATGATCCTAAATTTTGGTTGCCAAATAATTTTGAAAAAGAAGAACAAGGCCTGCAGGCAATGTAGAGGTAAAGGTATCAGTGGAACAGAACATAGAGCCCCGAAATAGACTTGGACATACACGGGAACATGGTATTTCAAATCAGTGAGGAAAGGATGATGTATTTAATAAATGGTGCTTGGACTATTGGATATTCATAAGGAAAAAATAAATAAATTTTCTACCTCACAGTATAAATACAAATAATTCACAAATACAAAAATCAAAACTTTAAAATATTGTAGAAGAAAATAAGGACTATAACTTGGATTAGGGAAAGAGCTCTTTAGACATAAAAAAAATAAAACTATAAAAGAAGATGCTAATGTCTACCATAAAGTTGAAAAAAAACCCTTTAATTCAGTTTTTAAAAAACACTATAGGCCGGGCGCTGTGGCTCACGCCTGTAATCCTAGCTCTTGGGAGGCCGAGGCAGGCGGATTGCTTAAGGTCAGGAGTTCAAAACCAGCCTGAGCAAGAGCGAGACCCCGTCTCTACTATAAATAGAAAGAAATTAATTGGCCAACTGATATATATATATAAAAAAATTAGCCGGGCATGGTGGCGCATGCCTGTAGTCCTAGCTACCCGGGAGGCTGAGGCAGAAGGATCACTCGAGCCCAGGAGTTTGAGGTTGCTGTGAGCTAGGACGCCACGGCACTCACTCTAGCCTGGACAACAAAGTGAGACTCTGTCTCCAAAAAAAAAAAAAAAACACTATAAACACAAAGTTAAAAGATAAACTCTGAGGGAAGATACATGCCATATATATAACTGATAAATTCAAGCCAACTATTTAGCTTAAAATGGGTCTCCAATCTTAGTGCCCCTAGCCACACAGAAGAAACACAATGATCTCAGCAGGAAGGCACTTTTACCCTATGCCACAACAAATCCAAAATTAATTTTCTAAGAGAAATGGGCAGTTCACAGACAAAGATATCTCTGAACACCTGGAAATAAGGCCCTGTAAATGACAATCAGCTGAAACCACGAACAGCATAAACAGATCTAAAATGACTAGTACAATGAAATTATTAATACATATTAGGAAGAAATTGTGCTTATCTTTAGAAATAAAAGGCTTGAATATATTTATAGTGAAGGGGAATTTATTTAAAAATAACATAGCAGATCTAAAAAAATCAAATAGCAGGTTTTTTTTGTTTTTTTTTTTGAGACAAAGTCTCACTCTGTTGCCAGGGCTAGAGTGCCATGGCATCAGCCTAGCTCACACTACCCCTAAACTTCTGGGCTCAAGCAATCCTTCTGCCTCGGCCTCCAGAGTAGCTGGGACTACAGGCATTCACCACCATGCCTGGCTAATTTTTTCTATGTATTTTTAGTTGTCTGGCTAATTTCTTTCTATTTTTAGTAGAGATGGGATCTCGCTCTTGCTCAGGCTGGTTTCAAACTCCTGACCTTGAGGGATCATTCCGCCTTGGCCTCCCAGAGTGCTAGGATTACACTATGCCCAGCCCAAGTAGCATTTATTAACATGAAAGATAAAATAATTGAGATTTAAAGCACAAAAGATTTGAAATGGATTTAAAAAAAAAAAAAGAATTTGTGAATTAAATGATGCTCCAGATGACAGTATCTTGAATGAAGTACAGAAAGAAAAGAGAAGAAAAATACAAAACAAATGTTGAAAAAGATGTAGAATAAAGTGAAAATATCTGACAAATATAGAATCTAAGTTCCAGAACACAGTGAAAAAAAAAAAACAAGGCAGTTGCAACATTTGTAGTGATAAAAAGGGAGGGGTTTCTAAAAATTGATGAAAGATATTCATCTACTGATTCAAGAATCTCAATGAATCTTGAACAAGTTAAATAAGAAGAAATCCATACCCAGACATCCTGTGAAAATACAGAAATTCAAAGACAAAGAGAAGACCTTAAAGGTTGTCACTGAAGAAGTGGCATACTAACCTTGACTTCTCAACAGCCCCAGTGGAAGTCAAACTATTGGAATCTTCAATGTTCTATCAGAAAATAACAGCCTTAGTAGATTTCTCTAAACAGAAAAAATATTGTACAAGAAGGGAGATAAAATAAAGATATTTTCAGGCTAACAAAAAATGATGTACCATCATTAGACTGACTCTAAAGAAAATTTTAAAAGAAATACTTTAGGCAGGGAAAAGGTAAACTAATATGAAGCATTTGCTCTTCATAAGTTAACATTGAGTATATAAGATATTAATAATAATATCCTGGGCTGTTTGAAAGGGTATAATTAAAATACATGACAACAGTAACATGTAAGTTCAAGAAAGAACTGTATATAAATGGAATAAAGTGGCTTAAAGTCACAGCCAGGCACAGTGGCATGCACCTTTAGTCACAGCTACTTGGGAGGCTGAGGCAGGAGATTCCTTAAGCCCAGGAGTTTGAGTTATTAGTGTAGTATGCTACAATCACACCTGTGAGTAGCCACTACACTCTAATCTGGGCATCGTAGCAAGATCTTGTCTCTTAAAAACAAAGTTGTAATGAAGTAGTGCAAGGTTGGTTTGACACAATAAAAGAAACAATGTAATATACAACTTAAAGATTAAAGAATAAAACTTATGACCATCTCAACAGATGGAGTAAAAGATTATAATTTAATAAAATTCAACATACATTCATGATTTTTTAAAAATCTGTTTAGCAAACTAGAAATAGGAGGGAACTCCCCTAACCTGATAACGGAATTTATAAAAATCTACAGCAAATATTTTACTTAGTGGTAAAATGTTGAAAGCATCCCCTTTGAGATTTGGGAAGAAAAGGATTCCCATTATTACTAACACTATTCATTGATGTCCTGGAAATACTAGCTAGCAACATAACTTCCAAAAAAGAAGTAATTATAATGATCAGAAATGAAGAAACAAAGCTTTCTTTATCTAAAGTTGATATAATTACATGCAATGAAAATCCAAAAGAATTATAGATGAATTATTAACTTTAATAAGTGAATTTAGCAAGTCTCCTAGATAAAAAAAATCAATATTCAAGAATCAATTGCAGTTCTATATACTAGCAACAAACTAGAAAATTAAGTGAAAAGAAAAAGATAACTTTAACAATAACGTTCACAATAATAAAAATAATGCATTTAAGAATATGTCTAACAGAAGATGTACAAGATTATTTTTATATGGTACTTCAAAATTTCCATAGCAAAAGGTTGAAATTATATAGGTTGTTTTTTTTTTGTTTTTTTGTTGTTGTTTTTTTGAGACAGAGTCTCACTCTGTTGCCCAGGCTAGAGTGAGTGCCGTGGCGTCAGCCTAGCTCACAGCAACCTCAAACTCCTGGCTCAAGCAATCCTCCTGCCTCAGCCTCCCAAGTAGCTGGGACTACAGGCATTCGCCACCATGCCCGGCTAATTTTTTGTATATATTAGTTGGCCAATTAATTTCTTTCTATTTATAGTAGAGACGAGGTCTCGCTCTTGCTCAGGCTGGTTTCGAACTCCTGACCTTGAGCAATCCGCCCGCCTCGGCCTCCCAGAGAGCTAGGATTACAGGCGTGAGCCACAGCACCCGGCCTAGGTTGTTATTAAAAGGAGTTCAATAAGCTATTCAAACAAAAGAAAAATAAAACAGAACCCCATATCTCATACCTTACACGTAACAAATTTTAGGTAGCTTAAGGACGTCAATATAAATAGCAAAACTATAAAGTTTTAGAAGCTAATATAGGGAAAACATCTTTATGAGCTCAGAAGAAAGAAATATTTTATAAACTAAAGCAAATAAATATTAACTATAAACAAAAAAACATGATAAATAAAATTGCATCAAACCATGAACTTCTACCAGAAGACACCATAAGGAGAGTGAAAAGACAAACCAGAATGAGGAGTATTTGTAGTGCATATAGAACTTTTAAGTATGAGTAAGAAACTAAAAAAGGACTCACTTGTATTCACAATATATAGTACATATATCAATAAGCAAACGAGCAACAGATTTGGAATTGGTACTTCAAAACAGGAGAAATTCAAATAGTCGATAAACATATGAAAATTTTATCAACCTCCTTCGAAATCAAGGCAATGTAAATTTAAAACAATGACTAGTTATCACTTTGTACCCAGAGATGGGAAAAAATTTTAAAGTTTGACAATAACAAATCATGAAGAGAATGTAGAGTAACAGGTGCTATTATACACTGCTGATGGCAATGTAACTTGATATAACGTTCTTGGTTTAGCTTTTATAACAATGTTGAAGATGCACACACTATGATCTAGTAATTCCACTTCTAGTTAAGTCTTGGAAATCTCCTGCTCACAATCACAAGGAAATATATGCAAGAAGGTGTATTGCGACGTTGTTCAAAATAGCCCAAAACTAATAAAAATGTCCATCCCCTAAAGAATCAACAGATTGATGTATATTATAAAATGGTATTCTACAAAATAATTTTTTGAAAACTACAACTACTCCTGATATTACTGAAACTCAGAGATACAATATTGAGCTAGAGAGGCAAGTCATAAAAGAAAACACAGAGATAGAATTATTCCATGTACATAAAGTTTAAGGTCAAGGAATATAAATCTATAGTGTATAAGGAAGCACCCATACATGGCAAGACTTTAAAGAAAAGCAAATAAGTATCATTAGTTAAAAAAAAAACAACAAAACAGAGTAGGTACTATAGAGGGGAGAAGTGAGGTGATGTGATGGTGCCAACTTTATGAGGGACTTCCAAGGTTCTGATAATATTGGCAATATTCTGTTTTGTCATATCTGTAGTCTTTACACAGGTGTCTAGTTCATAATTATTATTTGTTAACTATTAATATATATAGTTAAATACATATATGTAGTATGTACTTGATTTTTGTTCTCCCTCACTAAAAGTAATATTCTTTATTGTTAATTCTAGACCATACAGCAAAAGAAAATAAGAAGACGGTATATAGGAGAGACACTCAACACCAAGGACAAATTTCATCAGGTTCAATATTTAAATGAAAGTTATTCTCTTTGAGCAAAACCATAGATGTTGAGTAGTTGTTCCCTTATCATCTGTTAACCTTTTCTCATCTCTCTGCTGGGTGGTTTGTTTTCCCTTTATATTGCTTCTACCTCCAAACATACTTTTAAAACTTAAATTTTGAAACAAATTTTTACTCTGTTGTCTTTCTCATATTCTTACAATTCGGTTCTATGCATTTCATTTTTATCCTTTATTATGGGCCCTCCTTCCATTTTGTGTTTCACATGTTCTTTTTACATTTAAGGTCCTCAGAAAGTTCTCTATGTGAATATTCATTTTAAAAATGGCTTCTTTTTATCACCATTAGTGTGATTCACAATTGAACTATCAAAAAATTTTTTTATTATTTTTTCAGCATATTATGAGGGTACAAGTGTTAAGGTTACATATATTGCCCTTGCCCCCCTCCCCCCTCGAGTCAGAGCTTCAAGCATGTCCATCCCTCAGTTGGTGCGCATCGCACTCATTATGTATGTATATACCCATCCCCTCCTCCCCCCTCCCATCTGCCCGATGCCCAGTAAATGTTATTCCTATATATCCACATAGGTGTTGATCAGTTAATACCAATTTGCTGGTGAGTACATGTGGTGCTTATTTTTTCATTCTTGGGATACTTCACTTAATAGAATGGGTTCCAGCTCTATCCAGGAAAATACAAGAGGTGCTATATCACCATTGTTTCTCATAACTGAAGAGTGCTCCATGGTATACATATACCACATCTTATAGAATTTCATGACTCACTCCTATCTCTTGAAACAGGTTTTTTTCAGTCTTAAATCATGGGATTATATATACTTTACCTTGAATGTTTAAAAATTTGTTTCCTTATAATGTACAGTGCCTGCCATACTCAATATCTGCTTCAAATTCCAAAATGACATAGTCATTTTCTTCCAAAGTTCCCATCAATTATGAAATTCAACTATATTAGTCTTCTTTCAGTACATAACAAGTGACTACAAACTTTGCGGCTTGAAGCAACACCCATTTTGGTGCTCACAGTTTTGCTGATTAAAAATCTGTGCATAATATGGCTGGATTCTCTATACAGGGTCTCATGAGTCTAAGACGAAGTGTTGACGAGCCTACTTTTTTCATCTGGAGCCCAGGGTCCTCTTTCAAGTTCATGTGGTTGTGGCAGAGTTAAGTTCCTTGCAGATGTAGAAATGAAATATTCACTTCCTTTTATCATGTAGCTTTCTCCATCTTCAAAGCCAGCAAGAGTGTTGAATCCCTTTCACACATAGAATCCCTTTAATGAAGAAGAATCCAATCCCTTTTAAGGATTCATCTGATTAGCTTAGGTCTACCCAGAATAAGTTTCTGTTCATAAAGTCAACTGTACCTTAGAACAGAGCCTAATCCTGAGAGAGACTCTCTCAGGATAGTCATATACATAGTTTGTACACCAGAGATTGGGTAGGGTTCTTGAGAGTCATTTTAAAATATAATTCCACACCAACTAATTTTACCAGTAGTTTAGAATTAAACTAGAGTATAGAGTATTCTACTTTTTAACTTGTCTATATTTGGGATCATTCTATGGACTGGACATTTTGCTAGGTGGTGCATATTAGTTTATTTAATCTCTTAACAACTCTATGAAATAGGTACAATACTGAATTTCGGAGTCACGGTAAAATTTTTACAAGTTTCCAGATTAAAATATCAGAGCAAAAATTCAAACCAAGCCATATCTATCTTGAGAGCCTTCCTTCTTAATCACTCTGCTAAACTTTCTGTTTTTGCCAGTGTTCTTATATGTGGTCTATCAAGAACAAATTCCTCTTATCATCCTCCAGCTCACTATGCAAACTAGAATTTGTTCCCCCAACAAATATTTTTCTTTCTCTTTTGTCCACTGTCAAAAATCCCTTTTTGGCATTTGTCCCCTGTCAGTGTGCCTTGGGCTTCTCCCAGGATAGTAGCTGTATTCCCAGAGGGAGTCTCCCAGGAAGGTGTGAGCAGGAAGTACACATTCCTAAGACCCAGGCAGAAGCTGCAAACTTCTGACAGAGCCTCAGAAGTCATCTGATATCACCTCTGCTGCATTCTATTGGATACAGGCAAGTCATTAAAGCTGGCCCTGATCCAAGGGGAGAAAAATAACACTCCATCTATCAATGGGAGAGTGGCAAGGACACACTGCAGAAGAGTTCCTGGGATAGAAAACATTGTTGTAGCACTCTTTGGAAAATATGATCTATCACATCCACAGTTTGAAAAACATTTGTCTACTGAATAATGAAACATATATTTTCATGCAGTTTGTGACAGGCTGAATTGCATCCTCCACAAAGATATGTTGTAGCCCTGTGAATATGTCCTTATTTGGAAATAGGATTTTTGCAGATGATGGTGTTAAGATCAAGTCATTAGGGTGGGTGCTTAATTCATTGTAACAGATGTTCTTATGAGAAGGAAAGAGAGGAGAATGTCATGTGAAAACACAGAGAGAGACACACAGAGAAAAGTCGATTTTAGAATCAGAAACAGAGATTGGAGTTATGCTGCCACAAGCCAAGGAATGCCTGGAGCTATATCAGAAGGTGGAAGAGACAAGGAAGGAGTCTCTCCTGCAGGCTTCAGAGAGAATGTGGCTCTATTGACAACTTTATTTTGCACTTCTCACCTCCAGACCTGAGACAACAGATTTCTGTGATTTTTAAGTCACCCAGTTTGTGGCACTTTGTTACAGCAGCCATAGGAAACTGATATACAATTCATTCATTCTCAATACAAATATTGTATATACCATTCCACATTTTAATTTTTTCATTTATATGTGCTCATATGTAATTAATTAAAATGTAAAATTTGCTTTACTTTGTACTAACACTTTCTTCCTCTGAAGACATCAATATTTTTATCAACTCATTTTCTTTTTTTTTTTTTCTTTTTCTTCTTTTTTTTTTTTTTGAGACAGAGTCTCACTTTGTTGCCCAGGCTAGAGTGAGTGCCGTGGCATTAGCCTGGCTCACAGCAACCTCAATCTCCGGGGCTCAGCGATCCTACTGCCTCAGCCTCCCGAGTAGCTGGGACTACAGGCATGCGCCACCATGCCCGGCTAATTTTTTGTATATATATTTTTAGTTGGTCAATTAATTTATTTCTATTTTTGGTAGAGACGGGGTCTCGCTCAGGCTGGTTTCAAACTCCTGACCTTGAGCAATCCGCCAGCCTCGGCCTCCCAGAGTGCTAGGATTACAGGCGTGAGCCACCACGCCCGGCCCTATCAACTGATTTTCTGAACACTTTTACCTGATAAACTCTGGATGTTTTTTACAACCAGTTTTTAATCTCTATTGGTCACTGTAGGATTTGCTAATAGTTTTCTTTGGCATTTTTTTCCTTCCCACTCTAATTATGTATGATTAGTCAAATTTGTATGTAGCACGAACAAAATCAAGCTATTTTTCTGTTTCGCTCTGTAGAATTCCTTGTTATTCACTCCCACTTTACATCATTTCAACTGAGCCAATTCTACATTTTCATTAAAGGGCTGTTATTGTTTGCAACCCAACTCATAGTATCAATATCCTTAGTTAATACTATTTTTACTAAAGTAGAAGAATATAACTTGAATTAGCTTAGTAATTTGTTGCCAGACTATAGGAGTGCCCTACAGAACTAAAGGGCAAAAATGGAGCTAAGCCTCACAGGACTTTAAGCAGAACATGGATATCATTAAGGAGGACAGAGAGTACTCTGTCTCTCATATTAATTTTTCTCCATGCATGTATTTCATTCCACTCTCTCTATTTAGCCTGGTATTCTCTGCTTCCTAGTCCCATCCTGAAAGATAGCCATGCCCCGGCTCCCAGGCATACATTACTATAATTCTAATTGTTGCAGAGATGGATTCACTGTCTGTGAGTGAATCCCAATTCCAAATCACTGATGGAGAAAATCTGACCAGCTATTTGGTCTGGGGGTCCATTACAGGTCTAATTAACTGGCGCTGGGGGCAAGGTCACTAAACAGGTGCTGTGTAGGGGAGGACAATAGTCCAAGAAGGAGTGAAGGGAAGGTGATTTAACGTGCACATTCCATTGGAAACAAATCTCATTTTTCATGTTATCCTTTCTTATCTTTCAAAAGTTCTCTTTCTGCTTCCCTTCTAACCTGAATCTCTCTCTTCTTCCATGTAGCACCCAGCTACCCTGCCTTCTTTTTCTTTTGTTCTGATTTCCCTTAGAACTTGAGATTCCTCTGTCTGTAACCTACACTTTCTTGTCTGTGCTTTTGGTGCCAGCCTACACCCACCCGTGTGTTGGGTGTGTGTGGGGGGGGTGGGGAATGGGAAAGCATCATATTTATTATTGCATCATTCCTAAAACATATTGCTATAAATAAAAAGGAACTCTGGTGTATAAAATTTCTCTATCCTAATACATCTATTTACTTATTTATCCTTGATGTTTATCCTCTCTCTTCTTAAAATTGACTTGAGGCAGATGGCCTCATCACTACATCTCCCTTTTTGTTCCTTCCTTCCTTCCTTTCTGCATCTTGTCTTCCAATGCTGTCTATGTTGATGCTCAGCCATATTGGTGGCTCTAAAGTCTGCAGGAATTTCTCATCCCATTGACATCCTTGGTTCTGGACTTCATTTCTGGTTCTGCCTCTGAACTTCTGAATTCACATTTGGAAAGATATATGGGAACTCATACGGCATCTTGGATTGGGTTTGCTGGAATAGGAGACTAAAATATGCTACCCCAAAATGCCTCTTTGGCATAAAACTTACTTGAGCTGATTATTTTGAGAAACAGCATACACAGGAGAAGCTCTGAAAACAGAGTATAAGTGGCCCTTTTGTAAAGGAAACTTCTATTTATAAAAGAAGTCACCATTTGTAACGATGTCTCCCTCTCTGTACTAAGAAGAGAAGGAAAACTCCAAATCAAAAGAGACTCTTATCAATGGAAAAGGCACCAATTTAAATCTGCACTACCAACATTACTTTAGTTTACCATGCCTTCCTTGGTCACCTTCTCATAACCTCCCTCCCCACACCTTCCTTCTTTTCTTTTAGCTGAAGATGATATTATATTTAAGCCCAAATTCCAGCCACCTCTTTGAGTTATTCC
The DNA here is from genome assembly GCF_040939455.1 of Microcebus murinus. Lineage (NCBI taxonomy): Eukaryota > Metazoa > Chordata > Mammalia > Primates > Cheirogaleidae > Microcebus > Microcebus murinus. The sequence continues at coordinate 90,241,894 of NC_134106.1, forward strand.
CATGTATATATGAGACATACATTTTAATATGCTTCTGTTTGTTTTTCTCTTGTCAATCTGTCTTTTGTTATAGGAGCCCCAGACAAGAACCTAGAGAGGTAGGAAAGAAAGGATACTTTTTTTTATCTTTACACTGGAAGCAAACTCTGAGCCAAAGAATCATTTGCAGAAGTTTTATTGGCAAGTACCATAGAATTGTGAGATACTTGGTGGGATATTTCTTTAAGAAAGTCTGGATTGGACAGAGCAAGAAGATGACCCTGAATACAGTTGCAATGGAGTCCTCAGCCCATCCTACCAGGTCCTCTGGAGCTGGAGTGGCTCTTCAAAGTTGTTCCAAGTTGAAACAAGCAAGCCAGGTATTTGTACTCCCGCATCAGTCAGTCATTTGTTATGGGATAACCCTTGGCCAAAGCAATGCCCTGCAACTCAGGCAGGGATGCAGCTGTGAACTTCTGAGGATGAGAGCCTTTATGATGAAGAAAGAATATGGGCAGAACACCAGAGTGACCACTATAAGTAACATCAAACAGAAAGGTCAGTAAAGTAAATGTTAGAAAACCTTGGCTTTGGTCCTGGCTTTGCCAAAACTTTGTGTTCTTAGACAAATCACTTTACCTTTATGGACTCTGGTGTCCCCAGTTATAAAATAAGATCTGCAGCACAGTCCACAGGTATTTTATTCCAGAGCAACAATCTCTCATGTACATAAAAGTGGGCATGTGAAGGACGTAGTTATAATAATGAAATGTTCAGCAATTAGGAGGATAGTGCTTAATAGTATGGACATGCCCCAATTTTAAAGAATTAGATATGTCTATTTGTACTAACATGGAAGGCTCTTCAAAGGCAAATAAATAAATAAATAAAAGTTGCATACAAGGAATGGTATGATTCCATTTATGTATAAAATATATCTCACAAAACAAAACTATGTATGAAAATGTATTTGTTTTTGGAAGGGCAAACATCAAAGTAACATCAGTAATTGCCACTGGGAAGCGTCTAGAATTGGGATGGGGATAAGGGCAGAGGAAAAGAGAGTGAATTACTTTATATAGCTTACATATTTTCAATAGCCACATATTACTTATGCAGTTTGAGAGAAAAAGAACAAATATGTAGATGAAGCAAGGTGATTAAAGGTAAGCTCTGAAATTCCAGCTCTTGAAATTCCTTGATTTTAAGGACCATTCCTCTATTTTTACTCCACCTCCCTCCTGTCCGCCACAGTCCACCAAAACATTGGTAATCCTAACAAGATTGGGAGTTGACCTTGGCAGCCAATTCAATCAAAATGATAGGGAGGGTGAGAAACCAGAAATAGAAATATTCTGCAAGAGTGACTGCCTCTCAAATTTAAATGAGTTAGCAAAGGAAACCGTAAGAACTATTTGAGTGATATGACCTCTATACTTAATTTGAGTTTCAGTTCGGTAGATGTACCAATAGCAAGAAGTACTAAACTTGCAATAGCTTCATATAGATGTTAGCTGATCTACACAGATCTTTGAGAAAGGACTTTGACTTTTTGTATGGAAAGGGAAGTTAGCTTCCTAAGATTACCAACTTGGTAATCATCTTTTCAAAATCTGTATAAATTATTCTAAGGTATTCTTGATTTCCACCATTTTAAAGATAAGCTATTGAATCTCTGAAATTAGAATAGTTGCTTTACATCATCCTTTAAAGTACCCTAAAGGTAAACCTTTTGAAGGAAGAGTTTATGCACACACTAAATAATATTTATAATTACAAATACTAAAGCTCTCCAATACTCATACATGTACAATGTTGAAATCTACTTTAATAATGCACAGAACATTGTAATGCTCTCCAGAATGTAGCCAAAGAAAGAATGATTGTTTCTTCTCTTTCTGCCAGAATGGGAATGTTTCAGGGAGAAGCCTCCTTAAAGTGAAGAAAAGGGTCAAATCCAATTAAATTTGCAAAGGAAACTTCGGAGAGGACGAATGCCATTAGCCCAAACTGGAATGTGGCCAAAACACAGGGTAATACTTCAACTCTTAGAAAAAGTGCCAGGGGGATATTTAACAACTGCAGGTGGCCAAATGGGCTTTCTCCTAAGTCTCATCAGAAAAGTCATTAATAGCAACAATATTCACCAAGTTAAAGTAATATTACTTGACAAACTGCATATTCAATTACTATGTTTTAAACTCTGACATTTATCGGGTATCAATTAAAACTACTTCTCTATAGAATAATAAATACAAAAATAAAATCCTTCTGTCATTAAGCAAGGTTAGAACATAAGAAATATTTGTTATTTAAATCTAGCATTGGTCTTTCCTTAAATGAAAAATCAATTATATTTTTGCCAATAAACGGGGCCTAGATATATGCATGTTTTTAATTTTTCTTCTGTTTTAGAAATCTTTATGAATTTTTAAATAAGATCTTATTTACCACAATATTTCCTTACTATATGCTATTTTATATGATTTCAATTGGTTTTATATTTCCCATAATCTGCATGAGAATGAGCTTGACTAGTTTTTAAACATGTATAAATTTATCCATGCTGTGAAATATTATATGATACCGTTTTATATTTCAAAAAATTTTTTCTTTTTATCTCTTTATTTCTTTTTAAATATTCTCTTTCTCTTTCTTCTAGGGTTGTAAGAGAAACATTTTGTGAACTGTGACATAAAGGCAATGGAAAATGCAGGCCTGTTAGTGACATAACACATCCACTCTTGAATCCTGCAAAGGATATTATGTGAGCAAATGCACATAGTGAAACCTAAAAAGGTTCCAGTTTTTAAATGCTGAATGCTTGAGAGCTCTGCTTGTACCTGCTGTGATTTAAAAGGCTAGAGGCCTCATTTTAAGCCACTAAAATTCAAAGTGACAGAAACCTACAAATTTTTATTGCTGTGCATTTAATAAAATTTACATTTACAAGCTGTCAGTTTGAAATGTTGAATAACTGGTACTTTTGCATTCAGAAGAGCAGATTTGGTTGTGTAGAGGGTTCATTACTACCTACTTACACGTTCCTTAAAAACTCAGAATAATCCTTCAATCTATGACTTTTGATATCTCTTAATTCAACACTGCACAAAAACACCATTGAGTTTGCAGTAAGGTCAACAAAAGGAATTTATTGTGCTCCCATAAAGCAAGGCGTAATTAAGAGCCCTTTCTGCTTGTTGTAATGTGCTAATACGAGAACATTAGAACCAAGGTACAATCCATTGCTAGGTGTCTGCAGCAGCTGCCTAGGTTTTTGGTAATTTACTTACTCAATTATGTCGACTCTCTTAAATCCACAACACTGGTGGGTGGTAAGGTAGAGGGATAATAAAAAAACATAGAGTAGGAAACCCCTTTAATGCATGTTTTATGTGCATCTTGGGTAACATTTTTTTGTTTGTTTGCTTTTGAGAACAAGAATTAAAGATTGTAACTTTAGGAAACTCTCAGCACAGGAATAAACGTGCATGGGTTTAAGACACCTCTAAAAATTATGAGATGTCTAATAATCCTATGATTATGGGGTCTGTTCTGAAAAAGAATATTAAACTAAATGTTTGACTCAGTATTACAAAAACAGATTATCTAATGGCTTCCAAGGGGGAAATATGAGAAAGACCATTCATAAAGTTCCTTAATAGTAATAAATTATACTCACTTCCTTATTTTCCACGTAAATGCAAAAACAAAGAGAAACTCTGATAGAAAGTGTTCTCCCAGCTTTATAAGGACCACCTATAGCAAAATCTCTTCAAATTGTTTGCTATCAATGTTAATCCAATATTCTTCTCAAATAAGCATCAGAAAATATGCTCACTACACTTATAAAATATCTAATTTTTCTTAATATTCAAAGAAGTTTTAAATGCCAACCTCAAAGGTTAAATTTTTAGAATGCATTTGTTTTATATTTAGGTCAAAATATAACACAAGCTGGGGGAAAAAAGGCCCAAAATAGAAAATTCAATCTGATTTACCTTGCCATTATTCAACTATGAAAAATTAAATTTTTGCACCAAATACAAACTACTGACTTAAACATGAAAATTCAAATTGCCTCTTTTTAAATTTTATTTAAATTATCTCTATAATTGTAGCATTCATATAAAAGGACAAATCTTAATGTGTTGATATAAATTGAAACTTAGAGAAAAAACAGGTTAAATAATTTTCTTCATATATCAAAATGTATGTATCATTCCTCATCCATTTTCTTTTCAATACATTAAGTCCCACAAAATGTCTTTGATGAACCAAATAATCTTTATTTTACAGCTCAAAAATTGTAAAAACATTTACAAATATCAACTTATTAGTTTTGATTACAAATTAGATATCTTTAAACTTTCCTCCCTGGAATTCTTTATATTCTCTTAGACAAGATGACATAATTAAAAATAAAAGAGAACAAAAAAAATCCTATTTTATAAAATTACCTTTCAGTCAATGTCTTTGAAATAATTTTTAATCTTTTGCCCCTAAGAAAAAAAAATTTTTTTCCATTTTGGTCTCAAGGGGATTGAAGCTATGAAATATTACATTATAGCCAATTATGTCCCATGCAATAATATGTTCAGTAATACAGGTACCTTTCTAAGTTTTCAAAAGAAATTTATGCCTCATTTTTTATTTTTAGTTACTAGAGTTGAATAGTTTGGAAAGAAGCCTATAAAATTTTTGTTTTTAAAATGAAAAGTAAAAACTGAACATGACTGAGAGGCTACAAAATGACAGAAGAATGTGTAAAATCCATCTTTTCTCTCTTTTTTTTCCCTTAAATAATGAAGTCACTGAGCTAGAGGAACTCTACCGAGTTTTCACTGTGCAAAGATCATAGAACTAGTCTCTATATGAATTATGTATGTTCATTTTCTCTAACATGAGCTACTTGATTCCCCTATTAATAAGTCCATTCTGAAAGTGTATACACTTTTAGAATATGTGGACGAAATTAATATCCATAACAGAGTAAAATAATTTCACCTCTCCAAAAAACTAACAAGATAATACTTTTATGGCAAACATAGCAGTGACGTCTGTAAGATAACAAATGCCAATGACTCCTCTAGTATGACATGGAAAGAATCTAGTTCAGAATGAAAAAGGAGGATCTTCTATCCTCATAAGCTTAGGCATGAAAATAGACTAAACACTATGTATGTGCTCACCTTTTCTCAAACACTTTGTTTCAATGTCTGTTTAAATGCTAGGTTTATTGGTTTAAGGTGTGCATTGAATATATCGGGTCTCTATTAATCTGACTGGTTACCTTCAAGATAACTGAACTTTAAATAACTAAAATAACATCAATATTAATATAATTGTATTTACTAACCTCCCACTACTTCCCCCTGCCTGGCATAAGTGTTGGAATTACAAGTCAGACAGGGCTGAACAGCAATCTTCAAGAAAATTGCTTTAAATTGGCCTTCATTAGCTCTCGCAGCACTGAAAAACAACTCCAAGTGCATGCCTATAGATGGTAAGCCAGTAGCAATACCTCCTTATTAAAAGGCAGCACATTAGTCTGCTCAACCGGCATTCATCACATTTGATAAATACTATTCAATAAGAATCTTCAACTGCAAAAGAAATCTACTATACTTAATCTAAGTATCAGGACTGTTAGGACCAAATTTAAAATCCAATAATGGCAAGTTTGTTAATTCCAGTTTACTTTTTTTTCAATTGTAGAGCACTGGAGATTGCAGCCGAACTTTTAAATTTCCTTTCATAATGTTCCTCACTTATAAATAATCAGTACTACACAATAACAAAGAATAAGGAAACTAAAACTTTCCTAAGAACTTCAAACTTAGATACCAACATCAAGAGGAAAATATATTTCAAAGTGAAGAGAAAATTCTTCTGTTTCATAGCTTTGCTTTGAAGAGCTCAGCTCTTTCTTGACATCTGCATAGTAAAAGGGAATTTAATTTCCTTGGTCAACTATCCTTTCTGAAAATTCTGTATTGGCAGACTTGGAAATGGAAGGAATTTTTCTCAGGGATTAATTCTCAGCTCTTCTTAACACTCAAAATGCTGAATATCTTCAGTACACAAGCCAGGGAATTTGGCCCTTGAAGTTACACTTTTTAGCAAACAAATGTTAAAATATATATACATATTTTTCACAGAGAGACTACACAAAATCTATCAGAATTCTGAATTGTCTGATATGAAACTGATATGCATATTAACTTCCCTAATTCAGCTCCCTCTGGTTTACAGCTTGAAAAAGTTCCAGCATTTCATCCTTTATATTGGCATTTCCGTTTCTAAACCTTACCATTGGTTTTGTTCCAAAAAATAACATTTCAAAACAGAACAGAAAAATGAAACATTTTAGGCCGAGCAAATAAGACCACCTTCTTGAAAGCCAGGTAATTTTTCTCAAAGTCTAAGTTCATAGCCAATTCTACCATTTCAACTTGAACCATTTTAATTTAGTAAACATTTTTATAAAATACAAGGTTCTGTTATTTCATGGGTCTGTTTGGGGAAGCATGGCTATTCATTTCAATGGAGGGCTGCAACTTAGAGTAGTGGCTAAAACTTGGGTCAATCAATCCCAATTTTACCATTTCCTATCTATATGACTGTAAGCAAGTCACTTACACTCTCTAAGGCTCAATTTTCTCATCTGTTAAGTGGAAATAATATCAAAGGCTTTCATAGGGAGGAAATGAAATAATGTTTGTAAGACATCAAGCATGGTGCCTAGCATATAATAAGCACTTAATAATGGTAGCTGCTAACTCCATGTTTAATTTGACAATTTTTTTATTAAATAGGATATTTTTAGACCAAAATGACCATTCACATCTTTCAAAATTTTACCTATAAATATTTAATTCAGATGTTAATTGGTCCATTATAGAGTATCTACAACCACCAGATAAAATATGAAAACCTGCATCATTCAAAAAACACTTTTTTACAAAAAAAAATAGACAGGTGTTTCTTTTTCCTCCAAAATATTGGTTATCTGTTCCTATATACAAGACAAATGGAACTTTTCACTTTTTTCCAAAGACACTTTGCCATTTTAAAAACAAATATGGTATTTTTCTTCTTATGCCTCTTGCATATAAACCAAATAGTATTTTAACACTTATTTCAAGATTCTTCTTGAAGCTTTTTCTTACATAGTCTACTATCAAGTAGAATTTTAAGCCTTGCTCTTTATTCAAATTCCATATTCAAACAAGCTAGTTATTTTTTGCAAGATTCCTATTCCCCCCCCCCAAAAAAAAAAAACTAAGAAAAAAATATATGAAAGTCAGGAGCATGTACAGTTTTTTTTTCCCAGTTCTGTCGAATACATAATTTTTTTCGATACAAATAATGTAAATTAATTCTCTTACATTGCAACAGCCATCAGGATCCAAAATTAAATATTTCTATATCAGGCCTGTTCTTTACCAAGCAAATCCATTTCCAGGGATCTAATTGTCTTATCAAAATTATTTTTAATTTTATGATTGAGAATAAAGGGGTATAGAAATTCAAGGTAAAAGTCACCGGTAGCTCATTGTCTGTGTGGGGAGAGGATAAGAATTATTTCAAACTCATTTGCATTAAGGGAGAGAACTGGGTATTCTGTTAAGGGAGCTGGGCAGCTTCAATTTGGGTTTCATATACATAATAAAGTTAGGAGGACGACCCAGGAAAGCCAATGGCCGCAAAAAAAAAAAAAAAAAAAAAACCTCCCAATACAAGACGAACTTCACGTGGTCTCTGAGAAGATCACTGGGTGTAGAAAGGAACCCCAGCCCTGTTTCAGCTTCATGAGGATTCAAGAGCTTCCTTCTATCCTGGGGCCAGGGCCACTCTGGGATGCAGTCCATTAGGCATGTACAGACAACATAGATTTGGCCAGTTTATACATAATCCTGCCATTTTCTATTTGCCTCCCTCCGTCCATGATCTGGAAGTCAATGGGAGTTCAGGGCCCTTGAGCTTCTGTAAAGCATGCCCACACAGCTCAACCAGGCCCATAAAAGCCGGGAAATGAACAAGTTCAAGTTCTCATAGTGTGTTAATGTGCCCACAAGTGTACCAACTTTACACATTTAACAGCTCATGTAGTAATGAAAAATGCCATGTAGAACATATAGCTGCATGTGCAAGGTGGGCTAATTAATATGCCTATATGTGCTCTTTAATTGTATTTTTGGTTAATGTAACACTGCAAACTTTTATATAAATAACTTTATATTTTATATGGAATTTCACGTAAAAGAAACCAAGAGGGAACAAGGGAAAATTCTAATGGTATTCTTACTGAGTTTCATGAGTTCAATATTGCACCTTTTTTCCCCCTATAAACTTGTCAATATATTGACACAAAACTTTCAATCCTGGCATGATCATTCAGCAGGCCAATAGCTTAGCAAAAGGAAAAGGCAATATGCGGTGTTCCAAATCTACCCAATCTAACGTTTTACTTTTTCAGGCAGCCCTTAACCAGGTTATCTCTGCAAAACAGACAGATATCAAGTTTGATATTTTGAAGCTCAAACATGGTTGTCAGTTTGAAAACGAAGGAAGCCTGGGATAAAGAGTTGAATTTTAAAGTTTTCCCTATTACTAGTGAGGTCTGGGTTTGGGTTGTTTTTCTAGGAGAAGCCAAAGGCCACTGAAGATGTTTTTCCATCAATTTTTCATAAGCATTTAAGCTAAAGGGGGGGGGGAGGGATGGAAAGATGGGAGGACATGGTTTTCTTTGGGGAAGGAAATTAGAAGTCACCGCAAATAATTCACCTGGATAGGTAAAGGCGAGCAAACACTGTTTGCTTGTGAATCCCTGACAACTTCATTACCTTCTTCCCAAGGGAGAGGCAGAGCCTCTCGCTCCATTTCAGACCCGCAAGGAAAGGCTTTGAGAAGAGAACCGGGGAGGAGCACGCCCCAGGTGTGGGCTCAGCTCGGCACTCGCCAGGGGCCTCCGCAGGTGGCTCTCCTTGGCAGCGAGGCCAGGCGCTAGCCCGCCGGCTCGGGCAGCCTGACTTGACCCCCGCCGCCGCCGAGGCTGGCAGGAAGCGACGCCCGAGTTCTCCGCGAGAAGAACGCGGCCTCCGCGTGTCGGCCGCAGCCGGGCTCTCGCGCTTCGGGGCAAACCGCTATAATTATATAAGGTCCGAGTGAGGCAAAACTCGACCCCCGCACTCCCCAGCGGTGCGACCGCCTCCCGCCCCGGAGCTGGCAGAGGCCTCGTCGCCCCTTTAAGACCGCGCCCGGCTTGGGTGGCTGCAAGGACGCTCGCCAAAGCGCTCCGGCCCCTGCTCTCCCGCCCCGGACCTGGGGGCGCCAGCGCCGCCCGCGACCCAGCACAGCGGGCGCCACGAGACTCCAGGACACGAAAGCTATTCAGAGGTCGAAGCAGGTGGCGTGGCGGCCTAAAAGGAGGAAGTGACTTAAATGACTCCTGTTTCCAGGCCCAGCCGCTAGACGGTCACCTCCCCGGAGAGCAGGTCTCTGGGCCTCAGGGGTTCCCGGCGCTCCTGGCACAGTGGCTCCCAAGACATGCTGAGCGGGCGGAGGCCAGATTCCACTCCCCCGGCCTTCTTGCCCTGCAGCCCTCGCTGTCTCGCTGTGAGGTCCACGAACCACCTGCACCAGGACCACCCGAGAGATAAACACGCAGATCCCTGGGCCCCACCCTCATCTACTGAAACCCAGAGCACTCCCCACTGAATTTTCACGCGTGCTGAAGTTTGAGGCTTGCTAGGCCCTGACGTCGCACGGGGCTTTTTTTATTTTGGAAGCTCCTTCGTCTCTCTTTAGCTTCTCAACGTTATCAGCTGCGTCTTTACAGAAGGAGCTGTGGCCCAGAGAGGGTTGGGCCCCATGCTGGAAGTGGCCCTGCGCGACCGGCTCTCCTGGCACAAGCACAGCATCCCTTAGGACAAAGCGCTGCTAGGACTTGGGGGATCACGCCACCCTCTGCCGGGCCCTTGAACCAACTTCTCTTCTACTTGCTCCCTCCCATTCCTCAACACCCGCCCCGCTTTAAATACGGGGGCACTGGGAAAGCAGAGAGTGTTGCCAGGGCGGGAAGGGAGCGCCCAGCTGAGGGCAGAGGCTGTTTAGAGCCAGCCTGACCTCGGGCTACACCTGCCAATGGGAAAGTGGAATGGGGATGGGGGGACACTGACCTGGCTCGTAGCTGCGCGTGGCTGCTTCACAGGAGCCCCGTCGCGCCCCTCAACCCCATCCCACCCAGACCACTAACCCATTTCATTGCCTCTGCCCCTCCCCCCGTGCATGCTGGGCCTATGTCCTTCAACCACTCCTCCATCCCGGTTGGATTCCTGGCTTTGTCCTTTCTGCCAGCGGTAAGGGGGCACACCAGGGAGCACACCGAAGGGATCGCTGCTGCTTCTGGGCACCCCCACACTCCTGGCTTGGCCTCCTGCATTTTGGAGGGGTCTCTCTTTTGGGGAAGGGAAAGGGTGAGTCAGTGGGGAGTAAAGGCGTGGCCTTCGGATAGGAGCGCGCCAGAAATAAAACTAAAAATCCGCGTGCTGCTGCAGCCAGACCGAGAGCCCTCAGAGCGTGGAGAAGCAGGGGCTCCAAATGCAAGCAGCCTTTTCTCCATGCAGATAATTCATATACCCAGTACTAGGCTCGGAACTGAAAGACCTGGGTATTGAAGGCAGAGTGTATCCGGCTAGTGGCCGTGGGCCCCTGTAATGAACGTCCTGCGGGTGCCTGCGAAGACACGCCTATGCGGCCTCCAGCCCCTTCCCGGCTTCTACTCTTTGGAGACAACTTGGTTGGTCCAGCAATTTTGCCGGCTCGCTCTGGGCCTTTGAGCATGCTCTCTCTGTTTCACCATCGGTAAGAGTAAGATGACACCTTCCTCTTTCCACAAACGTTGAGAGAAGCCTTTCCACCAGGACAATTCTGGGTCCCAGGAACACAGAAGAAGCAGAATACAGGCGTAGCTAGAGATGCAAGCTCTCAAGCCAGACGCAAGGTTCAAATTCAGGTTCCATCGCTTAGTTAGTCGTAGAACCACGGAGAAATTGTCTTTTGCACCTCCGCCCTCTCAACTATAAATTGAGGCTGATGCTATGTCTCTCGTGGAACGGACGTGGCAAATTATCTAATGGGCATAGATAGTTAGCAATGGTGGGTGTTGCCTACGGAAAGCCCCCAAATCGCCGTTTTTGTCTCTGACTATCCTGCTTCAGACTGCATGTGACGTCCACCAGCTTTGCCAACAAACTTTCCTTTGGATCAAAGGGAAGGGATGAAGACGGGAAGAAGCAGAGGAGAAGCCGGGAGGGCGCGCGCTTCCGCATAAACCAACCTTGGATCCCAGCCAACAGGCCTGAAATCAGAAAGCACAGTGAATGATCCCCTGCGTTCTCCCATGCCTTCAGGTGGCCGCTACACGCCGAGGCCATTTGGCAGTGCGTCCTGCACGCAGCGCAGACCAAGGAGCCCCAGCACTAGCCATGGGACCAGACGCAGAGGAGCAGAGAGATGCCGCAGGTGCCGCTGGCCGCAGAGTTCTTCCCAGCTTTTCCCGAACACCATGCTGAGCACTGGGAATCTGGGGAGCAAATGCCAGGAGGCTCCTTCCTCACACCACTCCCCGAATTAAATTCCTAGGGTAGCCTCAGATTGAAAAAGAATTTCCAGAAAAAATAATAATAAATGCCTCTCAGCCTCAGGACGTCTTTCAGTGAAATGGACAGAAGTCGCCTCACAGGTGCTTCTAAAGCTTCTCTGGGAAAATTTAAAAGTATGCTGGGAGCCTTCTTGTGAATCTGTTCCAGAAGGTCCTGCTCAGGCTCTTTTTTTCAGGCATTTATGATCTAACTTAATAAATGGGGCTCCCATTTTTCCAGTACTGTTGCCAGGCAAATCACCAACCATTTTACATGCTCTTAATTTAAATCTACAAAATAAGTACTGCGCCTACGATCTGTTAGTACCTTGCAGGCAGGCACACAGTAAGTGGTTCATAAGAATGTAGCAAGTAATCAGGATTTCAGATCACGAGTGCCTTGTCAGAAGAGGCATTTGTGAACCCCAGGCAAATTCTGCCCTTCTTCTGGCATTTTATGAAGGATTAAATATAACACACCCCACTCAATTTCTCAATCAGACTTTAAGCCAGTCTTTCTGCCCCATAAACAGACCTAGTGGATTATAATGGAAATGTTAGCCCAGCATTTTGTCCTTTGGGAGTGGGCTGGGCAGCCAAGGGCAGCTAGAGCACTGTGGCCTGTAGTCTTCCTTCCAACAGATCACAAGCGCACATTCAGTTTAAGTCAAGAGCCTGCTTTCTCTGTCAAAATAGCCTGAAGACAAGCTTCCATCTACCCCCCAGTCCCCAGATCCCTTCTTTAGGTAAATTTTGGAGTCTCCTCTGCTAAGTGCCAATTATTATCCTCCCTGGACAGGTGGCCGCTGGCTCAAAGAGGCCGGGACTGATGCAAGGCCACCCAGTTACTGAGTGATCTCGTCATTCTTGAACTCAGATCATCCCTAAAGTCTTTGTCTCTGAGCAATCACACCCAATTACCAGAGCATTTACCAATTACCTCATCTTTCCCTAAACTAGCAGTGTCTGTAAAGGCCATTTTATAATAAGGAATAAGAGCCAACACTGTTGAGCTCTTACTAAATATCAGGCACTGAAAAAATGCTTTACATATATATTTTTAAAGCAAACATAAAGTACTCGCTTTGTGCCGGGTATGGTTTTTAACGCTTTCTACATATATATTTAATCTTCATGACAGCTGTATGACATACGCATATTATCCTCATTTCACACAAGAAGAAATGGAAATACAAAGAAATTGTGTGTCTGTAAGCTCAAGGTTACCTGGCTCGTATGTGGCAGAGCTGAAATTGGCATCCAGACCTCTGACTGGAAAGGACTCCCTCCAAACTACCACCCTAGGCAACACTTACAGCATCTCTTTGCAAGGCTCTTTCAGGCTCCATGGGTCTGTGTTGGCCTCCGTATTGGTTTGTTTGAATCCAGGCAGGATCTGAGATTTCTTTACAGGTGAACTGTGGTGTCTTCGAAAAATAGCTAAGATGTATTGAGTACTTGTCATATACCAAGCACCAGTAATTGAGTACTTATATGCCAGATACTATTCTAAGCCATTTGCAAGTTTTAACTGGTTTAATGCTCAGCAAAACCCTGTGGGATTGGTTCTATTGCTACCCCCATTTACAGATAGGCAAACTGAAATCCAATGTCATGCAATTAAGTAAAAGGTAGAGTTGTTTTACTCTCATTTGGCTGCAAATGATTCTACACTGGATTTGAAAAATGAAGTTTTCCTTTGTTCAGAGGCCTCTGTACCAGTATCTATTATCTTTTTTCCTCCCGATTTATTGACAGGGATGGCTTCTTTGATGGAACTTTCCCACTGAGCTGAAGCTTTAAGCCTCCTAAAGAAAAGAGGGGGGCCACTACCCCCAGGCTTGGTGCCAGTCTCCAAATGGGCAACCAAAGCACCTCTTAGAGGCTTGAGGTTTGAGACTGGTGCCCGAAACCTGAATAGCAGGAAGGCCAGCGCGGTTCTTCATGGCATTTCGACAAGTGCTTATACATATTGTTGTGAAGCTACAGCCACAGACGGGTCTTTGCATATACATTGCCAGTTACAAAGCGCTTTAACAAACATCTTTCCACTTCGCTGAAGAAAGTATGGAATGGCAGGGAAACCATTATTCTTTCACATAATGAGGAACCGAAACCCAGAATCCCGGGGACGTGACTCACTGCTGCTTGATAGCTGGGCAAGGGGAGGAGCCAAACAGGCTTCTACTCCCTCCTGGCAATTAAATGTCTTCAGCGTCCCTCCGCGGGAACTTCCAACTTATTTGTGTCTAAAAATGTATTCGGAAGACATTTCGCTTTAAAAAACAAAGCCCGACTTTGGGGGAGGGGCGGGGTAGGTGTTCCAGAGAAGCAAATGCTTTAGCTTGTACATTGGCTGGCTCGACTTGGCCACATCCTCTCCACACCTTCTCCGTAGGCGTCCCCAAAATCTCTGGGTCAGAAACAGCAATCGAGGTTATGGCAGTGACCGAATTTGACCCCCAGAAGACCTCGGGGGCAGGAAGGGGCGTCCCGCGCTGTGGCACCCGCGAGGGGAAGTGGGACAGACATCAAGAGGATGGAGCCGCGCGGAAGCCGGTGCGCCGCAGAAGACCGGCGCAAAGGTGACAAGGACTGGAGGGTGTGGAACAGAGGGCCACGCCCCGCTTTCGCACCTTGAGATGTGATTTCTCTGCTTCACCTCTCTGTTTCTCTAATGGGTACCTGGTCTCGTTGCCCCTGCTGAGCAAACGGGGCTACCCTGCAAATGGAAGCACACCTAGACCCGAGCGGTCTCCTCAAACGCCAGGGTGCACTGCGCACGAGGGCCCGCGGCTTGCCCACTACGACCCCTCGGCCCTCTGGGCACCCTCGGCTCAGGGCTCTGCATTGGCAACAAATAACCTGGGGAGGGAGGACGGGTTTCGCCAACTGCCTCCAGGAAGTTCGAGGGCCTAATCCTGCTTCCTTGCCCGCTGAGGGCGCACTCCTTAGCACCTGCGGAGTTCCCCCAAACCTACCACTGCAGGAGTGGCGCAAGTGAGTGCTCCCCTGATCTCGTGGGTGGAGTCCCAGCGAAAGTTGTAGTCTCCCTTGTGTGTGGACAGGAGGCCTATGGACAGGTGTCTGGACAGGAGGACAGGAGGATCTGATCTCACAGCCATTTTCGGAAGTGGACATTTTTATCCCCTATTTACGCAGGCAAGATCCGAAGTTCTGTGATATATTTCTCAGGCAGGGTTAGCAAATTCTGAGCTGACGCTCTGCTGGCCCCGTGGACCTCCTCACTGCCCAGCGGCTAAGTGTGTTGGCCAATGCTAGGACGTTCCTGGGGGCTGTGAACCCCTGGTGGGCGGGGCTGTGGCTCTGGTCCTGGTCCAGAACCCAGCCCGCAGTGAGGTTTGCAGGGGGGGAGGGGCGCGGAGGAAATGACCCGCAAAACAAACTGGATAAAGTTAGCAGATAGTAGGGTTCGCTGGGTCCCCTGGGCCTCCAAATTGGACAAGACGCAGGAACATGGCTATGGGAGGTTTTCCATCTACTAGCCTCAGTTTCCTCAGACTTACTGTGGCGATAATCATTGGAACCATTCCTAGGGGTCCCAGCAGCGAGACTGTGGCCTTCAGCCCGAAAAGGGAGACAGGGCTTGCTGCTCTGTTTGTAAGCCTTAAAACCCTCAGCGAGGCAGGGTTTTGTAGGGGGCGCTGACGACGAGCAAGGGCTAAGTGCAGAAGAGGAAATGTAGGCACAGAGAGGTTAAGTAACTTGCCTAAGAGCACACCTCTGAAAGGAGATGGAGTCGAAAGTGGGGGCCAAAAGTGGCAGGTTAAGGGGAATTGCGTCACCTAAAAAGCGATTAAGAGCACAGGTTCTGGGCTTGACTCCATCTCCTTTCAGAGGTGTGCTCTTAGGCAAGTTACTTAACCTCTCTGTGCCTACATTTCCTCCTCTGCACTTAGCCCATGCTCGTCCTCAGCGCCCCCTACAAAACCTTGCCTCGCTGAGGGTTTTAAGGCTTACAAACAGAGCAGCAAGCCCTGTCTCCCTTTTTGAGCTGAAGGACCGCAGTCTCGCTGCTGGGAACCCCAGAATGGTTGGGAGCAGGAACGGTTCTGGTCAGGAATGGTCCTACCAGTTACTAGCCAGGACATCTCAGCTAAACTGCACTCCCCTCTCTGCCCCTCTGCGTCCCCTTCTGTAAAATGAGTCCCTGAAGATTCATCAGTCTCTGAGGCCCCTTCCAAGCTCTGGGTTTTGCCTTCGGACATAGGAGCACTTCAGATTCGGGGGAGGGACCGGAAGGCTGAGGGGCCAGCAAAGTCAAGTCCATCCGGAGGGCCCCTCGCACTCCACCCGTTGGGCGCGGCTGGGGGATGGAAGCGGCGGGCCGCAGGGCCGCTCTGCCGCGGGCGCAGAGGGAGGACCGCCCGGCCCAGAGTTCCCGCCGCCACATATGGTCTGTGGATTTAGGTGTCAAAAACCGGAGAATTAGAAATGGTAATTTTCCGTCATTATGGCTGAAACGCGATCTGTCACAACAACTGGAACATGTCTCCGCGCTAGCGAAAATAATGTTCGTGATTAGGAATCATTACGCACGTCAAGCCGAGTCCATTAAGTTGTAGGGAGAAATTAGCCTTGACGGGCGGAATCAAACTACAAATATACAGGACTCGCCTTCAGGAGGCGAGCGGCGGCCCTGGGGAGGAGGCGGGCCGGAGTCGGGTGTTTTCTTAATGCGAAACTGCCCGGAGAATTAATACCCCCTTCTCCGCACCCCGGTGGGATTCTCCCCTCCTCTCCCCGCAACCAAGTCCCCACCCTGGGATCGGGAGGGGGCGCACGGGCGCTGCCGCCATTAGCTGGAGGCTTTGAAGTCCCACAGGCCTCCGGGCGAGTTCCCTTCTCACCGTTTCCAAACTGTATGACCCTGCCCGAGTCACTTGACCCTCCCGAACTTTGCTGGCTGGTCTGTGAAAGAGATATAATCCTACCTATTTGATGGGGTTCTCCTGAGGATTAAATGAAATCAGGTGTGCTTAGCGCGGAGCACGCAGAGCCCTCAGGACCTGTGGGGCCACCTTTCCTTTCCTGTAGCTCCCGTCTCTGCCTCACCCTGGTGAGGCGATGGGGACTTCAGTGTGTGTGTGTTTGTGTGTGAGTTGGAGCTGAGTGGCCGTAGCTGAGAAATTTGCCAGCCAGGAACTGAAAAAAAGAGGCCAGGATCTAAAAAACGAGGAGGGGTGAACACAGAGCAACCAATGTGCCTCGCTAGGCCTTATATTCTCCCCTGGCTATCACCCATGCAGGAGGAAGGGCCCTGGGTCCTCCACGCTGCCTCCCTAGGGCTGCGATAGCTCCCAGCCCAGTAGCATCTAAGATGTCACCAGTATCTGCATTGTCACCGTGGAGGGGTACACAGTAAAAGAGGGCAGGATTAAGAAGCCTTCCTTTTCAGGCTGCTGCCTAAGTCCCTGCTGGAGACAAAAAAAAAAAAAAAGCATTTAACTATCCACAGGAGGTAATCTGAGGAATATTCTCCCTGCCTCTGCAAATGGGAAAGAGAGAATCCATTTTTCAGGAGTCTAGAAAAAGGTTGATTGCGCATGGCCTTTGCATGCCTGATAACCTTTTGAGAGCTTTATCTGTGTCCATGGTGAACTCCAAAGGACTTTACCTATATTATCTTTTTGTTTTGTTTTGTTTTTAATCTACAAGCAAAGCCACGCGTCTTCCTCGGTTGGCAGGGAAAATGAAGGCCAGAGTTTAGGGAACTCGCCTACAGCCAGGAAGCCGGGAAGAAGCAGAAGTGGGTGCCAAGCCTGGCCCTGCCTCCAAAGACTAATCACTAGGCCCCCACTCATGTACAGCCACCGATCTCCCTATCTGGCTCTATTTTGTCGTTGCTACCGGCCCTAACTAAAATTCCGCCTTTCAAAGAGCTTGTGCCGATGAAATGAGCTAATGGAAGTAAAACATTTAGCTTGGGGCCTGACCGAGGTTTGGCGCTCATTTAGTCACGTACTCTCGCAGGGCCTCATTTTTGTCCTCTGTACGTGGGATCCTCGTCACCACGAACTCTGCTGTGGGGAACCGAACGCGAGTGTGGCCAGAGCTGAGTAGTTTGGAGCCAGTCTAGGTTCAAACCCTAGTTCCACCAGAAATAATGGCAGCGTTAGAGTTCATCCCCAAAGCGGAGTAACAGGGATCGGGCTGCTGGGAGGAGTAAATGAAATAATGCACTTACTGCAGCTCGAGAAACAGATTAAGTGCTGAGTAAAGAAAGCTCTGGTTTCCAGCATGCAGTGATTGGCCCGCACAGGTTTGGAAGGTTCTGCCCAGGGAGAACAAGAAGTTGCCCCTAGCCCCTTCCAGAAACTTCTCCGCGTTGCCAACAATCTCTGAGCGCTAGAGATTCAGACCTCACCCTGCCTCCGGAAGGCGCCTACGTCCCGGGGTTGCTGTCCACTCGACGCCTAGGCGACCCTCCTGCAGGCTCCCGGGAGGGGCCGGGTCTTTTCCAATGGGGGATGGGGTGGGGAGGCAGGAGTGGCCCGCACTCCCAACTCCAGGCCTGCTCTCCGCCCCCATTGCCCTGCTTTTCGCACTCGCAGCTTAGGGAATGCTCACAGAAGGGCAAAAACGAAGGGACTCAGAGAGACAGAGTAGGGATACAGATCTTCTGCCAGACACACTTGGAAACAGAAAGGTAGGAGGCGGCCACCAGTGACCAGCGTGCACTGAAAGCGCTCTTACAAATATCTGACATTCCAGTGACCTTCCTTTACTGACTCCCCAAATGATGCTCCGCGCACGCACGGGCTAACCCGCAGCATGCTTAACTTTTCTTTCGGCACTGCCATGCCTGTCTCCCACCAGACAGTAAACTCCAATAAGGCGAGGTCTTTCTCCTCGGTGTGCGTGGCAAAGAGTAGGTGTTCAGCTATTATTGCTGAATATCTGAGCAAGTAAATGAGTGCACGAGGAAAGACAGAAGGAAAGAGCGATTCCACAACAAAGATTTTTCTCTTTAGAGAAATCTTTACGTTTATGCGTCTCCTTGGAGCTCTGCACCTGTGAAAGGATAAGACCCTAGTTCTTCCTACATCCTTTGGCTCTTTCCGGTATGTGCCTGGGTTGCATTCTCCTCTGGACTGAGCCCTGAAGACAGGACTGTCTTTGATACAAATCAGGAAGTGCCTTGCCACAGGCAGCATTGCATGGTGAACAATTATATGTAAACCAATTAAATATTAGATGACTTAAGAGAGAATTATTTTAAAGGAATTCTTCTGCAGATCCTTTTGGGCAGAAAGAATGCACTGGAAAGCAAAGTTTCCCCTCTATGTATTTCTTTCCTAAACTTTAATAGTCGAAAGAAAGAAAGAAAGAAAGAAAGAAAGAAAGAAAGAAAGAAAGAAAGAAAGAAAGAAAGAAAGAAAGAAAGAACCTCCTCTGTAAATCCAGGACTTGAAGTTAAAATAAATGAAATAAAATAAAATTTAAAAACTCTAAACATTGAATTTATTTTTAGACCACAAGTGCAGTGGCAAAAAAAATACAGACATCTCATTGCTTGGAAGAAGGTTTCCAATGAGGGCTGACTGTTCTCATTGTTTTGGTTGTCTCATCACTCAACACTTACTGTTTAGGCTTTACTATCTCCATAGATAAATTTTTAAAAATCGTTCATGTCCTCATTTAACTTTCCAAAATGTATCAGTTAAGCCTAACAAGCATTTAATGATGCTGACTAGCCCATTTTTGCTGGGAGTATTCATATTTTTTCAGCAGAGTATTGTGAATTAGGTCTTCATGAAAGCCTGGCTCCAAATCCTCGATCTGTTCCAAAAGGGATTTTTCAGGAAAAATCTCTCTCTACCCTCCCTCTTAGAGCATCAAAAAGATGTTGGGCCTAAGTCACTGGATTCAGCTTTTCCAGTTGATCACTCCTGGACAAGTCACCAGCTTCTTCTGCTCTTGTGACTGTCACGGACTTAGTACTCTCTCTGCAGTGAGAATCAAAGGATTTGGTGGGGAGAATTCATTCTTGAAATGTAAAACACTCTGCAGTAGATATCTTTCATCTGAAAACATTTTGGTGCTTATTACGTGCCAAGCCTTGCACTGGGAATCCAGGGAGCAAAGGCGGTTGCTGGAAAGCAGCTATCCCAACAAGCAGCACTGCCTTAAGGTTGTGATCCCAACGCAGCATTGGAGCATGAGTTCCACTCACCTAAGCAAGGCATCTGGGCGAAGCTGCTCCACTGGGACCCACAGAGGCCTATCCTCACCACCCAAGTGCAGTGTCGCCACCCTCCCCCCAACACCGGACAGACAGCTGCAACCTTTCCAAGAGTGTCTCCACCCACCCTGGCCAGCGACTCAGTGCTCTGATCGCCAGCTGGCTCTTTCCACACCACAGCGTCTGTCCAATTTCAAAATTGGACCAATTTTCTATATGAACCTGAAACGGAGAGTCTTTTTTCAGAGCCCTAATTTTTCAGCCCTTAGCTGGTCAGGAGAAGTTAATGTGCATTTTAATATAGGCAAGTATGAGATGATGGGAGTATTGTGGGGTATGCTGGTGGCCCAGGAAAAATCCTGAGTGCTAAGCTGGAGAACTTTACCTGGAGACAAGCCTGGCTCTTGTGCTGTGCCTTTGCCCCAGCACCTGCACCCAGGAGGGCAGGAGAATGAGAACTAGAACTTGGCCAGGATGAGGAGAGCCTCCTGCTGGCCCTGCCAGTTTCCCTGCCAGCCTCCTGCTGGCCCATGAGCCAGTTTTTCGAGGGTCTCCACACCCTCAGAGACCTAGGTGAGGAAGGTGTGGTGGGACAGATATGGACAAAGTTCAATGATCCTGCCCCTTATTCATGATACCTTCAGTGCATATTGCACACTAAAGAGAGACAGGCCTGGTGCCAGGCACTGGGCCCTCATATGTGCAGGTGTTCCCAGTCCTGTTTTTCCAGAGGTTGCCAGGCCAGACAGCACCAGAACATGACACTGAGCCCTAGCAATAAGGGTCAGGACCATGGGACCTACTCGGGAGAGACTTTTAATTCAACCTTGGGAAGTGCCTAAGACCTGTCAAGTCCAGACCTAAAGGACCAAGGGAACTTGGCCAAGCAAGGCTTCCCCTTCTGCTTGTGTTCTCTCTCATTTGCCCTGTGTCCCTTGCAGATCTCTTGTCTACTCTTTCTCTACACCTTTGTTTGGCTCTGTCTCCAGCTTCCTTCCAACAGTCCAGGGGCCAGGGATACATTGCTGACTTCCTAGGCAGAAGGGGCAGTGTCCCAGGCCTCCTTCTGGAAGAGGGATTCCTGGAGGTCAGTCACCTGGTGACAGCTCCACACCCTGTACCTGAGGCACATGGATGAAGCAAGCTGGCTGCTGCCTGGCTTTAGGAGGAATACTCAAGACACATGCATAGGAGCAAAGAGTTTACTACTTGGCTTCTAAATCCTTAGGAGGGGCAAATATGTTGACACCCTTTCCACAAACACAAGCAAAAGGGAGGTAGAGTGGGCCAACCTCCTGGCCTACAGATCTCTGAAAGCTGCAAGACGATTCAGGGCCACTTTTATGGTCACTGTCTGGAGACCTCTAAACCCACATAGCCCTGTAACCTCCAATGGCCGAAGTCCCCCAGCCCCTGGTGGGAGACTCTGAGGTCCCGAGTTGACACTGGGGGCACCGCCCAGCCACGCTCACTCTGCCTTGTGCTAAGAGCAGTGACACCCATGCACACGTGCTTGTGGGTGTTGGTGCGCAAAATTCTGGCTCTGCTGGGCCTCCCAGGGAGGCCTTGGCGCTCACAAGGAAAGCCATTCAAAAATGTTAATAAGCTTATTAAAATGAGCGGCTTTACTGGCTCTCATTTTAAACGAGCTGCCCACCCTCGCGTTCTGGTGGACCACGGGGGGAGAAAGAGCTTGTGGCATTAATTTTTTTTTCTTACAGTGCTTTCCATCCAAAGACGTGGGACTCTCCTGAGCCTAGCGCTGCCTCAGGAAGAATAGCCCCAGGTCTCCTCCCTCCCAAGTGCGAGTGTGGTGGGTGAGAGGAAGTCCGCAGAGAGGAAAAGCTGGGCTTAACCAAACTGCTGACTGACCACCCAGACCCAGGAAGGCAGAGAAAGGGGGTCCAGAGATAATGACCTTCTGGTGGAGGCCTGCAGGGCAGCAACTTGGGGCAACCCAAATCTTTAAAAACAAAACAAAACACCACTTCCTTCCACCCCCTCAAAACAAAAAACCTAAAAGTGCTCAGCAAGGGCATGATTCATTATTTAAAGTAGAAAGGCTTTGTCTTTTACCTCCACTCCAAGTGAGAGGCAAAAATGGACTCCAAACTTTACCCAGGACATTACAACATCATTATCATCATCATTATTATTTTTAATGGAGTCCCAGAGAAGAGAAGTTAATTGCCTAAGACTCACCAAGACAATGGCAGAGCTGCCTCGGGCCTGTGGAGTCCAAGTCTTCAAGCAGCCTTAATCTATGGACCTATGAGGCCATTGAGCCGGATTCGACCATCTCCCACCCTTGGGTTTGAAGCTCCTACCTGGTGCACCCTCCCCCAGGCATGGGGCCCACGCCGGGTCCTAGGGAGAGCGGCTCAGGCCGAGGCCTGAGTGTAGCCACCGAAGGGGGCCGGGAGAGAGACGGGAAGAACTCACCAAGAAGACTCCAGGCCGGCGCAGAACCCAGCGCTGCGTCCTCGCGCGGGGAGCGTCAAGCTGCAATTGCAGAAACAGTACGGACCGATGCAGACGCTCGCCCGGGACCGTGGTCTGTGCAGACACTAGGTGCTTTTCACTCTGCGGGCGCACGAACCGCAGAACCGCGGGCCGCCCCAGGGTTTGCCAGCGGTAGCGTGGCTTGGGAGGGATAACGGATGAGAGCGCGCCTTGGGCGGGGAGAGCTGGTCACGCACGTTCACGCAAGCTTGGAGAAAAAGTTTGAGCCCGGAAGCCAGCTTAGCTCGCCAGAGGATTCAGCAAAGGTGACGCCCAAACCCCTGCCCCAGTCCCCGCAGTTACCCTGTGTTCCTTTTGAACCGGACTTTCCCAAAGGAACTGAGAGGTGCTAGTCGCAGTGGCTGCAGATTCGGGGGTCGGCCAGGGTCAGCCAAAAGCCACGCTCCTGCCTTTCCCCCGCCCACCTCAAAGCAAAAAGCAGCAACAGCAACGTCTGCCCGGGCGGGCTGCGGGGCTTTGGGCTGTAGGGCCGTTTGCCCAGTTCTTACATTTTCGAATTGCCCAAAATAGAGACTTTTGACGTTTGCTTCATAGGAGGCACAGTCTCAGATATATACCCCACAGGTTTAAAAGACGTTCATGGTTCAACGTAAACCTATATCCTACACTGGACCACCCCTGCCTGCCTGCAGGGCCCTGGGTATCAATCTTTTATAAATGCTTTAATAATCTGAACAACCCCATTTATGTTGAATAACTCCTATGTGTGATTACAAAAAAAAACCCCAATTTATTAGATGATGTAACAATTTACAACATAATGCAATTTTTTTGCAGCCCTACTTTGGCATTTCTTCATTTTTAAAACACTTACTATATCAGGAGATGGAAAACTGGGGGCAGGGAGCATCTAGACCTCTGAGAGACCCTAAGCTTAGCAAACTACAAGACACATGGAACCCTCTGAAGGATGCAGGAATTCAAGGCAGATAGTTTCAGGTTAGCCAATTCAGCATTGCCCCCAAATTCATAATAATAATAATAATGGCAACAGTAATAATAAGCTCATACCCATTGTACAGTGTTTGCTGGTTTTCAAAGTACATATGCACTTTTGAGATCCAACCACTCTAGATCCAACCCTAGCAGATGCCAGTGCTAAGCGATCATCTATCTTGCCTCTTCAAGTGCTAAAATATGCCTCTAGGTTTTGAATGACCCTGACTTGGCCTCTCAATGGCCTGTGACAATGGATAAATCACTTTGCCTCTTTGAGCCTCAGTTTCCCCATCTATAAAATGGAGGTCATGGCTGCCAGGCTACAGGGACCCTCAGCAAATCGGATTGTGACAGGATTCAGAAGCACTTCACATGTAATGCTGTAGACAAATTAATGGAGTTGTTTTTGTCATTATTATTATTAAATATTGTTTGTTTGCTCCTCCGGGCCTCCCTCAGATTAGGAGCCTGTGCTGCTGTTTCCTTCGCAGCTCTGAGTGAGGCCAACGCCAGTAGCTTCTGCAACAGCTGAGCCGGCCCACAGCAGTTGCAGTAACCCGGTCAGCTACCAGCCCTGGGCACTTTCTGACTTACAAAGCACTTTCAAGCATTTGCTGTCTCTGTGCAGCTCCCAGAAAGCTCTGTGTGGCTCCCAGTGAAATGGTTGGCAGGATGAAGTTGGTGACCTGCGAAGTTGAAGTCCTGCAGTGCCCGGGCAGTGGCCTGGGCCCCAGTGTGGCTCTGTCTCCTCCTATTCATCCTTTGGGGCCCAGGAGCTCTTCCACCCATTACTGGGTTTTGGAGAAATGCCTGATTCTCCCCATTTCTCAAGGTGAGTAGGCAGTGACCTTCCCATGAGGCAGGAGGAGACTTTGGGCGAAGCGGGTTAAACTTCGCGGACTTTGCATGCAGTAGGCTAGGTTCCACATTTTCCTCCCAAACACAGAAAGGTGGGTAGAGGAGAGGGGTTTATTAGCCCCACTGGTTCTGAGCTCCCATGGCTGTTAGCAAGTTAGAGTCACAGGACCCCTGCCTGGTCAGACCTCTGCAGGCCCGAGGTTCCGCCTCTGTGGGATGCACTGCTCAAGAGCTGCCCTCTCTCTAAGAGGAGAGGACCAGGATCCCTGGTCCCCACTCTCCACTCCTCAGAAGCCCCCCCATGCCACCTCTCTGCAAACCGAGTCAGGGTTCTGGACATTGGCAACAATAAGCCACCCCTCAGATGCGCAGGAGGTGGTGTTTGAACCCAGTTGGGCCCTCTGGAATGGACAGATTCGCTGTCACTCTCTACCTTTTCCCAGCATGGGGGAACTGCAAGGGTGCTGGGATTAGGTGTTATCTTGAAAGGAGACACAGTTTAGGATTAGCAAGGCCAGCAAGCTGGGACTCTCTCTCTCTCTCTCTCTCTCTCTCTCTCTCTCTCTCTCTCTCTCTCTCTCTCTCACACACACACACACACATACATACACACAACCCACCAGCGACATTTGCTAGCTGACTGATCCCAGATTTGCTGCCTAAAGCAGGATTTGGGGGCCAGGCTTGAATCCTTGGGATCAACTTCAGTGTGGGTCATAGCTTGTTCTTCCCCCTTTCCCAGTCATTCCTCTTGCCTTGGTTTACACATTTGTAAAATGAGTGAATCTGACCCAAAGTTCCCCATGCCCAGCTTTAACATTCTCTAAGGGCCAAAGAGGCTGAGAAAGACGAGGGCGAAAGTCCACTGGGCTCAGGCAGCACTGGGACTGCTCTAGGAGACCAGGCCCCAGAGAGGCCGAGAAGGCTCCGCACAGCACAGGGGCGAAGGAATTGGATGAACGAAGATCCCCGTGAGCAGGGAGCAGAGGGTGTGCTTTTTCTCATCGTCCAAAAAATAAATAAATAAAAAGTCGTGTTAGGGGAAGAGTAGTGGAGAAAGAAAAGAAAAGAAAACGAAGAAAGTAATATTGCAAATTTCCAAGAGGAACCGCGTCTGCAACCAGAGACCCAGGTAAAGACACCCCTCTTGGGTCCTGAAATGCGGTAGGAAATCCCCGGAGGACCGGCTGGACACGGAGGCGGCCTCCGGCTCCCGGAATCAGACCTCAGGGCATTCGCGCCAAAGCAAACTGCAGGGCAGCTCGGAAGGAAACTGCCACCACCCGGATCACACCGAATTCATTCGAGTCGAGTCGTTTTCCCTGGGCGGCACGAGCCAGCCCCCGCTGAGTCGGCCCGGACGAGGAGCCCGGGAGCGGAGAGTGGGATAGTTGAGGACGGCGCTCTGGCGACCCGGGTCGGCAGTAGGGACAGTGGGGACTACGGCGGAAGACGGAGTTGCGCAGGGTGAGACCCTAGACCCCAGTGCCTTTTCCTACTCGAAAGGAACGCCTTAGTTTTCTCGCTTCCGGATCCGCAAAGATGAAGAACAAACTACCCTATGTTAGGACACAGCAACAAACTGCCTTTATCGAAAAAGGGCGGAAAAATTCCTCCCCCCCTCCTGAAAAAAGATAACAAAGCAAAACAACCCTGCGTAAGTGGCGATCTCTGGGGAGAGAAGGGGAGGAGATTCTCGCATTATTGGAAGTGTTCCAACTTTCAACAAGGAAAGTGCATCCGAGATTAACTGTAAAATTAAAATAGACTCTTAAAACATTTGAAAAAGAAACATTCTAAGAGCCCTACGGAAGGTAGCGCGGGACGGGGCTGGGGGCAGCGTAGGGAGGGATGTGCATCCCGAGGGTCTTTGAATTTCCCTGCACAGTTAGCTGTTCCCGGAAGTGGGAATCATTTTGTAAAGCGCTTGTCCCCACAGTCCGGCCCCGCCGGGCCGAGGGCTCGCGGATCTCCAGGCCAAGGCCTTTGGGGTACCAAGGCCTGGAGGCCGGGGGACAGGGAAAGGTCGCTGCCAGGTAGGAGAGCAAGTCGGCCTCTCTGCTCCAGGTGCAGCTGAAAGCCAGGGCCTGGATTTCGGTGTTTCCCGACTGGGGCCCGCGGGCTGGAGGCCTCGGCGCCTGCGATGTGGCGTTAACTCTTCCTTGCTCGCCGGGGACCTGGCGCGAGGGGCGCGGAAAGGTGAGCATTTCTCTCCGGTGAATCTGTGCTATTCGGGGGAGTCAAGGAACGCAGCTGAGTATGTCCATCTGCAAACCGGGTGGTCGATAACCTTTGTCCTGCCCATGCTCTGTGAGCCTCGGTGCGGGTCAAATGACGCCACGTTTGAAACACTGTAGAGTGCCATTTGCACCCGTCCGAGGCAAACGAGCAGGTGACCTTCTCCCAGAGACCACTTTACTAGCACCTGGTTTGCTTCGAATCGCTTCGGAATTTCAGTGGAGTTTTTACTGGCCTATTCTGGGAACGAAATAAAGACTGAATCACTTAGAGAAATGCTCCAAAAATCGAAAGGAGAGAGAGAGAGAGAACACGCGCGAGTGTGCACGAGTGTGAGAAAGAAAAGGGTCAGCCGATTGAAGGAGGGGATGGAGACTGGCTGGGGGTTCAGCCATGGGCGCTTTCTACAATTCAGAGTATGCCCTCGAGAAAAAAAGGAATCCTGGGAATTTGCCCCCGAATTCAGTGGGATTCATCCGTGACTCCTGCGAAGTTCCCGAAATTGCGATTCCCTGAGCCGCGGAGGTTTGCACCCTTCCTGCGGGGCGGGCAGCAGAGCTTCTCCCGGGAGGGGCTGGACATCCTGGGTCCAAAACTGAAAAGAGGCTGGGAAAATGCGCCCCAGCTATCTCCAGCCCGCGTCACTGGTCTACCCCCCGCCCCCGAAGTCGGAGAACGTCTCAGAGAAAAACACGGCGTCCAGGAGGGCATGTTAAAATAAAAGTTTATAAATTAAAGAAAAAATACAGCGAATAGAGCTTTCAAACTTCACAAATCTTTTTACAGTTAATACTCTAGTTGAGTGCACAGTGCCCTTAAGGAGGCGAAAAGCGGCGAGGTTGACACAACAGGTAGGATCACCTGTCCAAGGGTAGGTGAAGGGCAGATAGGGGAGTCCCGGGCCAGGGCGCAGAGTTGCAGAGGGTGCACGTGAGAGACCGAGGGCCAGGCGGCGGCACCAGGGAGGATGCCTTGGAAAGGTTGGCCGGGGATATTCACATTGAGTACAAGAAATAACCGTCATTTGAATACAAACAACTGAAAAGTGCTACGAGTCTTAATCTCTTTTAAACGAAGGAAAGTTTCTGCAAAGGGCTGCCCGAGTGCGCGCTCTCCTTGTAGGGGGTGGGGGTTCTCAGGCGCTTGCCACCTGGACCGGGCCCTGGACTTCGGAGAGGGAAGGTGTGGATACCCCTAGACTGCCCAACACGCAGAGGCTCCCTTCCTTACATTCAGCACCCACTAGGGCGCCCCCACCAGAGCTCTGACACTCGGGAGGGGTGGAGCGAGCGCCTGAAAACCAAACCCTTCACGTTTCAAATCACCCCCTGGGCTGCGGCTGCCAGGGTTCCGCACCGCTTTGTTATAAATGCAATTTCCAAAAATAAAAGATATGTAGATACACATAGATTGGTAGCATGGATACCATGAACTAGTGTGGCCTAGCGCACGAAGCTCCCAGCAGGCCTGAAATGCTGGGGATTCAGGCTATGTGGTCTCCAGGAGTTCAACGCTCTGGGGAAACGCCATCCCCAGCAGGCAGACATAATCCAAATCCAACATTGTCGTGATAATAAATAGTGTCCAAGGGCTTCCAGACAGGTGAGGGGCGAGCGGGGGGCCATAGGCCATAGGGTGCCTCTGTTCAAATTAGAAAAAAGCGCCTCCTCTGGGTATACTCAGTCCCGCTGCCAGGGCTCGAGTCCTGGCTAGCGGAGCCAGAGCTGGGTTTCATCCTCCACTTGCCCCCTTGGCGGAGCGCCCCTGTGTGGGCTACAGCCTACACGGCCGTCGGAGCCGGGTGTGGGAATCATTTGTTGCCTCAGCCCAGGCGGGCTCACTGGGTGCCCGCAGCGGCCGCACAGGTGGAGAGCGCCCAGCCGGGGAGGCAGTAGTAAGGGTAATAGTAGGAGGGCTGCAGTGGCAGAAGCGAGGGTGGCCGCAGCACCTCGCCGGGCAGGTACTGTCTCTGGTCGTCGCGCACCAGCACCTTTACCGCCACCTTTTTGGCGGCGGGCGCCGATGCCAGCAGGTCCGCGGCCATCTGCCGGCGCTTGGTCTTATAGCGACGGTTCTGGAACCAGATCTTCACCTGCGTCTCGGTGAGCTTCAGAGACGCGGCCAGGTCTGCACGCTCCGGCCCGGACAAGTAGCGCTGGTGGTTAAAACGACGCTCCAGCTCGAAGACCTGCGCGTGGGAGAAGGCGGCTCGAGAGCGCTTCTTACGCGGCTTCGGCGCCACCGGCTCCTCCTCCTCCTCCACGCCGCCCGCCGGTGCGCCGCTGCCCCTGCCGCCGGCTCCGCTGCACAGCGCCGGCACGTGTGCACCTCTGGCGCCAACGCCATCATCCTCGGCCCTTGGGCTGTGGTCGCCTGCGGACCCCGGTGGGAACAGAAACAAGAGACTGTCAGCGCCGAAGAGGAGGTGAGGCCAGGCCTCAAGTGTAGGGGTCACTGGGGCGGGGCGGAAATACACTTTGATCCCTCCCTCCCCCCAAGCGGCGCTGAGGTCGCAGAGGCCAAGGGCCCTGGAGACCAGTCTCAGAACCCTGCTCCACTAGTGCGCGTGCGGCATTAGGCCTCTTCCGATGCCTGCGACCTACTCGGCCGCTGTGTCAAAGCCATAAGGCCGAGGACCAGCTCCACGCCCTCCCAGGGCCCCAGGCTCCAATCAGTAACGTGGGGAGCTGGGCCCCAGCATCTCCGCAAGCCCTCTGAGCTCTCAGAGCTCAGCACTGGGGTTTTTGGTTGCATTTCCGCCTCCTTGCTCGGGTCCACCCGCTTCCCCACACAGCTCACACACGCGCGCCGGTGCAGGTAAAGGAAAGGTAGGGGGATGGGTCCTGGGGCCAGAGGTATTTGGAGTCTTCCACCCTCAACCGCCTGTATTGCTGTGAGGGGTATGGCAACAGGCTGTGCCAAAGCCTTGGGTGGCTTCTCTCCCTAGCTTCCCAAGGAAATGAGAGGAGGGCGGGCTGGAGAGTGATGAGAGGGGGGTGTCCCTGCCTCGGGTCCCTGGACCCTTACGCAACACCAGCTCCTCAGCCTCTTCCTGCTGCCTGAAGCAACCTAGCAAGAGGTCCAGAGCCCTGGCCTGCTTGGGGCCAGCTGAGGCCTACAGCAGTTTGCACCCCACTGGGGCTGGCACCCGCATCTTTCAGACTGCATGATGTGTCAGCCTTCAGCTGAGGAAGCCCCTCTCCTGTGTCCAGAATGAATTAAATCTAGCCCTCTTGCCTGCAGCTGGCTGCAGGATTTGCCTCCAGTTCCTGGGTCCTCGGCCCTGGCTGCTTTCACAGCTCTGAGGTCTGAGAAAGCTAAACCCGCTCTTTCCCTAAAGTCCTGGCTCTACGGATCTCGCCTTTGACTCATCTGGAGGTGTTCTTCGCTACCTATCCCTGCACTGTGAGGCCAAGCCCTGGAACCTCAAACTGGTGGGATCTGTGGGCCAGGGCTAGAGCACTGGTTACCTGAGGTCTCTGGACCTCTCATTCTTACCCTTCACTGATTTTGGGGATTTGGGGACAGACACGGCAGAAGGCCCTGGCGATGTACTCACCCCCTACCCACCACCCCTAGCGAAGGGTGCAGAGGTTCTCTCCCAACCCTGTCTAGTGCATATTGACCCAGGCCGTCTCAGGCCTCGCCCCAGGACAGCGGGGTTCTGAGAAGTTCCTTCGTCCTCTCGCCGGCTCAGTTCTCGGAGGGGTAGAGCAGCTCGCGCCAGCGCGCGGAACTTCGGGATTTGGCCAGCCTCCGAGCCCCGGGGTGCAGGGTACTCACAGTCAGCCCACCCAACTCGGTGGCGTCGCCCTACTCGTCCATCCCCGCAGCCCGGCCCCCTTCCCCGCGAAGCCGCAGCAGACCTGAGACGCTGGCCGCCGACATCTCGCTGTCGCTCCGGCCCGCGGCTTCCTCCTCCAGGTCCTTGGAGGCGGGCAGCTCGCAGATCGGCCGGCCGAGGCTCAGGGTTCCTCCCGTGCGGCCGGCCCCGCTGGCCCCCGGAGCATCCGCGCAGCGCCGCCTGCCCTCGTTCTCCTCGCTGAGAGCCGAGTCTGAGTCCCAGCCTCCCGGGCTCTCCGCAGTCCGCCCCGCAGCTGTTCTGGTACCGGCAGGAGACGCGAGCAGAGAGTCCTCGGCGCCCCCCAGTGCGCCCGCGTCCGTCTCCCCAAACAGCCGCCAACAGCAGACGGCGGGCGCCGCAGCCACCGCCACCGCTGTGCCCCCGGGCGGCGGGCGCCCCTCCGGCGCGGCCAGCCCGCCGCGCTCCTCTTTCTTGTTGAGGATCGCCTGGATGGAGAAGGGCGTCAAGGTACTGGCGCCGCGCACAGCCATTTGCGCCGCGGGCCGGAGCGGCCGGCCGGGCGGGCAGCTGGGGCGCCGAGCAGCTCCGAGCGGGACCGAGAGCGCGGGCGGGCGCAGCGCGAGTGAGCCGGGTGCGCGAGGCCCCAGCAGCCCACTCCTGCACGGCCCCGCAGCCCCCGCCCCTCTCCGTCCCGGGATCTGCGCCGACCCTCACCCCCACCTCAGAGGCCCACCCCGCCCGGAGACCCTCTCCCCCCGAATCCAGCGCCAGACGCTCCCCTTTCGCAGCTCAGCTGGATTATCTCATCGCCTCTAGCCCTTAGGGGCGGGCCGGGGTCTGCCCCCTCGGGGGACGCGGAGGAGGATTGGCTGGCCCCCTCCGCTGCTGCTGCAGTCTCCCGAGCGCCGCCGGGGCTCACGGCCGGAGTCACTTTTTCTTTGCGCTTCTGTCTCTTCCCCGCCTGCAGGATTTCGCTCTCGACTAGTCCGCTCCCTTCCCTGCTGGGCAGCCTCTTCCGGAGCCCAGCCCCGGACGCGGCGGCGGCCGCTGGATTCCGAGAGGCGCGGGGCACCTTTTTACCCCCTGCTCTGGTTTTATCTGTTTCTTTTCTCTTTCCTTCCCCTGCGTTCCACCGTACCCCCCTCCCGCCTGGGTGTCATTCCTCACTGCTGAGTGACAGTCTCAGGCCACGCCCCTTCACTGGGCTGTCCTGGACGCTCCAGACCGTCCATTGGCTGGCTCCAGTTGGGCAACGTTGACTTTAACAGACAAAACTGGGCATGTTACGCCGCCAAAGTCAGGGTCTGACTTAACCCCTTCTCTCCTAAGTCTGGTCCTCGAAGCATCCTCCAGCGACAGGGAGGCTCACCCATCCTGAAAGCACGTTTCGTATCTGCAGATGTGTCTACCAACTCCAGCGTTTTTATGGAGCACTGATATTCAATTTAGTCAAAATCTACGGAGAAAATCCAAGATAATGCATTTCCATACATCATTAGTTTCTGTTCTCTAGGAAAGATCACAAACACGAAGAACAAAATGCATCTTTTGTCTTCCTACAGTTTTGCAGCTTCCTCACTAATGCTCTTTGCTGAAATAATCAGCTAATTAAAATCACTCTAGAAATATTTTTTTTCTTTGCCGTCTTTGATTTCATCCGATGTCTACAGAGGAACTAAAAGAAAAAAATGGTACAGTTAAAACTAAAGTCAGGTGAAGAATTGGAAGGCATCTTTGGGAGAGTGTCTGGAAATTGAACAGTCAAATCCCTGAACGATCAATATTGAATTTAATTGGAGTTAGTTACGTTTTACACCAGCAAGAAAAAAAGAAACTTTAATTTGTTTTTTAAATGTCCTGTTACTTCTGAGTTGGATAAGATTATAAATACATATTTACTTGTTTGAAAGTATATCTGGGAATTACCATCGTAAAATGATACAGAACTGACAAGATTTAATGCTCTTAAAAAGTAAGAAATACATTATTTTTTGTAATAGTAGGAACCAAGCTAAGAAATACAAATATTGTGGGTACATAAAAACATAGGTTGCTTATTTATGTTATTTATTTTAAAATAAGAAATTTGTTCAAGTAATGTACTTTACTGTATTCCATAAATTTTACCAGAGGGATAACACCAAATACAGAAACTCGAACCATTACATAAATTTAAAGGACTGTGATTTTAATTTAGCAAATTGCTGGGATTGGTGTTTTCAGTGTCATTAAAATAAGTAACATTTGCCCCTGTTGCTTTCTTTTCAGTTGTCCTTGTTCTGCACCCAGGAGCAAATGCACCCACTATTTATAGTTTTCAGCCTCAGAATGAGGTCTTTGCAGCATCTGTGTTCCTGAGCATTTCACCCACATGATGCTTTCTTGCTCTGTGCAGACCCTGTAGTATGCCTGGGAAAAACTCCCACCACTTAGAGGTCATTGCCCTTTATATCTCTGTACAATTACATCGGCTTTGAAAGGAAGGTGTTTAAATGTGGCGTCGCTATTCAGCAACTGTGAGGGACTGGGATCTTCTTCAGGCCGGGAAAAGAACAGCAGAATGCCCACAGGTTTCCAAAAAAAAGTGTGTTTTCCCATTCACCTTTATTCATCAAATTACCTCCCCCTTCCCGCCTCCTAAGCCTTGGTGTTGGGAGTATATACACGTAGATGTTGTTTTTCTCTGAGGGCAAGTCGAGGAGAGATTGACAAAGATTTCCCAGAAGGTAGGAGATGAGCAGGTGTGGACCTTGTGCCCCATACAGCTGTCGCTTTGTGCGGTTAGGACTTACTGTTGACAAATAGTGGAGTGTGTTCTGATCATACGGGAGGGCAGAGATGTCTGGGGGCTGGACGACCCAGCAGTACACAAAATTCGGGAACTATGCAAAGACTTACTTGAAAATAACTACCATTTAGTTGCCCCCTCTTCCAAATTCCCTTTTAAAAAAGAAACCCAAATCACAGTCGGATATGCCCCGGTCACAGGCTTGGGCATAGGTTTTCAAAGCATGATTTTGAGGTTTCAGAGTTTTTTGTGTGCCTGGAGTGTAAGAAAGTGGCTCGCTCGGTTCCGCGTCTCCAGGACCCGCAGAGCAAGGGAGGCTCCTGATGGCATCTGGGGCAACTGCGGCGGTCAGTGGATCTCTAGTTCTGGCGAGTGACTGCAGGCAGGGCCAGGAGTTAGAGCGTTTGGAGGTGGGTAGACACACCGGGCTTTAGCTATAACTGGAAGCCGCTCCTAATAAGCGGTCCCGCGGAGATGAAAAGGCCTTGGAGGACGGTGAGCGGAAATGGTTGTGTGCCCAGAGATACCCTGGGGTACATGCAGAGTCAAGGCTGGCGGGTGGGGGTGTGTGTGGAAGGCTCAGCAGGTCAGCGCGTGTCGCACGGTCACAGACCTGCAGGGGCAGGGACGCGGCCGCTCCCAGGCCCCGCTCGGTGCCCATCGAGGGCGATTTCTTTGGGCGCAGCTGCCAGCGCCTGGAACTCGGCAGCCTCCCGACGGCAGTGCCCGCCGTTCCGTTAGCGCCGCGCTCAGGCCTGGGCCGGCCCGGGCAGTCGGCGAGCTGGGGAGCTGGGCTGCGTGGCCGGTGAGACTTGGGGGAGACGCCCTTCTCGCTCCACGCCCGCTACTTTCTCCCTCTCTTTCCCTTCCCTCCCCTCCTCTTCCTACGTTCTCCTCTCCTTCCTCTTTCCCTGGTCCCGTTCCTCCTCCCCGGTTTGGTTCCCGCGCGCCCCCTACGTGCCGCGCCCTCTGGTCCGGGGATCATCCCGGGCGCGGAGTGCGGGCAGCGGGCTTAGGCGGACGCAGAGTGGAACCCGGCGGAACCGAGGAGGGGGCGGGGGAGGGGGAAACCCCGGCCCTCGGGGGCGCGCCGTGAGCTGCCGTGCACGTGCCCGCGCTCCCAGGGACCCGAATTCGCCCGAGATTGTCAGTGCCACCGGGCGCCTCGCCCCTGACCCCCGCCACCTGCGCCCTCGGCCGCCTCAAGCAGCGGGTAGAGACCGCCTTCTCTGTCGCCAGTGGCCGGAGGGCGCACGCTGGGTTTTGCCCGGCAGCAGAAGACCACGCGGGATTCCTCTCGGATGCGGTGACTTTGACAGACGTCACCTGCCGTCTCTAGATTCCAGTCCTTTAAAACGAAGGCTTGCACTCGGAGCCCTCCGAGGCCGCTGCCGGACTGAACGAGCAAGCGACAGGAGGGAGGGGCCCATAGCAGGCTCCCCAGAGCCGGCCCGGGCCGAGGTCGCGCCCGGGACCCGGAGAGCGCTCGCGGCCGCCAAGGCACCCTGAGCGTCGAGCGACACCCTGCTTACCAGCCAGCAAGCACCGGATCCTGCGTTCCTAGGTCATCCAGCTCCCCGCGGGGTTTTTCTCGCACGTGGTCCAGGTATATCAGACCGCAGAGAAAACCATTGTTACTAGGGGCTAAGGGACTTCTGCATTTAAACCCAGAGATGAAGCCTATTGTTTCATTCAATATACTCAACCCTGGGAATAGAATGAGTCGAACACATTATTATTCCCGTTTTACAGATGAAGAGATTGAGACTCCCGGAGTTTAAATGACTTGACCGCCAGTAAGTGGCTAAATCCGGAATCAGATATGGCTTTATCTGATGCCGAAAACAATTGGATTTTCCGCGCTAACTGGTTTTTCTCATTAACCTTAAGCTTTATTCTCATTCAGTGTTTCCCATCCTCGACCTGACCCGTTTCTATTTACGCGTTCATCAGAAAAGGAGCTTCGTTTAATTTTAAGGAAATCAAAGAAAAAATTCAAGCAGGCAAATCTAAGGATTTTTTTTTTCTATTCCACGCATTTGAAAATAAAGCACGCCTAAGACTTGCGGATCTGAACCGAAACCTCGTTATGTCGAAAGAAAGAAGCACACCATTTTATTATAATCAATAAAGTAAACCATGTGTAGAGGGAGACAGCCAGCTGATGGAAACTCACTGGGTTCAGAAATAAGATTATGCTCGCAGCTCTGGTATGTAGCGAAGCGCCCCCACCAAGGACGCTTTCCCTTTGGAGCTTAGTTTTCTTGCATGTAAGAAAGTCAGGCTTGGAGATCACCTCTCAGGGCGTTAAGAAGCAACGTGCTGGCTCCGAACCCGCCTGGGCACAGTGGAGAACGTGCGCCACCTAGCGGGCATCCCTCGGGCATACGTGGCGCACCTTTATGGAGTACCGTCATACCGAGAGCCCAAAAGAAAATGTGGTTTCAGGAATCTAAATGTTTTTGCTTCCAGTTTTACGTTTCCAAACTCTCACGTTGTCAGGGATCTAATAGCGGAGATACTACCTTTTAAAAACTTCACCCAGACAGTCAGAGCCCCAAGACTCACATCTCTCCGGGGTAGGGGGAAGGAACCTGAGCAGGCATGGATGTGTTGGGACCAATTTTAGAGCCGAGGCTGTGGTCTAGAAGAGAGATGCCCTGGCCACCTCCTACCTTACTCTTGATATCCTGGTGCTGGTCTGCAGGCGGCCTGCTGTGAGTATTTAGCTAAAGCTCTCGCTGAATCATAATTTTTGACACATGCAGACGTGTGTTTTGTTTGAGGCCATAGGAATGTTTTTCAGAAACTAATTTATTCATGATACTAATTGAAGCATGTCACTCTAAGCAGAATAAAGTTCAGGCATTGTAAACAAATCTAACTCATCCTTCGGGTTTTATTTTCTGGTTGGGGTTGTCTGTTATACAGTGGGTGGTTGGAAGTGCTATTTGGGGGTGGGGAGGGAGTTCAGGAGGAGGAGGGACAGGTTTGAGTGGATACAGAAGGTGTTACTTTGTGCTGAGTTTGAGATGCTTGTGAAATAGAAGAAAGTCTCTGGATTTATTATATTTCTGTCTCTAAGAAAGTACCCTAGGAGCCCTCACAGTGCTATGCCAGGTTCTTCTTGGAAATTTTTCCAACTTGTGCCTATTTTGTCTCAGGCACTGTTCTGGGTTCTGGGGTTCAAGGTCTTGTAAGCCCCCAGTCTCAACAGGCTAATGTTCTAGTGGAAGAATACCACAAAAAATGCCTAAATAAAGCACTGGCAAAAACTTCAGATGGTGAGAAGTGCTATGAAGAAAATTAAAACAGCGATTTGATAGAGGGTGTTTTGGAGCTACTTTTCATGGGGTGAGATTCAAAGCAGAAAGAGATACCTTGTGAATGGGATTAGTGTCCTATGAGAAGAGAAAGGAGAGAGCTTGCTTCCTCTCTCTTTCTCTGTCTCCCTCCATGTCTTTGTCTCTGTCTCTTTCTCTGCCATGTGAGGATACAACAAGGAGGAGTCTGTTTCTAAACACTGCATCTGCCAGCACTTCAGTCTTGGACTTCCCAGCCTCCAGAACAGTGAAAAACAAATGTTTGTTGTTTAAACCATCCAGACTATGGTATTCTCATTATAGCATCAGACTATAATGAGACTGACTATACCAGACTATGGTATTCTCATTATAGTGTCTTAGTCACAATCATAGTGTACTTGCAGGCCCCATAGCATTCTCCTATGGCCAGAGCACAGTAGGAAGGGGGAAGGTGATAAGAGTTGGAAACCAAGAGATAACCAAACACAGCAGGGTTTTGTAAACCACAGTAAGGAGCATGAATTTTAATCTAAGTAGGATGGGAAGCCATGGGAAGATATATTTTTTTTTGAAACAGAGTCTCACTCTGTTGCCTCAGGTAGAGTGCAGTGGCATCATCATAGCTCATTGCAACCTCAAACTCCTGGGCTCAAGCGATCCTGCTGCCTCAGCCTTCTGAGTAGCTGGGACTACAGGCGTGCACCATGATGCCCAACTAATTTTCTACTTTTAAGAGAGGATCTTGCTCTTGCCCAGGCTGGTCTTGAACTCCTGAGCTCAAACAATCCTCCAGCCTTAGCCTCCCAGAGTGCTAGGATTACAGTGCTGTGAGCTACTGCACCCAGACCCCATAGGAAGATTTTAAGCAAAGAAGCAACAGAACACTATTTATTATATAAAAAGATTACATTGGCTGTTATATGACAAAAAGACTGTGGGGAGACAAAGGATAATGAGGGAGACCAACTAGAAGCTAGTGTAAGAGTCCAAGCAAGAGATGGTGGCAGCTTGAATTAAGGTAGTTCAGGAGATGGAGGGCATGGGCAGAATTGGCATCCATTTTGGCAGTGCGTTTTAAAAAATATTTTCTTAAAAAAGCCCATAAAATCAATAATTTTAATAATTTTTCAGTGTGCAGTGGTGGCATTTAAGTACATTTACATTGTTGTGCAACCATCACCACCACCAATTTCTAAAGTATTTTCATCTTGCAAAATGGAAATTCTGTACCCATTAAACACTAACTTCCTATTCCTTTCTCTTCTCTAGCCCCTGGCAACCACCATTCTACTTTCTGTCTCTATGAATTTGACTACTCTAGATATTGCATATCAGTGGAATCATAAAATATTAGGTTTGTCCTGAAAGTATCGAGCCATGAAATATGAAAAATAGAGACATTTATTGAAGAAGATACAAGGTACAAGAAACTTTGTACATAGGACAATAAAACTTCAGTCCCCTTCAAAGTAGACACCTTGGGACCTCACACAGTTCTCCCAGCATCTCCTAACCTAATCTGTACATGTTCAACATTCTCAGGTATTCTGCTTATTGCAGGCCTTCTCTTCCAGAGCATGGATCACTTTCGACAGATTCTTGATCATCTTTGAAGTGTTTGTGCCACACTTTTATTTGCACTCATTGCTTCATCTCTGAAAGCCTTCTGAATCATCCAGTAGTTTCTGCAGAGGAATGTTTAAGATTAATGCAAAAGTTGATGTAAATGCATTGCTCTACTCAATCATTTTGAATGTGACAGCCACACAGTACACAGGCTCACTCAACAGCACCTAGCGCTCCACTGACTAGGACAGTGAAGTCGTCATTGTTCATGCATGTGCATGCCAGTCCACTCTCCTGGCTGCCAGGTTACATCCATGTCATGCAAACTATTCTCATTATATAAAATATTAACAATGGCTGGATACTTTCTGGACAGATCTCGTATTTGTCGTTTTGTGATTGGTTTATTTCATCTAGCATGTTTTCAGGGTTCATCCGTGCTATAGCATGTGTCGGAATTTCCTTTCCTTTTAAGGCTGAATAATCTTCCAGTCTATGTGTATACCAAATTTTGCTTAACCAGTCATCTGCCAATGGACGCCACGTTTTAGCTAATGTAAATAATGCTGTGAAAAACATGAATGTACAAATGCCTGCTTTCATTTTTTTTGTGTATATACCCCAAAATGGAATTGCTAAGTCATAGGGTAATTCTGCATTTAATTTTTTGAGGAACCACCATATGATTTTTCACAGCAGTTGCACCATTTTACATTCCCACCTGTAGTGCACAAGGATTCTAATTTCTCCA
Source organism: Microcebus murinus (assembly GCF_040939455.1). Taxonomy (NCBI): domain Eukaryota; kingdom Metazoa; phylum Chordata; class Mammalia; order Primates; family Cheirogaleidae; genus Microcebus; species Microcebus murinus. The sequence goes on from NC_134106.1 coordinate 90,280,499, forward strand.
CATCCTCACCAACACTTGTTATTTTCTGTTTTGTGATAACTGCCATCGTAATGAGTATGAAGTGGCATCTCATTGTGTTTCTTTTGTTTGTTTTTGAGACAGAGTCTCACTCTGTTGTCTCAGTTAGAGTGCAGTGATGTCATCATAGCTCACTGCAACCTCAAACTTCTGGGCTGGAGTGATTCTCCTGCCTCAGCCTCCTAAGTAGCTGGGACTACAGACATGCCACTGCATTCAGCTAATTTTTCTACTTGTAGTAGTGATGTGGTCTTGTTCTTGTTCAGGCTGGTCTCAAACTCCTGACCTCAAACAATCTTCCCACCTTGGCTTCCCAGAGTTCTAGGATTATAGGTATAAGCCACCATGCCCGGCCACATTGTGTTTTTTTTTTTTTTTTTTTTTTTTTTTTGAGACAGAGTCTCACTTTGTTGCCCAGGCTAGAGTGAGTGCCGTGGCGTCAGCCTGGCTCACAGCAACCTCAATCTCCGGGGCTCAGCGATCCTACTGCCTCAGCCTTCCCTCCCGAGTAGCTGGTACTACAGGCATGCGCCGCCATGCCCGGCTAATTTTTTTTTTGTATATATATTTTTAGTTGGTAAATTAATTTATTTCTATTTTTGGTAGAGACGGGGTCTCGCTCAGGCTGGTTTCGAACTCCTGACCTTGAGCAATCCGCCCGCCTCGGCCTCCCAAAGTGCTAGGATTACAGGCGTGAGCCACCACGCCCGGCAACACATTGTGTTTTTTATTTGCATTTCTGTAATGAATGGTGATATTGAGCATTTTTTCATGTGTTTATTGGCCATTTGTATAACTTCTTTGGAAATATGTCTATACAAGCAGATATGTTTTGCCCCATTTTTGGATTGTGCTGTTTGTAATTTTGTTATTGAGTTTTAGGAATTCCTTATGTATTCTGGATATTGGTCCCTTATCAGATGTATGAGTTGCAAATGTTTGCTCCTATTCTATGAGTTGTTTGTCAGTGTTCTTGAAAGACTCGATGGATTGAATGGATATAGGGAAAGAGTCTCTCACTTTGGGATACCCAAGGTATCTCCTGGATTTGGGCTTGCAGGACTGAGCGAGTAATGTTGTTGATCTAGGTGGGAAACACCTGAAAGGACTTGGTGGAAGAAAGGGCGGGAGGAAGTTTCAGTTCGGGATGTGTTAAATATTACAGTAGAGATGCTTATTAGACATCTATGAGGAGATGTGAAGTAATCAGTGAAGATGATATTTCAAGAAGAGGTAAGTGCTAGAAACAGACATTGGGGACTATAAGATGATAGATAATACTGATAGAACTAGATGAAGTCACCTAGGAAATGATTGTAGACTTGCCAGAGAGGACTGCAGGTATAGAAACTGGGGCCCTTTGATATTTACAGACTCAGTCATGGAGAGCGCGAGATCCACCAAAAGAAACTGAGGAGTTACTAGTTCAGTTGGAAGAAACAGGAGAAGTTGGTACTTGAGAAAGCCAAGAGGAGAGAGTGTCACCATAGAAGGAAGTGATCAACTGTATGATGTGCTGCGGTCAAGCAATGTGAGACAGAGATATGGCCCTTGGGTTGGGCAACGTGGACATCACTGGTCACTTTGATAAGGAACCATCTTCCAGATTGGAATGCGTTGAGGAGAACGTGATAGGGGAATAAACAGCACTAGTGAATATAGGTAACTCTTTTTTTATGTATAAAATATGCTTTAATATACACATAAAATGCTATTGTATTGGCCATATGTAGTCATGTAAATGCATAGGAAATGATGGTAGATAGACTCTTTAAAGAAGTTTGGCATGAAGGGGAGCAAAGCAGTGAGGTGAAAGATGGAAGGGATCCTGTGTCCAGAGATTCGTTTTTAGATAGAAGATACTAGAACACGTTTATATAAGTAATCCAATAGAGAGGGACAGTTGATAATGCAGGACAGAAGAGAAAACTGCAAAGTCCTTGACAAAGTGAGAGGAGTTGGTCTCTGGAAAGGAGAATGATATGGATACTTGGAGGTGAGTTATCTAGGTGATTGAGGATGAGGTTGTAATAAGGATGGTTGGCATTTCCTGAGCACTATCATCTAGGCACTGGTCAAGTGCTTTGGGCATATTAAACTCTGTTCATTTAATTCTCTCAACAAGAATGAAGCCAGTTGAGCGTGGACAGCAGGACAAGGAGGGTAACGTGAGAAAGTGTGGAGGTATGGAGGAGGGTAACGTGAGAAAGTGAAAAATAATTATTTGGACAAGATATTGGGGAAGCATGGTGGAACAGCTGAGCAGTATTGAGGGTGTGCCAGAGAGTCACATCCATGAATTGAAAGTGTGACCAGTTAGCACAGGTGTGTGCTTTTCTTTTCCCCAGCGACATTCACCTGCTCAGTGCCAGGCATAGGGTGGGTGGATAGTTGGGTTACCCAAGGTTGGGGTATTGCCATGCCACTACAGAACAAGAACAGCCAGGGACTTAAGGTTGTTTGCAAAGGAGGGTATATAATCATGGAATCAAAGCTGGAGGAGGGGATTGATAGATGCAGAGTTGATGAATTAGAAGTCCTGGAAAACAATTGCTTGAGTATGAATATTCAGGCTATGAGTTGGAAGGAGAGTGGTCATAAAGTTGGCACTTATTCAAGAGTTGGTAGGTGCTTAGGTTGTCAGTGACAGTGAGGTCAAAGATGAGGGGATGAGTGGAATTGAGTCCTGGAGGAGCTCGCCTGCCTTGTTTTCCCCAGTAGCCAAGTCACTTTCTGTGTTCCTGTGGAACTCCTCAAAGCCTTGTCTCCTGTATGCTCCGCCTACATGCTGTCCATCCTGTTCCTCACCATAGAGATCCCACGAACCCCCAGGGGCCGGCAAAGAACATGACCATATGGTATTTGAAAAAAATAGAGTTTGCCAAGTTCAGGTCACAATCTTACCTTAGTCCTGAGTCCTTCTGGGACTTCCTTGACCCCTACCTAGTGTAACCTTTGGAAATGAGGAAACCCAGAACTTTAGAATGATTCGCTAGTGTTCCAATGTGAACACTTTGTTTTTAATTACATTGAGGTAACATAGGCAAGTTGCCACCAAGTGATAATAAATAGAGATACATAATCAAAAGTGTGGCTTTTCTTAAAGAGCAAAATTATAGTCATTTGCATACCCCTTTCACATTTTTCCACCTGTGAGTGTCCACCCATACCCATTACTTACTTAATACCTTAATTCAAATGACTTACATTTTAAGACTTGAAAAAAAAACTTATTTTCAAAAAAGCCTTTATAGAAATAGTGATATAAATATACTTATAAATATATATATATATATAAATGGAACACCATTAACCCCTTGGCATAGATAATCTTAAAATATATTTAATGGAGACAGAACGATGTTTGTAAACTCAAGCTAGATGCTGAAGGCTCCGGGCCAGAGGTTGGCTCTTTGTTATAAGAAGACATTGGCAAGGGCTACAGAGGTGCTACAGCATGTCAGCACCAACCTGAGACTTCCACTCTGGCATAGTTAGGAAGACTAACAAGGAATCGACCCAACATAAATGCATACATAGGTGCACCAAAAGACATATGCCAGAATGTTCATAGCCTCAATTTTTGGTAATAGCCAACAACCTGGAAACTGTGCAAATGCTCAACAGTAGAATGACTGTTGGTAATCAAGTATGGCATATTCACAGAATAGGATCCCATTCAGCAATGGGAACAACTGGTCTACAGCTAAAGCAACTGTATGGATGAAGTCCATAATCACAATGTTTTACTTGACTCACTGTCATGTCCTTAGGCCAGGGGCTTTAAGTGTGGTCTTTTGATTGAATGTTTTTACAGAACAAATCCTTTTTATTAATACATTTGTGTTCATCTTTTATATTTTTATCTTATTTTTTAAATGAACATATTTAAAATACCAAAGAATAAAATAAATGTCAATGAAATAATCCTCTTCGATTGACCGGCACAGTTAGAACATTAATAAGCCATAAGGGATAAATTGACCGCTTCTACGCTCATGATTTAGTTCTAACTTCCTCGCCTGCCTGGTGCCACTACTGCACGAGGCTGGTTGGTGAGAGTTTATGGGGGTCGAGTACACCAGTCTGTTACTTATCAGCTTTTAACATTCTGTTTGAAGTGGAATTTGTGAATAGTTGCCCAGCTCAACAGTAGTTTTTAATTCTGTCTGCTTAATAGCCCATCATGTCAAAGAAAACCAAGAGAATGCTGTAGGGGAAAAAAAAAAAAACATATTTTAATGAGGATTGGGAATTGCAATATTATCTTTTTTTCTGCTAAAGATAAAATGATTTGCTTGTTTTGTGATACTGCAATATCAACATTAAACATTAAAGAATCAACATTAAAGAAATTCAATGCTCACAAATATTTTAAATTAGAGGGAGAAGCAGGAAAGGTTGTATTGCATAAATTAAAAGATGAAAAGCAAAGACAATTCTTTCAAGCAGCAATAAGACCTGGAAATAATGCCACTAAAGCAACTTATAAAGTAGCTTATATACTAGGGGAAAAAAAAAGAAATTTTTTTTCTTCAGCCATTCAGTGATGTAGAAATTGTGAAAGAATGCATTGTTGAAGTTGTAGGATGCTTGGACCCCAATAACGTTTCAAAGCACAAACAATTGCCTCTTTCAAGGAAAACCATAAGTGATCAGCAGTATGAATTATCTTCCAACTTAACAGAACAACTTCATGCAATACTTCAAAGAGAAAATATATATTATTCAATTGCTTTGGATGAATCAATTGATACTACTCACTCAGCACGGGTTTTATACTTCATTTGGTTCATAACAGAAGATTTTATTTGCTATGAAGGGTTACTAGCTTTGGGCACTTTTGCAAACAGAACATGCAAAATAGATATCTTCAACAACTTTCAAGATAAATGTAGTAAAGTTGGACTGAATTCGGTCAATTTAGTGAACATATGTACAGATGGTGCACATTCTATGACGGGAAAACATGAAGGATTTATTGTACAGATAAAAAAAAGTATTAACAGATCCAGATGGTCTCATTTCTTTTCCTTGTACCTTGCATCAGCAAAATCTCTGTACTAAAGTTACTATTTTAGTGACACTTTGCAACAAGTTGTAAGTATTTTTAACTATATTCATGCAAATGCAACATGACAAGGTCAGTTTTGTAACATGCTAAAGTTAAATGATGAGGTATTCAGTGTGGATTTGCTATATCATTCTAAAGTGAGTTGGCTATCACAGGGACAGGTGTTAGCCAAAAGTTAATCTCTGCAAGAGATTAACAGATAAATTTATGAAGAACAGAATCAGCAATGTGAATTATTGAAGAAAGATTTCTATAGAAATGCAACATTTCTGTGTGATATCATGTCAAATCAAAATGACTTGAATTTTTCTTTGCAAGGTAAAACTAAGTCTATATATATGATATGTGGCAAAAAAAATTCAAGAAATTTCCTTCTTCAAAAGGAAATTTCAGATAAACATTTTCCCCAGTTAGGAAAGGTCAATGATGAGAAGAATGATATATGTAAATCATTTGAAGAATATGCAGTGTTACAGACTTATTAATTGTAACATACAATGAAAGGTTCACTGACTTTGGGAATCTGACGTTACACTCAATTAGCATTTCAGCCTCATCTAGTTGACATCACCAAGTCACCTAAAAGAAACTACAGATGGAATTGATTGAGCTCTCACTAGGTGACATTTTAAAATCATTATTTGATGCTAAGAAAGACCCAGTTGAAATATGGAAAAAGGCAGTAGAATACCTTTGACAACAAGCCTGAAAAATGCTTTCTTGCTTTTCAACCACTTACTGTCGTGAATATACATTCTTTACCTAACCCAAATCAAGACACCCTTAGGGTCATAAATGACTGATACCCATCCTAGAGGATCAACTGAAACTGCAGACATCCATGCTGCAAGCAGATATTCAAATGTTTTCCAACAAATAGCAGACACAACAAAGTTATTAAAAGGTTAGTTAACTTGAAAATTAACAAATAGTTTTCATTTTTTGAAATTACTAAGTACATAGATAGTGGTTAGATTTTTACAAATATTGTACATTTTTAAGTATATCTAATGGAAGTTTCTCGAATGCAGCCTTGATTTGATTACAGCAAAATTAAGGAGGCATTCCAACATGAAAATGTGCCACACCCCTCCTCTAGGCCTGGAAGGGCCTGCTCCTGGTAAGGTTCTCAGCAAGTATTTATTGAATGGAAGGTCTCAGTTTATCCTCAACACAATCCTGTGAGATCAGCAGGCAGGAATCAGAATTTCTGTGTACAGATGAGGAATCTGAGATACAGAGAGACCAATTGATGTGTTCCTGGTCACTTAGAATCCTGTCGGATGTTAGGATCCTTGCTAAAACAGGCAGTTCTGTAAGACGTGTGCTCACCATCACTCTTAGTTACATAGCTGTTCCCTCAGCCTTTTAGCACAAGAAAAACATATTTTAGTTTCTTTGTTGTTGTTAAATCATATTCTGGGACCTGACTTGGAGATGTTTATTTCCATTATGAGATATTTTGGACTGGGATTTGAAGGGGAAAGGGCCAGAGGGCTGTGTTTTCAGAGAAAGGGGCTTAAGGTAGGGGGAGAAAGCTCACCAGAGAGATTTATGTCAAGGAATTGCAGCAAACTCTGTCATTCCGTCTGAGTGAGTGTGGCTAGAAACAGGAAGAGAAAAACAGGATATTGTGGCAGTGCACAGGCTTAATGGGATGTCAGATGAACAGATGGAACCGAGCTGTCCTGGGAACTGTCAAAAGAAGGCGTTTGAGGAGGCTTCAGAGGAGTCCCTGCACAAATGCAGGTGAACTGGGGACAGGGACATGTGTTTCCTGTAAATTCAAAATGAGTTGTTAGTGAAGTATCAAAAGGACAATCAAAGGCACCTTTATCCAAGTCTTCTCTCTAGAATCAACCCACATTCAGGTCCACAGGAAGTTGGGGCCCAGGGAGCAGAGGGTGGACAAATTTATTGAGACATGGCTTTCATGGAAAGGTTATATATATTTTTTCATCTAAGAATCTGAAATGATCAGTTATATATTAGCTATATATTTTTAGAGACAGTGAACTATAATGCCTGTGACTTCAAACTCCTGGGCTCAAGCAATCCTCCTGCCCCAGCCTCCTGAGTAGCTGGGACTACAGATATGTACTACCCCACCTAGCTAATTAAAAAAAAAATTTTTTTTAGAAATGGGGTCTTGTTATATTGCCCAGGCTGGGCAAATGTCTCAAACTCCTGGACTCAACAATCCTTCTTCCTTGGACCCCCAAAGTGCTGGGTTTATAGGTGTGAGCCACCACACCCAGCCAATTATATCTTTTTAAACTCTGACAGTATTTACTGGGAGAGAATTTTTGGAAGAGCCAGAGGACCCCAAATGGCAGGTGCTTTGTGGTGCTAGGACTAGGGCTGTGCAAACCAGGTTTCTACTTAGCCAGTGGGCCCCTGTTAAGTTCTGTCAATAGGGAACACCAAAGGGAGTCCAGAAGGCTGAGGTTGAAAGGAGTCTTGCTTCTTTGTGTTTGGTCACTGCTTTGTTAGCATCACCCAGTGAAGATTCTTCACCCCAACAGTGGCAGTCGATTGAGTTGTAGTTGGTTCCAGTCTCCAACTACAACTCAATCTCCAATCCCCATCCAATCTCCCCCATCCCCACTCTCCTGGGACAAGCCACATTGTCATGTCTCAGAGATACCAGGACCGGCTGGGCAGCATCCCTTCTCAGAGGTTTGACTCCAGCTCTGCAGGGACTTCTCCTTTGAATCTCTAATGACCTCAATCTCTTCTGTCTGTTCCTCAAGTCTGGGGGTGGTGATGGCTGCTTTTTGAAATTACTCTGTGTTACATCAGTGTTAGCCTTTTGCTTTTTAGTTCTTTAACACATTGATTTCTGTGTGAGTTGTACGTAACTCAGGCTAGTTTTGAGACCGGGGCCTCATAAAGCAAAACGATGCAGTTGGTCCATGAAAATCTTATTTGTTGATGTTCTTATTGTTACAATTAGTATCAACAATTTAATTCTAAAAACACGGATTGCGTTGCATATAATTCATGCACAGGAAACAATAAAAATTAACAAATTAGAAAGAATTTGTTTTGTTTTAATAAAACACTATGGCCCCAGGGGAAAAATTCTTTTCTTTCCTAGTGTTTCAGCCAATGTGTTAATAGCTGTTTGAACTAATTACTCAATAAATTAATGTATTAGCTCCATTTTGGGCTGATACAATAGAATATCACGGACTGGGTAATGTATAAAGAACAGAGATTTATTTCTTATAGTTCTGGAGGCTGGAAAATCCAAGATCTAGGGGCTGTTATATTGCAGGAGCCTTTTTGCTCAGTCATATCATGCCAGAGGGTGGAAGGTGGAAGAGCAAGAGAGCTTGAGCAAGCAAAAGGTGGCAGAGCTCTCTTGTATAACAAACCAATGATAAGGAACCTACTTCCATGATAAAGACATTAATTCATTCATGAGGGCTCACAGCTAATCATCTCCTAAAGGCCCCATCTCTCGACACTGTTGCATTGGGGATTAAGTTTCTGACACATGAACTTTGGGGGACACATTTAAACCATAGCAAGTATTTATTGCAGTAACTGGTGCAGTTTCTAATAGCTGCCTGGACCAGGAATAAAACAAGGTATAAAATTTATTTCCTGTACTATGGTAGTAATAATATGGATCCTTTCCAAAGGATGCTCCTGGGAAACAAAGGTGACCTATAGTTACAAACTCTTAGAAGCTTGCTGCTAGGCCTCCAGCAAATACCTACTGGTGTTTGCTAGTGGGAGAGTTGGTACTTATGAAATGCTTTTAGCAGACTGTACCTGATATTTCCAGGATTCATTATAGCAACAGCAACAAAAACAAACGAACAAAAACCCCTTGGAATCTTTTGATTTATAGATATGGACCCCCGGACAATGTCACACAACCTATGTAACCATCCAAGCAGAGATGTTCCGTGACTGAAATGATTTCCTTGTGTCTAAGTAACAGAGCTGCAGAGTTTTTAGAGACCCCATGTGTTAACCTGGGCACATACGTGCCATTACAAGAAAGGGCCTGGGAGGTAGATTGGCTGTCCTGGACCTGTATGCCTCACTTGTGCCGAGCAACTGCTTATATCCTTGAAGTTATTAGTTAAGCCTGATGCTAGGTAATATCTCTGATTCATGAGTCTGATTTGACAGTTGACTCTTCACATTAGTGCACAGACCTTTTCTCAGAATGCTGCTGGTGCTTTATCAAAACACAGGGGCAAACAAGCAAGAGGAAGATGTAGGATGCAGGCATTAGGAGATCTGAAAGAGGAGAGAAGTGAAGGGCATCCCTAGGATAATGGTTAGAGGAGCCACCAGGATGAGATGGCGGCCACCACAGACCAGCACAGTTAGACTCAAGAAACAACAGGTTGAGGGTTGTTTTAGCAAGATGCCTTCTGGCCTTGGACCATTTTGTAAAATCTAGGGGTGTCTGGGAGAGTTTGACCTAGATTCTTTCATATATTTGGCTTGCCAGAATCATGTACTAATAAAGTTCTTGCTTTCCTCTCTGTGCCTAAATGTGAGGCAAAACATTAAAACTTTTAGGAGAATCTCCATTGGGTCTTGAGTCTTAAGACACAAAAAGATCTTGCCACAAGACCAAATTTATGTTAAGTACAGTAACATTAAGAACTGTTCACCAAAAAGTACCATAAAGAAAGTGAAAACATAAGCCACACATTTTGTGTATGAGTGTTTGGGGGAGGGGTATGCTTTCAACACATACATACAAAGGATTATTATCCTATATATACAAAGATATATATTTCTATCTTTCTTTTTTTTTTTTTTTTTTTGAGACAGAGTCTCACTTTGTTGCCCAGGCTAGAGTGAGTGCCATGGCGTCAGCCTAGCTCACTGCAACCTCAAACTCCTGGGCTCAAGCGATCCTGCTGCCTCAGCCTCCCAGGTAGCTGGGACTACAGGCATGTGCCACCATGCCCGGCTAATTTTTTCTGTATGTATTAGTTGGCCAATTAATTTCTTTCTATTTATAGTAGAGATGGGGTCTCGCTCTAGCTCAGGCTAGTTTCGAACTCCTGACCTCCAGCAGAGCAATCCGCCTGCCTCGGCCTCCCAGAGTGCTAGGATTACAGGCATGAGCCGCCGCGCCCAGCCAATATATTTCTATCTTTCTATAGAGATATATAGAGAACTTCTACCAGTCAATGAGAAAAACACAAAGAACCAAATGGAAAAATGAACAAAAGACGTGAACAAGGATTTCACAGAAGAGGAAACAAGGATGGAATATAAACATGGGAAATAAACAACCTTCTTGTAACCAATGCAAATAAAGACCAGAATGACATATTTATACCCACTAGATAGGCAAAAATCAAGGAGTCCTATACTAGTCAATGCCAAGGAAGACAAGTAATTCTTAAACACTGATGGTAGGAGTACAATATGGTGCAAACATCTGGGACACAACTTGGCATTATAGTGCAAAGCTGAAAATATGCTCACCATAGGGTTAGCAGTTGTACCCTGGAGCAGAAAGCTGGGTATATCTTAGTGTGGGGAATGGCTTAGTGCAGGTGTGAAGATATATTAATTCCTTCTCTTCACAGTGGCTGGGTGGCCTGCTCCTCCGGCTCACAGGCTGGTGGTCTCCTCAGGTGGAAACCAGCTTTGCCCTTCTACTCACCTCGATATGCCTACAAGTATCATTATGTATATGTGCAATAAAATTAGTTAAGTGTGAAAAGCTCTGCCCTAGAGAAACTTCATAAAAATATTCATAGTATTGTTTCACCTGGGAATAAACCAAAGACCAGTAACAGGTGAATGGTTTAGTATGTTGTGATACATTCCTTTAGTAGAATACTATACAGTAGTGAAAATGAATCTAACTGGAGCTACACATATTAATAAAGATGAATTTCAAAACATAATGCAGAAAAAAGCAATCTCATTATGATCCATACAATGATTTTATTTATGTAAAGCAAAAAAAAAGGCAACACTTAAAATAGCATTTAGGGATATAGACATATGTAGTAAAACTGACAAACGGCAAGAAAATGATAAATGTGTCTTTAGAATGGTGGTAATCTGGGGGAAGGAGAGTGGTGTGATTGGGGCAGGGGATGGGCATATTTTTTAAGGATGACCAAAAGGTAGATATGTAAAATCTCATTTTGGTTAAAAAAAAAAACCCTACGTATTTTATTAATTCAAAGGCATACTCCGCCTCACATTTTAAGAGCTCTGAAATTAAGATGCATCTTAAAATTGGCTATTGAATAAGTGGCAGTTTATGATACAATTCATTGTCATGCATGAATTTGTTCAAAACTGTTCATGTTGTCATTTCAATTGAATTATGTGCATCATTGGTTCTATACACTTTGATTTTAAATGCCGATTAAAATGCCTTTTAAAAGACTGCGTTGTGATTCGGCATCAAAATAGTTACTGTGTACTCAGAAAGGTACAGAAACCAGGGAACAAGATATACATTCTGTATCAGCAAGGCAAATATTCAGTGTTGGAGAAATAATCTTGATTCTACATTTTCTCACAAAGCAACAACCAGGTGCTTTCTGAGATTTAAGACAGGAAGATATCCACACGTAGGTGACGCTGTTACATTTTATTCCTGAGATATGTGCAAAGGATCACCTAATGCATGACAAGTCACATAGCTAACAGTGGAGAAATCACCAAATCCCTTGTAATTAAGGAAAGCCATTTCAAAGCAACAGGCTGATATGACCGATTCATGCATATCACTGAAACTATCCTTAATTTTTGTGTTATGGTTTTTTCTTTCCTAGTAGTACATAAAGTTATGGTGCATTTCATAGCCAATAGCATCTTAGGTCTGATGAGTTTTAGCATATGGGTTTTGAGTATATGTAAATAGAAAAAAGCTTGGAAGAATTATACATGCAATTGTTAACAGTGATAATATCTGACTTATGGGACTACCAGTGATTTTTTCCTTTGCTTACTGTTAATTTTCTACAACTTAAATTGTAGCATACTTATATCCACTGTGGACAGTGGCAAGGTAAAGTGGACGGAAAGCTCAATGAGACTCCTGGTGCTAGTCTTGGTCATGCTTAATATATGTGTTTAATCTTAAGCAAGTTCTATAACCACCTGAGCTTTAGTTCTCCCAACTATAAAATGGGGGTTATGATACTTTCACAAGGGTATATAAAACTCCTGAGCAATATCAGTTTCCATGGACGTTAAGCTTGTGTATGTGTGTGTGTACGCGCGCTGTGGAGAGGAAGCAGGTATTCTAAGGTTTAAAAACCTTGGAAAATTTCGGGTTAGACTAAGTTAACCAGATTCCTCTCACAATTTATTAATTTCCAAGAAGGGCTATAGTGTGAGGGAGCCCCTGTTGGAACTAGCTTAGCGTTTTGTGTAACACAGAGATGTATCCATAAGTTACTCATGTCTGTATGGGTCTCTTTGGGGAAGTTTCTGAAAGATTGCCTGGGGGGTAAAAATGGCCCATTAGTGTCTCCAGTCATCCCTGTGCCTTGGTTTCCAAAATGGGCTTTAGGTTCCAACCTTGCTTGAAGCTCCATTTTATACTTTTAAAAATAAACTCCTTCCCTTGTCTGCCAGGAGTTAGTCGTCTGTCCTGCTTCTCTCAGGAAAGTCATTTTCTCCTTTTTGCTGTGTTCTGCCACCAGACACCAATCTCAGTGCAACCCAGCTGTTTGCTTCATGTGGTTGTCCCCCTGAGCCTTGGCTTCACATTTTTGTCCCTAGTGTTGGGCATAGGTAGTAGCTCAACAAATGTGTATTTTCCTAGCACAGCGATTCAATGGGGAAAATACTGGCTATAAAACTATTTTCTTCTCCTGAGAAAAGTGTCAGCGTATTAAGAAGAGCATCTTGTTCCAGATTTAATCATACAACGATGGCTAAGCAGTAATTTTAGGAAATGAAGGTGCTCTTGCACATAGGATGAACAATAAACAAAAATCGAGACAAAACAAAAAATAAGGAAGGAAACCTTTTCCAGCATTTCTTCCAGTTAGACCCATCTCCCTCAACCTCCTATCAGTTAGTTTTTATCAGTCTCAGAAATGTTTGGAGCAAAGTTCCACTATATTATGGTCCTAAGGGCAGTGAGGGTCCTAAGGGCAGTGAGATTGCTATTGAGGTTGATGAATGCCTCCCTCCCATGGGTTTTAGTAAAAAGAACCCTGGCCTGGGGGTCAGAAGACAATAAATTAGCTCAATCTCAATTTTGCCACCAACTTGCCATGACTTCTCATTGGGAAGAGGAGTGTTACCAGATGGCCATTCCTAATTGGTCTGTTTATGGCAAGTCTAATAGGTTTTGGTATTAATATTTAAGGCAAGGGGTAAAGGGTTAGGGGTTAAGTGGTATAACTCAGAAGCCTGGAGTAGGGAGAGAAGGACTGTTGGTGTGGACTTCTGACTTCAACTGATGAGTTAGCCATGGTTGTGGGCCACATTGTCCCCCGCCACGGGATGCTTTGCTACTTCACGAAGTCTTATTTGACTGTCCCAGCCCTGTCTCAGCTCCAGGATGGGGAGAGCAGAAGGGCTTTTGTTCAGGCAGCTCATGGAGAAGCACTGAGACCATGGCAGTGGTAGGGAAATGTCAAATTTGGAGATGGTCTGCAAGTGCTTTTCAGTGGGTTACTGGAAGCTACTGGCATTTTGGCTGGACATTTTGGGGGGAGATGTGGACTGTCCTGTGAATAGGAGGACATTTCTCATTCCTGACTACCTTCCTTCTACTAAATACTAATAGTACCAAATCATTGTGATGACCAAGTATGGCTCCCACAAACTTCCAACACCACCTCCGGGGTGGTATCTCCTTTCTAAGTTTCAGAACCACTGGAAGTTACCAAGGTGACCAGCTGATTTCCCCACCAGAAAAATCTTTATGCAGTTCTACTATTTAGTTCCAATTTTATTAAGAGGCAGTATTTCTTCACACATCAACTACTCAGTCCTTATAGGGTCATGCCCACAGTAGCTGCTACTAATCTGAGTAACACTGGCTTCACAATGAGAGTGTGTCTTCAGGTATGCACTTCTGGTGAAGCAATCTAAAACTGACCAGTGCAAAGATTGTTACTCAAGGAACTTGCAGCCCTGGAACCTAGTCCAGCTTCTACCTTTGACTGATGTTAAGACAAATCACTTTAGATTTTTGAGCTTTGGTTAAAACTCATCCATATAAATAAAAATGATAAACTCTCATGTTCCTGGTCTCTAAGGTCCTTTCTGGATCCAAAGTTCAGTTCTACCAAGAGAGGCCATCACTGATTCATATTTGAATGTGACAATGGAAGACCAATTATCTAAGACCAATTATACAGAGAGAAGAAATGATTTTCATGCGAAGAAATTTTAAAACACAGGAAAAAAAATTCTTACCACTCAAGTTTTGGGAAACATTTTATAATTTATATATAAAATCTCAGTAAGAAACCATGTAAAATGACAGAAATATCCACCTTACATTAAGAGTCAAAAAAAAAAAAAAATCCCACACATACTGAATGTAAATTTTAATTATAAAACAAGAATATGAACAAAACATTTTAAAATAATCTCAATTATTTGGCAACTTATCACATCATTGCAAGAGACAAATTTGATCTTAATAAAAGTTTAATCCTATGAAAAACTTAAATTGGACAGTTTGTTCATATGGGAGTTAAAACATGTTTAAAAAAACACCTGGCAATAAAGCCAGTTTCTATCCTGAAATAACCGTGTATAAAAACAACATAAAATCCTGTAACTGGATAGACAGGAGTGACCTAATCTTCAATGCATTTCTCTTCACTGAAAAAGACAATATGGAAAGAATATTGGTAGAAGCTTCAGAATAGCACAGAGGAGAGGAATGAACATCAACTGAGGGGTTTTTGCTGCAGGTGATCAGATGTAACTTTACCTGACACAGAACCTCTCACGTTGGTGGGGCTGGCAGTAAAGTTACATATGCAAGTATAATCTAAAAACAGGTTACATTCTTAAAAACAGTCACAACTGTGAACAGAAAAGCAATGGAGAACCTTTCTTTAGCTAAACTACTTTACTTGAATACATGCGAGAGTTTCTGCCAGATCATATTCAGATAGTTACAGGGCAGGCAGAGTTCTAGAAAACTTTCTACTAATGACTGCATAGCATTTAAAACCCTTTTTTATTAAAAAAAAAATAATAAAATAAAATAAACAGATATATAGTAAAGTTCACAGATAAGTTTTCTCTGTAAAATAAATAAAGTGTTCATTGATTAGCATCATACATAGAGTAAAATACAACCTATTTTTACATGTTTATATACTATACACAGATTACCAGTAGGCAGCCTGGTGTCTGATGGGTTGGAAGGATTTGTATTAATGATGTGTCACATTGGGAAATCCCAATTTCAAATGTTAAAATATACAACTACTTTGTTTTGAGTTCAGATACAAAGTAAACTTATTTTCCTTTATCTGAAATAAATGTACATAATATCTTCTATGAACAATAGTTTATAAAGCTGTTTAAAACATAACAAGAAAAAGCTTGCACCTAGGAACTGACAGCACATGCATATCCTTTTTCTGGTTAAAAAAAAAAAGAAGTCTATGGCCATAGAGGCTCGTCCCTTTTCTCTTCACTGTGTTCCTCGACAAGCCAGGGGCACCGGGGTAGGGATTATCGCTTCGCCTTTTTCACAGGGGCTTCCTCCACCCTCTGCTGGCCTCTTGTCCGGGCCCCAGGAGGGCTGACTTCTCTCTTGCGCTTGGTAGAAGGGGAGAGCTGTGTCTTTGATCTGCATTAAACAAAAGTCAAGGCAAGAGTGAGAGTTAAAAAAGCAGCTGCTTCAAATAATTGGGGAGTTCCTTAAAAAACAGAAGAGTTTTGAACTTTTCAGCTAAGAAGAGAAAGCCCCAGTAACATTTATACAGGAAAGGGAGCTATCAAAGAGCTTGAGGTAACTGACTATTTGCTGGCAACTTACACACGAACACAGGGTGCTGAAGAAGGATGTGGGAAGCCTGTGTCTGGTCCCAGCTCTATTACACTCTAGGTCAGGGGTCCTCAAACTTTTTAAACAGGGGGCCAGTTCACTGTCCCTCAGACTGTTGGAGAGTGCACACTGTAGGCCCGGGACAAGTCGGCTATTAAGCAGAACAGGCAGCAGTGGCAAAAATACCCGGCGGGCCGGATAAATGTCCTTGACAGGTGGCATGTGGCCTGCGGGCCGTAGTTTGGGAAGCCTGCTCTAGGTCTTGACCTTGATCAAGTCAACCTCCTTCTCTGGGCCCTAGTCTTTCAACCTACAAAACAAAGAAATGAACTGCTGGTCCTACCAATACAGAAACTGTTCCAAGTTCAAACAACTAGCAAGAACACAGCAGGACTGCAACCTAGGTCTGATCAAGTGCAGAGTCATGTTTCACATTACAATATTGCTGACAATGTTAGAAAAGGCACAGATATTTTAGAAGAGCATTCTAACCAATCTTCCTGTCACCAGCTTATCCCTGTTCTCCAGTCTGCAATTAGAATTCTTTGCTGGAAATTCTAATCTTGATCCTTGTTCTGGAGATATACAAAGTCCCTCTTGGGTCTCTGATGCTTTCAGGATAAAGCCATCCAGAGCATAGCACACAAATACAGTCCCGCCAAATTCTTCCCATTCCCAAACATATAATGTCTTTTACATCTTCATGCTTTGGTATGTGATTTTTTAAAATTATCCAACACCACCCATATGATCAACTTTCTTATTTCTAAAAATGAGAAACATTCCCCAATTCACAAGTCACTTCTTTGGAGAGCTTTCCACATCAAAGAGGAAGCTGCTCCTTCTTTGGAAATCCCACGGTACTTTGGATCTTTACAACACTTACCATTGTAATTTATCCACTGTGTTTTTCAAACTGCAGATTACAGGTAGTTATTTTAAAACATTATATTACTAGAACACAATAGAAAATACCACTGGTATCACATCTATTAAGTTTCATTCATGAAATTTTTGTTTCAGTTACAGCAGCAGGAATGTGAGTAGTACTAGTTGTATTGCAAAATATATTCTTGAGTTGCTGTTTAAAAGTTTGAAAGTCTGGCCGGGCGCGGTGGCTCATGCCTGTAATCCTAGCTCTCTGGGAGGCCGAGGCGGGCGGATTGCTCGAGGTCAGAAGTTCGAAACCAGCCTGAGCAAGAGCGAGACCCCGTCTCTACTATAAATAGAAAGAAATTAATTGGCCAACTAATATATATATATACAAAAAATTAGCCAGGCATGGTGGTGAATGCCTGTAGTCCCAGCTACTTGGGAGGCTGAGGCAGCAGGATTGCTTGAGCCAGGAGTTTGAGGTTGCTGTGAGCTAGACTGACGCCACGGCACTCACTCTAGCCTGGGCAATAAAGTGAGACTCTGTCTCAAAAAAAAAAAAAAAAAAAAAAGTTTGAAAGTCTTATACACATATATCTCTCCCATTAGACAAGATGTTTCTAGGGCAGCTGCTGAGATTTGCTCATTTTTCTAACTCCAGTGCTTAATATAATGCCCAACACATAGCAAGCAAGCAGTAAATGTAAATATCATATCAATGAATGAAAAGACTTACAAAACTGAAATTGCAGGAGATGGAGAAATGGGACTTTATTGATATCCTGACAACTTTTGCTTATTGTTCCTTTGACAGCATAAGTAAATAAACTCAATTTGAGTCAAAATTTGTTGCAGATGACATGGTTGTGACATGTTACTGTGTTATATGTGTTGACAATGGCTTAAAAGCAGTGTTTGTTAATAATTCATTTCAACTGTGTCCATAGAAAGGCATCAGCCACTCAGTGAACACCTTTTCACTGACGAGTTGCTTTGTGTGGCATCGTACTGGAAGCCATGGGCAGGAGCCAAAGCTTTTGAGTCAGATTGCTTCCTCCTAGCTGTGTGAGCTTGGTAGGTTGTCCAGGCCCTTCCATTTCACCCAGGGTGTGGTCTGTGACCAGCGGTGTTGGTCACCTGAGAGCTTGTTAGAAATGCAGACTCTCAGGCCCTACCCTAGACCCACAGACTCAGAATCTGCATTTTAACAAGAGTCTCAAGTGATTGGTCTGCACATTTAATTTTAAGAAGTATGCATCCAGACCTTCCTGAGATTCTTCCCCTCACATATAAAATAAGGATAAATGCTACACTGCACTCAGTGAGGATAGTTTGCTTTCCTTTCTATAACATGGGGATAATAGTGCATATATACATTACAAATATGCTGTGAAGATCAAAATGTAATAAGAGATGTCAAAAGAGTTTTTGTATATAGTGAAGAGTCTTTTATTTTTGAATGCTACAGTGTACAGAAAGTAAGACAAGTTCCTAATCTCAAGGAGGAAGCTTTCAGCTCAGAGGGAAAGACAAAGCTAATTTACTGAAACGAACAGAACATGGCATCTTGACTGCTGGAAGTGCAGCAGGAAGGAAAGAAGAGAATGGGCTGAAGCAGGTGGGGAAGGCGTCCTGAAGAAGGGGGGCTTGAAGGATGGGAAGGGCCTGGCTTACCAGGGTGCTGGTGGCAAGGGCACTCCTCACTAGCACAAGCAAAAGCAAGGATGGAAGACTCGGCACCACCAGTGGCAAGCAGGAAGATGAGTCAGGCTGCAGTGGCAGGTGCGAGCTGGTGGGGGCTGTGCTTTCCTTTGCTACCTTATCACCTCTCCAATGCCCTGGCCGAAACAAAGGATTCTGGGCTGTTAAAGGCTTTACCACACTGCCTTGCCTTTGGTCTTGGTGGATGGGAGTCAGCAGATAAGGCCCACAGGTGTCAAGGACAAGCCTGTGTGGCAGGTCCATGTGGCAAGGCCAGACTGGCGAGTTCTGCAGCCCTTCCTATTCATCTTGGAAACCCATGATCCCCAAAGACAGTTATTCGGTGAGAAAGAAATCTTAAAGGAAATTAGGAAGAAAGCATTACTGTACCAAAATTAGTCTGAGGGAGTTTAAAAATGACGTGAAGTGTAAGCAGGGACTTACCTTCCTAATGGGGGAGATTTACTAACTTTTTCGCTGGTAGATAACTTCTCTTTTGCTAATGTTTGGCGATTTCTAGGAGAAACTGTTTCTGGGCTGCCAAGTTTGGATGTTGCACGTGTAGATGGCTTGCTATGATGCTTTCTGAAACAAATTATAGAAACACTGGACAATGGTAGCACTGAATCTTCCAGTCCCTGGGACTATTTAGAAAGGATGAGATTCCTCATGGGAAAGTCAGAACAATGGGGACTAAAAGCAGGAAAATGGTTTTCTTTCTTGACCATTGCTAGTAAGTAGATCTTAATGTCACCCATAACTAACTCTGCTTGCATGACTCTAACCTTGCTCTTACTTTGCATGGTATTTTATCCTGATTTAGGAGAAGACGAATCTGTGAAAAACAGAAAATATATTTGCTAACAAAATAAAGATCCTAAAAAAGCTCCACAGAGTAGAATAAGAGGCCAAGAGTAATGCAAGTACAACTCATAACACTGAGCTAAATGTTAAGGCCCAACAGTCAACTGCACAAGAGCAAGATAAGGAAAGATCTGACTTACCAGCAAAATATCTTTTAAAAAAGGACTTATTTAGCTGGTGTATGGCTCAATTTGAGGCAACTCAGTGAAGTGGATACATTTTGAAGAATAGTATCCAGAAAATAAGGTGGGACAACCCTCTTCTGGAATCAATAGCTCACACTTGGTATAGAACAGACTGCTTCATAAAGAGGATATAGATAAACTGAGGAGAACAAACAGGGATGATGAGGGAGCTCAAAGCAAGAAGAGAAGACCTAGAAGCTGCTCCCAGATATTTAAGGGAAAAGTATACAGAAGGCCCCCAAAGTAGAACTTGAACCAAGAGTAGAAGCTACAGGGAAGCCAGCTTCTACTGAATATAAGGAAGAGAATGCCAAGGCAGAGGTGGTTTTTCCCTGTCATGGAGGTACATGCAAAAGCAAAAAGACCATTTCAGAGGAGCTGCTGGTACAGTAATTTGGGCATTGATGGGCTGGCTAGTAGTACTAGATGACCACTGAGAGCCCATCTAACCCAGAGAATCTGTAAAATTATGAAGATGCCATAGCCCTGGGACCAATCAAACAATGCCAAGGAGTCTAAACTAAAGAGAAGAGGATATATTTGTAAATCAAATGTTCCTAAAGTACATTAAGTAAGAGCATCAATAATCCAGGCAATTATTGCACCAAATAGGATTTATTTTTAAAAAATATCTGAGAGCTATTTCTAAACACTCACTTGAAGACAGCTAGAAGGCCTATGGAACTTTCTGAGTTGAGCCCTACTGTACTGGATGATCTCCCCACAACTATTTAAGACGGAGGTGGTGGTACTGGTGGGATGTGCTGTACCAAATGCAAGGGTGCTGGGCCCCAGCACCCCTACCTTAATTCTGTGACTTCTATTTATCTGAGAAGCCCCACCTAAAAAATAAATATGAGACTACCTTACCTTTAGCCCGTGATCTCTTGGAGTCTTTGAGAAATCAAACTATGACATGAATACCTAATAATGTGCAAGTCTGGAGGAATTAGAAATTTGTTGACTTTATGGAAATATAAGACAGCATTTTTATGTTATAATGTTAATAAGTGGTACTTTTGAAATGTTCCTGAACTTTTTTGATTAATCTTTGATAATGAAATTGTATGAGGTGATACCAAATTCATAGCTTATAGATCACATTAAAAACAGAAAATATTCTTGCTTTGGAAAAAGTTATTAACCATTAGGATGACACTACGTATTTATGTACCATTTCTCAAAATGTGCTGTTGGGAAAGGAACACTGGATATGTTAACAGGTGTAATGACACAGGCAGATGCCAGGACAGAGGGTATGGTAAGTAGATAAATGCTTGCTTAAATAGGGTTAAACAGGTTTCTTTCCTTTTGGACTTTGCTAAATCCTTAACAATTTTAATGAACATTGTGACAGACAAGAAGGGGATTCACTGGCATTCCCAAACTCACTTGACATGATACTCTTTTCCCCAGAGGCTTCTGGCTCTACTAGGGTTTGAGAGAATATGCTTGCGAAAATATAAGAAATTATGTAAATCAAAATGGTCAAATCTGGGCAATTTCCTCTGATCCAACTATTGCATAGCACTGGTGAGAGGCATGTGATGACAATGGTGTGCGGGCTTGGTTTCTCCCGCTCATTAGTGTTAAGCGTGCTGAGAGCAGGGACTGTGTTTTATGAAGCTCAGCATTCACTCACAGTGCTCAGCATAATGTCTGAGACATAACAGATGCTCAAAAAATATGTCTAAAAGAATTGAATGGGTTCCACCAAACAGTCATATAAAACCTGGTAAAGACTCTGAACTGATCCCCCAAAATGATTTGAGACAGAAAATGGGTTCTCCAAGAAGAATCAGAATGGCAGAGGGCTGAGAGCATGTGGCCTCCACTGAAGATAAAACCAAAGGAAAGAACTTCCAGTGTGGCATGAGCAATTCAGTTCAAAGAGAATCCCATAAAGCCCAAAGCCGCTTTTCTGACGGAGAAGCTGGTGAAGGTCTTTATTGGCCCTGTGTGGCCCCATTACCTCTGAGCCTCTGATCTGGTGGTGGATCTTGTGGTGGCTCCGCAGGGCTCATCCTCTTCCTCTTCTTCCTCTTCCTCATCAGACTCCTGGTCTTTCTTGTCCTCAGTTGATTCAGATACTGATTTCTGGCGTTTTCTTTCTGGTTCTGAGGATTCTGTTCAAATAGAAGGGTAACACCTGGACTATACAATTCCCAAAGACACTCCAAAGGAGTCATGGAGTTTGGAACTTAGGATATTAGGGACTTGGAGGCAGAGAAGTGGTTTTCCACTTCCTTTTTGCTTTAGCACTTGCAATTCACAACTGTTTAACTTAATCTCAAACACATTTGGGATAGTTTACTTAGGCAGTTCACAGCCAGCATTCATGAAAAATTCACATGTACTCAGAAAAGCATCTGGGATGTACCATTTCTGACACAGGATTAGAGCTATTTCACACATATTTATG
Organism: Microcebus murinus; assembly: GCF_040939455.1. Classification (NCBI taxonomy): domain Eukaryota; kingdom Metazoa; phylum Chordata; class Mammalia; order Primates; family Cheirogaleidae; genus Microcebus; species Microcebus murinus. The sequence continues at coordinate 90,302,626 of NC_134106.1, forward strand.
TAATATTAATACTAGCATATTCCACTGGAGTTTTCCTCATCCAAAGAAAAACTCTTAAAAAGGTGATTTTGAAATAATAAGACTCTGTAATTAAGAATCTGCTAGAAACATACCAGCATCATCTGATAGAGTGAGTGAACGTTTGGGTTTTCTCCCTCTCCGACGTATACTTGCTACTATTTTTTCTTCACCATCATCCTAGAAACAATAAAATTAAAGTTGAAAGGGTAGACAATTGAGCATTTATGAAGTTTATTTCTAAAGGATAAACCTTAATAAGAAAAGTATCACTTACATTGCTTATATTTTTTTCTTGCAGGTTAGCTGCCTCTTTATTGGACTCATCTTTAAGAAAAAGGAAAATCTCTACATTAATACTTTATTACTATAAAATTAAATTTTAACTGTCTGGCTTGTCTGTCAATGTACCAGTGCTAATTAATGCAATGTTACACAATTTACCATTATTTTCTATCAGTCAAGCAAAGATGGACTCAGAACACCTAGCACAGAGCACATCAGAATATAAGTCAGAAATTGAAACTTTCATTTCAGACTTGCAATAAGCTTCGTGATCTGTGCAAATTATTTAAACTCCCTGAATTTTTTATTTGTAAGATAAGGAGTTGGGTTAGACCACCTTTATGGTTCCTTTCAGTTCAAATGCTGTGATCCCAGGAAAGGAGGAGGAAAGGCGGTGTAGGGAGCCCATAAGACATACCAGTAACTGCAAGTCAGGAAGATAACACAGGTTGAGCATCCCTAATCCAAAAATCAGAAATCCAAATGCTCTAAAATCCAAAACTTTTTGAGTGCTGACTTAATGCTCAAAGGAAATGCTCATCCAATTTTTGGATTAGGGATGCTCAACTGGTAAATGCAAATATTCCAAAATCTAAAAAGACGTGAAATCCAAAATACTTCTGGTCCCAAGCATTTTGGATAAGGGACACTCAACCTGTACTTTTAAAGCTCACTGTAGTTGTACTAAATATTACAATCTCATAGTTTGGAATATTTAGGACTAACTTGATTTACATAATTTGTTCAGAGTCACATTACTAACAAGTACAGTGATAGTCAGAATTCTTTTGACTCCAAACACTTACATCATGGCTACTAAAAAAGTGCACATTATATGCCTGTTTGTACATTGTGTATCCTATTCTTTATGTATTTGCTTTCTGTAGATGTTACAACTTTCTGAAAATATATCTTGGTAAGAAAAATGAAGATTAGTTCAATGTACTATTTGAAGCTAAAATTATGAGAATGCTTATTAGACATTAAAAAACTCAAAGGTACTTCCTTATTAGTGATAAAGACCATAGTAGTTGCTTTTTTCCTACAAGTTCAATATACTAATGAGGACGGAAAAGTTAACCCCATAGGCCAACAAAGAAGTCTGGTCATCGTTACTCAGATATAGAAAACTACTGTCAAATACTAATCCCAAAAGATAACCACACAGATTAAATTGGAGTCTTTAAAGGACACTGAAGTTATAAAGAGTTCTTGTATAGATTTTAAAAATCATATAACATCTCGTTAAACACCCAACATGCAGAATCTCCTCACTTTTTAAAATTAAACAAACCTTAATTTACCAAGAGACAAGAAAAACTGACGTGTGATCACATTATTACATTCAGGTAATGTATGAAAAATCTTATATATTTGCGCTTTATCTTGCTCATCAGAACATGTACTTTCCTAATCTACTCATGCTATTTATTTAATACAAACAGGTGTTCCATTCATCTTTTTGGCTTATATCGATCCTTTAAAGCTCACCAGTGGCTCCTCTTCCTTTGATGTAAAACATTTTAAACCATGAAATTAATATGTATACATTGTAAAAAATATGGAAAATGCATACAATAGTAATAAATAATTTGGAATGCTCCCATTATTCTACCAGCCAGAGTTAATTATTATCAACACTTTGGAATTTTTTTCCCCCTGGGAATAAAGATAAAAATACTCAAAACAATTTCACCTCTTGAGTCCTGGGCTCTGTGAGCCAATAGGTATAGTCTCTCATGGTTGTTAAGGAGAACAGTTTTTACAGAGGAGGCCACCCATTTCAATGAGAAACAGAACGATATCCAAAACCTTCTCCAACAGCCAGCCTCCCCAGCCCCTTCATCAGCTCATACACATTAGAATGCTGTAGGGACATACCTGTTTGCATTACTTTCAGTTTGCTACTGGGTGGAGATTGTTCTACCTAAGTTTAAACAAACAAATAAAAAATTGAAATTGGCAATTTATTATCATCACATAGAAATGCAATCAATAATATAAAGAAGTTTTGGGATCTCTATTTATTTAGGGAGGCAGAATTATTTGGGTCCTCTTTTTCTGTAGTTTATTAAGTGTACCTAGCAAATGTGGATGCTTATGCTTCTGAATACATTCTTTCCAACAGGCCTCTTGCCCAACCACCTTCCTGGGATGCTGCAGGGTAAGCACTAGAGGCAACACAGTGTGGTCATGATGTTATTAATACTCCTTAATGCAAACCACTTTACATGCATTCACATGTAGTTCTCTAGTTTTGTTGTCTTATAATAATTCTATGAAATAAGTACAAAGGTATCACTATACCAAGGAAACTGAGTCTCTCCAGGGTCACATGACTGGCCCCGAGTCACAGGTCTGTCTATTAAGTGGCAAAGCTGAGGCTTGAATCCCATGTGCTTCTGTAAGGTCAGTGGACATAAGTTTGTCCTTCTTATAATATTGTCACTGAAATGCATGCAATGAAATCTTGACACAATGATTTTTCATTGGGCATATAATTTAGAGTCAAAGATAAAAATGTTCAAAAAGATAAAATATCACTGAGGATTTTCCTGCACTGAAATCAGTGTACATTTTAGTACAAAAAAAAAGTATTAAGATGGCAGGACACCTCAGAGGTCTCCATAAAGAAGCTGTTGTCTCAAAATCACATCAAACAGCTAATTTCTATATTTAAACCAAGGGTGACCACCAGAAGGTAAGTCCCTAGTTTGATAATTTTTAAATTATCAAACTCATAAGTGAGGATGGAATGAGACTGAACAACTAATATAATTCTGTTTATATGAAGATACTATTAATCAAAATATTTGAATGGTTACTCAATGTTTTACTTAAGAAAGTCTTTTAAAGCTTTTCAAATACTTAAAAAATAATATAGTTCAAAATGCTAGATAGTACAGTATACCCTTTCCAAATCAAGAGCAAATATTTGAAGCTGTCATCTTTTGCAATTACTTACAGTGACAATGCCAGTATCTGTTTTGGAGTCGTCATCTTCTAAAAAAAAAAAAAATCTCACTTAGAAAATCAGTTTGAAAATTTCTTGTGTGAACTGAAAACACACCAAATACCTACTTATTTTTAATGCTGTTTCTGCAGGGTATTTGCGAGGTCTTCCTCTTTTCCTTTTAATAATTATCGGCTGATCTTCCTAAGAGGAAAATGAAAAAAAAAAATAAAATAAAAAAAATTTATTTTCTATTATACATATAGATTGTTTTCTCAAAATGAGATTTAGAGTTCCTTCCTGAGAGGGCTCAAATCCCAGCTTTGTCACTTAAAAAATATGTGAACTTGGGCTCAGTGTTTATTGCTCTCACTGCAGTTCCTTTGCCTGATAAATAATGAAAACTGTCACATGAATTCATGGAGTCGTGAGGATTATGAGATTACGAGTTGTGAGGTAATGAAAGTTAAGTGCTCAGTGTTACCTTTAACTTGTTTAATAAATATGTATGTTTAAACTGGGATTTTAGTCCAAGTTACTTGCAACCAAATGTTATCCCTTATAAATAATAAAGGAATCCACTGAATTTCTCATATAGAAGTGTGAGAAAACAAACACAAAATATTGGCAAACTTGGCAATGGTTATCTAGAAGTTCCGACTAGTGCATACTGTAAACTCTTGGTTTATAGGACTCAGACTTGGGCTCTTTGAAAATCCAAATGGGCCTAGAATGGGCAGAGCTGTCTGCTCCTGCAGTCTCACAGGAATCTATGACCTTGTCTCATGAAACTGGGTCCCTTCAGGCACTCCTGCACACTTCCTGCACACCTGCTTGCTGCTCCCATTTCATCCTGGCTGGACTCCACAGCTCAGGCAGCCTCCTGTTTGCTGCCCTGTCTTGGTGCCTAGCCTGGTAGTGCTGAGCTACAAGGCCAAGAACCTGACATTGCTACTGATGTAGAGTGTTGGGCTGGTCCTATCTGGCCATGACATAAGTAGGTCCCATACAAATGATTTTATGAAACAAAGATGAAAAGAACAAAATTAATCATAATGACAGTGATAAAATGCACTGTATGAAATGGTGTCCCAGTACACTAAAAAAAGCCCCAAAACCCCAAAAACTCTTTCAAAAGTATTTAAGAAAAACTTTAGGTAACAGTATTTGACACATTTAATTTGGTTTTAGTATTTAAATAATTCTGAACAAATAAATATGAAAAACATTTCTCACCTCTTGACATTTTATGTTGTCATCGTCATTCTGCTCTGCCTTTTCGCCAGTAGCTTCGCTGCTGCTGTATTCATCTGCAGAAAAGGCAGAGCTCAGTTCACTGTTGGTGACCATGGTCAGCCTTCACCGCTAAGACATGGTACCCAGGTGACCTGTAGTCACAGCCACACAGGTACACATACTCTATTTTCATGCTTCCACCATCAAAATTAATAAGCCTGAATTTGGCTAACTGATAAGCGGTACACTTTGGGTAGAGTAGAATCCAAATTAAAAATGATTCCCAGGCCGGGCGCTGTGGCTCACGCCTGTAATCCTAGCTCTTGGGAGGCCGAGGCGGGCGGATTGCTCAAAGTCAGGAGTTCAAAACCAGCCTGAGCAAGAGCGAGACCCCGTCTCTACTATAAATAGAAAGAAATTAATTGGCCAACTGATATATATATAAAAAACTAGCCGGGCATGGTGGCGCATGCCTGTAGTCCCAGCTACCCGGGAGGCTGAGGCAGAAGGATCACTCAAGCCCAGGAGTTTGAGGTTGCTGTGAGCTAGGCTGACGCCACGGCACTCACTCTAGCCTGGGAAACAAAGCGAGACTCTGTCTAAAAAAAAAAAAAAAAAAAAAAAAATGATTCCCAAGCCCTATTCATCTTAAGCATGAGGTACTGTATCACACAGGGAAAGCAAAGGAGCAATACAGAAGTTTCAGCTGGTGAAGCACAATGAGTGATGCTGACTGCTTTGAAGCTCAGATGTTTTACTCACCTTTTTCTTCCATGACCCTTAAAACAGTGCTGTTTGTCTTTGAACTTGTTTTAGATAATTCTTCTAAATCTCCAGAGTTCTCTTCCTATAGAGAAATTGAACAAGACAAGAAACTTCTTTTTCAAACTCAACCCTGCCTCCATTTACCCTCCCCAAAGCTTTCCTTTCTATTTCAAAAACAATTTCCTAGCTGTCTCTTATTATAATTTGTTGGGAAATGTCTTTTAAAAAGTAACTATTATTGCTGCTATTGAGACTATTAAAAAAATAAAAATTCTGAACGTAGAAAATCATGAGGTAAGGTTCAACCATAAAAAAAGCAAGGCTATTTTATTTTCCTGCAAAATGGAAATTATTCTTCTTTTCCCTCAGCCTAGATTTTGTCTTTTTGAGAGAAATTCCAAAGGAAGAATTGACAGATACTGACAACAGATTTTTTTCTTTGTGGAGTCGTGGAGGGGAGGGTTGGGGTGAAGGGGCAAATTGAGACAGAATTTTTGGGTATTCAGAAGGGCTGATGTGGAGCAGTGAATCTCTCAACTATTTAATTATTCACCCTTAGTCACAAAACTTTTGAGCATGAAATACTAATATAGTATATGAACAAAAACACATAAAATAGGATGAGAACAAGACAAAATAAAGTTTTAATTTTACTTTTTAATGGCCTATTATAATTATAAATCCCTTTATTTTTAAGTTTTACTTAAATTATTTCTTTGATGGCCCACCCTAAAAATTATAATCCTCATTTCTATTATTTTTAATTTAATTATTTTTGAATAGATTCATATTCTCCTAGTTCAAAATTCAAAATGGTCTAAAATGAAATGTCCCTACTCCCTACTCCCTGACTTCCCTTCTCAGAGGCATTTTAATGTCACTGGGTTTCTGATGTAGCCTTTCAGGGATTTGAAGAGGGGTGAATATATAAAAGCAAATATATCCACATAATATCAACATTTCACACAGTCTTTAAGTTTTTCAACTACTTCATTCAGATATGATTAGATCTTCCTTCTTTTTACTAAGTATTGAGGATGACAAACAGCTTCTGTAACTTCCTAATCAGCTCAGTGATTTCTCTTATTATTAATACTTATACCTGCATTTTCAATATTATCTTTGTCTTATGATTTTTTTTTCTGCAGGAATCTTAAACCAGTATCTGTTTTTGAAGGGTCAATTAAAACTAGGTTAAGAGACTCTGGAAAATCATTTAATTACATGTCGGTAAACTATTACATCATAAAATGCTGAAAGTGAACAAATGAGGGGGTTGTTCTCAAGTTCTCTGTGCTGTGGGACTCCCAGCTTTACTTAAGGTACCCTGAAAATACTATGTGACCAGGACTGAGATATGCAATTGTGAGGCATAATGTCAGAGGTAAGCTCACTTTTAGTGAGGGCACCAGGGCCAATGTATATACTAAACAAATTTTTTAAATTTTTAGATAAAAGGCTATAGATATAAGCAGTGGTTCTATCACTTCTTCTCATATCTCAATGGCTTGTCCTACACCCAATTTGGGAGGTTACTGTTTTAGATCCATTTGGGAGTGCCAAAGAGCATTTGCTCTGACCTTAACACTGAGAGTCATGCTGAGCTGTGATTTTTCAGCTGGGAACCTCTTTAAGTGCTAAATGTAGGAGAGGATGAGTGTGTGTTTCTTGGGGAGTGGGACAGGTTTGAAAGCAGGCAAGAGTTTTGGAGCCCCCCTCCCTCATTTTGGCCAGAACATCTACGCTTTTATCTGTTTTATGTGGTAGGTTAAAAGATGCACTGCCCAAACATTTTCGAACCACTGGATGAACTGCATTTCTGTTTTTGAGCTGATTCTTTCAGAGCCAACATTTAGTCCCATATACACTTAATCAGATCCTGATGACATACACACAACTCATTTTTTACTCCCTGCTTCTATTTTTCCAGTGCCTGGATTTTTCCACTTACTCAATTTTGGTCTTTTAGTCTTGCCATACACATTTTAGAACAATGCCTTTATTGCTTTTAAAAAGTGATACGTGCTTATTATACAGAAAAATGCAATAGGAAAGATAAACTCATTCCCTATCTACTGTCCAAAAATTACCATTAATATAAAATGTGATATTCAATAAATGCGATTACAGATAGATTTCCATGTAAGAAAAGATTCTTTTATAATATCGAAAATATTATTTGTATATAAAATTTCTTAATGAAAATAGTTAAGTTAGATTTTATTTAACATTAAAAACATGAAATCGAGGGGAAAATAAAAAGAAACCCCTCAACTGGCTTCTCTTCAGTTTTACAAGTATTGTCTCAGGATTTCTTGTTCTGTACAGAGTAGAGTAAGGGATGGGTTAAAAGCCGGTTTCTTTCCTTGGCCACAACCAATTGAAATTCCTGATAATATATCACTTTCCCTCTTTGGTTGTTAAGTCTTGCCCCATTTTTTATTTAGCTTATCAGTTATTGAGGGAAAAGAGACTCAATGGTTTCAGTGAGCTGGAAGTCAAGTTCAAATATTTTTGTAACCTGACTTAAATACTTTTAGAACAAGGTGGAAAAAAAATTAATTAGCAAAAGAGAAAGGAGGAGACGGAGCTAGTCTGGATAGACAATGACAAATTTTATGGTACTGAGTCTTAGAAATGGAAGAACACTCAAGAATAGGTTATCTAGTAGGAAATGGGGAAATCTGGGCCTGCAAAAGACAGCACAAGGCAGAAATAAAAATCTGTGAGCTTCTTCCTTGAGTCAAATGACAAAAATAAGACCACAGGAAAAAAGCCAAGGAAGGAGGCCAATCCTTGGACTACCTAGATTTGAGGAGTAAGAGGAAAGCTGAGGGGAAGGTAGAGTATTTAAATTTTAAAGTAATATTTATCACTGTATTTCAATATTTTGGTGCAAATATATCTATGATTAAGCATGTTACACTTTGAAAGACAGTATCTTAGAAACCTTAATAACTCAATATTACTACTGAACAAAAACCTAAGCAATGATTATATCTAAACTGTGATATTAATATAGTCTTGCAGTTTAAGAATTATAAAGTATAACATTTGATTTTATAGGAGGGAGACTAGAAATTATACACTTTTTATAATAAAGTGATTATTAGAATATATCAACAGGAACACTAAAATGGAAAATAAATATTATCATAAGTATTCATAATGATATAATTAGGTTACTCCCAAAACTTAAAATGAATATGTGGAAAAAATACCTTTGTATCATGTGGCTCAGTTTCAGAACACTGCCTCTGTGCTGTTTCTATTCTGGAATCCAGGACATCTGGATTATCATCTGTAAATCAGTTTGGACAGAATTACAAAAAAATAAAAGCTAAATGAAAAATGAAATGCATAGTTCTATTTTAAGACAGTTTGAGTCTTCTTTCTGAGGCCTGTGATACAGTGAAGCTGAAAGTTTTTCTAAATGTATTTATAATGTCATGTGATTTAAGCACTGAACACTAGCTTTTGGCCCTGGCAAAGTCAAAAATATGAAACAGTATAAAAAATCCTCTAATGCTCACATGGTTATCAATAAAGTAGCAGGTTCTATGGAGAAGTCTTAGTGCATTCAGAGTTCCCAGATGTACTTCAACTTTAACTTCCTGAATAAATTACCACCTAAGGGGTACAGCTTGGTGATGGGCTTTGGAATCAGATTTATTTGGTAAGGTAAAGCCATAATTTCTCAGAACCCTAATTTTTTTATGTAGAAAATGGTAACAATACCTAACTCAAAGGTTATTGTGAAGACTGTGAATGTACATATAATGCACCATGGATAGTACCTGAATATATGAACTCAATAAATTTTTACAAAATAATCACATGCTTCTAACCAAGAAAGGAAAGTATTTAACTTTCCATTCTTTCTCATATAGTCATTCATTAAGTATTTATTGCCTTTCTACTTTGTGTAAGGTATTAAAAGTAGCAATGTCTAATATGGTAGTCACTAGCCACATGTGGCTAATTGAAACTTAAAATAATTAAAATGAAATACAATTAAAAATTCAATTTCTCATTCATACTGACCACACAATCAAGTGCTCAACAGCCACAGCTGGATCGTAGCTACTCTACTAGACAAAATAAATATACAACATTCCCATCACTACAGAACATTCTACTGGATGACACTGTTATGGACCATGAGAAAATCAACAGCATGAAGCACGAGGGGTATTAGATGCACCTTGACTAAAGTGCTTTACTAGCTCTGTTGGGCATTCGCATATGATATAAAATACAGAATTCAGTGGGGCACCTGGCTGGGCCCCAGGCCTACGTTACAGAGGGAGCCTGGGTTTGTGTGAGTTCCAGGGGTTGGGTGTTCCACAGGAAATAATCTAGTTTCCAGAAAGAGGTCCAGAAAAGTCCCTGGAGGTGTCATACCAATTTAGAAATCAATTAGCCTCAAGAGTTGTGAAACAAATAGTTACTATCCTAAAGAATTCTCCATGTTATTGGCACACACTTTGGGACATAAAAAATATGATTTTCAAAGATGTCTAAAGCAGAAACAAATATATTCTAAATACCCAGTTCATCTTCTGAAGAGGCATAATGCTTCTTTCTTTTTCGTTTAGACATATGCCTTTCTTCTTCTTCAACCTGGAATTAAAAATGACTACATTAAAGGAAATAGAATCTGAACCCAAACCAGTTGAAATGGGGCACCATGTATTAGCTTCTAGCCTTTTCAAAAAATTGATATATAAATTTAAAAAAAATCTAGAATAACACTTTTGGCATCTAGGTTTAGATTAGACTAATTTTATAAGCTTGAGTCTCTTTTTTTGGATTTGAATGTAAATCCATACAAAACATTAAAATCTATTTCTGTTACATACTGCATTTTAACAACTTAAAACCACATGTTTTTAAACAATTATTTCTCATTTTATAATCCCTGAAGTCAAGTTATATCTTATAACTAATGGCATGTTGTAATTTAATTGGTAGTATTTTTCTACTCTTTTAGTGGCCCATTAAAAAATGGGCTTCTTATGGTTGATCAAAAGTAGAACATAAAAAAACATTCTGACTATACAACAGAAACTTCCAAATAATCCTGGTACCTGCCAAATTACCTAAATAGTACAAGGGCATAAACAGGTAAAAATGACATGCAGAACTCTTAGTATATTCATTTAATTACTTAATATAATATATACAGAGAAGTAAAGCCTTTCTAAAGCTTTTCTTTGTGCACAGGTGAAAATACTATACATAAAACATGAAATGCTTGAGTTCTTCATAAAAACGTACCTCTTTAGGATTTGCTTCAATATTGTGACCTCTTACAGCTTCCATGTCATCTTTTTGACCACTGGATATCTCTGAGTAGTAAATATCAAAGAAAAAAAAAAACTTAAATATTTTTCTATTCCAAAGCTTATTTTAGGTGTGTGTAGAGGGGGGAAGAAAACTGAATTAGCAATTTTATCGAGTACTAGTTACATATGAAGCACTGCAGTAGATAGTTTGCAAATGATTTATGATGGGATTCTTCCAACAGTTAAGTTCTACTTTTTCCATTTTTAGATTAGAATAAATGGGGTTCAAGGAGGGAAGTAACATGTCTAGTTCACAACACTGAACTTCACACAACAGACTTCAAGGCCCTTTCCCCCCAGTTCATATAGCAATATCATATTAAGAAATGTCAATGAAAACAATTTTCATAGTAATCAGATTAGCAAACATTCACCAGTGTAACAATACCAAATACTGGAGATGGTATGGAGTGACAACTGGTATACTACTTGGGGTCAAAATGGCACATTCAGTAAAGTTAAAGAACTACCTATCACTGAGCAATTCCACACCTAGACATACAAGTACACTACATATGCACTAAGAAACAGCTACAAAAGCATACATAGTAGCACTCTTTGCCATTGGGAAAAGTTGCAAAAAACCTAAATAGGCACCAATAAAAGAAACAAAAAATAATAACTGTGGTATAGTCACATAATGGAATAGCAATTAAAACAGAGTTATAAATGGAGTTATACCAATTGATAGGACCAAATCTCAGAATATATTGCTGAATGAGCAAATAAGGTGGAGATGGTTTATACAATAATGTGAGACCACTTCCTAAAGCAGGCAATATATGCTACATATTGTTTATGGAAATATATATATCAAGCAGAACAGTGGATTCCTTTTGGAGTGGGATAAAAGGGAAAAAGACTGGAATTGGGTAGGGTTAAATTGGGATTCAACTATATCTGAAACTTTTTAAAAAAGACATATGAAGCAAATATACTAAATTTTAAGATAAACAAAACAAAACTCGGTGATGGGTACATGGGTATTTATAATTACCATTGCTTTACTTCTGTTTGAAATGTGGTGTAATATGTTATAAAAATAACTATATATGGAACAGAATATCTTTCCTTATTCCTGGAATAAGGAATCAAACAAATTAGTAGGTAGCAACAAAATTTTACCTTCTGTTTGAGAAGAGAATTATCCGTCTGGAGTTGGCAGCCTGCATAGGTTGCATGGCCACCAGAACTGACCCCTGGGGTAAGACTCAAATAATGAGACATCCCAGATCTCCTATACCATCCTGACACTGCCCGTCAGAAGTTAACACATGTTACAGATGAGTATACAAACCAGAGGGACTATGCATTTTGTACTCACATTGGACTAAGTCCACTGTGAGGTTAATGGCACAATTCTAGTAGCTATTTAAGGGATGGGACCTCTTATGAGCAGCTGGATGGCCCAGAAAGAATCACCCAGCCTCTTGAAGTCTCACTTTCAACCACAGATGTGATGCTGTTCACATTCACTTTACTGGATTAAATGAGAGAAAATGTGCAAAGTAACTGGCACAGGGTCTGGTACATAGAAGGCACTCAACAGATGGTAATTATAGTTAATATTAAAATTACTACTATAAAATTCATTAACTTACCTCCTTTGTTATAAGATTTGCCATGAATTTCCTCAATTGTTTCAGAGCCTGAATTTTCATCCTAAATATACAATATAAACAGTTATTTACGGATAGTCTCACAAAAAGCTTAAAGAAAAAAAAAGGAAAAAAAAGATAATTTATATAACCTGGCTGTTTGTACAAATGCCAAGGGGACATGTTCTTTTTAATTCCACCCAAAAGCTCAAGAGCATAGAGCATCTTCTTTTTGAAAAAGTTTCAGTTTCACAAATTATTGTTAAATTGTACTCATTCTCCTTGTCTTTAAGACCATTATGGAGAAAGAGTAAGAAATAAGAGAAATAAAATTTTCTGAATCCGATGAATTTCTCTTTCCATCTAAAGATCTTGCATGATTTTCTGTCTTGTTTATTTAAAGACTCTATAGGATTCTGTCATAGAGTTCCTGTTTGGCAAATCTTGTCAATTCTAGTTTTTTTTTTTTTTTTTTTTTTAAACTGATAGGAAACTTTCAGTATACCCTATAATACTCTAAGTCCTAGCTACAACTTTTGTGCACATTTGGAAAGGACGTTTATGCTCAGTTGGGGAAAAGGCAGCTGCTAGGGACTTGGGGGAATGAGACAGGAGTTAGGATAGATCACACACCAGCTGGTTCTGTGGCTTCAGCCCCATTTAGAATGCTTTTAAGTATTTCTTGATTTTATTTAAAATTTTTTTCTTTTTTAGAGATGAAGGTCTCATTATGTTGCCTGGGCTAGCCTCGAACTTCTGAGCTCAAGCAGTCCTCTCGATTCATCCTCCCGAGTAGGTGGGACTCTAGGCAGTGCCCCACACCCAGTTACAATTTTTTAACTCTTGGAGGGCAAACCTGAATCACACCAAAGGAGCTTTTCTCTCTCTTCTTATTCAGCACACTGTGTATGAGTTAGTAGCTACAAAAAGGGGTGTTTTCGGTGAGATAAGCACTCTAATCCCACAGGTATCTGATAGCATCCCAACTCCTCTAGGGGCACTGGAAAGAATGCAGCCGTCTGCAAATTTGTAAGCAATTTATAAAATGTTCACTCTTGGTTGATATTAAGTATCCTATAAATACATTAATACAAAAAACCAAAAAACAAAAAAACTCTTTCAAGCACAAAAGGGATTATGAGAGTCACATCTGGGAAAAAATACATATACATGGCAATTACAGCTTAGTATCTTCAGAAATGCTTTCTAAAAACATAAAGTGAGGCCGGGCGCTGTGGCTCACGCCTGTAATCCTAGCTCTTGGGAGGCCGAGGCGGGCGGATTGCTCAAGGTCAGGAGTTCAAAACCAGCCTGAGCAAGAGCGAGACCCCGTCTCTACTATAAAAATAGAAAGAAATTAATTGGCCAACTGATATATATATAAAAAATTAGCCGGGCATGGTGGCACATGCCTGTAGTCCCAGCTACTTGGGAGGCTGAGGCAGGAGGATCGCTTGAGCCCAGGAGTTTGAGGTTGCTGTGAGCTAGGCTGACGCCACGGCACTCACTCTAGCCTGGACAACAAAGCGGAGACTCTGTCTCAAAAAAAAAAAAAAAACATAAAGTGAACTTTAATTCTCAAACTGAAATCTAGTTTGTTTATAGCACCACAATGATTTAAGACACCAAAATCCAATTTTCAATCCCATTAGAGTAATAAAATATAGACAGTTCGGATTTCTTCATCAATGGCTATAGGTGAACATGGAAAAGAACAAGCAAAAGCTGCTGTCAGTATGCTGAACTCAGTGGAGAGCATGCTAACTAAGTGCCTCCTGGCTCCTAAAGAAAGGTACAGACAACCCCTCCACTAGATGTTTCCTCCCCAATCGTTTTCCAAAAGTCAAAATAAAACAAAAAACCCAACAACAACATCGAAACCATTAAGTGACTTACATTTAGTGACTCATTCACCAACAAAGGCTTCCTCTGTAGCTCAGCTGTTCAAAAACAAAAATGAAACATAAACTAAAGATTGTTTCTGAATTACAGAGAAACAAATTTAAAGGTTTTGGGGATAGTTAAATAGGATTATCCTAGGATAAGTGGCTTAGCTAACTTCGTGAATTATAAAATTCTGACCAATTAGTTTTATAATCCATGTTGTACTGCCAGAAGAACAATAGAAATTAGTGTTGCCCACATTTTTATAATAACCACATTTTAACTATATTGGTGATCTGAAACTTAGAAAAAAGGTGGAAGACCTTAATGCAACTGTTAAGCTGCAGCGTAACACTGGCTCATTTAAAATAATGCCATCAAATGAAAAACTAGAGCCTATCCCCTCAAACAGCAAGGGTCTGTTTATTTTCTTTGGAAACTTGAAGTACAAGGTCTACTGTTTCTCCTCAACAATGACAGAACACACATTTTTCTTTTAAACAACTTCCTTTTACGTAAGTAGATCTCTTATTGAATTGGACCTAAACACAGTAAAACAATGTGAAATATAACTATGAGAACAAAGGACTTCACAATTCCAGCATGTTACCTTCTTGGCAATTAACAAAGGAGATGTTAATTACTCATGCTATGAAACACTCATACACATATTAACTAATGTATCTGTCCAAGTTTGGGATAGATTAGTTATCTTCAGGGTTTTAACATGTTAGCAAGGATGACTTACCAAGTCTTGGTACGGTCTCCCAGGACTGGCTGATATTTTACTTACAAGACTCTTGAGGATTTTGTCTAAGAAGATTCTTAACTGCCCTATTCTTCAAACCTCTAGCTTTTAATATTATGGGTAAGGATTTATACACATTCTCTCTGAATTTTTTTTTTTTTTTTTTTTGAGGCAGAGTCTCACTCTGTTGCCCTGGCTAGAGTGCTGTGGCATCAGCCTAGCTCACAGCAACCTCAAACTCCTGGGCTCAAGCTATCCTTCTGCCTCTGCCTCTTGAGTAGCTGGGACTATAGGCATGTGCCACCATGTCAGCTAATTTTTTCTATGTATTTTTAGTTGGCCAATTATTTTCTTTCTATTTTCAGTAGAGACAGGGACTCGCTCTTGCTCAGGCTGGTTTCGAACTCCTGACCTTGAGCGATCCGCCCGCCTTGGCCTCCCAGAGTGCTAGGATTACAGGTGTGAGCCACAGCGCCTGGCCAACACTCTCTCTGAATTTGAACAACTCTACCTCCACTGCCCTTTTTTAGTCTTTTCCATCTAATGCACACCTACTTATCCTTTAATTTTCAGCCCCCAATAAAGGGAGTGACAAATACTTATGAAAATTCAAAATTTATACAGGTTGAGTATCCTAAATTCAAAAATCCAAAATTTGAAAATTTTTGAGTGCTGGTATGACACAAAGGAAATGCTCACTGGAACAGTCTGGATTTTGAATTTTTAGATTTAGGATCCTTGATGAGGTATAATGCAAATATTCCAAAATCTAAAAAAAAAATTCCCAAATTCAAAACATTTATCTAAAAAAAATCCCAAATTCCAAACATTTCTGGTCCCAAGCATTTTGGATAAGGGTTATTCGACCTGTATATTCTTTAACTCCCTCAATTCCCTTTTATGGAAATACTTGGGAAAACATTTAGTGATGTGCACACAGAAGTTCATTGCAGCTCTATTTATAACAGTAAAAAATGGCAACCACTAAAAGATCTAAAATTGGTGTTACGGACTAGTAACTATTTAGCTATGAAAACAAAGGAAGTGGGTTTGTATATGCTGACATAGTAACAAAGGATGCCCACAATATATGGCCAAGGGGGAAAAAATTATAGAATAAAAATACAATTTTATTCTTATTTAACGTGAGTTGCATTTAAGTCATGATAGTTTTAAGCGTGGGCCCTCGTCCTCGTGAAGTGTATACAACATACACATCTCTTCACCTTGGGAGCTATGTGAACTATTTTTTAAGTTGCATATAACTCACACACAGAATACAATAAAAAATAACAAATTTTTCATTAAATTAGAAAGGATCATTTTGTTTTCAAAGTTTTTATTCTATTTTCGTAATAAAATACCATGGCCTCAAGGAAAATTTTTTCCTCTAGTGTGGCAGTCAATGTGTCAAAGTACATAATTGTATTGAAGGAAGTGGGAAGCTTTATTATGTACTTTTATATATCTTACTTTCTATAATTAAAAGGGGGAGATAGAGATAGAGAGAGATTGGTTCAGCCAGAGAGAAAGAGAGAGAGACAGGTTTAGCCAACACAAGTCTTCCCCAAGGCCCAACCCAGGAAAGCTGACTCCCATAGACACATATGTATCTGTCTTTACTAAAGCACCTTACCCATTTGCATATCCATCTCTTTGAATGAATGCTTTCTTTCCATTAGTCATTTCCATCATGATTTCCCTAGTACTCACAAGTACCTGGCTTAATGATTTAAAGAGTGAGCTGACTGCAGTAGACATTACAGCTACCCTCCTGGCACACTTCCCAAGAGCCCAGACTATGGTCTAAAACACCATGTGGTTCCAGGAACAAAACATTTGACTTAATTTAAGTAAATTAGCAAGCTATTTAATATATTCCTCCGGTCACAGTAATTAGCTTAGGGTGGACACACATACTTAAGCTAAATGAGACTATCTCAGGATTTGGCCAGGAATGACAGGATAAAGCTATTTTCCTCGAGGCCAAGAGTGAGACAACAAAGACCTTTGTGGGATGAGGGAGAAGATAAGAAGTTGGGTTTCTACTGGGTATGTCTTTGGGGATATCAGCACTCTCTTGAATTATGCTTTGCTTGAATTTTCCAGTTTTGTGAGCTAATAAAGTCCCTTTAAATAAACACTTGTAGAATTTTCTGTTATAAGTATTTGCAGCCAAAATCATGCTGAATCATGACTTTGCATGAACATTTCAACATTGTTTAAAAAAAAAGAAACTGGCTTAAATTTGGACACATATTCTATAGTTCCTAGTACTCACTAAGATATTATTTGCCCTATAGACTCATGATTGCACAAGGGAGTTTTTTTAGAGGCCATATGGTATATCCACCACTATCTGAAAAGGCTATTAAAATCTAACCGTATATCTATAATGTTGGATTTTCTTCATATACTTCAAATAAAACAATAAACAGCAATAGACTGAATGTGGAAACAGAAATGAGAAATCATCTGTTTTCTATTAAGCCAGACTTAAAGAGATTTGCAAAACTGTAAATCACACAATGTCACTTCTCACTAAATTTTGTTGTTTTGAAAAAGCTAGCTATTTTTCATGAAAAAAGCTATTTATGTCAACTTGTGGTGAGTTAATGATATTGAATTAATATGTTTTATAATTCTCTCAGTTTTAATTTCTCATTTGGTAAATGTCAACAGGTATAACGCTATAACAATAGCTCTTTGGGGTCCTCAATAATTCAGACTGGAAAGTGATCCCCAGGACCAAAATGTTTGAGAGCTGTAGGCTTTACCCTTTCTGCTATTGAGGCTTTCCCCTAAAAATCTGTGGGTGACAATGAAGAATACTCATTGAGAAGAGGCACAGAGATTGAGAAGAGTTTATTCAAGCTGAGAGCAGTTGCAGTATAGTCACTAGAGCAAAGGCCAAGAACGAATGGTGGGCATGTGGCTCAGACCAGCTTTTTGCAAATGAGCTGAAACATTTTTAGGATACAGCAAGTGTTTGCTTTCAAACAACTTTCTTTTATGTCACTATTATTTGGAGATATCAAATTTAAGCAATTACCTTAGATAAAGCTGATTCAATTTAATGAGAAAAATGTTTAATGAGAAAAAAGTATGTGTTAAAAATGAAACAGTAAAGAATTACCTCTAATCTACTTTAAAAAGTGAGAGGGAAATTCATATAGCCTGTTAGTGTTTTATTATGAATCAGCTATTGATTTTAAGCTGCCATGAAAGGGAGAAACACATGCAAGGAAAAAATGTGAACAACTGCTAGAAGAAGCTTACCTATTTCACTCGGCTGTTCTTCACTTGGGCTTTCTGGCGGTGCTAGAATGTCACGATTTTTCTCTTTCTCTGAAGGCACATTTGTCTAAAAAATCCAAAGCATCATAAAAATAAGCGAACTAAGGTTTTTACAACATGAAGGAAAGACTAACCTCAAGTGAACTAAATGAAAAACCCCAGCATCTTAAAAGTCTACTTTTAAGTCCATACAAAATTTAAAAATGAACATATTAGCCTTTAAAAACAAAATAAAACACAAGAAAAAAAATGAATTTAATTTTGTATTTTATCCATCAATGGCTCTCTTACTGTTTTAAAAGTAAAACTCCAACTTGGCACAATGCACATGGCTCTTCCTGATGGGGACCCATTCCTTTGCCAGGCTTAGGTCTCACCACAGCTCACTGTGAACCACTGTAGTGCATGAGGCACACCATGAGCCTTCTCCTCTCTGGGTCTAGAACATACCACTGCCTTTGCATGGAAGACTCTTTTTTCCTTCCTTTTCTAGTAAACTTCCACTCAACTTTCAAATCCACTCTAGTGTTCTCCTTGCAAGCCCTCCTGTTTGCCTGCTCATTGCTCCTGCTGGGCAAGTTGTACTTCTTCCGCACTATTCATAAGTCAAGTTCACTGCTATCTTGTCATTGGTACTCAGAGGGTGCTGTGAAATGGGGCTGGAAAGGAGGCATAGAGACTAAATCGTGTAAGGCACACAGGCCATGATTTTTTTTTTTAAAAAGTAGATTTTATTCTAAGTGATAAAAGCCGCAGGAAATTTTCAGCAGAACAACGGCAGGACCTAATTTACGTTTTAAGAGACTACCTGCATGGCTGTGTGAATCACAGCCCACAGGGCTGGAGCAGAGGAACTCTAATGGGAATGCTACTGAGGCAGTGGCTCAGACTAGGCTGGTGGCTATAGAAGTTGAAATAAATGGATTCCTGTTATATTTTGGAAACAAAACCTGTAAGAATGGCAATGGATTAAATATAAGGTGACAGGCAGACAATGGAAGCGATAAAGGCACTATTTACAAGGATTATTGAGGTTCTCAGCCCCCACCCCACCCCCAGCACAGGTTATGACAATAACAACACTAAGTGTCATAGGGACAATGAGAAAAGGAACTATATCCTGATTAAGAACATGCAGGTATAAACAATGGCAAAATGGTATTTAAGCACTTACAGCTCAACGTAGCTGAATTACAAGCCATACCTCAGTTTTCAAGTTGGTTTTCTGTTCCAATCCTCCCAAAGCATTTGATGGAGACTCTTCATTGCCTAATGAAATTCAACCCATTAATACATTTTAAGAATTTGCTTGCACAATACATGCAGGATCAAAAAATAATGGAATGTGGTTATCTGGCACACCATGCCACTTTCCTTTGCTAGTTTATTTTGCTGTCAGTAGAAAACAATCGAAAGGAGTATGTTGTAGGAAAAGGATCTGGATGAAAGGCATCGTCTACTCATTTTGGGGGAGTGAAATTGTTTCTTTCTTGCACAGTAAGATGGCTGCCCACAAAGAACAATAAACATTATTTGTGGAGACGTCTTATTTACAAATATTTTTCTGCAGTGATCTTCATCAAGTTTGTCCTTAAAAGAAAATATTCTAGGTCACAGGTATATTCTCAATAAAGAGTGTGATTTATGAAGAATTATTTTACTTGCTTCACACTGACAGCAAAATTGAACATAAAGTTAGAAAACTGTGAGGTAGACAGAAAGCAAATGGAATTTTCTCAGCTGAAGACTCAATTCTACTTGGGTCTTGCCTCTTTCTTTGTTTTCCTTATCGTCCTGCAGCCAGTGGCTTCTCTAGTTTCCCTCACTTGCCCAAAAAGCCTTCCTTTCTCCAAGAGTCAGCAGGCTTTTCCTTGTTAAAAGTCCTTCTATTTTTGCTTCTCCAGGGGAAAAGAAGGAGGGAGGAATAATAGACTGTAGCAACGATTAAGTCATAAAAACTTCTGGAGCATTCAATTTACTCCAGGCTAAATTCAATGGAAAATTCTTAAAGTTACTTATTTCAACCCTTGGAACATTTCCTAATGTCTTCTATCTAAGCCCTTATAATGAACAGGACTAAATTACTGGCCTCAGCTTCCTGAGGCTGGAGTAGATGATGGCTAAGGTCTGTTCCAGTTTAAAAGTCTAGGATATCACAATTTATATAGCCAGAGTGGAAAAGAAGTCAACATCCTCTGATCCCATCAAGCCCAGCCCATGTGCTCCCTTTGAGTTCTCACAGCTTCCTGTGCTTAACACCATCCTAAGCACTTGTCACACCAGAGTGCCACTGCCCACTTATAACACATGGCTGGATTCACAGCTGTCTTCCCATCTTGACTATTTATCTTTGAATCCCTAGTACCTGGTATAAAGTATTAATATCTGAAGTTGGATGGTATAATCTTTGAAAATTATCATATATTGCTAAAAGACCAGCACTCTCTGAAATCTGTCAGTAGGGAACATGTTTCCTTTCTTTCATGTTCTAGCCAGAAACTTGTTTTACCTGAACAATAAATTCAGTTAAAAAAAATAATGTTCTCCCTTGATTAGAAGTAGCCAGTGGACTGAATTGATACATACTGCAAACCTATAATAAGTTAGATGAGGGTTGGAATGATATTTGCTTTCATTCTATTATCCCCCATTAGCCTCAATTTATACAACAGGAAACTGAGGATCGGAAGTTATTTTTCCCTAAGATACAGCGAAGAACATGCAAGTTAGTTAAATTCTCTGACCCTATTTTTTCATTTGTAAAATCAAGGTGAGAAAACATAATCATTTCACAGGGTTGTGGTAAGGTATTCTTCATTTTGATTGACAAGAAACCTGAAGGTCAAAGAGCGTTAGTGACCTGCAACAGTCATACAGGTAGCTGACTTGATATGCCTCAGCCTCCTGCCTCTTCTCACACACAAAAAAGAGGTCCAAGGTTTTAAACCTTTAAACACAGGTATCTTTTAGAGAAGCTTGACCTTCAAATTTGATAAAGAGTCATTTTGCAACATTATGATACGAGAAAAAAATATACATTTATCACTCTGGAACCAAAACCATCTTTTAGAGGATTGTCCTAAACGTACTCTGTTGTAATCATCTTTGTAAAACGCTAATATTGCAATTAGGAAAAGATTCTCACCTATGTCACACAAATTTACTTTGGAAGAAACAGTGACTGAGAAGTCTCCTTCCTCAGGGAATGATTTCCTCATGCCATTACCGCCTCTTGTTTTCTCAGTGGATGCTTGATCGGTCCGTCCGCCACTATGATTACTCTTTGTAGTCAAGTCCTGCTCACGTTTAGGAGCTGACAGAGCTACATGGTGGGCAGCTGGAAGGATCGTTGTGTGGGAAGGAACAATTTTTGATTCTTGGCCAGTAATACATTTGGTGGTAGTGGTTTTCAGGTTGTGTTCAGGCCCCTGCTGATCAGGAGGAACAGAGGAATGCTCAGCTGCAGAGTCTTTGACAGGTGGCATGTTGCCAGCTTTTTTAGCACCGGTATTTACTGCTGCCAAATAGAAAATACTGACAGAGGGATACTCTATAATCTGTCCTGGTCCTCTCACAGGGACAGGTGAGCCAGCACTACTCTCCAAAATCCTTCCTGCTGAACAACTTGCTGTGCTACTGGCCCCTGTTACCCCTGCCTCTGGGCTTATCTCTTCTCTTTGTACAGAGCTCAATAACATACCCTGTTCTTCTGCATTTATGAGGTGCAAAGCACTCTCTTTCTGTCCTCTTCCTGAAAGCGGCCCTTTGCCAGGGCACTCCTTGCCATGTCCCTCTTCTTGTGCACACATAGCACTTGGATGGCCTTGTCCTGCAGAGGGCTCTTGGACTGACAGCCCGTCATGCGCTTCCTTAGTGCTCGCTGCCATCACTTCTTTGCCTCCTGTGAATGGCCTAGGACAATGACAATTATTCTCAGCAATTAGGCTGGGCATGGGCACCTCACACTTGTTCACATTTGCGGCTGACAGGTCACCATTTCCTCCTGAGTTGTTTGCAGTCAGCTGATTCTCTTCTTGTTTGTGGATGCTGACAACTGGCACACATTCTGCTGTGCTGGTAGAGATGATGGCAGCATCACTCAAGTCTTCCACTCTGGCAATGGCAGGCCGATCTTCATCTTGAGGTACAGCACCAATCATGACTGCTTCGCATCCTTCAGAGGTGCTTGTGGAAATCATGGCAGTGTCACTCATCTCCTCCACTGGTGTGACTGAGGGATGGACACCCTCCTGAGGGGCAGCACTGGACACTGGGCCCTCACAGTCTTCCACCGAGCTTGTGGAGATGATAGCACTTCCGTCTTTTTCTTCCATGACTGTCCCAGCTTGCTCATTTCCACTTTCAACAACTACTCCAGAAACAGAGGCTTCACACTCCTCTGCTATGCTGGTAGAAATGAGAGCACATTCATCCTTTTCCTCCTTGCTGGTTGAGGCAAGGGGACTCTCGACTCCTGGGGGTGCACTGGGCATAGGCATCTCAAAGTCAGCAGTGCTTACCGAGATTGGACCTTTAACTCTTTCTTCCATGGTTGCAACTGGCTGCAGACTTTCAGCACACTTGGTGGTTGATGCACTGGAAATGGGCACTTCAAACTCTTCCCCTATGCTTGTGGAAATCATGGCACATTCATCTTTCTCCTCATTTCTGCCAGGGGTGAGCTGGCTCTCCTCTGAAACTGCACTGGGCATGGGGGCCTCAAATTCTTCCATGTTTACTCTGGTGCCTTCTACATTTTCTTCAGTTCTCAGAGCACTTGAATGACCTTCTCCTGTAGTTATCATCGTGCTTACCTGAGGGGCATCATCATTTGTTGTGCTGGTGGAAATCATCAAGCCTTTGCCTTGACTTGTGCCCCCAGCGAGGCTATTTTGGTTGGTGATCTCACCATCGGCCATAGTGGCCATAAGGCCATCACACTCTTCATTTTCTACAGAGGTGATGATACCCTCATCTTCTTTTTCACTTGGTGACGTGTGGGCAACTTCACATTCTGGAACTGCTCCGGATACAAGAACGTCATAACTGCCCCCCACCAGGCCAGTGGAAATAGTGGTATCTTCAACTTTTTCTTTCCTGGTGAGCTGACTGTCACTTTGATCAGAAGCAGCACTAGTCATGGGACCCTCACAACCTTCTGGAACTGGTGTCACTTCTTCCTTTCCTGAAGCTGCGCTGGTCACACTGCTTTCTACTATCCCTTTTGCACTAGAGCAGATCTCTGTGTCCTTGATTTCCTTCTCTGCACCACTCATGCTATCAACATTACTTTCATTTGTATTCATGATGGCTGCTCCAGCCTCAGCCTCCACGTGCTCCACTGCAGTGCCAATCTGGCTGTCCCCTTCTGCACTTTCACAAATCAATACCCCTTCACCTTCCTCTCCCATCCCTGTGCAAGTTGAAGCATGCCCAATTTCATTTCCTCTTCCAGTACTAGTCACAACGCCCTCCCCTTCCTCGTCCTCCTCTTTTGCGCCTGTGCTGGTCACAATGCCTTCATCATCACATGGACCAGCAGCAACTAATGGTATATTGGTGACTTCTTTGGCTACTGTGCTGTCCATGGCATTCTCTCCACTTTCCTCTGATTCAGAACTTATAGCAAAGCCTTCACTGCTGTCTTCTGAACCTGTACAACTTGCTGGCCCCTCTCCATCTTCTTCTGTTATCCCCGTGCTGGTGACTGCACTCTCACCTTCTATACCATCATTTACAGAACCGTCTCCTTCCTGGCTGGCACTTGTTCCTGGTGGTGTGTCATTATCTACCAGGGCCACATGTGCACCTGTAACCATGCGCTCCTCTCGGGGCCCTGCCCTGGTTACTGAGCAGATTACAAAGTTATCACTCCTGCCTTCTGCTCCTGTACATGTCACAGTGCCCTCTGTTTCTTTTTTGGGGCCCAATCTTGTCATATTTCCCTGGAACCCATCGACCTCTTCACTGCTTAGGGATCCTGCTCTTATTTCTGTCCCAGCACTTGTAACTGCTCCATCGCTTTCAACTTCACTAATAAAAGTAACAGTTCCTTCGACTATTTCTGAGTCTCTACAGGAAGAACCGTCACATTTTTCTTCAGAGCCTGCACTGGTTACAGCATCATCCTTTTCCTCAGTCACAACACTATTCACATTGGCTTCGGTTTTAACTGCACGAGAAGCCACTAGGTCTGCTGCTCTTTCCCCCGATTCAGCCACAGCACACTCCCCACTTTCTCCTTCCTTGGTGCTTGTGAGGAAGGTTTCACTTTCAGCAAATCCTTCTGTGACAACAGCTCCACCTTCCTCAGCTGCAGCAAAAACAGTACATTCACTGGCTTCTACGCCTGCATGACGAGGATGGTTTCTGGGGTTTGTACCTATTATGAAGCCTTCATCTGCCTCAATGCTGGTGCAAGGCAAAGCCACCTCACTATCTCTGGTTTCTGAAGAAGTGGTTGTGGCAGCCCCAGCCTTCACTGGGCTTACAGTGACACTTTTGGTGCTCCTTTCAGTACTAGTGGCAACAGAAGGCTTTTCTGTTCTACCAGGTCCAGCTGCCACATCCTCAGTTTTTCTATTCTTTTGGTGCAAAACGGAGGATGCAGAGCCACCATTAGCACTGGTGTCTACTTCACTGTTTTCATTCCTTCCTTCAACATCAATTGATGGGTCTTTTATTTCACCTGGGCCTCGATCATGCTTAAGTCTGACAGCTTCAGTATCTTTTCTTGTACTCATGCCTACCATATGATCAACAGTAATGCCATCCTTCTTGCCATTTTCTACTGTTGCTCTAGTTGTCTGCTTTAAACTGGGCTCTGCCCTTACGTCACTTTCTTTCTGGGCCACGTCCACCAAGCTACCTTCTTTGTTAACATTCTGATTTTCCGCAGTCATGCCTGTTAACTTGCTCCCAAGAGGCATGATGACTTTTCCTTGCTTACCGTCCAATAAAGTGGCCTGGTAACCTTCTGGAATGTGTCTTCTGCTAGTGATGTTGGCTTTTGCTGGTGTATTTAATGGGGAACCTTCACCACCTTCTTTGCTGTCACTTGTCCTAGGGACTTCTGATTCCTTAACAGTCAAACTTTGGTTAGGGATAGCACAGTGATCCACAGGGGAGGTGCTGGCTGTGCCACCTTCTAAAACAGTTCTTTTGTTAGCTAGAGGAGTTACATCTGAATCATGAGATTCTTTCTGAGACAGAACAGTCACTGAACTTAAGGATGGAGAGGGGGCTATATTTGTGGAATGTTCAAGAGCAGTATCTCCTTGAGCAACACGTTCTTCAGTGGGTTTGGTTGTGCTTTTCAAATTCTTTTGCACCCTATCATTTTCTGACAGGGCACTAGGTAACATTCTATGAACAGTTTCAGAGTCTACATTCACTTCATGAGTTCCTTGTTGAATAGGTTCCTTTTCCCCAGGATTCAGTTTGGACACAACACTTTGGATGTGCACTTTCTTGGTCAGCGTGCTTCTATGGTCAGCATGCTTTTCAGAATTACTAGTAACTCCTGTTCCACGCCCTGATTTACAGGCTGGAGCTGTTGTTTTTAAATCTATTGTATGAGTTCGTAATTCATCCTTTAGAACTGTGGCAGTAGTTTTTTGTTTCATAACACTTTCAGAGTCAGTATCTTGTTGAGAACTACTATTGTTGCTGTCTTGAATTTTAGAAACTTCAAATACATTTTCAACACCTGGCTCAGAATCAATTTCCATTGGCTCTTGATCAGGGATCAATGTGGTATCACCACTTTTTTTTGGTCTTTGAAGGGAGGAGCTACTGGGAGTGCCCAAAGTATTTGCTGTTAATTTTTCTTCTCCTTTGGTCATCTCTTGTGATAAGCTTACTCTTCGATTTTCACACAATCTTCTATTTAATTTCTTTTCTATGACTGAGCTATTTCCTCTGGCCTTTTCGTGATTACTATCAATTTCTTTACTATCCTTTTCATCTGACTTGTTTTCTTCCTTCTTTTTCACATCTTTACTACTATGCTTCAAGCTTCTGCTTTTATGTCCATCTGATAACTTTCTCTCAAGCCTGGAGCTTGAATCTTTATCACCCTTCGATTTCTCCTTTGCTAATGGTAACTTAGTTCTATGACTGGAATCTTTCTGTGTGCTATGTGTGGAAGAAGCAGAAGTCTCTAATACAGTTTCAACACCAGTTTCTTCAGGAGGTTTGTCTTCAACTTTTGACTTTCGCTGTTTTTCTGAGTCATTATCTTCTGTGTTCTTCTCTTTATCTTGTTTTGGAGTGGTTGCCTGTTTTGTGATACTTTCTTGTAATTCTGTTTCTACACTTTTTAACTGTTTGCCTTGACTTTTTGATTTAGACTTCAACACAAGTTTCTCTTCTAACAAGCTCTTTGATCTTCGTTTCTCCTTGTGACCAACCTCTTCTGGTTTAAAATTACTATCTAAATTAGTCAAGTCCGTATCACATTTATCTTCTGAATAACTTTCACTTCTTCTCTGTGGTGTGATACCATGTTGCTTGGAACTCAGAGAATCTTTCTGAATTTTAGAATCACTTGATCTTCTTGATTTGTGCTCTGCCTTAGGTTTTTCGGTTGACAAGTGTCTCTCTTTTTTGTTGTTTTCTTTACGAACATTCTCATCTGTTTTTATAATATATTCAGAAACTGGCTTCCCATCTTTGCCTAAAACTGATAATTTCCTTTCATTTCTATGTTTGCTTTTTCGTTCAGCTTTATCATCTGAAGAAGGCTTTGTTTGTTGACTTTGCTTTGGAATATTTTCTTCTACTTTTAAACCTTTCTCAGAAGAGTGAAGTTCAGTATCATCACCCACTTTATGTATACTGTCACCTTTATATTTATGTTTCACAGACAATTTGTCTTCCGACAGAGTTTTCTCTTTTTCAGGCTTCTCCTTGGAAGATTTCACCTCTTTCTTAGGTAGGCTTTTCAAATGTGATACTTCAGAATCATCTTTCTTTAGATGTTTTTCATTTTTAAACGTGCCTTTCTGTTTCTGGGGTTCATCAGTGCCAATTTCAGAGCGTTCTACTTGCCTTTTTCCATCTTTTGTGTCAGTCTCTTCCTGTGCCCCTTCCACCACTACAGGGGTAGATGTTCGTCTTTTGTGTTCTCTTTCTATTTTGGATTCATTTTTGTTTTCATCAACTGAATGTAAAGACTCTGAAAGTCTCCGGGCAGGTTTACTTGGTTCACTTTTTGCATGAATATGCTTCAGTTCCTTTGAAGAAGACACCTTTTCTTTTTCACAATGCTGGAAGAAAATAAAGGTTGAAATATGAGAAATGCCACAATCAATTTTTAGGTTCAAATTTAACATTTGGGTGCCTTTAATATGTTGAGTGCTGTCACATATGTTACATCTCACTTAATTCTTGTAAGCAGCCGGTGGTAGGTATGACTAACCTCATTTGATGCATCAGAAAATTGAACCCGAGTGTGGTTTAATAACGTGACACCCAGGCAACAAGTAGGTGTGTTAGATTGAATTTAGATGATCTCATTCTAAGTCTAGTACTCCTCCCACTACATTGCTAGCACTCTGCAGAGACAAGTGATTTCTCCTGAAATTCACCTATGCATTCCTCAACTTTGAATCACTAGAGCCCACTAAGGTCCAGCAGTAATCAATAAACAAGCTGAATGAATGACAGTCCAATGTTTTTTTTAGTCTAAAAACATAATACCTGATGATGAAGACAATTTACAATTTTCATACCGAAATAAAGACTTCCTATATTTAACTTAGGAAGTTTTTATTTCCATAAAATCATTTATGGAAATCTCATGAATTTAGGCCACTTGTATAATATTTTACATATGAAATTTCAGATGCACACAATAACTATAATAACAATATCATATATAACAACTGTATATACTTATATATTAAAAGGAAGATGCTGAGACATACAGCATCTAAACCTTCCTCCCCACCCCATGGTTTGGCACTAACAATATTATTAATATTAATGAGTTGATGTTGACTAAATCTACTTCAATAAAGACTTGCTAACTACTAGCTATAATTATTCTTATTCAAAAGAAGTCCTGAGAAAGACCATTGTGTTGCTTTGTTAGCTCAATACTGAATATCCTTAAATTTCAACACAAAGGTTAATATACTTCTACAAATACTGAGATCAGAACATAATACTTTAAAATTTTATGAGATCATTTCTCATAGAAATTTATCACAAAATAAAGTTAAATGTTTTAAATATGCCATTAAAACATCAGGATATACTTCTAAATATGCTCTTAATTTTTGAATAAAAAAATTAAAGATATTTGCTGACTATGAACTATGAATCTCTAAATTATTAGTTTTTTCCTCTGAAAATATTAAGATACTTCAGCTACAGAATTAGAGATGTGGTTTTGTAAATAAGAATATAAGAAGCCAGTGAAAGCAAAAATCTGTCCTATGAAAATAATCCTAAAAAGGGAATAAACATATTCATTGCATATATTTTTACCATTTAAAATGATCAAATCTTGGAAATGACCTAAGTGATGAAATATAAGAAAATGCTTAAATAAATTGTGGTATATCCATTTAATATAGCACTATGCAATCTTTAAATGAGGAGGCTTACAAGGTAACATGAAATGAATAAAATGTTTTTAACATTTTTCCAGGTTACTTCCACTCTAAAAAATTATGTACACATGTGGACAAGGAATGAAAGCGAATAAAAGGGATAATTTGTTATGGTGGAGGGATTTTAAGTTTTTCCCCCTTTTCCTTTTTCATTATTACTGAGAATTTTGTTATTGTAAATACGAGAAATAGGGGGAGAAGAGGAAGGAAGAGAAGAAAAGTAGTTATTACTTAGATAAAAGATCATATAAATCAACTCACCAAAATGAGGATGTCATATCATAATAGAATGGGAGTTCAAAAATGACATGAAGGATTTTTAAATTTAATTTGAAAAAAATCAAAATGCATTCTAAGTTTTACTCCAAAGTACTAAATGGCCTATATCTAGCAAAAGAGCATTTGAAATGAGGTTTCATTGATTAGGACACACCTCACTTGTTTTGAGGGTTTCTTTGGAATCTTCTTCAGATTGCTGTTTCTTTTTGGAATTCTCTTCAACATTCCTAAGGGGGAGAGAGTCAAATATAAACTTTGAAACAAATGTAAGATTTTTTCAGGAAGGTTAAAAAATAAAAAGCTTTCCTTTACTATAGACACTTGATCCATAAATGGAGAGTTGTTACATTTCAATTTTAATCCTATTCTTAGTTAACAGAGGAGAACACAATCCCAAATGTGGCATGAACTACTCTTGGTGGTAAAGGAAAGTAGATGAAACAAAATTCCTGATTTGTTGCCTGAAGATGAATATTTTATGGGGTATAATTACACTTTGAAATTATTATCTTTTGAGGAAAGAGAGCATTCTTATTTATTCAGATCAATAGGAATAAGACCTAATAAGAAATGTGAGAGCTGACCTCTCTGAGTTCTACAAATTATTGATTCGGTTATCTTGAAGTCTGTGAAAAATTCACATAATTGCAATTTGATATAACAGCAAAATTGTAGGCCATGGCCCACATGACTTCATAGCCACTCTCTAAGGCTTTCTAATTCTTCAGGAATTAACAATGATAATGCAGTATTAACAAGGAATCTGGCTCAGATTCTGGGTTGAGGGGAGAAACATGGAATACCAGTAAAAAGACTGCATGGAAAGACTGGAGGAAGGACACAATCATTGTAAGTGTTTATTGAATACTTAGAACAAGAATACTTACGGAGTACTCCTACAGGGTCCATATACTTTCTGAAATTCTAGAGATTATTGTGTATTTATGCATGTACTTTTTCTAGGAAGAGGGTCCAAATATCCTATCAGATTATCAAAAAGATCTGGGACCACAAAAAGATCATGCATTACTTAGAAATGTTAGATATTAACATAATGAATTATGATACTAAAAATGAAACCCAATGGGCACAGTGAGTCATGTCTATAATCCTGGCAACTCTGGGAGGCCAAGGTGGGAGGATCACTTGAGCTCAGGAGTTTGAGAACAGCCTAAGCAAGAGTGAGACTCAGTGTTTACTAAACATAGAAAAAATTAACTCAGCATGGTGGCACATGACTGTAGTCCCAGCTACTCTGGAGGTTAAGGCAGGACGATTGCTTGAACCCAGGAGTTTGAGGTTGCAGTGAGCTATAATGATGCCACTGTACTCTACCCGGGGCAACAGAGCAAGACTCTGTCTAAAAAAAAAAAAGAAACTCAAATTAAGGTTCTTTATAAACATGTAGTAACATACATGTTCAAGGTATAAATCTTTACTGCCATGCTTCTTTCTGAAAGTAATCCAGGGGAGTGTTATAATGGGAATATGAACAGATAAAATATATACCTGGAATCTTTTTTTCTTTTTTTGCTCAAGGCTACTTTTTTCTCTAACACTTTCCGTTCTTTAAGGACTTCTTTAATTCTCGGGGTTTTAGGTTCCAAACTCTTTGTTGATGATTCTTCTAAGTCCACACTATTTTTGCCTGGGAAAGAAACAATCAATAAAATGTATTTTAGAAAAGAGATTTATATATAGTATAATACTTATTTTTTAAAGATTTTTCTAATCATTGTAAAAAGGCAAAATGGCTTTAATATCATTAAGTTGTGCTAGAATAAACGTAATTATTTTAGATGGGGAAGTCTTATCTTTTCTATTTCAAATAGTCATAAAAGTATGTGTGTGCATGAACTCACATATTACACAGGATTACCGCCCACAGGGAATGCAATTTTGCTGGATGCAATATTCTAGAAAAATGCCTGACATTTTAGTTAACATAGCATAGATTAATTCCATGTCATATTACCAGCAAGGCTTGATTACTTATGTGTTAAAAATCCAATTTCCAGTGATAATTCATTCAACCATTACTGGAAAATAAACTGTTAACAAATGAGCTGCATATGCTGGTACCTGACAAAATGTTTAATTTAGATATACCAATAAAATAAAAAAGAAAAATTACTAAAAAAATGAGATTAACAAGTAAGGAACTCTTCCATATCCATATTTGAGAATACATCATTTTATTTTATATTCATATCTCATAGGTAATATAAGAATATCTAGAAAATAATGGAATATATAAGATAATTTAAATATTAAAAGTTAACATCTCCTATACCCTGACTCTTGGCTTTTGAAGACTTTGTCTTTTCTGCTTTCTGTTTTCGTTTTTCTTCAAGTTTCTCTCTATTAATTTGCCGTCTTAAAAGCCTCTCTTCTTTTTCTTTAGCCTGAAACCACAAAATATACTCTGTCAGATTATCAGTCAAAAGCAAAAACACTCTGAAAAATAATATATAAAACAAATTCTTGGTTTGCCCTTCAGATGTTCTTACAAATTAATGGGCTCTGCAAAAGTGCATATACACTATATATATATATGTTACACACACATATCTGTATTTATGTATTTATGTATATATGTATGTGTGTTTCAATTTAGAAGCTACCAGAATAAAAGAGATAGATGTGAAAATTTTCCATTACTTTTTTAGAATGCCATTAGTTTAAAGGATGGGAGAAATATTATTTTGGGAAAAAGTGGTTAAATAAACTGGTTGTTTCAATTAAAAAGACAGCTATGAAAATATCTATGAACACCAAGTATATACAGTTAGGGCTCCGTAACTTTTCAATTATTCTTCAATGAAAAAGCTGAAATGCAGATGCAAGTGATAAGCTAACCCTACAATAAATTTGATTTGCTGGTTATATTTTTGGGACCTAGGCTTTGGACTTGGGACTTTCTGCTGTTGTATTAAACCAGGGAGAATGCACAATAGTTATGCTACTCCCAGTACCCTGTTCTGGCCCAGCTCAAAGTCTAAGCACCAAAAAATCCTAAGCAGATGCATAACCCCTAACCAAGTAAGCTTTTGAAGAGACAAGTCTGGAAGGAGGGCTGACCAGTATTAGCACTTTGGTGTGGTTCCTTCAAATCATTTTTCTAGGTAATAATATTTCCTGATTCTGGAATATATACAACTTTTCAGATTTTAATGTTTCTGAAATTATAACCCATATTAAAACTGGTGTATACATATAATGAGGTTGCGATTTTCTCTAAAAAGCTGTCATTAATTCAATGGCATGTGTTATAATTGGAAACATTTTCAAATCTAGCAACATGTGAACTGCATTTCTCTCTCAATATGATGTTAATAGCTGCATACTATATCTTTGTATGATTGGATCTACACTTGATTCAAATATTTTTATACTGTGAAACATTTAGGTTGTTATCAGTTTTTTACTACTACAGGTTGAATATCCCTAATATGAAAATTCAAATTGCTCCAAAATCTGAAACTTTTTGAGCATCACAAGTGGAAAACTCCACACTTGACCTCATGTGACAGGTGGTGGTCAAAACACAGTCCAAACTTTATTTCATGCACAAAATTATTAAAAACATTGTATAAAATAATCTTCAGGCTACACGTCTAAGGTGTACATGAAACATAAATGAATTTCAGGCTTAGATTTGGGTCCCATTTCCAAGATATCTCATTATATATATGCAAATATTCCAAAATACAAAACACTTCTGGTCCCAAGCATTTCAGATAAGAGATACTCCTATATTAGTAATGATGACACAAATACCTGTCACATGTTTTTTTATCTATTATACCTAAATGACAGGATTTCTCTGTTTCATATGCATACCAATAACTTGCACACAGACTATCCAAGTTTGTCAACCTGATGAAGTAGGCTAAAAATAACAGATCAAATTGGACTTACAATAGACTGTCGCCGTTGTTCTACAGTAAGTTCATCATCAGAATCACTGTAGTACTTTGAGTAAAGATACGGTTTGTGAACATAAGCATGTCGTACACTTTTTGCTTTTCCTTCACTAGAATCACTAGTTTGAGTTTTTGTTTTATTCTGTTTGTTCTTCTCTTCATCTGGAAGAAAGTTAATAGAAAGAGGAGTGCTCCTGTGAAATAGCAATAAAATCAATATTATTCTGTACAAGTAGCAAAAGCTGTATCAATGTAGTTTACGTTTATTTGTAGGTCCAAAAGGGGAAATATCAATATGTGAAAATTATAGAAACTGACATTTTTAAAAGCTACAATCCATATGCTCATTTATTTCTTTTTTTTTTTTTTTTTTTTTTTGAGACAGAGTCTCGCTTTGTTGCCCGGGCTAGAGTGAGTGCCGTGGCGTCAGCCTAGCTCACAGCAACCTCAAACTCCTGGGCTCGAGTGATCCTTCTGCCTCAGCCTCCCGGGTAGCTGGGACTACAGGCATGTGCCACCATGCCCGGCTAATTTTTTTTATATATATATCAGTTGGCCAATTAATTTCTTTCTATTTATAGTAGAGACGGGGTCTCGCTCAGGCTGGTTTTGAACTCCTGACCTTGAGCAATCCGCCCGCCTCGGCCTCCCAAGAGCTAGGATTACAGGCGTCATTTATTTCTTAATAATCAGTATCTCATACAAAAGGATGAATGCAAATAAAAATAAGACATTATAGTTATTTATGTTGTTAAAAGAAAAACCGTAGATAAAATTATGTTTAACAGAGTTTACTTGAGCAAAATAATTCATGAATCAGGCATCACTCAGAATCAGGAGAGATTCAGAGAGCTCTGATTTAGCAGCGTGAATAGCAGTATTTTATAAGCTGAACACGAAAGCAAAGTAAATAAATTACTAGATTGGCAATAGCTAGATGTTTGTCTTATTTGGGTACAATCTGAAGGAAAGTCTCTAGTTAGAGGTTAATAGGTGGTTTCTGACTGGCTATAGCTGAAATTTTATTTTTCTATTTACACTTACTTCAATTTGATTATGTAAGAACCCTAGGCACTGGAGCTATCTCAGCCTAAGGCCTCCAACTGTCCCCCACCTCATAGGATGTTCTCCTGACAAATAGCTAATTCTTATTTGTTTGCTAATGAACTTGATATGAATGCTCTAGCCCTGTTAAGTTGAACAAATTCACTTGATGCTGTACTTTCAAATAAACTCGAGATTTTAATGAATACTGCTAAGTTTATCATTTAGGGAAGAGGCAGGAATCAATAACTGGTCTACACCAAGTATATACTAAAACCCCTCTACATTAATTAGGAAGGTAATTTGTTTTCCTTTGACACACCAAGAAGTAAACAAAGTTTTCGTTTCCTACCACTTAGTATTCTTAAAATAGCATCTTCTTACTTTATAAAATGTATTTACTGTCTAGGAAAAAACTTTACAAGACCCAAAAAGCATCAGGAATTAGAATTCATTAGGGTAGAGAAAGTGGAGTGTTCACAGGATAAGGAGCATTCTTCCTACATAGGTAATACAGAACTGACCTCATGAGGACAGATATGACAACTAAGAAGTGTTGCTATTGCTTTTTTGGGTAAGTAATTTAGCTTTTCATGAAAACGAAGAAAAAAATAAAAGATGTGAGGGACTGAGAAGTACATCTAAGGGGGTTAAAAGCTTCTACTTTTTCTCCCCTATGGTTTTCTACCTAGGTATCCTATTCAAAAGCCAGTGGCAGCCTGTCATTCTAGCACTCTGGGAGGCCAAGGCGGGCGGATTGCTCGAGGTCAGGAGTTCGAAATCAGCCTGAGCAAGAGCGAGACCCTGTCTCTACTATAAATAGAAAGAAATTAATTGGCCAAAAGCCAGTGGCAAATTTACAAGATGCTATCTTCAGGCAATAGCAAATAAAATTCAATATTTTTAACTTTTTAAAAAAGTCATAAACAGAATTTAGTCATGTGGTAAAGAGCAGCATAAGATGCTGAATCTGCATTAGTTAGAGGCACAGATTCAGGTTTGAAATCTGCATTTGTGTTCACTAACTTGTAGTTACTTTGCACAAGACACATCTTTCTGTGACTTTGTTTCCTCACTTGCACCTACCTCCCGGGGTTGTTCTGA
This sequence comes from Microcebus murinus, assembly GCF_040939455.1. Classification (NCBI taxonomy): domain Eukaryota; kingdom Metazoa; phylum Chordata; class Mammalia; order Primates; family Cheirogaleidae; genus Microcebus; species Microcebus murinus. The sequence goes on from NC_134106.1 coordinate 90,337,730, forward strand.
TGGTTACAGGAGTTATTACATAGAAAATACTTAGCATATTGCCTGGAACACCATCAAGTGCTTAGGAAGGGTTAGCTGAAAAACAAACTATTTCATAAAGAATTTGGCCTTACCCGGAAGAGGTTTGGCCTTTGCCCTTAACTTCCTGGAGGCCATCTCTAAGCCTTTAGAATGCCACGCTTGACTGGAGTTTTTTTGTTTGCCTAGGAGTCTTGAGGCAAGCTAAATAGTCTAACAATGTGACTTAGGGTAGGGGCTTTGCATCATGTAGTATCAGTTTTTCAGAGGGGCTAGAGACTGAGATCAGCCACATAGTTGGTCAACTCTGACTACAAGCTGGAGACCCAGTAAGAACTCTGGACACAAAGGTTCTGGTTAAGTTCCCTGGTTGGCAATACTCTGTGTGTGTTGTCAGACATCAACACTGAGGAAGTAACGCTGCCCATAAATTTAGGTGGAAGAAAAATTGGAAGCTCCTTGTTTGGAATGTTCCTGAACTTTGCCCTATGGACCTCTTCCCTTGACTGATTTTAACATGAGTTCCTTAACTATAATAAACTGTAACTGCCATAACTGTGAGTATACCAGCTTTCAGTGAGTTCTGTCAGTCCTTCTGGTGAATTATCAAATCTAAGGGTGGTCTTGGGGACCCCTGAACTTGCAACTGGTGCTGTGAGGGCAGTGTTATGGACTATGCTTCCTCCAAATGTCACACACACACAAACAAAAAACATCTTCATATACATTATCTCATCTAAATCTTATAATAGTCCTAGGTGATGAAGTTAAGAGATGAAGAACCAAGGGTTGTTAAAATTTAGGAATTTACCAAGACTTGCTCAGACAACCTTGGTGCTGGGACTCAGAAACAAATCTTCCAACAACAAAGTCCCATGCTCTTGCTACCATACCACAACTGGTATACCTATGGACATAACCATAGGAATATGCAAATGATGCTCAATGGGGAGCTTCATAGAGGCATTATTAAGTAAAATGCTTTACCATCTGATGTAATCTCTCCTTCTTCCATGCTATCAGACATTACAACTTCCTCCTCGGTATCTTCTTCAAAAGATGAAAGGTCACTGGTATGGACAGAACTAACTGTGATGTCTGTAAGTCCATCCACATCAGAATCTATCAAAGAGGAATCTTTTCAAGAAGAAAATAAAACACAGAAAATAAATCATCTTATTACAAGAACATACTCAGAGCTCAATTACTAAATTACATTTAAAATTTTCTGCTTTAAACATACATCAAAGAAAGTCTACTATCAAAGAAGGCAAAGTTGTTTCCAGAAAAATACAAAGGAAAACTACCCTGTAAAAATAACTGAACTACTAATTTACAATGTTAATGATATAACCAAAAATAAATTTTAAGTAAATGAAATATTTATTACCTAATATTTTACAGATTAGGATATAGAGCTATGAATTAACGTGCTTGGAATAATATATATGAATAAATTACAAGACAAATTACAAATTTCACAGCTTTTCTATTAATTTACTCTGTGAATAGATACATTATATGGAAAATAAACATACAAATTTAAGTTTTCAGTGTTCTGAAACACAAGTGTCAAATAAATTTACTAAAATTTGAAAGCAAATTTGATACCCGCCCTAAATAGACACTTTTTGTTCTTTAAACTATCATAGATTTTTGCAAGTTTTTATATACCTTCTTTTGTACCTTCCACAGTTTTAGCTTTATTACTATTCTTTTCTGAAGGAAGTTTTGAACTCTCGACTTCTTTTTCCTTTGCTTGTTTTTCAAAAACTTTTTGTGTATCTTCACTCCGTTTCGAGTGATCAAACTTCTTTTCAGTCTTTTCCTTCTTCTCCTTCTTTCTTTCTCCTTTTTCATTGCTGTCTGGCTTCTTTTCACCTTTGTCTGTTGATTTAATTTTTTGGTCACTGCTTTCCTGTTGAACATCCTTATTTATCAGAATTAAGTTATTAGTCTCTTTTGTGTGATTTTTAATTTCTTCAACTGGACAAGGGAGATCACTAAATTCTTCAGACTTTGGGGCTATTTCCAGTCCTTCCCCTCCAGAATCAGCTGTAGATTTTTCTTTATCAGCCACATCCTCTGAAGTTCTTTCTTTGTCAGTACTAGTGTCAGTACTTGGCTGAGATGAGAGTTTTTTTGATACTCTTTCACTTGTCTTGGCATTTGATGTTTCTGTAGAAGCCCTGGCAGCATTAGCTTCTTGGTTGAGAGAAGTGATGGTTTCCAAGATTGACATGGCATCGTTGG